>NC_086254.1:27947309-28559905 GCF_021018805.1 Prinia subflava
GATCTGTGTGAAGCTGTGCTGCTTTAGGGGATGCTGTGTTGCTGTGTCAGTTCCCTCCCCACCAGAGAAGGGGATGGGCTGTGCACTGGTAAAATGATGTCTAAAGTGGCTCCTCTTTGAAAGCAAGCGGGGTGACACCTGACCTGTATTCCTGTACCCAGGCAGGATGTTTGTACAGCAGCTGCTCTGGCTCATGTTTGTGTCACACAGAAATGGAGGCTGAATTACAGCACGTGCTTCACATCTGCAGGAAAATTCATTTTCTTGCCGTAAGACCCCAGTATTCCTTAATTTCCCCATGATGGGACAAATAGGGCTGTGGAGTCAACATCACTCCAAGGAAAAGTTGATCTGGCTCTTGTAAACTTGGAGCTGAAGGAATCCTGTCTTCCTTGGGATTTAAGTGTGTGCTGCCAATACAAAAGCTTGTCTGTGGAACCTAATTAAAAAAAATCAAAAAAGGAAGGAAATTAAAAAGGAAGCTTGGAGAAAAAGCAGATTGATGCTCAAACCCAGCTCTTAGCAGTTCTCAGGTTTTTTCCTTTTTAAAATTTCTTTGGAACTTTCAGGAGTTTTGAATTAACTCAGGTCACATACTGAGCTCTGTGCTGCAGAGCAAGGTCCAGCCCTTGGTCCTGATATAACAACAGAATAAAAGTTGTGCTTCAGATGGGCAAAAAGCAGTTCCTGTCCATGCGGCTTCCAGGCCCAGCCAGGAACAAAACCCCAGAGTGTCAGACAGCCCTGGGACACCTCTGCCATGGGTGGGAAGGGCTGTGGCTGAGCTCTCCTGCTCCCAGGGCTTGGGACAGGGGCTGTGGCAGCCTGGAGCTGGGAGCTGCTTTGTCACACAAGGATGTAGCTGAGGAGACAGAAGCAGATGATGACCAAATCAAACCAAACCCTCTCTTCCCTCCCCTTCTCTGGGGTCCAAATATAGCTGCCTTTGACCACTGCAATGCAAACACTCCCTGTTGCCATCTGCCACTTGCTGAGGGTTTACATTAAACTGCCTTGAATAAAAATAAACTACTGCTGGGCTTTATCACAAAAAGCTGAAGCAGGGAGTTCTCAGTTAACCATTAACGCTTACACTTGATTATTTTTCCATCTCTCCAGCTGACAGTTTCAAATAAATCCATTAGTTAATTAAACCTGTGCAGCGCTGGGTACCAGCACTGTTTTGATTGCTTATTAGGACATGTCCCTCCTGCTCCTGTGACAATTCCTGGCAGGACACAGAAGCTGGCTTTCCAACTTGCTTTGTGTCCATTAATTTTGTTAGTGCTGTGGAGAGAGGGCTGCCAGCTAATGCAGCACAGCGCTGGGTGCTTGGCAATTGTCTGGCTGAACTGTTTGCCCTCTTCTCCCCTGGCATCCAGCTAATTACCTCATGAAGATCATCATGCTGCCTCTTAATTGTCTGGTGTGCTTTGAGCTTTGGTTCTATTACACGCTGGAAACACAATGAAATTGGTCTTTAAATAGGAAACTGCTTTGGTTTTCCATGGGCATGGTCCTCTAGGATTTTTTTGTTCTATTCCTGGTTGCAATTGGTTTGGAATAGTTGCTCCTTGGAATTATGAGGCTGCAAACTTTCACTGTTAAAACAACTTTCTCATCCTGCCCTCGTGCTGGGTGAGTCACAGGCTTTAGAGTCCTGAGACAGCTGCTCTGCAGGAATGATGAACCCCAGATAATCTGACAAGTTTTGGCATTTTGCTGCTCACCTGAAGGGGAATGTGGTTTTGCCAGTCTACTCAGATGGATGAAAAAGTGTTAAAATTTTCACAAGAAGTATCTTGAATCTTTTGAATTTCACCCTACTGGATGGTGATACTTTAGTGAGGAAACATTTGTGGGATTTCTTTTTCCCTTTGACTAATTTTCTTTATTTCCCTGGCATATTCTTTATTCTGTTTTTTTGGTGGTTTTGTTTTTTTACTACTTGAATTTCTTCTTCTTGCTTCAGATATGTGGATCTGAAGGCTGGCTGACTTTTAAGAGCTGAACTAAGATTTTTGGGCTGGGATTTTTTCTCTTTGTTTTAGGTTTTTGGGGGTTTATTTGTACTTGTAGTCTAGACTCTGTTTCAGGCAGGTTTATCTCACAACTGTATCCCAAATATTTACCTGCTAAAGGCTACATGAACTATAAAACTGTGCACTTACTGTGTGCCCATCCCCAAGATGAATCCAAGGTTTTTCATACAGATTTAGTCATTCCAGTTGTATTGCACCTAGCTTTGAAGGAAATATTCTATTGAGGTCAGTTTGCCATGCAAATGAATTGGGCAGGGTTGGCACAAAATGATGTGGAAAATCTTGTGCCATTTTTTATTTTTTAGCTTGTGAACATTTTTGGCAGACAGAGGAGATTTTATGGGGGTTGAGTGCAGTGTGGGGTTTTTTCCTCTGTCCTCCAAGTCTGCTTACATGTGGCTGTACCTTTTTAAAAAAAGTTGATTGAGGCAATTATGTTCATCCTGTTTCAGTTTATATCAAAACATCAATACCTAAATGAAGAAAAAAAAAAGAGCTCATTTTTTTTAATGAATATTTTAGTACCCGGCACAAAATGCAGACTCCAGGTTTGCCAAGGTCTGTACAAGGGATTGAACTCTCCTACCAACATGAGCTTCAGGCATTCATGAGCGGGTCATTTTTGGGGACTGAGGGCTGGGATGCTGATTGCTCCATGGGATGAAGGGCTCAGGGAAGGACAGGACATGCAGCCCTCACAGCTTTTAGCCTGGAGACAACATCCTGCTGAGCGTGGGCCCTGTGTGTCCACCAGGGACTGACATCCCTGCCCCGTGTCCTTCCAGTGTGTGACGAGCACTCGGATTACAAGGACGCCAAGCTGCTGTACCGCTTCCGCAAGGACGACGGCACCTTCCCCCTCAGCAAGGACGTGAAGGTGTTCATGAGGGGCCAGAGCCTCTATGAGAAGTACGTGACTCCTGCCCTGGTTTGGGGCGCTGGGACTGTGCCCTGCTGGCTCTGCTCCTGCTGGCTCTGCTTTTCCTCCTCTGCACTCCCTGCTGTCCCACTGGAAAATGCTGCTCCCTGAGCCCTGGCACAGTGCAGGACAACCAGCGTCCTTGGGGGTGGGACAGGAGGTTTACTGTGAACTCATGGATGCTTCCAAGGCTCCAGCCCAGTGCAGGGTCTGGGGTGTGGTGCAGGGAAGTGCAGTCTGAGTGCTCCTGGGATGAGCCCGTCCAGTGGCCATTCCCAGCACTCTTCCAGCCTCCTCGTGCGAGCTGCTTCCACCAGCTGTACCAGGACTTATGTCCCACCAAAGTCAGCAAGGTATGGGACTTTCAGGACCCTCATGGGCCTGGGTCCCTGCCCCTTGCTTAGCCTATTTGCAAAATTTCTAATGGAAAAAGTTATTCCCGGAGACTAGAGAAAACTCCTTCCACCTGCAAGTGTTTAATTTGCTTTGTGTTGATTGTTTCTGGTTCTAAATCCAAGGCATCTTTCCAGAGTTTAACCCCAGCCCATCTCTGGACCTGGTTCCTGTAGCAGCCTCTTCACAGCCTCTCTGGCAATGAGAGTCACAAGCTGGCCCTGAAGGGGAGCCCTCCCTCCGGTGCTTTGGGTGTGCCCCGTGCCAGATGCGCATCCCTCGTCCTTGGCTCTGATCCGCAGCAGTGACCGCGGGCTGGGCAGAGCATCCAGGCGCTCTGACGGCTGAGCCGGCTGCACCCTCTCGTGGACACTCCGGATTTCGCTCTCGCACGCTGCCAGAGGAACACCTGCCCACTGAAACCCACCCCATCCTCGCACAGGGACTGTCTGCCTTGTGTCACCCACGCTCACCCGCTTGCTTGGCTTTCCCTGTGACCTTTAGCTGAGCTCACAGCTCCACTGCTTTTGCTGGAGCTGCTGCCTGACGGTGATGAAGACTTGCCAAGGTGCTCCTCCCTCCCTGCCCGCTGCTCCCCGGCAGGAATGCTCTGGCTGCAGTGCTTTGCCCGCTCCTCCTTCACCCGGCTGCAGTTCCCGTGGGGATTGGCAGGGATGTTTGGCTTCACGGGAGCCTTGTCCCACCTCTGCCAGGCTGGTGAGCATGGAAGAGTCAATCCTGAAGGTGAGGGAGGAGAACTCGGTGAAGTACCAGAGGACTTTCCTGGGCTCTGAGATGATCGACTGGCTCATCCAGGAGGGAGAAGTGGAGAACAGGCAGGAGGCAGTGGAGCTGGGACGGGCTCTGCTGGAGCACGGGATCATCCAGCATGGTGAGCCAGGGTCTGCCTGGAGCTGGGGATGAGCGTGGCTGTGAAGGAACAAATCCCCATTCATGCCATGCAACAAGTGCTGGTCAAGTGCCCACTTGGAGATGGCAATGGAGTCTTTTAGTTCTATGTTTGGAGCTGGTGACCTTTGAAACTGGAGCAATCTTTTACCATCCACAAAGGCTTTGAGATGAAATCTGAGCTCTTGCTCTTCAGTTCTTCAAAGCCACCGGCCACAGGGATGGGCTGCGCCCCTGGGCTTGGAGGGCTGGGGAGTGAGGATGTAATGTTAACTCCTCTTGGCTGGAGATCATATCCATCTGCTATAATTAAACTCCCAATTTGGAAGGCAGGGAGTCCTCTGAGTGTCCTGGGACGGGGGCAGGTGGGGGCTGTGACACCGAGTGCACCCCTGGAGATGGCACCTCTTGGGGGTGCTCCCTGCAGGCAGCATCCCCAAATGGGCAAAAAAGCTTCAGCCGATCACAGGGGCATTAAAAGCAATTCATGAGGGTCCCTCAGGATATTCATTATGTATTTTTCCACCCCCTCAGCCTCTCCCTCCTCCCCTGTTCTCTCCTAGTCTCCAATCGGCATCACTTCTTTGACAGTGACATCCTCTACCACTTCTGGATCAACTTTCGGCGGCGGCGGCGCCTCACGGAGTTGCTCAATGAAAACTCTTCCCGTGCCCTCTCCGAGAGCCCTGACAGCCCCTTCTGCCTTCGCAAGCTCAACCCAGACCCAGGCAACACCAGCTTCCTCTCTGGTAACCGTGGGGCTGAAAGCAAGGATTCCATCACCAGGGTACCCCGGGGATGAGGGTGTTGTTCCAGCAGAGTTTGAGAGGTTCCTCTGGGCATGCCATGAAGTGAACACCCATCTCATTGGTTTCTGGGTGATGTCACTATGCAGTGACAGTCTCTAGCACAGTCCCCTGTCTCAGGAAAATAACTCAGCATCAGATCAGCTCTTGATCTTTCTTTGAAGCTGATTTTACTCTTTCTAAGCTTTCTCAGTGCACAGATACCTTTCAAGTGTAGGTCAGTCTTGGGGAGGAAGTTTTTTATTTTAAATTACTCTGTTTTTTTCATTGAACAATTTTTATGTGCCTCTTTCAGTCCAGACCAGCAAGGAGATCAAAGTTGTCTCAGCAGTTCGAAGGAGCAGCATCACGTCCCTCTCTGGAAACTCCAACGCCTACTTCAGTGCTCCTCCTACCTTGGTATTCCCTCCTGTGCCTGAGTGCAACCCCAAATCAGGTCTGGGCTTCTGCATTGCCTGTTCTTATATGGGAGACATCTATTCCTCCAGGGCATGGGCTCAAGCCCAGGTCCAAACCCACCAAACCCCTCAGCCTCAGCTCTGCCTCTTGATTTGAAAGGCTGTGCATGTCTGGAAAATGCTGAGATGAACGCAAAGGTTTCTGTGTGCAGGAACTGTGGCTCTAACATCTGTTTCCCAGCCCAGAGCAATCCCCAGGCTGCCTTGTTATGCACTTTACTGTACAAAACCCTTGATTCTGATAGAATCTGTCACCTTCTGCTCTAGTGTTAAAGAGACCCGTCACCAACGAGGAGCTGCTGTCCCCTGGGGCCCCCTATGTCAAGAAAACGCTGACTGTGAGTGACCATTGGGAGTGGCACTGCTAATCCAGCAGTACCCAGCTCCCTGCCTGCTCCTTGGGGGTTTTCTGTTGGCTGCTCTGACCTCTCTACACTAAAACCTTGACTGCATGTCACAGCGTCGTGGCTTTTTGTTGGTGACTCTCTAGGGGTCAATGTCTTCATATATTCTTGTGGGTGGAAATGTGCTGAGCCCCTGTGAGAGCCTGATGTATATCCATTAGGTAGATCAGGGAAAAAAAAAGTTTTCTGGCCACAAAAAAATCTCCTATTTTGGAGTTTTTTTGCCATTGGTGAGGCCCTGGCACAGGCTGCCCATAGAGGCTGTGGCTGCTCCATCCCTGGAAGTGTCCAAGGCCAGGTTGGATGGGGCTTGGAGCAACCTGGGATAGCCCCGAGTTTGGGGCTTTTGCTTTTTAAATTATTTCTAATGCTGTAGGACTGATCAAGCCAGGGCTGGTGGGTATTGGGTGGAACAGCTCCTGCCCTGTGGATCCTATTGCACTTGGTTTTTTTGTGTCTCATCCCTTCACTGCCCACCTCTGAAAGGGGCAATCTCACAGAGAGCAGTGTAGGAAGTGTGAGGGCTGCCTGGCCATGCTGCTTTGGCACCAGGAAATGTGGATCAAGTTCCCAAATTAAGTGTGCTGTAAAAAGTGGTGGGAAGGCACAAGAAAAAATCAAGCTGGTGATTAGCATGGCATGTCTGAGGCTGTGCTGTTCATTCACCTCCTGAACGTTCTTGCCCTGCCCTTCAACTCTGCCAGCCTGGGCCATTCATGGCTCATTTCCTCCTGCTTAGCTCTGCAGTTGCTGTTATTTATTTATACGGGTGATGTGCAAAGTCCCTTGGGAATTCCTTTTCTCTTTTGGTCACTTCAGAGGGCCGCAGTGTCACAGCAAACTGCTCTGGCAGGCTGGCACCAGGAGGGGCAAGGCAAGAGCAGCCCCTTCCACCCAGGAAATGCTCTGCTGTGCCAAGGAAAAGGCAGCCTGTGCGTGCTCTGGGAATGTTCTCAAGCATGCTCATGGTGCATGCCTTGCACTTCACCTTGATGCTGCCTGTGATTCTCTTTCCTGCTCAGGCTGACAGGGAATTAATCAGCTTTGCAGGGAGCAATTAATCAGTTCTGCATCTCACTTGGTGCACGGCCCTTTCCCTCCTGCCCAGAACCGGATAGGATCATGAGCTCTGTCTCTCTGGGAATTGCTGCCTCTCCTCTCTCCAGCCCATTCCTTGATTTTTAAGCCCCTTTTGTTTTCCTTGCAGATCGTGGGGGATGCAGTGGGCTGGGGGTTTGTGGTTCGAGGAGGAAGACCTTGCCACATCCAGGCAGTGGACCCAGGAGGACCTGCTGCTGCTGCAGGGATGAAGGTACTGCCGACTCATGGAGGCTGAACAGGAGACAGGATTTGTGCCCTGTTTGAGCTTTTTGGGCTGGACACATCCTCCAGGATATTCCCACCTGCTGCCCCGGGGATCAGGCTGATGGAGTGGACACATGGAGCTCTGGGAGGGAGGGATGCTCTCTGCAGGCAGAGTGCCCCGTGTGTGGTGGCAGAGTGGAGGATTTGCCTTTTCCAGGGCAGCACAGGGGCTGTGGGCATCTAAAACGCAAAAAAAACCCCTGTAAAAAGTAAACCATCCCTGTGCCAGACCTTGGAACTATCAAAACTGTTTGAGCTACTAAAAACAAAGCAGAGAATTCCAGTGACTTTATATAACCCCAGGGAGGCAGGGAAGGAGCAGAGCTTTGTCCTGAGTCACCTGCTCTCACAGTTCCTGAGCATTTTGTTTCCCTGCTATCAGCAATGGAGTTCTGCATGGAGGTGTTTTCCATGTACAACACCCCATAATAATATTAAATTGATGCCTTGATTTGATTCATCAAGTAACTTCCAATATTTCCAGCTCAGGAGAAATGAACTTACAGCTTGAAACTCACTTTAGGCCCAGTCATGTGAGTTTGCTGTGAAGTGTTAAGCATGAATGAAAGAAGTGTTGAGTTTCCCACTTCCCTACAGAAACCCCAGCAGCAAGGGAATAATTTCTAAAAGCTGATATAAATCTAAAGTCACATGAATATCTGAAATAATGGGATTCTTCAGAGGCAGTGTGACTCCTTGTTTGCTTCAGGCAGGATTGGAAGGGGATGGATGAATTTCTTTCATTTACTCAAGAGCCCAGTTAATTTCTCCTTACCCAATCTCATTTGCTACCAAATTGGTGGATGTTAATATTGTGCTTCATTTCCATCTGTGAAATGAGCCACTGCACATAAATAAGTCTTTTTTTCCTCTGTTAGCTCACAACCTAAATCCCTTTGGTCCTGTTTTTATGACACAGTGATTGCAGCACTGTGATTATTGATGTACGGGGTGGTGATGCCCGAGGGTTTCCAGGATTTTGACACAAATTATTTGCATCACAGCCCCTGGCTCCAGTTAATCCCAGGCAGGAGGTGCTGTGGCCCTGGAGCTGAGCTGTCCCTCCTCTCTTGCAGGTGTGCCAGTTTGTTTTCTCAGTGAATGGGGTGTACGTGCTGCATCTGGACTACCAGACCATCAGCAGCCTCATCATGACAGGACCACGGACTCTGGTGATGGAGGTCATGGAGGCCATTGAATGAGCCAGGGAGAATCATCCCAGGGCTGGCTGGAAAGGATGGACTGTGGGGAGGGACCAAGCTCGACCGCTCACTGTGATGTGTCACCCAGGCATTTTGATGTGTTTTCAAATAAATACATTCTAATGGACAAATCTTGGAATTTTTTCCGCTCTTGAAATGTTTGTCTCTACCTGCTCTTAGAGTGCCTAAGCTCTTGCAGCTCCTTTTTTTGTGCCAGTGTGAGAATTCAGCACTTATTGAACCCCACCTCAGAGCAAGCCCTTCGCCAGCCAAGCTGTGAGGCAGGTGGCAAAGCTGGTAAGCAGCAAGAAGTTTATACCAAGAGATTCTGTCTGAGCTGCCCTGAGCTGTCTGTGCACTCTTCTGAGAACACAATGTGCTCTCCAGATGGCCCCATCAGCTGTGCCACCGGCTCTGTCAAGAAAATAAGGAAATGAGTACAGGAATGTGTGTTCCTTGTGAAGTCTAAGGCTCCTGCTACTCTCCACGCTCACAGCCAGGGCTGGTCGCTGTTCCCAGCTGTTTCTTGAAAAGGTGACACTTCCACTCTTGTGCTTTTTGTGCCCCCACCCCTTAACATTGCTTAATTTCATTAATCAGCTTCACCTCAGCAAGGAGGCAGGCAGAGATCCCCAACATCACAGGCTGCTACCAACCTAGTGGGGAGCAGTGGGTAAAGGAGGGACCAAAACCAGAGAGTGCCCAGAAGGGAACGTGTCCTAGTTTGGATCTGGCTCTGGGAAGGAATAAAAAGGAGTAAAAGCCACCAAAATCCAGCCCCCTCTCCCCTGCTGCTTGCAGGATGGCTGTATTTGTAGCCAGTGCAAAATATTCCTTGCAAACTACCCTGAAAGTGAACTAAATACAGAAAAACAGGTAATAACAAGAAATTAGGGAGGTTTCCTTCTTTCCAGCTCACGGAGCATCCTGTTTGTGATTAGCCTGCTGTGCTGTGCACAGACAGGATGATTGCCAGCACTCCTGCTTAGGGCAGGGTCCTCTGTGCAGCTCCTTTGGCCACAAACCAAGCCTAAAATAAACCCCCAAAGGCCAAAAATAGGAATTTTTATTTGTGTTAAAATGGGGTTGACTTGGAGAATCTGGTGCCAGCTGTGTATCAGGTATTGCCATGCTGCTGGCTGCTTTTTCCCTTGGTATAAAGGGGTTTCTGCTCCCCCAGTGCTGGTGCTGAGATCATGGGACAACTTGGAGCACAGAATTCCTGGAACAGGTTCCAGGCAAGATGTTTGCATTGATAATTGGGGTCCTTCCAGCCCCTAAGTGGAACCAGACCATCTCCTCAGCATTTGTCAATAAACTCACAGTTATTTGTAGCGTTCAGTGCACGAGTCCAGCAACTTCCATCTGCCTTTTTCCTTTTGAAATTCTCTTTAGGGAGAGTTTGGGTGTCTGGGATGTCCCAAAGGTTTAACCCAGGGTGCTTGGCTTACACTAAGGTCAAATCCAGAAGATTTAGGCATGGTGTGGGCACCTTGGGAAAGGCGGGTCAGGAAAGAACACCCTGAACACAAGCACTGAAAACAGCTCCAGATTTTTCTGCAGGAATTTTTAATTCTGGACTTGAATTCCTTCAAAGCACAGGAGACAAGTGCTCATTTCTTTCTCTCCTTCTACTTTTAAAGAAAACCATAGCAGCTCTGAGCAACCTCAGAAATCCAGCAGGAATTACAAAGAGGTAATTTGTATTATTTACACACAGGGCAGTGACAACCCTCTCCCCATGGGATAAAAAATGCTCTGTGCATTGCTTTATTAAGATTTGTTGCCCATTTTTTGCCCAGGGAAGCTGTGGCTGCCCCATCCCTGGAAGTGTTCAAGGCTGGGTTGGATGGGGCTTGGAGCAACCTGGGATAGTGGAAGGAGTTCCTGTCCATGAAGGGGTTGGAATAACACCCTTTGCTTTGTCCCTTCCAACCCAAATCCTTCTGTAATTCTATTATTTAAGTGCTTCCTTTTGATGTTATCCTTTGGTCTGTATACTGTGATGCTTTTAAGTACTTACAAGATTATAAAACAAAACTGCAAAGAGCTAACAAATGATTGTTTATTGTGCAAAATATTTTAAAAACTATGACTTTTTCCCCCCCCCGTTTAACTTGACACTTCCAGAGGTGTCTGTGTTTCCTGCTGAATGGCAATGCAAATGTCTTAAACCTCAGTTGTGTCTTAAACACCTCAGCCTCAGATGGGAGACTGATGCTGACACTCCCTGCAGATGCAGCTGAAAACCCGGCCTCTGTAACCAGAAAATTCACTGTCAGTCATTCCCTCTTGGCAATGAGGACAAAATCCATCCAGAAAAGGTTTTGGCGGGGGGCTGGGTGTCTCTCCCAGGTGCTCCCGGTGCTGAGGGTCCCTCCCGCAGGAGCTCAGGGCTGGATCCCGCAGCTGAGGAGCCCCAGCACCGCCGAGCTCCAGTCCGTGATTCAGCCCCTGGCCCTGCAGAACTCACAGATGTGCTGAATTTCCCTGGGAAAGGCAGCCCAGCTCCCCCCGGTGCTCTCCCGGCCGCTCCATGCGGTGTGAGCGGGGCTGCGCCCGCTCCATCCCGGGCGCTCCGGGGCTGGGCGGGAGCCGGGACTTGTTGCTGCCTTCTAGGAAACAAACGTGCAGCCTCCCAGACAGAGATTCGGGGTCATTTCGTTCGCAAAGCCCCTAAAAGCTTTGCCAGAAAGCAAAGCTTTCCCAGCAGAAGCAACCCCGTGCTTTTCATGCTTTATTTGGCCGCGCAAGGGGCCAAGCCGTGCATGCGAGGAGGGAGGTGGGGGAATCCCATCCCATCCCTCTCCCTCTGTCCCCCCTCCCCTTCCCTATCGCTCCTGACGTCTGGGAGCTGAAATCTTCAATCACGCCGAGGAGCAGATGAGGCAGGGCGGCCTCTCGCACATCTCGGGACCGGCGGGGGCCGCTCGCTCCGGGGGAAGCCGCTCGCTCCGAGAGGTCTGTGCCGCCTTCCCCCGGGGATGGGTTCGCAGGGATGCCCAGGAGGGGCTGTGCTGTGCTGGAGCATGCGTGGGTATCCCAAGAAGGGAATTTCGGCGGGGTTTTGCTCTCCGGGAAGCCTGGAGCTGGTGCAGCGCTTGGGGCAGCGCTGCTGGTGCCGGGCAGGGTGACAGGTCCCATCCTCTGCGGGTGAAGTGGCTTCAAGACACATTCCCTGACAGTCTAAACACTGCCAGGACTGCCTTGGCAGCTCCTCAGGGGCTATGGCTGTGAGAAACGCACTTTGTTTGTTTGTTTGATTTTTTTTCCCTTCTGTTTTGTGGCTGATAGTACAAAACTGCAGGATGTTGCTGTCAGAGAGTTCTTGGAAGGGTTTGTGACCTGTGTGGGTTTTTCCCACCTGGAGCTGTGGGTGGGATCAGCCCGATGGGCTGGGGGAGCTGCAAAAGCTCTGCCTAGATGTGGAACTTTTTCATGACTTTTTTTTTAGTCTGGTGCTGTGATGTTTGAGACCTTTTGTTCAATAGTGGAACTGAAAGAGAGGAACTTTACAGGAGAAAATAGAAAGGGGCTGATGAATTCACGGTTTTTAGTCGGTTTTAGTTGCAAAGCACTCGGGGAATGTGGGACAGATTTATTCCCTGCAGCTGGCTGCCTCCAGCAGGTCCTGTTCTCTTCTGCAGGGCTGTCCCTGGCACTGCTCATGTGTCCAGAACTGAGGTGAGATTACCTCCAAATCCTCACCTTTAGTTGTACTGATTTAAATATTTGCCAGGCATTTTTTTTTCTTTAAGTAAAGCCTCTGCTTGTAAAATTTCCTGTGCTAAAACGGGGATCTCTGAGTGCCTTAACCTCCAAATCTCCTCTGAGCACACGGCTGGAGCAAGTGGAAAGTGGTGTGTGCCCCACACCCCCCTATTTTCCAGGCCCTGGAAATACTCACCACTTGCTCCATGTGCTGATGTCTCCCCATTCCTTCCCTGGGGGTGAATAACAGGAGAGAGGCATCAGCCTGCTGTGGGCTCCCTGCCTGCCAGCCCTGGCTGGCTGGGGGCACCACTGATGGCAGAAATGGATGTCACAGAGTCCCTGAGCTGGGGCTTGGGATGTGGCAGGTGGGTTTGGAGAGGGAGCTTCTCCAGGTGTGTGTCCCCCACCACTTCAGACAGGTGCATTTGTTATTCCTGGTTTACAGGTAATGAATGTTGGAGAAGAGGCAGCATGGTGATGGGTTTGCCTCTGAGATGGCAGAAGAGGTCAAGTCTCTATTTCTTGCTTTAAAGTTACAGAGAAGATCCACACCCTGCAGTCTATCTGTGCCCAGTCTGGGTTAAAACCAGGATTACTGAGGGTAGTGAGACCTGGCACAGGGTGCCCAGAGAAGCTGTGGCTGCCCCTGGAGCCCTGGAAGTGTCCCAGGCCAGGTTGGACGAGGCTTGGAGCAATCTGGGATAGTGGAAGATGTCCTGCCCATGGCAGGGGGGTGGAATGAGATGAATTTTAAGGTCCCTTCCAGCCCAAACCAGTCTGTGATTCTGTGATAATACTGAACTCATCCTTCCTGACACCACAGAGTCAGAGCCTGCAGTAAGCCCAGGTCAGTGCAGGCTGGAGGAGTTTATTTCTCTGGCCTTCACATCCCATATTACCCTGGTTAACATGAGAAGATCACACATAACCCAGTGCTTTTGCCAGAGTTTGGCATCTTGTTTGTCAGCAGAGTTGCACAGAAGTTTCAAGGGAATCAAGAGCAGTTTGGTGGCATTGCAAAATGGCCGGAATGAAATTTTAGTTGAAGGAATTTGAGAAATGCTGACTTTTTGGTGTTGTTTGGCGCACACACCTCTGCAGCCAGCAGAGGCTCTGCTTTCCTGGAGGTCATAGTTAGAGTCCTGAAACCCACCTATAAAATGTTTGCTGTTTTTTATAAACAATGACCTCATTTTATTAGCTGGAAAAATAAAGCAAGTGTTGCCCATGGCTAAAGGCTTTGGTTACACTGCAGTTGTTCCATTCATCTTCAGTCAAAAAAAACCTCCTCAGACAGAGAAGGGTGGTTAACAACTCCCTGTTACAACTTGCATGTTTTTCCATTCATTCTTCCAGCAGTTTAGATCTGATTTAAACAGATCATGCCTGGGTCACTCACGTGCATATTTATTTTTCCTTGAAATGGCTACAAAGCTGCAGTGTTTGCAGGGAAACAGGCATTTGCCAGGAGCCTCTACATACCTGTCCATCAAGGTGAATAGAAGTGAAATGTCACTGCAGGAGGCAGAGGAGGGAGTGGGTGCAGGGGCTGCTTCTGCCAGAAGCAGTGAGGCTGAAATGTGGAGCACAGAGATGAGAAAAGGCCAACAAGGTGTGCTCAAAACTTGGTTTGCTGAGACCCAGGTGAGGGGGTGGCACTGCTTCCATCAGGGTGGTTTTCTGCTGACCTGGAGTTCCTGACCCAAAGTGAAGAGCACTGAAATCCAGGCTGGCAGAGCCACCCGTGGGTGCTCCAGGTCCAAGGGCTGAGGCTGGCAGTCAGATCTGGCCCTGCTGCAGAGGTGATTTCTGAGTCAAACTGATCCTCTGCCATGGTTCAGTCTGTCCTGTCTGTTTTCAGTCCATTCAGGTGAACAAATTAAAGCAAAACTATCTCAACAAGTCCTGGATATAGCTCATTGAGAATGAAATAAGAAATAAACCCCTTCTTCGTCCACTGGGTCTGTGGATCCCTCCTGCTGCAAAATTGCTTTATCACAGCAACTGGTGTCATTAAATCCGTGGTTTGAGGAGCCTGGCTGCCACAGAGTGCTCCTCTCTGTGCTTTTCCCCTTGTGATGGGTGTGTGCATCCCAGGGTGCTGTCTGCATACCTGTAATGATGGTGGTCATGATGATCAGAATGAATTACTGTTGTACAGTTTAAACCAGAAGCTATTCTGGAATCTGTCTGTCCAGCCAGTTGCCAGTGATTCCCGTGATCAGAGCAGAACCCTGTGAGCAGAACCCTGATGAGATCAGAGCAGAACCCATCACTGTGAGTTCCACTGCTGAGATTGTCCTGCCCAGAGTGCAGTGCCCAGCCCCAGGCCCCAGCAGGAGGAGAGGAGTGTTCCCCACCAGGTTTATAAACATAGTTTAGTCCAAGGCACTGAAGAACTATATTGGAGAGACCAAAAAAAACAAAATAATGTGTAGGGATCACAGGAAAATCTGTGTGTTCTTCTCCACCCACCCTTTCAGTGCCATCAGTGATATCCAGAGCTTGTGGTGCTTTAAATGAGGACACAAAAAATTGGTTTTTTACATGGTGAAATACAGCTTTTACTTCTCCTTCTTGACATTTGCCCTTTTGCAGGTCCTGGTGACAATGCTGATTCACACTTGGTTCTTCCTTGCCTGCCTGCCTGTGGTGAGCCATGTCTGGGGACGAGTGGGCCAAGGTAAGGAGCCTGCCTGCCCTTTGGGGCTGGTCCCTATGTCTGTCTGTCCCCTGGGACAGCCCAGCCCTTCCCCTTGGCAGTGACACCACGGGAGGGGCATCCCCAAGGCCAGGCAGGATTCCAGGGGGCTGCTGTGCTCTGCTGTCTGCTGGTGAAGCTCCAAACAGCCTTTCCCAAGCGTGAAGGGGAAATGAGGGGTCAGGGGGCCCATCTGGGGAGAGCCCCTCCATCCCTCCCCACCCCGCCAGGCCTGTCCTCATCTCTGGCAGCAGTTCAGCCACTCCCTTGCATCAGGGATGCATTTCAGCCTGTGCAAGCAAGGAGGAGCTTATGGGATCTGTGGGGGCCTGAGAAACAGGAAGAAAAAGGGTGTTGTTCCTTCAGACACTGCACCTTCCTGCTGTGGGTGTTGGTGGTGAGATGTGGTGCAACATCTGGGTGAGAGAGCACGAGGTGATTCCTCCTGTATTGTCCTGCTCTCCAGAGTGACCAGAAAATGCCTCCAGCGCTCAGCACAGCCTTTCTGGTGTGGAACATCCAACTTAATGTCACGTTTGAGTGTTCTGTGGAGGAGCACAAAGGTTTCTAGAGAGGTGGTGGCACTGCGGGGCTGGCACAGATGTGTCTCCGTGCTGTGTATCTTCCAGACTTCTGCAGATGAGCCTGAGCTTAGCTCCCTGTGAGCTGGAGAGCAAGGTTACAGCATCAAACAGTGCACATCTAACACAGGGCAAGGAAACAGTGGAGCTTTCATGGCACTGGGGATCATTTGCATCCAGCACATAATGGTGCTTTAGAGGATGATGTCCTTTCTGGTCTGGCTGGGGACATTCTTGTCCTTTTAGCTTCTGGGCTCCTAGAGTGATGCCCAAGGAGCTGGACCACACTTGGCCAAAAGAAGACAGCTCCATGCTTAATCTAACTATGAATTCCCCTCATTGTTCCACAATCTTTTACCATTTCTTTTAGGCATGATTTTGGGATTTGCTTTTTGCCCTTCACCCCTCTTTCCCCTGTTTTCTTTCTTCCTCTTCAGATTTGCCTGGGGTGAGATGTGAATTTGAGCTTTGTTTCCCCAAAATACTTATCTGCTTGTTGGGCAGCCTGCAGGAAGTCTCTGCAAGGAAAGGTTAAGGCACAGATGTTGGGCTGAGATAAGCAGGAACCTCACTGCCAGCTCTCACTGCTTTCCTGGGGGGTGACATGGTGGCAGGGATGTCAGGAGTTGTCTGGGCATCATGCAAGACCAGATTAAGGAGTTGAGGAGCCCTGGGTGAGAGTTTGGCAGCACTGAGCAGAAACTACAGGTCACGCTGAGATTTATTTTTGTGTGAGTAATTGTAAAGGGAAAGAGATTGTTAATAACTGCAAATGAGGGGGAGCCCTAGGGTGCAGATGTTTATAGTGTGCTCACTCACTGCAAATTAGGGCATCCTGCTGGAAAGGCAGCTCTGGGCACAGCGTTAGGAGGGGAGAGAAATCTGCTGAGCTGCCATCCTGCATCCAGCCGAGTGAAAAAGTTTCATGTGGTGACATTTGTGCGGCAGGAATCATTGAATCAAGGAGTGACACATGAGCCCAGACATCTAGCTGGGGTTAACAGATAGCTGTGAAATCTGGAGATGATAAAGGAATGTGCGCTTTCTTCTCTTTACCTCCTTGTCTGATACTATTTTTTTCCTCAGGATTTGTCATTTTGTTTGCAGCTCCCTGCAGCAAACTGATACAAGCTGGTGCCCATGAGTTATGGTCCTGCCAGGAGCTGTTATTTACACTTTATCAGGTTTTCTTTCTTTCTTTTTTTTCCTTCTTTCTAAACCCAGCTGGTCCTCGGAGCTGCCTCTGAAATGATCATTCTGCAGAAGTGTGGGATCCATCACGTGGGGAATTTCTGTATTTCTCAGCAGCCCAAGCCTATTGAACAGCCTTGCTTGAGCCCATTTATCTGCTTGCTGCCCTCCCATTTCACACGTTTGCACTGAACACACTTGCTGTAAAAATATCATTCAGCATGAAAGCTCCTGGGAGGGTCCTTCAAGACATGAAGGGTCCAGAGAAAGCCCCCAGCTCTGGGGAGGCTGCTCTACCTTTCTGCAGGGTTATGAAATGAGAAACTCCTCTCTGCAGGAGGCTGCAGGCCTGCAGAGGTGCAAGGGGACTGCAGGAGCTGCCAGGCAGCCCCAGGGGATGCTGAGGACTCCCCTGGGGTGGGGAAGGTTCCCTTTGTCCTATAACTCCTCCCGTGTCCGTGGAGGAGGCAGCACACCTGGGTTTGGTGGGAGGAATGTCACCCATAACAGCACGGACACCTTTCCTCCTCCCCAGGGTCAGGCCGGCTGAAACTCACTGTCCTTTCAGAAGACAGGCTCCAGATGAAGTGGAAAGAGACTGAAGGGAGCATCAGTGGCTACAAAGTTCGGGTAAAGCCCATGGCAGGTACGTGCTGACACCCTGGACGTGACTCCCAGAGATTCATGTGTGACAGGGACTGAGCTCCAGCCCTGGAGCACAACAGGACACAAGTATGAGCATTATTTAGACTTTAAGGGAATAGAGAGAAGGCAGAGGGAATTATCCACAGCCTGTTCTGGTTCCAAGTGTTGGTTTCACTGGGCTGTACGTGCAGCACTGACGAGGAGCCTTCCTGGCCACCATGGGAGCAGTCTGCAGTGCCACCCAAAGCAGGCACAGCCCCTTTATCACTCATCCACAGGAAAGAGAGGACATTCAGCTCTCTTCATCCTAGGAGAAAGGTTTAGCCAGAAACACTGTTCTTTGGGACTCTGAGAGGCAAAAATGAGTAAAGTTCACTGCCTGGCTCTCCTGTGGGAGCTCCCAGCTCCCCTCCACCTGCAGGGACAGGGAATGGGAAGCCTTTGACCCTGTTTGTGAGGGTGGGCTCATCCCTCCACCTCCCTGCCCCTACTCCCCGATGTCAGATGTTGAACCCGGTGGTGCTGGAAGGACACGATGTCCCTCAGCGGGGACATGATGCTGGCAGCACCTTTGGCCGTGGCTGGAGCTCGGCTCCAGGCGCTGCCGCTTTCCAGCGAGCCGGAAAAGGGAACCGGGAGCTGCGGGCAGGAGCGCGGGCGGCAGCTCCTGTGATCATCCACCCGTTTTTAGCTCAGCCCCCACCTGTTTCCCAGGCTGGAGCAGGAGGTTTCTCATTCCTTCCCTGCCCCGCTCCTCCCCGGAGCCTCAGCCCAGCAGAGACCGGCAGCATCCCGGGAACGCAGGGAATCCCCGCCGGCGCTCCCTGCACATGCCTGAGGCTTTCCCCCTCGGGCTGGGGAGTTTCCAGCCCTGGGCAGGAGCACGGGGCTGCCTGGTCACAAACACATCCACCTCCAGAATTTAAGGCTCGCAGGCCTTTCCTGGTCAGAGGGGTTTAGGGAGCTGCTGTGCCTCTGTTTCATGGGGCAGCAATCCTTGCTCCCTCTGTCACTGCCCTGCCAACACAGAGACGCCCCAATTCTTGGCCATTCCAGTCCCAGGAGAGGGTCCCACAGCTCGGGACATGGGTGTGGAGGGCTCTGGGGACAGTGCCAGCCCTAGAAATGAGCTGTGCCCTGCAGGCAGCAGCTGTCCTTGGAGACAGATGGGGCAGAGACAGCACAGCTGGGGTAAGGAAGATGAGTCCGAGTGCCAGCGGTGCCCTCCAGAGACACCGAGTGCCCTCCTCATTTTGTCACCTATGCCCTCAATCAGTTGGGTGTTTTCATAAGCAGTTGCCAGTCTTTACACTCTGAACACCAGCTTTTCACTCTACAACTCCTTGGGAAGCTGGTGAGAATTGCACCAATATTGGGTGGGAAGTAATTTTCTAATTTGGGCACTCCTCAAAATTTAAAGCATAAATAGGAGCTGACTGCGGTCCCTAGGCAGACATTCCCTGCATTTCAGTGCTGCTTTTGCTACTGTCAGCTTAAATTTAAGCTCTGGCGGGCTCTGAACTGTGGCTTCATCCCACCTCAGGGGACTCGGAGCAAGAAGTCATGCTGAAAACCAAGACTCCCAAAGCCACAGTGGGAGGGCTGAGCCCCACCAAGGAATATACCCTGCAGGTCTACGTGCTCAATGGCTCCCAGGAAGCCCTGTTTGCCAAGAGGAAATTTGTGAGTAAGTGGAGAGGGCTAAATTTTACCTCTCAGAGCTCCTGAATCTCTTGGGGCTGTGGCTGCTCAGAGCCCATCCTCTGGCACATGCCCTGCAGACAGTTTGGCAATCACAGAGCCTGGTTCTGTTTTGGTTGGAAGGTTAGAAAGGCAGATGGGGAAGACCCAGGGGATGAGGGAAGGACTGCAGCTCACAGGCCTCTCTAGATGGGCCTGTTTCTCTGTTTTTGGTTTTCCTACAGTAGAGGAACTCAGAAATGCATCCCAGACTAGAAACAGCCGAAGGAACGCAGGAGCTGCGTCAGGAAAGAACCTCACCTCCTCGGGGAGCTTGGCAGCTGAGCACAGTGGGGTGGCAGAGGCCACTCCACCAGCCCTGAACACTGCCCTGTCACAGGCAGGTGGGTGCTCTCACCATCCTGGAGTCACAAGGATTGATTTTGAGCCATGGCCTGTGCCGTGCTACCACAGCTGGAGCATTCAGCTGTCCTTAAAACCATTTCAATTTTCTCCCTGCAATCTCCCTTCAGAGATATTCTTTCAGTGAGCCTTGCTAGCCTGGTCTCATCCTTTGCATACAATTCTTAGCTGCAGAAACACAGTAAACCACCTAAAAATGTTTGCCCCTCATTCCAGCCAAGCTGAAAATGCACATCCATGTATCCAAATTCAGCAGATGCAAACTTATTCTTCAACTGAATGTGGATCCTTTGAGAACACTGGGGCTGATGGTGCTTTTTTATCTTGAGCTCCGTGGCCCAGAGCTGGCTGCAGATGCTCTACAAGGATTTCCTCAACTTCCCTGGCTGAGGACTGTATGTAACTAGAGAGTCTCATGTTTCCGTGAGCTCAAAAGGGAATTACACCTGCTGGTGGAAGAAAGATCCATCAGGGCCATTATCCAAAAAGTCTTGCACTAGCTCAAGGTGTTTGCAAGTCACAGATTGCCAAGCTCTGGAGAGCAACTGGGTATGGGGTGCCATGGGATGTTTTCCCGGATTTATATTTTATAAACATTCATTGTTTTTCATCATCGAAGATAATGGGAAGGACAAACTTGCTGATGTGATCCATTTTTAACATTAGCTCCTGAGCATGAACCCTCTCTGAGGTATGAATGAAGGTGGTGTCAGTCTATCCACCTATTTCCATAAGCTTATAGGAATTTTACCCTCTCTGGGCCCCCTACACCTGTGCCAAATGTGTCTTAAACCCCACTGAGGAGTGGGGTTGCATGTGGATAACACAGGTAGGGACAATGGGATTTTTCTCTTTGGAGCACAGCAAAGGACAGAGCTGAGAAGAAAAGGCAGAAGGGGATTCAGTCAAAGAGCTCAGGAGAAACGACAAGAAACCAGCCCAGCATGGAGGGCAGTGTGACAGAAACAACATCAACAACCCCAAAATCATCCCCGCACACTCCTGCAAACGCAGAGCGAGAGTCTCCAGGAAAAGAAAAACCCCCAAAAGATTCACTGAGGCAAGGTGAGAGGGGGTTCAAACTTGTCTTGCTCCTTCTTCCCTGCTGTTTTCCCTAACACTCATTGAATTCAAGCTTTCCAGCCCACCCTCTGCCCCTCCAGAGTACCGTGCTGCTGCTTGTGCTTCCAATCACTAGGTCATGCTTTGGGAGCTGTCAGAGCTCACTGGAGAAATTTGGAGTTCTGTAGAACAACATGAATTATCAGGAAAGCTGGAGTTAGGCCAAAAATTCCTTCCAGATGATTTAATTTATGGATTTTAATTGATTTGGCACCATTCTCTCTTTGTGTTGTCATCTCCCCCGGCTTCTGGCAGATTCATGTAAGCATTTTTGCTCTTCAGCAGAGCACCCCCAGCCATGGAAACACCTTTCCAAGGTGTTTCCTTTACAAGCACCAGGGGTGTTTGTTACCCGGCCTGCTCCTCCTCCTGGGCTTGTTCTTCGTGTTTCACAGATAACTGATCCATGAGGATCCCTCAGATTTGGTTGAGATTGTGAAGGCTCCCAGCCCTGCTGAAATGGTGGGAATGGGATGGGCCAGAGCATCCCCTTTGGCCCAGTAGAAATCCCTGTCTGTGATAAGGAGACACACCTCCTTGGACCTGATAAAACTGAATGGGATCATCTGTTTCCCCTTCACCAAAGATGGAAAACTTCCCATCAGAAATACTCAAGGAAGATGCATTCAATTAGCAACATGCCTTATCTTATCCTCTGAAGGCCTGGGGTGGGGAGGAAGGCAGAGCTGGAGTATCCACTGTGCCAGCAGGTTTTTACAGAGAGATTTGATTTAATATAAAGCCATGGAATAATTGTAGCCCACAGGGGATCTTGTGATGGAATGGAATTAAGTAATCACCTGCAATTCTTGGAGACTTAGGCTAGATAAAAGGAAGCACTGGGCTGGGGCAGAGACGGAATGGAGCTGACAGCTTGCAGAGAGCAGTGCTTGGGTTAGCACACGTTTCCTGACAGCTTTAACCCCTTCTTTGCAGAGGTGCAGCTGCACACCACTCCATTTGGAAGTGCTGAGAGGGGTTATCCTTGTCTCCGTGGCTTTCACAGGATGCTGGCATGTGCCAGACTGGCAGATGGTCCATTCCACCAGGCAGACAAGGCCTTGCACAGCAGATTTGCTTTTTATCTTAAAACTGAAGCAGGTTTTTCTCCTTACAATTGCTTCTCTCAGCATCAAACCTTTTCCCTGCAGGCTCCCAGTTCCAGTGTGACACACCCGCAGTGATTGACATCGTCCTGCTTGTAGATGGGTCCTGGAGCATCGGGCGCAACAATTTCAAGCTCATTAAGGAGTTCCTGAGCAATTTGATTTCCCCATTCAGTATTGCAGAAGACAAGATAAGAGTGGGTAGGACGTGCTCCTGTTTTCTGACCTTGGGATGTTGATGTTTGAAGGGGCCTTGGTCTCTTGTCCCTGTGGTTATGTGCTCCTCTTGGGAGCTGTTATTTCTTTAGGATGGGGTCCCAGAGTTGCTGCTGGAAGCTTTTCCCATCTGGCAGGAAGCTCTGGCCTCTAGTGGCTGTGAAAAATATCTGCACAGTGAACAGAAGTGCTGTCTTTGGGCAGCCCTAGGTGGGGTGGTGATGCTGAGATACTTCTGGGATTTGCTGCCATCTCTGACGAGGTGCTCAGCCACCAACGCACTGGGTGCAGTGGCAATGCCACACTGGGGCTGCTGTGAATCCATCAGGGAGTGTGGCTCAGCTCTGAGTGATGCTGGCAGCCTGGCTGTACATGAAATAGGATGGTTTAAGTCCTTCTCAGCCCTTGCAGCTGATTGTTTGACCCAGATTCACCTCAAAACTTTGTCAAATACCTCTGATCATCATGGCAGAGATGTGTACCCCTGTACCCATCTGGGGTCTGAGGCATTGCTTTGCTGACAGCATGGCAGGGTTGTAGAATCATTGAACTGTGGGATATTCTGATTTGGGAGGGACCCATAAAGATCATCAGGTCCGAGTCCTGACCCTGAGGATCCCACCCGGTGCCTGACAGCATTGTCCAAACATTCCTGTGAGGTCTGGGACTGTGACCACTGCCCTGGGCAACACGTTCAGTGCCCCACCACCCTCTGGGAGAAGAACCTTTTCCCAATACCCAGCCTAACCCCCCCCCACCCCTTACTCAGATTCATGCTATTTTCTCAAAACCATGAAGAGAAGTGGAGTTAGTGCTCACCCCTAGTCCCTGTCATTGTTTTGTGTCACCCTCCCTGCCAGTCCTGACTCTGGCTGGCAGGGTGGGCCTCCTGCAGCTCACCTGGGCTGGCTCCATGCCCACTGCTCCTGTGTTCCCCAGGGCTGTCCCAGTACAGCAGTGACCCCCGCACGGAGTGGGACCTGAGCGCTCACTCCACCAGGGAGCAGGTGCTGGAGGCCGTCAGGAATCTGCGGTACAAGGGTGGCAACACCTTCACAGGTAACTCTGCCCTGCAGGGCTCCAAGCAGCCACTGCAGCCACGGAGGGGGAAGCTGTTCCCATGGATAATGTGCTCCGTGGGGACTGTGGGCACTGGGGAGCAGAGAACACAGCAAAGGCATTGGGGTTTTTTGGAAGGCTGTGGCACAACCTCCCTCTCTGCCCCTCCCCAGGTCTAGCCCTGACCCACGTCCTGGAGCAGAATCTGAAACCAGAGGCTGGTGCCCGGCTGGAGGCTGAGAAATTGGTGATCCTCCTGACTGATGGGAAATCCCAGGACGATGCCAACCTGGCTGCTCAGACCTTGAAAAACCTGGGCATAGAGATATTTGCCATCGGTAAGATCACAGCCACTGATAAGTTGTAGGACAAAGCCAACCTATTTTTGGTCATCTTCAAATTGAAGATTATGTTCCCTCAACTTTGACAGAAGCTTTCTGAGGCTGTAGAACTGAGGTAGTGGGTGAGACCTGATTACATGGTGGCTCAGGTGAAAATTAACTCATTTATTCAGCCCAGGCTGTGTCTTCTAAGAAATTTTTTTTTTTGAGAAAACATTCACATGAGAGATTTCACACCTCCCATGTAAAGACCTTTGGGAGCCTCAGGGACCAGTGCCACAAAAACAATATTGTCGGCTGTGGAATTAGGCAAGAGAACGTTGTATTGGGGATGGCAGGAGACCTCCTGTGTAATTACTGCCTCTCACAACTTCCCATTTCTCTGAATAACAACATAATCTGCTTTTCACTGTCTGGCAGCAACACCGAGACACAGAATGGCCTTGAGCAGCTCTGGCCTTGAGGACCACATGAGGTGTGCTGCAGACTGATACATGAGCAATAAAGCTATATAAAAACTCCCCTAAAATAGCAATCTCCAAAAATTTAAGTGCTAATTTATGTTGGGAACATGCAAGAGAGGGTTTATTGCATAGAGTTATGCAGGTAAGTGGCTTTTATGGAGGGAGGAGAGCTGCTGAGCCTCCTTGGGCAGCGTTAGGGAACCTTGACCCTACTCTGGGAAGCAAAATGAGTTGTACTGTGGAGCTTGGTCTGCAGAGAGTTAATGAGGATGGGGAGCTGAAGGATGGGGATGGAGCATGCTGTGTGATGGAGAAGTTCTGTTATATAAAGGGGCTGCTTTTCGCTCATCCCTGACTCTGTTGAAATGCAAAATGATGTTCTGATGAACAACAGGCTCTCTGTGGGGAGCGCTGGCACCTCATAAATATAAAATGGTTGTTTGTTCATTCAGTCCTCATCCATTTATGCCAACTGCCTCTCGGGCTGAAAAATATCTACCTTTCTGCTAGCAAATCCTGCAAGGGGTGAGGAGGCAGGAAAACAGCAGGAAGATTCATCAGGCTGTCTCCAGGCCACTAAAGTCCTTGTGAGCTGAGAGCTCTTCCCAGGCTGGGCTGAGGTGGTCGCTGCAGGGAACTCAAGGCCACTGAGACCCCAGTGTGGCCGTGGGGTGATGGGGAGCTGTTCTGGGAGGGCAGGGTGGTGGTGAGCCCATCTCTGGGAGTGCCCCTGCTCATCCCCAGGGGTTCCTGAGCCTCCTCCTCCTCTGCTCGCAGGGGTGAAGAACGCGGACGAGGCGGAGCTGAGGCAGGTGGCCTCCGAGCCGCTGGAGCTCACCGTCTACAACGTGCTGGACTTCCCCCTGCTGGGCTCCCTGGTGGGCAAACTCACACGGGTCCTGTGCACCAGGATCAAGGAAAGGAGCCACAAGGAAACCACAGGTGAAGGGGGACCTCCCCAGTGAGGGCTGAGCTTCCTGCTGCTCACCTTCTGTCGCTATTGTATGTCGCAATTACAAACTAAAATAAAGATGCTTGACTCCAGCAGGTAGAAGACATCAGAAGGCTAAAAAACTTTATTGCAATTCCTTTCTGTCTTTTTATAGCCTGCTCTGCTAAAAAGACATGCCATTGGTCCACAGGATGGACACCTCTCTCTGTTGGTTAAGCAACACAAACAACACCTGGGAGAGAGGTTGTTATGGGAAAGGAATATTGTTTACCCAGAAATGTTATGGGAAGAAAAAAGTGTTTACACAAAACTGCCTGAGAAAGGAGAAACTGCTGAAAACTCTCCCTTGGGGAAGGCAGCAATTCTCAGGCTTCAGAAAATTTGGCCCACAAATGTATTAGAAAGGGCAAGTATAACGACACGACTGTAGTGTTCCAAAGAACCAGGGCAGGGCTTTATTGCACCCCATGCTTTTTATAGAGAGTTCTGAGGGAATGAGAGATGCTTGGCCCTCAAATCAACATTTCACCATGGCTGGCCATTCAGGAACAACACCCTTGGAAAACACCTTGCAAGTAAACAGCAAGTCCTCAAAACAGCACCTGCAGGGACTGTGTTGGTTCTCCCTGACAATTTCTCAGGCCAGTGTGGGGAAGTTGTGTGACGTTTTCCCACAAATTTGGCTTTCAGCATCCTCAGCCTTCCCCCTTCCTCTAGGAGGATAAAATCACCTAATGACACCAATTACCACTATAAGGAAAAGGGGCTTCCTTTCACTCTTCCTTTGTCATATGGTGTGATAAATGTGTTGTAACTGTCTCTTTCTCTGAGTTTCTTCCAACCAAAAAGAGGCAGAAAAAGCAGAAGAACTAAGATGAAAAAACTCTATGGAGTAAATGTGGAGGTAGGATGAGGAGATGATAAAACACCTAAACACATTTTTTTTTCTCCATAAACTTTGCATGTTGGATCTCCAAGGCATTTTCAAGTTCAAATCAAGCAGCCAAATCAAGCAAATTTCTTTCCTTTGCTGGGGAACAGCTTGCCTGATGAAGAGCATGAAGAACCACTCCAGATGTTAGCTTAGATTCTCAGGAGAAATATCGTGTACATATTTATGTCTCTTTTTGCTCTAAGATTGACCTAAGCAGAATGGGAACATCTAAATTTCAAACACAATTTTATTTTAATGCTCTGGACATTCATAAAAATAAATTCATTTATTCTTATTGATTTGTATTTGACATAATTAGACATTTTACAAAGGTGAAGATTAGGCTGAAGAAAAATGAGCTTCTCTAAAAAGAAACCAAAGTAATTTTTGCTTAATTTTGGCAAAGTTTTGTGATTGAGGCAAACAGACTTGTGTTGAAGAATTATTTGCAGCACCCAGCAAAATACACAGCCTTCTCTTTATGGAGTATTTATGTTCTCTGTACACTCAGTTTTAAAATATTTATTTCAGAGCAGTCTGGAACAGTTTCTATACTCTACAGGGAAGGAGGCTGCAACTTGATTTGAAAAATGTCACTCATATTTATGAGCTGGAAAGTACGTTTGGCATGAGAAGTGTGAATATAAGAAAATAGCTGTGTTTTTAATTCCTAGGCAGCGCTGTGAAAGACACCCCTGTGAACACAGGCTCCCAGCTCAGCCCAACTGACCTGAAAATATCTGCTGTGACCTCCAAGAGCATGCACTTGGCCTGGAGCCCTCCTCTGAGCCCACCACAGAAATACAGGGTTGTGTATTATCCATCCAAGGGCGGGACCCCCAAAGAGGTGAGAGAACTTTCCCTGGACACCTGGGACTGCCACAGCTTCCAGATGGTGGCTGGGAATGGAATTAGGGTGGACACAAAGAGGGTGGTAGTGGGACATCAGTTAAGCCAGAGGTGAAATTAAATGCACAATGAGTGTAAGTGTGACGAGGTAATAGGGTGACAAGACAGAAAACATTGATTTTTCTCTTAGGCAGTGTTATTCCCTCCCTAAATCATGTGTTTTGACTCAAAGAGGACACTCAGGTACAGAGAGCTGTTCAAGGATACTCATCTGTGATGGATATGATTTAAAAAAGCAAATCCCAATTGTGGATGAATTTCCATTGATTTCAGTGAGAGCATGACTCGAGTCTTGTGCTCAGTGTTTGTACAAATCCCAGGCTTAGAGGGCAGGAATCCTTTCTGCCTCTCAGCTCTCTGTTTTGGAGAGATTTTAGCTAGCACAAAGCACAGAAGGCAACTGCACTTCTTGTCTCTGGGCACAGACCTGCCATGGAGAAGCCACACTGGCCAGGGATGGCCAGTTCAGCCATTCCATTGCTGAAGAGCAGTGATGAATTAAGTTTTAGCTTTCATGTTTTTCAGATTCTGTCCTGCCTAGGGGTGCAGTTCTGAGCCTCAATTAAGTACTAGTAAGCTCTCCTCACAGACCAGGTAGACAAAACAAATCCTTTTCCTGCTGAAGACCAAGAACAACTTTCAGGCCCAAAAGCACAAACAAGGGTGGGCTGAAGGGAGGAACAAGATGGATGAGACCTCACAGCCTGGAGCTGGAATTGGACAATTAAACCCCAATATGCAAACGGGCCAAAACTCATGAAAATGTAAGACTTCATGACTGGTCAGCCATTTTTTGTGACCATTTTGAGTCCACCTTGGGTGTAGCCCTGGTCAGGCTCTTATCCTGTCCAAGGTGTGCCCTAAAGGCCTTTCAATAAATCCCTACTTATTCTCCAGCTCTGTCCAGCCTAGGTGAGCCCTCTCACAGTATCAGCAGCACCTCCCCGCCCTGACGGCGCTGCCTTGTGCTTGCAGGTGGTTCTGGAGGGCGCAGTGTCCTCTGTGCAGCTCTCCAACCTGAGCTCGCACACCGAGTACGTGGTGTCGGTGATCCCGGTGCGCGGCGCCGCCCCGGGGGACGCGCTCAGGGGCGTCACCTCCACTCGTGAGTACAGAGCTGGGCTGGTGTTGGAGTCTAGAACATCCCTCTGGCCACCCTGCAGGGTTTGGAGACCGGACAGGGGGGTCTGGGATCTGTACAAGGGGCTCAGCCAACCTCACACAGAGCCCAGGAGGACACTGCCTCTGATCCCTGTCCACGGGAGTGAATGCCCACGTTGTATGAATCACAAGCTGAGAGAATTCAAAATAAGTAGTATTTAGTTTGTCATAGAATGTAAATGTAGAATCTAGGATTTTTAGTATATGGGTTTGAAGAGGCAAGATGGAGGAATTGGGGGGTGGCCCCTGTGCTCCTTGTTCTTGCTCTCGTCCCCCATTTTCTGCTGAGTTGGATTTTAGAGATTGATTTAGAGTAGAAATGACATGTTAGCTTAGGTAGTAGGTATTGGTAAAATTCTGTAAATAAAAAGTTCGTTGTGGACAGTGGTTGGGTCAGGGGTACTGTACATAAGGTGTGGGGCTCTCTGATCCGCCCAGTCCTGCCGCGTGTCCTGCTCTGCTGGGGATGCCTCACAGAGCTGAGAAAGAACTGAGATAAGGTACCCTGCCAGGGTACCCTGCTGAGAAAGAACTGAGAGATAATGAAGAATAAACAACCTTGGAAACCTGCACTAGCGGACTCAACTTGTCGTCTCTGCCTCCGGTGTGAAACACTTGGGGCAAAGAGAAGACGAAAAACCTTATTACCTCTGGGAACAGCAACCCCGAGGAAACTCCCAGGGAAAAGCAACCCTGAGAGGCTGGTGGCTGGGCGTGGAAGGTGAGCAGAGATCAAGCTCTGACCATCTCAGACTGGAGCCTGCCTTGTGTATTTCCCTGCCTACAGGTCTCTTTATCTGTGGAGATGCTCAGAACTCAACCAGACAAAACCCTGAGCAAACTGTTCTTTGAGCAGCTGGCTGGGCCAGAGACCTCCAGGGGTCCTTTCCACCCACGTCACCCTGCAAAGCAGAATGTGGCAGTAACACACCCTGCTAGAAATATATTGCAACTCTTAGCTGGTTATTTTTTTTTTTTTCATCCATGGTCTCCAAGTCAATTAAACTCTCTGTAACATAGAGACTGTGTTACACATGGGGTAGATGCCCACCAGCTTGCAGTAGCTGCTGTAAAGCCAGGTGTCCCCAGGGTTTTGAGTTGTTTCAAACCTCATGCACTGAAGGTACCTTTGTGCCTTATTTTTCTCCTCAGTGCCTTTGTCTTCCCCTCGCTCCCTGCGTGTCTCTGAGCTGAGCCACAACAGTCTGAGGCTGAGCTGGAAAGCAGCCCAGGGAGCCACACACTACCTGGTGCTCTGCTCTGCAGCCCCTGATGGAGCAGAGGACTATACAACAGAGGTAAAGTTTGTGATAATAATGATAACCCTGTTTTTTCTTTGTCTGGACTGAGTTTAGTCCTAGGTCTAAGCTTTGGCAATTGGTATCGTGTGGTCAAAGAAAAAAAATGTATCAGAACTATTGCCAGAAACAGCTTTCATAAAAGATTCTTTTTTAATGATTTGTCTCAGAATGATTTATAACTGTGAGGGTTTCCTGTGGGAAATTAGAGCATGGGAGAGATCTGGCAGCCTCCTGGGGCCCTGGAAACAAGGCACTGAACTCACATCCTTGCAGCCCCAAGTGTAATAATCACTGTATCCTTGAGGCTGTACATAAACATCTTAACTATGTGTATTTTTAAATGTTAATTGAAAATGTGTTAGTGTGGATTTTGCTGACATCTGAAAACAGATTTGTGACACTGCAGATGAACAAAACAATGCTTGATGAATGGAAAATCCTTAAAAACATCTAAGAATGCTTTGTTGTGCATTTTAATGCCTTATCTGGAGTACCTGTAGGCTAATGATAAGAGTTTTAAAAAAACAAATTTGGCTAAGATTCCCCCTTGAAATGCACAGCAATAGGGGCAGTTGCAGGATGATTTTCTAAACAGAACAATTAATACTCTGCTTTCAGGGCATAATCACGGGATTTTTATAAGACTCAGAACACTTGAAGCAACACCAACATTCAAATTTGTATTTCAGCACACTAAAACATTCCCACAGCTGCCTGACCTACTCCCTGCAGGAGCACAATGCTCCAGAGCTGTGGGACGCCTGCAGAAGCAGCATTAGAACGTTCCCATCTCCTTACAAACCGTGCTGCGATGGGTGCAGGCTCCCGAATGCGGTGCCTTTCTGCGGGAGCCGCGCCGTGCCCGTGCGGCGCTGGCAGCAGATGGCAGCAGCCCGGCAGCGCTCCTGCCACAGCCTCCCCTGGGGCTGGAACAGCGGGATCACAGCTCCCCAACACCCCTGAGCCAACCCTCGGCAGCATTTTGGTGTGGGACACTGCGGGGCAGGGTTAGGAGGAGGTGCTGTGCATCCTGGTTTGGTGTCCCAGGGCAAGGGAGGCAGAGCACCTGCCCAGGTGGGACTGGAGGAGAGGAGAGTGAGGGGTGACACCATCGAGGTCTGCAGTGTCCTCAGGAGGGGAGGTGGAGGGGCAGCTCCCATCCCTGCTGTGTGTGACCATGGCAGGAGCCGAGGGAGCAGCTGGAGCTGTGCCAGGACAGGTTTAGATGGGATATCAGGAAAGGGTTCCTCACCCGGGGGGTGGCTGGGCACTGAACAGGCTCCCCAGGGAATGGTCACAGCACCAGGGTGACACAGGTCAAAGTGAATTTGTACAATCCTCTCAGGCACATGGTGGGGCTTTCCTATTCAGGAACAGGGTTTGAATTCTGCTGGTCTTCGTGAGTCCCTTCCAGCTGGGAATATTCTGTGATACTGTGATTCTAAGACCATTCTAAGGTGGAGATGTCCCCTTAGTGTAACCAAGGCCCGTGTCTCTGTAAGGTCCTGCTCTCTTAAATGCATTGGGAGGCACCCTAGAGCTGAAGGATACCCTAAAACCCCTCTCTGTTGGCAGGTGAAGGTGACCCAGCCCGAGGTGCTGCTGGAGGGGCTGGCCCCCAGCACGGAGTACTCCGTGGCAGTGTATGCCATGTACGGGGAAGATGCCAGTGATCCAGCCAGCATCCAGGAAACCACCCGTAAGTGCTGCTGCTGCTCACTGAGCTGTTATTAAACACTCAAGGCAGGAGAGACGTGTTCAATGAGGTGCTTCCCATATTGTGCATGTGGCTTGTACACACACTGCCTCTTTTCTGCTGGGTCTGAAGTGAATATTGGTCCCCAAGGGGATCTCTAATTGCTTGATGAGCTGTGAAAAAGGAGTGGTGTTCCCTTGGTAATAAAGGACCCCTGAAAGAGGTGTTCCTTGACATCTTTGTAGTCTGGGGAGGATAAAGGCAATCACCTGGCTGCTTCCTCACCTAAATCCGTGGCAGCTCTTCATAACCCCATAGATGCGCACGTGGTAGTGAAAAAAAGGGAATATTTTCCTGCATAATGAACGAGCCTCTTAGTTCAAGGTGAGATCATCTCGGAGCAGCAGGAGGCAGCGGGTGGCCTTTCCTTTGAGCCTTTTCCTTTGCTGTCACTAACTGTTGTTGCAGTGGCCCTGAGCCCTCCCAGGTACCTGAGCTTCTCAGAGCTCAGCCACGCGTCCGTGCGGGTCAGCTGGGAGGCGGCAGCGGCGGCCGTGCGCGCCCACCGCGTCACCTACACCTCTAGCAGAGGGGGCAACGCCGGGCAGGTGAGTGCTCAAGGGCTGGAGGGAGGAGGAGGAATTTGGGAAGATGGAGAACGTCCTGTGTTGAAACCCTGGAGGCTGAGAATCTCGGGTTTTCTGTGCTAAAAGGCACTGACACAAAAGCAAGTGCTGTGTTTGACCTGAGGCCGTGAAACAGGCTTCCGAAATTGAGTGATGGCACTGGGGTTGTGGGTGTGGAGTTTGAGTAGAATTGTGTGATATCACAGGGTGGAAAACTTAGGGTTTAAGATTTTAGTATATAGTAATATATATGGGGCAAGATGGAGGATTTAGGGTGTTGGCCAAGTCCTTCTTCTTCACCACCTTCTTCATGGTTTTGGGTGGCTTTTTTTCTAACTGGGTAAGAAAGTCGACCTCGAGTTTTTGGTTATTGGGTTAAAAGTATAAATTACATAGGTGCCATCTCATTTTTGGATAAATAGCACTTAAAAGACCTTGGAAAGAGTTAGACACAGAGCCATTTTCTACCTTGTTAGCTAGAGCTCACAACTTGTGAGACTGTGCTATAGATAAGAGTTAGGAAACATCTGAGTCCGAACACAAAAACTGCATCTCCTGAGTGTTAATCCTGGCTCTAACAGCCCTGTTCTCCTTCAGCTGCACATTTCAGGGAGAGCTTGTGTGCTGGCAGGGTTTTAACTCTGAAATGGGCACTTTTGCTGCAGTTATCACCACATGCTGACCTCTCTGCAGCTGTACCCTCTAGAATCACAGGATGGTCTGGGTTGGAAGGGACACCCATAACCACCTAGTCCAACTCCCCTGCAGTGAGCAGGGACATTCAGCCAGATCAGGCTGCTCAGATCCCCATCCAATTTGGCCTTGAATGTTTCCAGGGATGGGGCATCCACCACCTCTCTGGGGAACCTGTGTCAGTGTTTTACCACATTTGTTGTAAAAGTTTTCCTTATATCTCATCTGAATCTACCTCTTTTAGTTTAGAACCAGGACCCCTTGTCCTATAGCAATAAGCCTTGCTAAAAAAGCTGTTCCCATCTGTCTTATAAGCTCCCTCTAAACACTGAAATGCTGCAATAAAGTGTCTCTTTCATCAGGCTGAGCAAGCCCGAGTGTCTCAGCCTGTCTCTCACAATACTCACACAACTCCCCCTCTGCAGGTGGAAGTTCCTGGCACTGCAACATCCACTGTCCTGAGACCTCTGTCCTCCCTCACGCAATACTTCATCAGCGTCAGATCTACATACGATGAAGGGGATTCCTTTCCAATCACTGGCAATGTCACCACCTGTAAGTAAGGAACAGAAACACTCCTGGTCTCAGTAAGAGGTGACAAAGTTGGTTTGTGTGTCTCTGAACTCAGATGTTTTGAAGACTGGCCCCAGCAGCTTGTGGCCAAAACCCTTGCACAGAGCACAGATGGCTGCTGCTCTTTGTGTGTGGAATATGTCCGGCTGTGTTATGCTCAAAATGAGGTGGAAGGGATAAAGAAAAAAGCAAATGAAGAAAAGCACGATGTATCACTAACCTCTGCATCCTTGAGAGCCCTCCTAGCCAACTTCCCTTCACAAAACCGATGTGATAACGTGTGCTTTCTGTAAACGAGATAACCTGTCTTAATTAGGGCTTTAAGAATAATTTACCCCTGTCTGTCCTGATGCCTGCTGTCATACGGGTCTGCAGAAGCGACAGACAGGCTGGTCTCAGACATCTGCTTGGGTGATGCTTTGCTCCCCAGCCATCTGCTCCCCACCTTGGCTCTGAGCACTGCTGTCAAAGCCTTCAGCCCCTGCTCCTTGTCCCCCTCAGTGAAGGTGCCCCCTCCGCGGGCTCTGAAGGTCTCCGAGCTCTCCGGGAGCAGCCTCCGCCTGCAGTGGGAAGCTGTCGCTGCCTCCGACGTGGTTGTCTACCAGATCAAGTGGAGCACGGCCAGTGGGGAGAAGCCCCAGGAGGTACGAGCCCACACACAGCTCTGGGGAGGCTGGGCTGGCTCGGAGCTCACCTGCTGGAGTGGCAGAGATGTGTAAAACTATTCAGGGAAATGCACTCCAGCAATGGAACAGCTCAGCAGGATCCCTCCGGGTCTGGCTTTCAGTGGAGCAGTCACCTTGAGGGCTGGAAAGAGGAGGGACAGCAGGGCAGAGCCCTACAGGCTCTGGGAAGATTGCAGAAGTGCTCTGGGAAGCCTCAAGGATGAAATGTAATAGGGACAAGCAGAAAGTATTAAGCTTAGGCAGGAATAATTAACCACAGGTATACAGGATGTAGAACAAATAGCTAAGGAGCAATTCAGTAGAAAAAGATCTGGGGTTGCAGAGGATCACCAGCCCCCAATGTCAAGATGTTGTGGATAAGAAAAAGACAATGCTCAAGTATTTATAGCTGGAGATACTGCTTTCAAGAAGGTGAAGCATTTTCTCTTCTCCTCAGTTCTAGCAAGCACTGATACTTTGGGAATGCTGCTCTTTGGGAAGGATGAGGTCCAAGTGAGGAGCACAGAGGAGAATGACCAGAGACAGAGCTGGTGCAGGAGGGGCAGGGATGGACCAGGTGCCCTCTTCCATCTGAAGCCCCTATTTTCAGTATGAGGTCAAGCAGTAGTTTAAACTGAGGCTTAATACCCAACTCTCTCCTGCAGTGGGTGAGACCAAATGTTCCATCTGGGCAGGAGCAGAGGGGTCCTGGGGCTCCTGTCCCAGCTCCCCTAGAAGCTGCAAACCCAGCAAAGGGATTTTGAGCTCCCAGCAGACACTGCCTTGTGTCAGAGCTCTGTGCTTGGTGCTGAAGGAGCTGCTGATTACACCTGGGCTGCCTTGCACAGCCATCTGCTCTGCATTATGCACAAATTTCACCTTTGCTCACATCAGTGCAACCCCAAACAGGGAATTTTGGCCCCAAAGCCCAGTGCTAACTCACCTGTGCCTGCAGGCAATCTGTGAGTGGGCACTTGGGTGGCACAAACCAGCCTGGGAGTGGCACTGACTCGTTTCCTCCCCTGCTGCAGCTCTCCCTGGCTGGAGATGTGGTGTCAGCCGTCCTGCCCGGCCTGCAGAAGAACACTGACTACAAAATATCCATCTGGGCCTACTACAAGGATGGTGCTCGAAGTGACACCGTCTCTGTCCACCACAGGACCAGTAAGTGACACTGCTGGGATCCTCACAACTCAGCACACACCTGCAGCTCGGGCTGGTCACCTCCAGCTCTGAAAACCCAACGCCAAATGTCTGAAAAAAGGTAGAGATAGTGAAGTTTCTGTCTGAAAGTGTTCTCAGCCTGTCCTGAGAACAAGAGGCTGTGCAATCACATCAGTGGTTGCATTTTAGTTGCATCACTGGTGCATTTTAGAGGCAACTGATAACCCTTGCACGCGTTCCATGCAGAGCACATTTCATCCCTCCCCTGCCTCAGTGCACTGCATGGATGGAAATGAATTCTGAGGGAGTTCAGCTGAACGTGTCACTGTGCTGCCTAAGGAATGGCTCTTGCTAATAAAATATTGCCTGTGGGGAGGGTGAGGATTTCCTGAGCTGTGCCATGGCTGAGCTGTGCCTCACTGAGGGCATTTACAAATGTGGGAGGGAATCCTGCAGCCACACTCAGCCTTGGAAGCATTATCTAAATCTGGCTTTGCACAGGCAGGATATGAGGTTAAAAAGTGGCACTCCCAGAGGTCCTGGTAATTAATATTGCCTGTAAAATGGCTTTGTTGGAAGTGAATGGAACACAATCCCTTCAACACCAGCAGTCCACTCTCCCCTCTCAGATCTCGTCCTCCTCTGCAGAATAAACTCATTTAGGCTGATGTTGAGCTGATGAAGCTCGAAGTAAATGGTAATCTTGGAATAAGAAGCTCAGAATTTATTAATAATAAATAATAAAAATATTTTTATAGGAAGCTGCCTCAGACAAGTACCTTGGAGCTGCATATTGACAAAAGAAAAAGCAAGCATCCTACTGATATATGCTGACAAGAGGACAATTAGAGCTGTTTGGAGGGCGTAGGAAAATTAATTACTATGTTTTAAGCTCTGAATTATGAAATGTCAGAGGAGCTCTCTCAGCCCAACAAAATGACACGTGACAGTGCCCTTCTAGGCACATTTGCACAATCCAGTCCTTGCTGCTGCTGGCACCTCAGCGGGACAGGGAAAGCAATTTGATTTCTGCTTGTCAGCTGCTGTCCTTGTGCAGGAGCCTCGGGAATTGTCAGGCTCTGCCTTCTGCAAGAAGAAAATAAAATTCTCCATGAAGCCAGGTGTGCAGCTGGGCAGCCAGCACAGGGGGCAGTGCCTGGGTGCTGCTGGTCCCTTTGCAGGAGCAGTCAGGACACTGTCACACTTCTCCCAGCCAATATTTGCATGTGAAAACAATGGTTTGGATGCTAATTCTTTTCTAGATTTAAAGTAAGGAGAGCCCACAGAGGAGAAGTGGCACTGAAGGTGTTGCTGGTGATTTCTAGCGCTGCTCTGGAGCAGGTCAGGGGAAACGGGGTTTCAGAAAATTGCTGAAGGCTTGAGCACTGAATGTATGGGATGATGTGGCACTAGGCAGGACTCTGGGAACTCCTGGGATATGGTTATATTTCAGATCTTCAGTGTTCCAAGCAAAACCTGCCACCCTGTATTGTGCCTGGCCAGGATGTCCAGTGGTGTTCATCTACCATCAGAGCTGGTGGATGACAACTCATCCAGACACAGCATGGAAATCTCTGATGTTACCTGAGAACCCACACCCCTTGGTCTGATTTTTGAGCCCTCTGCCCCTTAATTTTTGTTATAAAATGAAATTCTGAGGGCTGAAACAGTGATGAAAGCTCTGTGGCTCTCCTCAGGATGGCAGACTGGGTTGCAGCATGGTGAGCAGCATTGATCAGGCTGTGCTGAGCAACACCACAGCCAGAGGAGGCTGTGGGAGGGAGGAAGTGCTTTCTTTTGTTTTCGTTGTTGCTTTTCTCTTTTTCTCTCTTGGCAACATCACTTTATGTAAGGATAGGTCAAGTCATGAAGTTTTTCTTAAAAATGTCTTGGTAGAATTTCCAAGAAATGCTGAAGTTTAAGGGCAATGACTGAAGTGAAACTCAGCAGGAACTGGTAACACAAGATCCTCTCCCTGTCCTTTAGCCTCCCTGGAATACTTTCTTCTTTGAAGGTCAAGAGAAAAAATTCGCCAGGTCAGAGCAATGTTCTTTGCCTCTGGTTCTGTGAAATGGAACCGAGTTCCTCCTGGAATGAGGTGAAAACACCAAGTTCATTTTATTCAGGGCCAGCAATGCCCCTGTCTCACCTGAAACACCCATTTTGAGACCAAATGTGTTACCTTCATGGGGCCCTGCAGACACCAACCCCTCACAAAATACAGGTCAGAAACATCATCCACTTATAAAAACCAACAACACTCATCACTGGGATGTGTCATCTGGAAGGACTGAGATGAGGTAACTCCTCTTTCTGGTAGGAAGAAAAGTTGTTTCAAAGTTATGGTTTGACATTTGTCATTGTATGAACTCAAAATCAGTGAGTAGATTTAGCTGGAAAAGAAAATTTGGAGACAGTGATATGGTGCAGGTCCCTTCTTGTCTTGGAGAAATTGGATTTTTTAAAATTCTCTGTCTTGGCTAGAGGAAAGAAAAACTTTGGGATTATTTTTCAGTAACCCAGTTAGCAAAGTTTTCCCTGCAGACTTTCAAGAGGCAGAACAGGAACAAAAGGACTCTGATGTATTTCCCACAGACAACAAAATTGTCAAAGTGTGCTGCTTACCCACAGTTCTGATGCTTCTTTATTCCTCTCTTTTATATTTAGACTGAATTCTCATTTGAGTTGAGCTCTCCTTTCAGTCTGTTTTATAAATTGTCAGGTGTAGCAGAGTCCTTATCCTTGACCAAAGGCTTTCACAGTGCTCACTTGTCTCACTAATAAACAAATTTAGTGGTACTTCAAAGCCACACAAACCTTCCAAGCAAGCCCAGGGGAGTGCAGATGGTGCTTTCCTTCCTCCTCCTGCTGGGACATGGAGGTGTTGCTGAATGGTGATCCTTGGGAAAGGCTGGAAGGGGTGGCCTTGGTCCTGCTGAGAATCAGACCAGGATTTTCTTTTGCACTGAGGGAGAGTCCTTTCTTCAGTTTCTTTCCATTCTTTCAGGCTGGGGAAAAAGAACTTGAGCAAAAGAAAAGAGTCCCTTGATAGCCCTGCAGGACAAGGAGAGGGCAGTTTGGATGGGATGTGCTGCTCAATCTGGGCTGAGCCACCCTGGCTGGCCTTGCACAGAAGTGTTTTACAAAGTGTTTGTGTGCCCTGCTCCTCCAGCTGAGCTGTGGGGAAATCTCCTTATCCAGCTCCTCAGTGAGCTCACCCTAGCAGAGTATGCAAGGCAAATAAAAGAGACTGAAATGGGGGAATGAAGCTTCAACCCATGGCAGAAGAAACATGGCTTGTAGTTAATATATAATAATCATTGCTGGTGAGCATTTTGATGGGGTGGAGCCCAGGGTTTTATTCTTATTTGAGTATTTGTGTGCCTGTGATGCTGGTTAGACCTGAGAGCATGCAGGGATTGCTCCTGTGGAGGAGCAGAGGTTGAAGAGGCAAACAAAGACACAGATGGTGGCAGAGATGCTTCCATCCTCCAGGGCATCTTCAGGAGGTGGCCTGTCCCCTGTCAGATCCATGCCATCAAGTTCTGCCAAGCCTGAGGGCTTTCCAGAATTAACCTGACTCTAAAGACTTCCCCTAACTCTCCCTTTAAAGTTTACTGAAGCAGTCTCCCCTGACCTCAGGTGAAGGAAATAGCCAGTGCAGGCAGCAAAGACACATCACTGACTAATAAAGTGCTGCTGAAGTGACTTTATTCCCATTCTTGATTTCTCTTTGCTTTACCTCATGGTGGAGCACAGCAACAGCCTCCAGCCTGATTCAGCTGCTGCAGTCTCAGTAAAAGTAAGCTCATTTTATAAACAAAAGAGAAGGAGGATCAATGAAGATGCAAACGATCTTCACTCAACCTGTGCTTTAAGGTCACCCCAGGCTTTGCTGGGTGGGCAGAACATCCTTACAGGAAAACTGCAGAATAAATACCTCCTCACCTGGATGTGTTCCTCTGACTGTTTTTAGGGTTCACCCATCAGTTTTAGTGTCTTCTGAATAAACTCTTCTTTTTCTCTGCCCAGAACTTCTGTTTTCACACCAGCATGAGTTTAAGGACAGACACATGCTTTTATGCTTGGAAAGAAGCCCCAGGAGCAAATGACCCCGTGTTCTTAAGCCTCTTTTTGAACAGATTTAGCCCCTCTGCCTTTCCCTTCCTCCCTCTCAGCCTCTGCTCAGAGAAATCCCTCCAGCATAACAGGCTCTGTCGTCACATCCAGTTTGCTGCACAGCAGGACCCCAGGGAAAGAAATGCATTTATGTAATTAAAAATTACTCAGCTTTTGTCTCTGGCAAACTCTTTTCTGGTTGTCTGGCTCAGCCCATCACCTGTTTGGAATCCATCCATCCATCCTAGGACATGGCCAGAGAGGAGGGCGTAGCTCAGGCACTGTGTGTGACCCATTCCAGGGCTGTGGGTGTTGGTGTCAGAAGCTCTAGACAGAACTCTGGTGTGCTGGATACTCTGGGATTTTTTTAGAGTAATTTTAAAACAGAAAAAGCTGAAAAATATTAGAAATTATGATGGATTAACTCAGATGTGTGATCCAGGTTTAATTGCCAGTAGAGCTTTTTGTCCAGCTTGATGAAACTCAATCCCAGTTCGAGCACCCTTGGTGTTTGTTCATGACGTGTACAATGGGTCTCCTTGCCTTGTCCTTCCAGGACTCTCTCACCTTTCCAAGAATTTTTCCCATGTCCTAGGCTTGGAATTGCTGAGTGCTTGAGTTGTGGTGTGTTGTACTTGGGCAATCCTCACCTCTTCAGAATCTGTTTTCCCTCTTGCCTGGTGCCCAGGGTGCCTGTGTCTGCTCTGAGCGTTGGTTACCTGCACAGCAGAGTGCTGAGGTGTTCAGACACAGGCCTGGAAGCAAACACTGCTGGCTCCCTTCACAGAGATCTCCCCCTGCTTTTTGTGCTGCTCACCTTCCGCCCCTGTCACAGATTCCCGGAGCCCACCCTCCAACCTCTTCATCGACTCCGAGACCCCCAGCAGCCTCCAGGTGCACTGGACCCCTCCTGATGGCCGTGTCCAGCACTACAAAATCACCTTCAGCCCTGTTTCTGATGCTGCTGCCCAGCAAACTGTGAGTGTCCAGCTCCTCTGCAGGGGACAGGCACTGGGCCAGAGGCTCATGGGGACATGAGGAGCTCTGCTCACTCCAGTCAGGTTTGTCATTAGGACATCAGGACTCAACCCCAAATCTCTTCTTGCTGATGTGTTGCTTTGTAAATAGAACTGTAAGACCATTTTGTAATTATTTTTCTCCATCACAGCCACTAATAACAGAGCATTCTCTTCTTCCTGAACTGGGGTGGGGAATTCTTGGAGGCAGAGGGGTGAGGGATAAACCTACTGCCCCTCTGGCTTAGGGAGGTTAAATATGATCCTTTTAAAACAGAGATTCCCTACTTAAACAGATGGGTTATCCTGTTATAGGACACTTCTGCCGCATTTCCATGGGGAATATTGGGAACTTTGTATGGGAAAACACTTTTCCTCTGGCCCTTGCTAGTCCAACAGCAGCACACAGCCAAGCTTCCTGGGCAGGAACGCTGCTCTGAGCCTCACACCCAGGAGTCAGCCCCACCTAACTCAGGGCTGTGACTGAGAGCTGGAATAAGAACCCCAAACTGGGATTTTTTTTCCCTGTTGTAGATCATGGCTCCTGGCAAAAGCAGCAGTGTGACCCTGCAGTCCCTGCTGCCTGACAGAGCCTACAAGGTGACCATTTCTGCCATCCACTACACGGGAGAGAGCGAGAGCACCTCTGCCACGGGACGGACAGGTACAGGGATGTGCATGGAGTGTGTGTCAGCCTCCAGGCAGCCTCTGCTGGAACAGCAGTGGCCTCACTTGCCCTGAGCTCTGCCTGAGGCCAGAGTTTCCTCAGCAATAGAGTATTAACCTCAAAAAGTGAAAATCCTGCCCCAATTTCTCTGCTCCTGCGAGTTACTGACAATTCTGGGGTGAGAGCAAAGGGCTGGCAGCCCTTTGGTTTTGGAGCCAGGCATCACAATCTTGAATAACAGAGCTCAGGCATGGCCTTGGGTTGGACTAGGGGAAGTTCAGGTCAGACATAAGAAATATTTCTTCTCAGAAGGAGTGGTTAAACATTGGAAAATGCTCCCTGGGGAAGTGGTAGAGTCACCATCCCTGGAAGTGTTAAAAGCTGAGCAGATGTGGCAGTTCCTGGGGTGGACGAGTGCATGGGGTGGGTGTTTGGTCAAAGGCTGGACTTGGTGACCTCTGAGGTCTTTTCCAACCCAATGATTCTGTGATTGCTCTCTCTTTCAGCTCCGGTGCTGTCTAAATTCCCTTCCATCCGAGGATTCATCCCACCTAAAGCAGAGGGTAAATCATCTCCAAAGTCCTGCTTTGCTGTTGTTTGGGATTCAGGAGCAGACAGCACAGTGTGGGATCCGCAGAGCAGCACGAGGGGTCCGTCAGCTCTTGACAGATGCCCCTGGGGACAACCCAAGGACAACCAGAAACCACAGAACTTCTGAACAGCAGGCTCACTAAAGAGACCAGCAGCATTTGAGAGCATTTCTGCACAACTTGACTAAAATGTAGTGCAGGGAAGTGTGACATGTTTTAAATTAAAATTCCCTGTAAAGTCCCTTATTAAATTTAATGAGCATATGCTCTCATAGCTGATAGAAAGCAAACTATGAAATGGATTAGTGAGAAATGTTGAATTAATGGGGTTATAAAAAAGTTTTTAATAAGTAAATATTAGAATGTAGATATTGTGGCAGTGCTGGCTTTCCCTGACTATTTGAAATTATTCCAAGCAAAATTTCAGTTTTAAAATTTATTGAGTGAAGTCGAGATTGAAGAATCAGGCAGCTGAGATGAAAAAATTTAGTTTATAGCCAGCAAAGGACATACCAGATTAAGTTTTCAAGTGGTTTATTGAGGTGTTCAGATCACAGTGGAAAAGTCCTGTGAACTTTCAAGCAGAAAACAATCCTCTCTAAAGGATGATGAGTCACCTTGTAGAATTTAATATAGATGTTTGGCTATGATAACTGAAAAGACAATGGAAGAAATACTTAGTTCTTTATGTTCTATAAAGTGCCTTTTTTTGAAGAAGGAGAGACAATATGTAACAATGCTGGGAAAACAGTTGGATGTGCAATAAAAGACTCCAATATTGACATACAACCAAATTATTGAGAGAAATGGTCTGACATTGCAAGAGTGAATGTTTATTGAATAGTGAATAACTGCACTGGGCTGGGATTTGGAGAGAAAAACAAAAAGCAAAGACAATAACAAGACAGCAGGAATCTTAGGCTGGAAAGTCTGGGGAAAAATCTTCAAAGCAGAAGTGAAAGTGCCAGTGTCAGAGATGCTTGCCCTGACTCTGAGAGGCTTCACCCAAGCTGAGCATTGCCTGATCAAAGAGCTGGGAGCAATCCCAGGGCTGCCAGCTGGCAAGGAGGGGAGAATTGCCAGGGAGGAAAGCAAGAGGGACTCTGGGGCCTGGGCAAGGGTCAGAATGAGCTCACTGAGTCCCAGACAAGAAAGTCAGATACCTGGGAAATGGACAAGCTTACTGCCTGCTTTGGGATCACTTCTTTTTTGTTTTTCATTCATCATGCTTCAGTTCCGAGAGAGCTGGAGAGGGACTTTGCACAAGGGTGTGGAATGATAGAACAAGGGGGGATGGCTCCAAACTGGCACAGAGCAGGCTTGGATTAGATGTTAGGAAGGAATTCTTCCCTGTGAGGTGGTGAGGCTCTGGCACAGAATGCCCAGAGAAGCTGTGGCTGCCCCATCCCTGGAAGTGTCCAAAGCCAGGTTGGATGGAGCTTGGAGCAGCTTGGGATAGTGGAAGGTGTCCCTGCCCATGGCAGGGGGTGGAACAGGATGAGCTTTAAGGTCCCTTCCAACCCAAAGCACTCTCTAAGATTTACAAAAGTTGGTTTCTGGAAGGAGAAGGGAAAGAGCAGTGTATAGGCTGAAGATCCAGCATGCAAAGCTCAGCATTGCAAGGCTCAAGTTTCAGAAACTGATTTTTTAATGGGTGTCCATAGATACCTTCAGTAGTTTCATACCCAGTTCTACAGGAATCATGGCATATAAAAAAATTAAGCACCAGTTAGAACAAAGGAGGTCACAGAACCTTGTAAGTCTTTGTGGTTTAAATCCTGGCTTTAGTGGTCCCATGGCCACGAGAAATGGCATTGAAACTCCTACAGGCTTAGGAATCTCAGGACTTTTGGGGTGAGTAAGTCACCTCCTTTAAATGTTTTACACATTTTATAAAAGTCAGGCTGCTGATGAGGTAGGAAATGGCATTGATGCAAGAATATCAAGGCTATGCTGAAGGCTCAGTACAATCATCTCTTAGATTCTATTATCCTGATGACCTAGAAAGCCCTTGTGAAACAGCCCAGGCTGCCAAGTACTCTTGATTTTCAGGGACATTTCTCATTTTGCGTCAAGCATTCCCTTTGTCCCAGCTCCATCTTTATCCATGTTTATACCCAATCCATGGCCTGGGGTTTACATGGCAGCAGGTGATTGAAAGTAGCATTTATGAGCTGTTTTCTAAAAAATTCCTTTACCTGAGCCTTTAAACAGAGTGCTGATAGTCCTGGTGCCTCAGGTTCCAGCTTCACATCCCTGTCTCTTCTCTGGTCTTGCTTTTTGTCCTGTGGCATTTCAGAGGATTCATCAAGAGGATTTCTGAAAGACAAACTGCAAAACTTCTCAAAACTCTCTATGTTTTTTGAAAGAAATCAAAAGCCAGACATTCAAGCTGAGATGCATCTTTTTTGCTGTGTGTGTTTTTAATTAGAGGTACAAAATTTGAAACTGCATATATCTTTATTTTACCACACTACTAAGGCACTATTAAAAGAACAAAAAAATGTTTTGATGTCTGTTTTTTAAAAAAAACTTGCCAAAAACGATGCTCTCTTGTATTTCATATCATCAGGTGCCAGGTGAGTTAGTCAAAAGAAAGTGATCATGGACATCTTTGATGATGAAAGACATTCTTTTTATTTTGGTGATAGGCAAGCCAGGAAACAACTTTTATGTTTGCATAAACATCAGTTCTCTCTCCATATTAAAGTCCAAGCTCTGAATGAAGCTGCAGGATATTCTAAGTTTTGCTGGTTTTCCTTTTCTCTGTCAAAAGGAACTGTGTTCATTTTGCTTCCATAATCCCCTGCTGTCTTTTTCCCCTCTAACAGTTTTCCCCTTTTATTCTGTCCTCACAGCCTGCCCCACCATCACCTCCACGGAAGGTTCCATAAGAGGTACAGTAGCAGACCCAAGCCCTGGTGCTGCTGGGGTTTGACTGAAAACACTGCCTGGTCTTGATCTGGAGACCTATGCAAGAGCTGAGTGTGGGGAAAAATGTCCCGAGGAAAAGGGGAGAAGTGTGAGAACCAAAACTGGAACACATCTTTTGTCAGGTAGAAGAATATTTTGCAGCCCCTGAACTGTTCTGCTCTGCTGCTCCACCGGCTCGTGCTCTCGGCTGTTAGTGCTTGACACCAGGATTTTCACCAGCCTTGAGGAGGTGAAGATTCAAGCAGCCCCTGAATTTCAAGGAGATTTGAATTCCCAGCTCCCAAAGGCTCCTCAGACTGTCAAACTCCAAACTCTCACTCTGTCCCCGGGATCTCCTGTGCTCCCTCCAGGGCTCTCTGTGCCCGAGGAGCTCTCTGCAGTCGGGCTGCAGGATTTTGCTGGGGCAGGAATTTCCCCTTCCTCCTGTCTGTGCCACGAGAGCTGTGTGTGCTGTTGGGTTTGCTGCAGGTGTTTCTTACAGAGCAAGCAGTGAGTTCTGCTTAGGAAGGGGCATCACCTCCTTCCCAGAGAGGTCTGAGATACAGGTGAGGCTGCAGCTCTCAGCTCTGGTTCCTCCGTGCCTGAGTCACTCCATCCTTGCCCACAGCCAAGTTGGATGTGGCCCTCAGCAAACTGATCTTGCAGGTGACATCCCTGTCCTTGGAACTGGATGATCTTTAAGGTCCTTTCCAGCTCAAACTGTTCTATGATTCCATGATTCTGATAATAATGGGATTATATTTTACATTTTTAATTGTGACTCAAGACTTCTCCTCCTGTGCATTTTAAAGGAAGTCTCAGTGTCAGAAGCTCCATATCAGAGATAAATGGCCCTCAAGTGGGTCATTTATTTTGTCAAACTCCCTTGTACTGCTGGGATATGAAAAAAAAAATAAACAAAAGCATCCAACACGAATAAAAACTCAAGTCAAAAGCCTGCAGAAGATTGTGAATGGTGAAGGGGTGAGGGAATCCAGACTGAAAGCACCACACTGAAATGAAGCTCTTTCATTAGCTCAAGGAGGAACCATCTCCTTCATCCTAGTCTGCTGCAAACTCAGATAAACAGAATCCAAATGGTGAGATCTTGTCTTACTGAACAGAAAACTGCAATGAAAATGACTTGGAGCTTTAATGATGAGCTGAGGGAGAGAGATGAAGCTGCATGAGATGTCAGAGGTGTCAGAGGAGAATGTCTGTAGCCCACACAAGGCAGGTCAGCCCTGGGTGTCTCCTGAAAATGGAGAGAAATGGAAAAGTTTGTATTTTAAAGTTTTTTTCCCATTTTTTTCTGGCTCTTACACATAAGGCATTTCAGAGTAGAAATCATTTTCTCTCCCTGCTGGCAATTACTGGACTGATTCCATGCCTTTTGAAGATAATACTTTGAGTGTAGTTGAAAGGAAGAAATCGTTGCAGTAACATCTTTTTCATTCGGGTTTTTTTTCATTCTGAAGATTTGAAAACACAATTGTGAAAGTCCCTATCTTTTGTCCACTCTCCTCCAAGAGGAAGAAATTACCAAAAAATGTGCCCACAGTCTTATTTTCCTTGGCTGCCATTTGAGGGGTGCACTCAAGCTGATGTTGTGTCATTATAAGGGCATTTTCTCCTGTTGCTAATTCAACCTCCTCTTCACACGCTTCTTTTGCACTCCTGCCTAACCACTGATTTCTCTGTTTTCCTTTCTTCCAGGGTTCGATATGATGGAAGTTTTTGGCTTGGTAGAGAAGGAATATTCCTCCATTAAGGGCGTAGCTATGGAGCCCTTTGTATTCAGTGGCTCCCGCACCTTCACCCTGTTCAGGGACATCCAGCTCACCCTGAGGACCAGGTGGGAGCAGAGCTCTGGCTGTTGCCATCCTCATCCTCAGTCCCATGCCATGTGCACGGCAAAGGAAGGTCGTGTTGGGGAGGAATGGTGCAGCTCCTCTGGCAACCTCCAAATGAAATGATAAATACAATGAGCTAAATCAAACCATTGGTAGATTGAAAAAAATAGCCAGAGGGTTTTTAGTTAATGTGTTAATAAATAAATCCTTGGCTTTCCTCGAGATGAGTTGTCATGTAGAAATTAAGGGGACACAATAGTATTTATTATACATTTGTACAGCCAAACATTTTCACTGTTTTTTGTTTCTGCAAAATCCCTTTTTCCCAGTTTTTTTAGTTGCTGTGATGGACATGAGTGTCAAGTCACGTATGGACACTGCACCAGTCTTTAGGCATTCTGTCCACAGCCACCTGCACTTCAGGGATGGCAGTTTGGGGTCACATTTTCATCTTCAATCCCTTCTCCCAAATAGCTGTGGTTTGGAGAGAGATCTTTGCTTTAGAAAATATCACTCATAGCTGCTCTCTGCAGCTGGGCTGCATTGATGAGAGGGGATAACCACTGGCTCTGGTTGTGGCTTGACCCCATTCCGTTGCATATGAAGCTTCTCCACAGGGTCCCAGGAAAGCCAGGCAGCTCCCGTGACCTCATTCCTTTTTTATGATTATGAATCAGGAGTGATCTGACTCCTGACATTCATTGCTACTTGGTTTAAAGCCTAATTACTGAGCCACTGACTCCGCTTAATCTTAGTTAAAGAAGCAAAGCTTCTTAGAGTAAACAGAGTGGGGGAGATTCAGAGAACCCTTTGGTCTAAATACTCGGGAAATGAGGGGCAAATCCTTTTGTTCAGCTCTTAGAGATGTCTTTCCAAGGACACCACCCCTTCAGAAACTGAGAGAGAAAGAAAAAACTTGTATTATTTATGAATCAGTCCTGAAAAGATGCCGGATGGGTTGTGTTTATGCCATGCCAATGTGTCCTGTTTCAGATTACAGGCATGTTTCAGGCAAAACCAATTTGACCTTCCCTAATTGCTTTGTATCCTCTCACTGCTGCTGAGCCTAAACCCTGCAGCTGGGAGGTGGGGACCCAGAGGAGGCTTTTCTGTGGGCTCAGTGCTGATCCCTGAAGGGCATTTACACTGATTTAGGATAATAGAATCATTTAGGTTGGAAGAATCACAGAGTCCAACCATTACCCTAATGCTGCCAGGTCTGCCACTAAAGCATGTCCCTAAGCCAAGAGTTTTGTGCCAAGGTTTAAAGATTTACCCCATGATATATGGCAACCATTCCTCCTTCTTGAAGAGGAGACCTGGGGGAGTGCTTTGGAAGCTGGCAGGGATGTTTTGCAAGCCTCCACTGAGCTCTCACCTCCAAAGCACTGAGGCTGCACTCGCTGTGGCTTGGCATTCCTGAGGCAGCTCTGGCAGTGATGGATTGGCACCAGCTGCTCCACCTGAGCATCCCCAGGCACGAGGAGAAGGCCCACGAGTGCTCACCACTCACCACAAACCTCAGCAGCCCCAGGCTCTTTCTGGACAGATCACCATCAGCTCCTGGGAGCAAAGCCTTCCCAGGCTCTCCTGCCCTGGGATGAGGCCTCAGGATGTTGCCTGGTGATTTAAACCCCTGATGTCCCCTCCCTTTGTGTCGTTCCAGTGACATCCACCTGTTTGCCATCCCACCCGAGCACACCATCCTCATCCTCCTGCGCCTCCTGCCCGACACCCCCAAGGAGCCCTTTGCCGTGTGGCAGGTGACAGACGAGGACTTCCAGCCCCTCCTGGGTGTCAACCTTGACCGTAAGGTTCCTTGCCAAATACGTTAATTTGGGGTGTTTTTCCACACACCCTTGCAAGCCACAGAACTCTCTTGGAATGTTTTAATGGCTCCCTTGCTCAGCAGCAGCTTCTCGGGAAGCTCTGTCGTGGCTGCCAACCTCACATTTAAACACTGCCCAGTGTGATTGAAAGACCTGTTTTCATTTTGATTCTACTTGTAGGATATTCCTGATTTTTACATATTTTTTCCATTGTTTAGAGGCACTTCTTAATAACATAGGAAATCTTCCACCATGTTTAAGCCCAATTATTTACGATTGTATATATGTGTGAAATCACTTTCTAAGCTGTTATTTGTCCTATTTTCCCTGCAGCCAGTAAGAAATCCTTGACTTATTTCAATCATGACTACAAGGCTGATTTACAGGAAGTCTCCTTTGACGAGCAGGAAGTGAAGAAGATATTCTATGGGAGCTTTCACAAGGTCCTTATCAAGAGAGGGAGAAAAGTGGCTCATGATCTCACTCTGGTCAGGGAGTATTGCTCAAACTGAGGAGTGACCACCCAAATGCTTTGCATCCTGATTGCCAGAGAAGTGGCCAACCTCTTTGATATGCTGAAATTCATAATTGTAAAGAATTTAGGTGGATCTCATGATCAAAATATGATTTCCACATATCGATTGTTCCCTTTTTCCCCAGATTCCAAAAACTGGTTTTCTAGGTCTTTATAATCACGAAAAAGTGAAAAAAAAAGATATAGATATAGATATGATATAGATGATATAGATGATATAGATGATATAGATGATATAGATGATATAGATGATATAGATGATATAGATGATATAGATGATATAGATGATATAGATGATATAGATGATATAGATGTAGACGTAGACAGAGACAGAGACAGATAAATATATTTTTTAGAATTTAGAATTTTGGTAACCATTTAATTCTGGATGAGAGGAAAAGAGAATCCAGCCTTATGAGAAAGCCACTTCATCATTGATAGGGTGGGGTTTTTGGCTATTTATGTCCTCATAGCAAGGGGATTGCACCCAGATGAGGAACGAGCTCTTTCCATGGGTACCTGTGGGCAGGTTCATTACTCAGCTCCAGAAAGGAGAGGTGAGGGGGTCAGCAGAGGAAAGCACAAACTAAAACTTACTCCTGAGCCCCCTCCACCCATTCACTCATTAAGAACACCCCACCCGTGCCAGCAGCGTGCTGGGGATGGGATGGAAGGTGCTCCTGTCAGTAGGAGACCCCCTCATCCCAACACGGCTCTTTCCTCTTGCTGCCCAGGTGCACGTGGCTGTGAGCCACTTCAAGGTCAAGCTCTACGTGGACTGCAAGAAGATAGCAGAGAAACCCATCCACACCCTGGGCAGCGTCTCCACCGCCGGCTTCGTCATGCTGGGAAAAGTGACCCGCACCAGGGGGCCCCGGAGCGGCTCCGTGCCCGTGAGTGCCAGGACCTGCTGCTGGGGCTGGCTGGGCTGGGCACACAGCACGAGGGTGGCAGCCCCTGGTCTGAACCCTCCAGCACCGCTCTGATGCACAGCTGTGTCCTGATCCTGCTGATCCCTGAGGGTTTAATGAGCTCTCCCAGCACCAGGAGAGCGTTTTGGTCCCTCCTGCCTTGGTGTGGGGACTGTGATGGGGGTGGCAGCAGGAGTTTGTCCCAGAGAAGCTTTCTGCTGGCTGCATCCCCCAGGCTGGGCAAGCACAGCTCCTGCACTGAGATGCTGAAGCACACAGGAGGGTTTGGGAATTGCTTCTGCAAGGAAACTTGGGACCCTCAGTTTAAGAAGGACATTGAGGCACTTGAGCGCATCCAGAGGAGGACAATGAGGCTGGTGAGGGCTTGGAACACAAACCTTATGAGGAATGGCTGAGGGAGCTGGGGTTGTTTAGCCTGGAGAAAAGGAGACTCAGGGGTGACCTTATCACTCTCTACAACTCCCTGCAAGGTGGCTGTATCAGGTGGGGCTTGGTCTCTTTCTCCAGGCAACAACTGACAGAATGAGAGGACACAATCTCAAGCTGCATTGAGGGAAGTATAAGTTGGATATTAGAAAGAAGTTTTTCACAGAGAGATTGATAATGTACTGGAATGGCCTGCCATTCCCCCTGCCAGTGGGGAGGTGGTGGAGTTGCCGTCTCTGGATGTGTTTAAAAAAGACTGGATGTGGCACTCAGTGCTGTGGGTTAGTTGGGTTGGACTCGATGATCTTGAAGGTCTCTTCCAACCCAGTGATTCTGTGAATTCTATGAGCCCACATGGAGTGATGTCAGGAAATGCTGGTGGCTAAAGGCAGCAGAGCTGGGTGTGCTTCAATCTCCAGTGTCTTTGGATTTGTCTATCTGAATGCAAATGAGGGGAAAATAATCTCCAGTGAAGAGGCTCTTTATCAGCAGCTCCTTGGAAAAAAAATCCAACCTAACAGTGAGTGCTGGCCTGTGGGTGTGCCCTCACTGCATCACACAGCTCTGCAGGGAGCTGTGCCCTGCAAGGGACAGGAAAAGGGGACGTGTGGACTCGGTGTCCTGGCCTGTGCACAGTCCTCAGGGCAAGAACATCCTTCTTCTGCCTGTCTGTTCCATTCTCACTCCCCAAAGCAGGAGTGTTAATTATGGGCACAATCAATGGCAAGTTCATCACTCACCAGGTTCTAGTGGGGCTGTAGGAAATCACTCATCACTGATGTGAAGATCTTACTCCTTGGCTCTGCTTTTAGACGTTCAGGGAAAATGGCTCATCAGGTGATTTATAACTCCCTTTGCCTCCAAACAGCACTGCAAAAACACTTCGTCCCACATGCATCCCCACTTACAAACTGAGAGGCAGAGGTCTGGGATACACCAGGACAAAAGTGGATTGCCTGTAAAAAATGGGGTCTGCTGTGTAACAAACCAGGGGACAGTGTTCAATCAGTATTTACTTGTTTACTCAATAAATTCTCTGGCAATTGGATCACAAGCCTGTGGCCATCAAGGCAGGAATCTGTGCTTCCCTTGTCCCTCCCAAATTCTCTCTGCTAGCAGCTTAGCTAGACAGGTCTGGCCAAATAATGAACAGCCTTGTGCCATCCCTATTCCCACTGCTCTTCAAGCACAGCAACGTTTCACATCTTCCACAGCTCTGCTGCCCTTGAGAAGACAGAGTGCCTCATTATTGGTTATCATGGAGCCTTATTTAATTTAAGAAATCTTTAAATGCCACTTGATCTGCGGGGCTCATTTGTATCCGTGTGCTGCCTGTCACCCTCCCTGGGCTGTACAGCTCGCTCCTTGTTAAATGCATGGAGTGAAAGAAAAAAAAAGAAACAAAAGATGAGAAATGGTGTCAAGGCAAGAAAAATTAATCTCTGCCTCATTATTGTGTTTGGCTTTGTGCAGTGTGTGCTTTTTTGTTAATCAGAATGGCAAGATGCTGCTTTTGTGAGGCTGGTTGGGGAGGGGATCACATCTGCCCTGGGAAATGCTGCTGCCACATTTACCCTTCTCCCCATGCCCCCAAGGGGAGCAAATCAAAGTTTGCCTTCACATTTTGGTGGTGCTGAAGGCCAATTAGTTGAGTACCTGCTGCTATTGCAGGGCTGTGAGTAAATTGGACACATGATGTGAAGCTGCTTTGTTGACTTGCTTAGCAGGACAGAGACCTGAGGGCTTGTGGAACACTCAGTCTGGGGGTAGCTCTAATGTGGCTTTTTTGGGGACACAATTATAATTGGGATCACAGAGAAGAGTCCTGTCAAATCATCCCTGAAGATTATTTTCATCACTTGAACTTCATAAGATTTGGTGATAGGTGGTGGGAGACAATGCCACTTTCTTATCAAACTCTCTTTTTTTCCCCCCAGTTGCAGCTGCAGTCTCTGCAGATCTTGTGCAGCAGTGTGGGGGCAGAGCAGGACAGATGCTGTGATCTCCCTGCACTGGTAAGACAAGGGGCACTGCCCTGCTCACTGACAGGACGGGGGGAGGATGGAACAAGTCCATGAGGTGACACTGCAAATGATTTTGATAGACTTAAGAGAGAAAGCATTTTTTAGTTCTTAGGAATAACATCAGTGTGTTTCTTGGTGATGTAAACAAAACTATGTTTGCTTCAAAAAGAATCAAAACTTCCAATCCTGGTGCAGGGCATATTTTTCCTGACATGACCTCATCCAGGAGCCCTGGCAGTCCTACAGCTTTTCTGCCATCTCAGCCCTGAGGCACAACATCCCCCTCTCTTCCTTTCACTTCTCTGCTCAACACAGAGAGCTGCTATGTGGGGTGTATAAATATGTAGAAAGGAGAAAATTATCTTCCAATATGTGTTTTGCACATTGCAGGCAGGGCTGGTTCATAGTGGGGTTTTTTTGTCTACATTTGTTATTCAACAGAAAAAATGAAGCACTTGATTGCTCACAAAAATCTCTCAGTGGAGTAGAAAAAAAATTCTGCTTTTCTTCAAGTAAAAGACCGAATTTTGAAACACTGAGTGTTGTGCTTGTGATCCATGCTGCTCTTGCTGTGCAGCTGCTCGTGACTGTTTTTGGCTTGATTTCATTTCAGAGGGATGAGGACACCTGCCCTACCCTGGCTCCTGCCTGTTCCTGCTCTTCTGGGCGCCCGGGCTTGCCAGGACCCCCAGGGCCCCCTGTAAGTTCCCCCTCCCACCCGTGTGCTGCATGTGCTGCTGTTGCTTCATTTCTCCTGGCATATATGGTACATGGAGAACATTCCTCGGACTCTGGGAGGTTTTAGAATCACAGGATCGTTCAGGTTGGAAAAGATCCTAAAGGTCATTGAGTCCACCCATTAATCAGGGCTGCCAAGCCCAGGTCTAAGTGTCCCCAGGAGCCACACCAACACCTTTTAAATCCCTGCAGAAATGGTGACTCAACCTCTCCCCTGAGCAGCCTCAGGGCTTGACAGCCCTTTTGGTGAAGAAGTTTTGTCCTCATGTCTAATCTAAACCTCCCCTGGTGCAACTTGAGGCCATTTCCTCACATCCAAACTCAAGGAGCTTTTCCAAGGCAGGGCTGAGAGTTTCCCTTTGGATTTTGGATGGTGATGAAATGGGGAGATGGAGAGCTGGCAGTGCAACAGCTGCAGCTGGGAACAGCCTGAGCAGCTCCTGGTTCCACTTAATTCTCTTAGGAGAGGCGGAGAGGTCACCCTCAGTGTCTGCAGAGATTTCATGGATTGGAGGCTCTGAAACTCTCCGTAAATTTAAGGGGAATACAACTCACCAAAAGAATCTTCCTATCTGGATCCTATGTTGAATTGGAGCCTTGTAAGTGTCTATGTGGGTGGACAGTGTAAAGAGAAAGGGGAGACTTTGCTATCCTGTCTGTCCCCAAAGCTCTCTTTCTGTTCAGTGAGTGTCACTTGCAAGAAAACCCTGAAGAAATGAGGGGGAAGAGAAAACAGCCATTACATATGGAAAAAGGGCATAAATTCTGCCTATAACTTCCATTATGGATGCAGGAAAGCTGTCATGGGCTTAAATCCCAGGAGAAAATATTCCTTTCTAAACACTAGGAAGCAGTTATAAAAAAATTTTGCTTTTTGAAAATCTGGGGAAGAATATTTAATTTGCACAGGCCAGCTGAAACCTGACAGCCAGCCTGTCCAGAGCACCTCAGTTCAACCACTCCAGGTGCTTTTCTCCTGGAAAATAACTATAATGGAAATATTTGCCTCCTTTTTGAAGTGAAAAGGTCTCAGATCACCTCCTGCACTGACCTGTGGTTTAGCTGTGAGTTCAGTTCTGTGCAAGGAGAGTGCCTCATTGCAGAGTAATTACTTGCTCATTCCAGTGGAAGTTTAATTAACAGCACACTCCACTGTCACAGTTTGCTCCAATATCCTAAGTGCATAATTACCAGCTTGCACTGCCCTGTGGTTTAAGCATCTCCACAGACAACTCCTTAAAGAGCAGCACTCTTTAAAGCATTAGAGGAAATCGGGTTTTGACACATAACCTTCTCCTCACACCACTGAACCCTTGGTAATTTGCTGCAGTTACAACAGCACTCACTGCTATTTTTAAAACTCCAGTTAGCAAGACAAGTCCCACCTTGTATTTATCACTGTCCTTAATGAGTGTGCCTGACTGGATCCAGCTGCCTTCTGAAATGAGTTTCTGGGCATTTCTGAAAGCACCTTTCCCAAAGTTCCCTGTCCGTGCTTCTCAATTCAAATCCATGTTTTTTTTGGGTTCAAGAATAGCAATGTTCAGACTAAGATGTCAAAAACTCACACAAAATGAGCTCATGGCAGAGGCTGGCTCCCTCTCCCCACCCAGAGTGAGGCAGAGGCAGAGCTAAGGCAGGTCTGTCCCTGATCTCAGCACACGTCACTCCTCTGGGGTGGGCAGTGTAAAACCCAGCTGAGCTCCGAAGGAGTGCAGGTGTGAGCACCCCTTTTCTTCCTCCTCAAATGCGTTCCCATGTCCATATAAGAGGTTGTCTCAGCATGGACCCACTGACAGGGGGTTGGAGGAAGGTTAAACAGGTTAAAACTCCATCTCTCTCTGCTGGGAATAAGTGCTGTGTTCCCAATGCTGGTCATGGAGGGGCTGGGCTCCTACTTTCTTCTTCCCTCTCCCATATTTCCTGGACAACTCCATTAACTTTCTGCTTGTCTCTATTTATTTTGAGCTCTGTGGGGGAGGAAACATCTTTGAGCATGGGGCTGTGAAGCGCACAGAGTTCTGTCCCCCAGGTCAGAGTGCAGTAAATGTGATGCTGTTCTTTGTGTCCCACTGGCAGGGCAGCCCTGGGAGGAGAGGACCTCAGGGAGAGCAGGGGGAGCCAGGACCCAAGGTGAGTCCTTAGGCTGGAGATTGTCTCACTGCACCAAGCTGAGCCCAAACAGTCTTAACAAAACATCAAGGAGGATAGGATCACTTAATATTAATTAAATGCTCAGTTAGGCTTTGGAAATTGAGATGATGAGCCTGATTGTGCTGAATTAATGCACTGTACATGGTCAGCAATGTCCTCTGAGAGCAGCTGGGCTGGGACAGGGTCTGGCTCTGCTGTGGTTGTTGCTGCCAAATCTCCTGAGCAGACACACTGGCACTGCCCTGGGGCAGAGCAGCGTGAGGAGGGAGGCAGGGAGGGAACCACAGCCCTGAGGTGAGCGTGAGGAATGGCTGGGTCTGAATCCCCCACCCCTGGGCACTGGAGCAAACCCTGCTGCAAGAGCTCACAGCTCCATGGATCAGCACAGGGCAGAGCCAGAGCAGACCACTGGTCCCAGTTTTTGGGATGACGTCTGGGAGAGCAGCGTGGCTGCAGGGGAAAGATTTGGCGGGAAGAATGAGAATGGACACAGATCTTAGAAATGGGCTGAGGAACGTTTCCCTTTGCTCTCTGACCACCTTGAATGACAGGAATAACTGCTTGGGAATGTGAATTGTGCTCTGCAAAGCACCCTCTGCAGCTTTGCTGTCTGCTCTCATGAAAGATGGACCCAAATCTTGGACCTAATATACAAAAGCACCTGAGGTTACTGGAGATGCCCCCAAGAGCTCAAATTTAATCCTGAATCCTGTAGATGGTTCATGCTGACCCAGACCGTGCAGTGCAGCCCATGAGGAGAGCAGGCACCAACCTCTTCCTTCCCCTGTGATTGTTTCCTTCTGTTTGGTTTCAGGGTGAACCAGGCCCACCTGGACAGGTGGGGCCAGCAGGTCCCAGTGGCCAACAAGGCTCTCCAGGCTCCCAAGGGATCACAGTTCAGGGCCCTGTGGTATGTGATTTCTTCCATTGCCTTTTTTTTGTCACTCTCTGTTCACTCTTTGCATTTAGAGCCTGTCTCAGAAGTGGGTGCCAGTGCTGTGATTTGTGTATTTACATCCCACTCACCAGCAGCTGGACAGCAGCACAGGGAGAGATGACAATCAGAGGGTTTATGCTGACGAGGCCCTGCACTTAATCATTCTGGCCAAAGCCTGCTTTTGTCCAGACTCTCCTTAATGGGCTTTTATTGAAAGCAGCCCAGTGGGGTCCCTTCCAACTCAGGATATTCTATGAATATTCAGCATTTCTCTTTCCAGTGATCAGCACTGCTTGGCAGGGAGTAGTGGCAAGGGCTGCCACATGTCTGGGATGGCAGAATCCCTGTGCACATGCTGTGGCTGTAAATTACCCTGGAGCACTGCAGGGAGCAGGAACAACCTGGGACATGGATGTGGAGCAGCAGGATGCTCTTTGCTTTAAAGGGTTCTGCCACACACCCAACTGTGTGCTTCTGTTCTAATCCAAGGGGCCACCAGGAATTAAAGGAGAGAAAGGAGACACTGGAATCCCTGGCATGCAGGTAATGGTAAAAACCACTCCTACTTGTCCCAAAGTTTTGCCTTTTTTTTTTTTTTTTTTTTTTTTTTCTGAGTAGCTATTTAAAGCAAGTCTGAAAATTTGTTGCCCTTGTCTGCTTGGGAATTGTCTGTCATTTTGAAATGCCATCACTTTCCCAAGGGAAACTGAGTCACTTGGTGTTAGAGACATAAACCTATCTGGAATCTGGATATGATGGAATTAAAGCTGGGATAACAGTCTTTGCTCTATGTAATGGATAACTCTCTCACTTCTTTGACCTTTCTCTTCTGTCCTCTGTTACAAGATGAATTAGGGCAATGATAATCAGATGCTGACTTTACCCAGCATTTCTGATTTGCAGGGCATTCCTGGTGTGCAGGGAGCTCCAGGCAGGGATGGACTTCAAGGTGCAAAGGTAAAACACCCCTGAGGTTTTATGCATGGGTGCCTAAAAATCTGCTAGGAGTGTTCCAGCAGAGACCCAAAACATCCCAATGCACTCAGTGCAGAAGTGAATGATCTTTTCACAAAGCCAGAGGAATTGGGAAAAAAAATGGGATCATTTCAGGTTTGGCCAATTTTGAGCAGATACCACTCTTCTTGCTGCTGGACAGATGCTTTTTACCCGTCCTTAGCAAATCCCTGTTAAAAGCAGCACATGGGAAAACATCTCACTGCTGATGAGGTCTCTCAGATTCTTCCTGTTAGTAAATGACTGGATTTGGCTTTGCAGGGTGTGAGGGGACTAGAAGGCACAGCTGGGCCTCCAGGACCTCCTGGACCAAGGGTGAGTACTCCCTGAGAGGGCTGCACTCTGAAATCTGTCCCTCAGCAGAGTTTCATGCCTTCACCTGGAAGTGTCCGGGCAAACCCCCTTCCCAGGGTATCACAGGGAACACCTGGAACATGGTGCAGGTGCCCCCTTTCCCTGTCACTCTCAGTGTAAGAAGAAAATCCTTGGCTTCCCCTGGCAAGTCCTGAGGAAGCTTCATCCCAGCGAGGAGATTCTTACTCTGCTATTTTCTCTTTCCTGACGCTACTGTTTTCTGACTGTTGGGTTGAGTTGGAGGTGATTTGGCTTGTTAGACTGAAATCAGCAGGAGTTGGAGGATGCAGGCAGTGTGAAAGGTTTTTCCCCCACCTCACTGCCAGTACCTGCTGCCAAGGCTGGATGGAGATGGGTGTAGTTGCGCTCTGTCGTGCCCAGGGTAGCAGAATTTTTAGATCTGTTGATTTACAGCTCCTAATTGGAAGGCACCACAGGAACACTTCATTTTACTTGGGAAACTGAACCAAATTTGGGGTTAGTTGATGGCTGGTGGTCCTGATAAGTTACTGATCCTCACAGCTGAATCTCACAGCTGAGTCTCACCTCTGAATTACAAGGGATTTGGCATTGGTTGTGCTCAGTTATTTATAGGAGCCAAGGTTGAATTCAGCTCATAACTTTGACTTGCTCATCCTGGGAATACGTGGAGCTGGCAGGATTGAGCCTCAGCTTTTTAAATATGAGGAAAGCACTGTCACCTTCAGAGCAAGCCCTGAAAGCTGTTCTGGTGCTGCCTTGAAAACTTTCCTCATTTTCACTGTTCAGAAAAGTTGCTAATATCTACTGAGTTTAAATGTAATGGCTGGAAAATTCTGAAACAAAACATTTCTGCTAGTTGTTTTTGGCTTATTTTTTTCTTCCCTTTATGGCTCCAAAAGGCACAGATAGTTCACAAGGAGGAGATGACCACAGAAGACACTTCCCACTCTCTAAGCTGCTGTTGATGTTGTAAAGTACTAGAGGCCAGCACGGGTTTTAAAGGAAAAAGAAAACAACTGTGTGGTATTGGGAGGCTGAAAAAGAGAGCTGTGCTCTCTTTATGTCTAAATCTGAATATATAACGAAAGATCAAAAGGCTATAGGGTATAAACTACACTGCACTTTGTTGGCAAAACTCAGCTTTGCTGGCTTGGCCATAATTGAGATGGTGATGGGAAATGATGTGAGCATGACTCACACACGATGTGCTTTCGACAGAGGGCTCGTGGCTGCACAGGAAAATTAAGGCTGCTGTTCCCTTGCTGGAGTCCTCTAAACTCCCACCATGGGTGCCCCTGGGGCCCTTGAACAGGAAAAAAGTCAGGCAGTAACTGGGGTTTTAATCTGGAATGTCTGCAGGGTTTCCAAGGAGCCACAGGCACCCGAGGCAGCAGCGGCGAGAAGGGACCTCCGGGTGATGTCGGGCCAACAGTGAGTTTCTGCTTTTGGGTCTCAAAGGCCAAGACATGGAATAATTGAATGGAAATGAGCTGTTCCCACGGCAGCTCTTCCTCAGAGTCTGAAGAACGGTTTAAATTCACACTCATAATTCTTAAGGAGATTTCTGGGCATTCAAAGCCCAGGCTACTGATCTGTTGATAAAGCATTCAAAAAATCCCACCTCCCTTTGCCCTCTGCAGATTCACCTGCTACACAATATCTAAACAAATTTCTGGTGTAAGATTCTAGAATAAAGAAAGAAAGTCACTCCTGAGTTGGAGCAGCCAGCATTGGGCTTGTAGGTGAAACCACAGATCTAAACGTCACAGGTATTTCTTCTCCTCAGATGTTAAAAACCCCCTGTCCTGTTGGGAAATCTGTCCTAAGAGCCCATCTGAGAAGCTTCTGCATCCCTGTTGATGGTGCTTATTCCACTGCTCCAGTTCCTGATTTATTATTATTTTTCTTTACAAACAAAGGGTTTGAGTATGAGTTCATGCTTTTAAGTATGGACTTAAAGCTGTTACAATCACTGCCATGAGGTCAAGGAAACAACAAGACTGTGAGAAAGAACCTTCGTGCTCCATGTCCCACTAATGTAACCCACACCTCCACTGAAATTCTGTGTTTGTTTTCTGTTCTTCTTTTCTTAGACTTCTTTATTTTTATTTTTTTTTTCCTCTAGGGGCTGCCAGGTCCCAAAGGAGAAAGAGGAGAGAAAGTGAGTTTTTCTGCTCTAGGTGACATAGTCAGTAGTCACACCCTCAAAAGAGTGGGTGTGGTAACCTGAACTGCAACCTTCGCTTACAATTATAAGCCAAACGTCCCCAGTGTTGATTGTAACTATTGCTTGTTGCCTTTCCTTTCACCTGCACAGGCTGGGCTGGTGGGGTATAAATAATCCAGATTATTTATATATATCCAGCAGACAGGAGCTCCTTAGTATCACTTGCAGCAATGAAGCAGAAATGTCAAATGCAAATCCATTCTTTGCTGAGAGGGGAAAACCCAAACCCACTTGGCCCCACTTTGTTCTGGTTTAAAGTGTTGCAAAAGGAGACTCATTTGTAATGATCATTGTCCACACCCCAGCACAGAACATCCACAGTCAGGACATCCACACTGCCTTGAAAGGTTATTTTGTTGGGAAAGGAAGTTTTTCAAGTTTTTCTCATCCTGACTTCTGGTTAAATCAAAATACCATGACTTTCTAGGAGTCATTGCCAAGACTGACTTATGCAAATTTGCCTTCAGACAGGGATGAGGTGCTTTTGTCTCAAGTTAATACCTCAGAATTATAGTTTTTAAAAGCATTCTCCTTCCAATCCTACCAGCTTTTCCTTTTCTAGACTTTTTGCATTGGAACTTTCCATTTCCCCCTCCTTTGGGTGTTGAACAGAGCAATTTTTAAGCCTGGATTAGCTGCACTCTGATCCAGCCAGAGATGTGTGTTTTATAAACAGCTCTGGAAGTAGGTGCATTAGGTATGAATTTTCACAGTCGCTGTTTCTTTTTAAGCAGGTTTTTTGCATTTTTATCACTTTTCCCTACTCTACTAAAACTTTCTGAAGGGCCCATCATATATGATTTATTCAAAATACAGTAAGAATCAATATTCATAGAAGATGGAGTCAAAGATAAGACATTGTAATATCTGATCATACTAAATGTTTTACATATCACAGAACACTGAGTTATAGACTTAGCATCTTTTCTGATAAAATTTGAGGGTGAAATTTGCTCTCCCTTTTTGGTAATTATTTAGATTCGGTCTGGGCCTTTTGATATGCAGGAAAAATGCAATTATTGATGTTTCCAATTTCAATTTTCTGGTTTCAGAGCTTTGTGATAAATAAATAGAGCTGCATTTCACAGTAATTAATATCTCTGGAACTCAAGCTGAGAAAATGAATGGGCTGAAAGCTATCATGCATTATGAGATCGATCCTTCCTAAAAGATATTAATACTTCCTTTTTTTTCTTAATTAAAAAAAACGCTTCATTTTAGGGGGAACCACAGTCTTTGGCCACAATTTACCAGCTCGTTAGCCAGGCTTGTGAGAGGATGATTCAGAGTGAGTACAACCAACCCAGGCCCTGAGTGTGTTCCTGTGGTGATGGGGAAAGGGGGAATGGCTTCCAGCTGAAGGGTTGGATTTATATCAGATACAAAATTGGTCCCTGTGAGGGTGGCGAGGCCCTGGCACAGGGTGCCCAGAGAAGCTGTGGCTGCCCCATCCCTGGAAGTGTTCCAGGCCAGGCTGGACAGGGCTTGGAGCAACCTGGGACAGTGGAAGGTGTCCCTGCCCATGGCAGGGGGTGGAACAAGATGAGTTTAAGGTCCCTTCCAACCCAAACCAGGTTGTGATTCTGTGATCCTATGACTCTCCAGAAGTGGAAAACCTGACACAGCCTGAAGCTGTGGTGATGCCAGCAGATCCCACAGCCTGTGCCCTGCTGGGCACCATGAACAGCAAAGCTCCCATCTCAGGCTCTGAGCGCTGCTTTGGCTTTATCAGGTGGCATCAGCACAGAAAAGACCTGCAAAATATTTATCTGCAAAACCCTCTGGTGTTTTGCAAAGCCTCCTTTATTTCTTAAATGGAAAAAGCTTGAAACTAATTTGAGAGAAATTATTCCTTCAGCGCTACGTGCTGATTCCTCCCGAGGCGAGGTTTTGTAAAGCTCCTGTGCTCTGATGTGCAAAGAGAAGCGGTGCCCTGTCCAAGGTCAGGCAGCAAAGTCATCACTCAGCTGCCCATCTTCATCTTCTGCCTTTCTCAGCCTGGACTGACAGCTTTTTAGCACTAGCTGGTCATTCTAAAGACCTTTTTAGACAAAATCCTTTGGTTTTTATCTCTCTTCTGAAATTCCCAGCCAAGGAAATGTTTATTTTCTGTCTTGCCTTCTCAGCTCATGTGTTGAAATTTGATTCATTCATACACGAACATGCAAGGAAGCCAGTTCCCATTTGGGAGGAAAGGTTAAAACCAGGAGAACCAGGACCACCAGGTCCTCCAGGCCCACCTGGGAACAGTGGAGAAAGAGGAGAGAATGGCACCCCTGGACAGCCAGGCAAGGATGGGTATCCAGGAGAGAGAGGTATGGACAGAAGTGTTCATAAGCATTTTTCACTGCATTTTTAATACTTTAACTAAACATCTCAGTGCCTCAAGTAGTACTGTATAGATAATCCATGATATTATTTCATTGCTGTTTTCCTTTTGGACTTCTCCATTCTAGGAAGAGACACCCAAATTATAAATCTCAACAAGTAGAGAGAAGCCAGATGCAGCCCACTCTGTTTTCAAGCTCTGCATGGAAGGAAAGGCCAGTTTAGCACCACTTGTAGGTTTGGGGGGATGGAGAGTTTAATTTTAGAAGACAGGAGGCTTCTCCTACAGAAAAGCAGCCATTTGGGTGAACACATGGTGGTGGAACAGATCAGCTTTGGGCAGAAATGAGGAGTGCTGGAAAACACTGGTGGAAGGCATGAGGGAACTGAAGCAATCTTTAAAGGGGAAGTAAGTTTCTGGAGCAGTACTTTCAGCAATGAAAGACTCAGACATGACTAAAGAAATAGATTAATGTAATCTCAGAAGTGCCCTCTGTTACTGCCCATGAATGAGTGAAAGGTGGGAAGATGTTTTGCTTGGATTCACAGACAATGTTTGTCAGTGGCTCAAGTAATTGTCTGTCAAAATAAAAAGGAAAACATTGGTTTCAGCAGTGTCCTAACATCTCTGAGTAACTGGCAGTGTTCTGTTTAACTCCTTTCTCCTGCAGTAGTCAGTCTTAGCTGGTGTCTGCAGAGCTTATCAAAGTGTCACTTCAGAGAGAAGGGAGTAACAACCTGCAGATTTTTCCAGCCTGTCAAGCAGGAGAGGGAAGAAGATGGATCTCAGTGAAAAACCACCTGGAGGACATGGCTGATCAAAATATTTTCATCTTAAAACAATGAAAATTTGTATTTTGTCAAAATGTACCTGTTTTCTCTGAGAGGTACTAGTTTCACAAGTAATTTAACAGGAAAACATCAATCCTGGCTAACCAGCACCTGGTCAAAGAGACAGTTCCTCTTTGTGATCTGTTTGATCCATGTGAAGAGCACAGAGGTGGACCTGACCCTCAGACTGGTGCAGTAACTCTATTGCTATGAATTTCTCTATGAAAAGTATTCATTCCCACCCCTATTGGGCTGCAAATCAGTTCTGCTTGAACCAAAGGAACCAGTGCCCTGTTGGTCACAGCAAGAGTAGGTGCCCAGACTGAATGAAAGCAAATGGATGTTCCTCAATGTTGCCAAGGGCTGTGACTCCACTTTGACACGTGGAGAGGCTGCAGGAGCCTCAGTTCAGGGTGAAATTCAACATACAGAAAAGCAACACTTATCTCTTATCTGTGAATAGGTGCCCCAGGGCCCAAAGGAGAAAAAGGAATGTCTGGAGCCAGTGAGGAAGGGAGCCAAGGACCCAGAGGCAGAACAGGTAGAGTGACCACAACCTCTGTTTATTGATCCAGCAAGGCCATGAGATGGCCACCAGCTCTCAGATTCACAGCATCATCCAGCTGAAAGACCTCTGTGGTGGGGTTGGGCTCCCCTTCCCGCCACAGCCCTGCTGGCAGCATCCTCAGTGCTAAAATGCCAGGGATTACTCCAGGCAGGATTCTTCCCTCTGGTAGCCATTCCCAGGGGATGATGTATTTTGAGGACCTGAGACACATGCAGGGAGTTTTAGTTTTGCTGCCTTTTTGCATGCAAGACCAGATGCTTGGGGGATAGAAGCTCTGAAAATTCAGCTCGTGGAACATAAGGGTTTGTGAGTAATCTGTGAGGATTTGGAGTACTCCTCCACCCTGATCCCTGCTCCTTGGGGTCTGTGGGATGTCTGCCACTGGCATAACAAACAAGGCACTGTCAAAAGAGTGTGGTTAAACACATTCTTCTTCATTTAATGTTCTATATTTGAGTTGTAAAGACACAAAACCCAGTGACTCTGGGATGGATCCTGGGGTTAAGGTCTGCATTAACATGTCAGTGGATTTGGGGTTCTCATAACCAGGCTCTGTTTTTAGCCAAGCTGAGCACTCACATACTGGGATTCAGGTACTGGGATTCAGAACAGGCAGGTCCTATTTATCCACCAACACGAGGAAGCCGTGCTCAGAAAATTACCTGCCATGTAGGAGGAAGGAAAATACAGAAGAGGTATTACACTGCTGAAGCAGATGTGTTACAGCTTACTGTGCTTCTCCTTCTGCAGGCCCACCAGGAGAAGTTGTGCAGGGGAAACCAGGTCCCAAGGGCTACCCTGGGAGTGCTGGTCCTCCAGGGTTCCCTGGTGTCAGAGGGCAGCCTGGGCAGCCTGGACACCCAGGGGGCTGTGAGCTCTCTGGATGCTATGAGGATAGAAGAGGTAAGACCTGACTACATCAGTACAAAAGTTCTAATTTTATGGCTGGTCTCTGCTTACTTCTCTTGAGCCAGGCAGAGACCTCTGCTCATCCTTCAGGCACCATCAGTCCTGCAAGCCTCCTCTGCAAAGCAGTCAGGGTATTCCTGTGCAACCCACTTGGATAAAAGCCAGTTCCATGGGCTCACCTATCCTCCATGGATTAATACAAAACTGCAGCAGCAGTCAAACGGGTGGGGAGTGACTGTGGGGGATCAGTTCTTCATGTCCCAGCAATGTTTCCATGGGTGATGGAGAGAGGAACAATTCCTCAGACCCTACATTTACATTTCATGGGGGCTCTCAGTGCACAAAGACCAGGGTGCTGAGGAAATTCACTGGCACGGAACAAAAGGTTTACAGGGGAAAGGGATTAATTCTGTGCCACTCCTTCTCAGACTCTGACACTGATTTATTCATTTGCTCAGTGGCCTCATCCTTTCCACACACAGATTTTTTCCCCTGATGGCTGGGGCGGAGGCAGCTGAAGACATCACTTCTCCCTGGAAATCTCTGGAAGAAAAGTCCCCAACTCCAAAAGAAGCAGCAGCCCGAACAGCAGATGTGTTATGTTTTTTTAATGCCCCATCACTTCTGTATGGACAAGTCAATCATGCTCCACAGCCACAGCCTGTGTCTGTCTGGATGAACTGTGTGCACAACTGCAGTGCTCAAACTCACATCGCACATCCCACAGCCAGACAAAGGCACAGCTGGACACGCAGGCTGGCAGACTTGTAAGAAAAAGAAATACTGTATTGAAATGCTCAGAAATAACAGATAATTTCTGCCTGCTTGTCTGCTTGTGGTTTCTTTCTGTCACTTGTTTTTCTGTGTCCCCAGCACAGAGAAAAGCAGCTTCTTTGGTTACAAGGGTAACCAAAGAAGCAAATCCACTGGAGGAAAGATGCATTTTCTGTTGGCTGCCAAGGTAACAGAGTCTAGCACCATCTTGGCTGCTTCTGCTTTTGGCAGAATGCTGTTGGTTTCCTTGCAGGGGTGTTGTGTACACACATTGCAGCCAGAGATCACCTCACTGGGATGGGACAAACTGCTGTTCAGCTCCTCTGGGGCTTGGTAACTCAGGCAAAGCCTTACACGAGTCTCAGCCCTGTGCTGAGAGGAGCTGCAGATTAACCTGCTGCCTTTTCCATGTCTCCCTTTCGCAGGCTGAGTAGCTACTTTACATTTTATCAGGAATATTGAACAGCTCCAAGTCTGGCTTTCACCCTATGACATGGAGGTAATTGTTGTGTTCCACTCTTTTCCCTGCCATCAGCTGAGATGTGTCTGCAACAAACCATGCAGATACAGGTTAAAATGTTCCTCCTTTGCAATCACTGCTTCAGGCTGTGCTGGATCACTGCCTGTAACCTGCCCCTGCTTCAAAAACAAACCTTCCTGAACTCTGATTTAAACCCTAACCCTAAAGGAAAAAGTATCAGTATACAGATTTTTCAAAGCTGTTAAGAGGTAAAAAATGGAGCATCATGCACGTTTCTCTGCATTTATTCTGGATGTGTAATTTCTGCAGTTACATACAGGCTGGCAGCCTGGGTGTTCATACAGCCAACCTTTGAAAGCTTGGCAGCAAATACATCACACTTAGAAAGTAGATTGTCAATCAAGGAGAAAGAGGTTTACCTTAAGAGAACTGACTTTTTTAGACAAGGAGTCCCAATATTATTCCTTCTTGTCATTAAGGAACAATCCCATAGAGTTAAGAAGTTCTGCTAAAGGAACATTGGAAGGTGTCAGACTTGTGTGAGAGCCAACCTACATCAAAAGTCAGATAAAATATGGTTAGTGCATCCTGTAGGTATTTAAACTAGTCCTTGGCTTTGTGTTCATTATCCAGAAACTCCCAAGAGTTAATATTTTCAGTATGACATACATTCCCTTTGGAAAATGTAGGGAAATGCATAGAAATTTTTAACCACTCTGATAAAAGTAACATTTCTGTTCACTGTGGAGCTCTCCAGAGTTGCCTTGATATATAAAATGGAAACCTTTTAGCTCAGATGAAGTGTTGTTGCAGACAAAGCTCCAGTCAGAAGAAAAGGAGAGGTCAGAGGAGCTGAAGGCTGCAGCACAGGAGGAACACTGAGTTTGGAAGAGACACATTCACAGGAACACCTTGCACAGGTCTTGGGAGTTGCAGTGTTTCTGTTTATATGAGTCAAAGAGCTTCAGAACTCTGTTTTCCAGATTCCTTGGAAAACAAAAAACAAAAAAACAAACCAAAAAAAAACAACCCAAAAAACCAACCAACCAACCAAAACCAAACCAAACCAAAAACCAAAAAAAAACCCCACCACCCCAAAGAAAGCCAAACCTGCATTAAGTTGGTTCAGAATGGTTCTGAATTTAGCACTGAGTATAAACTCCAAAGCTGTGATAAGTGGTGGGTGAAAGCAGTGGGCAGCAAAGGCAAGGAGGCAAAGGGGGTGCCTGCACAGCAGAACAGAAAATTATTCCCATGAAATGCTCACAAAGCGGGGAAGGTGAGCAGTGCAATGAGGAACATCTGCATTTGCAGGTTACTCTGCTTCCTTTCTGACTTGAACCAGTGCAGCCAAATTCCCAGTTCTGAACTTGCTGTTCTGCCGGTTCAAATTAGTAACCAAAGGTGATTTGAGACAGAGCTTCATGTTTCTTTATCAATTGTTTTTGAGAAGTGCTCACATCCCCTCACGGTGTGTCTTGGGATTTGATCTATTTTGGTGGGACTTCAAGGGATATTTGCTTTTGTCTCGTTATTTCAGATACAACAGGAACAGTCAGACTTTAACAAAATTGGGTCCCAGCAGGGCTATTGATTAGGAGACAGACAACCTGCACAAACAACTTGTCCATTTATCTTCCTAAACTTTGTCCCATGAGTGGTTTTATTTACTTGAAATCAAGGGTATTTAGTCCATGTAGTGTCACTGTGCCAGTGCTTTGTAACCCAATTCCTTTTCCAAGGAGCTTTTCTGCTGTGAGATTTTAGGTACCGAGAGTTTGACCCACCTGGTGTAGGTGGATTTTGGTAGAGGCTGAGGACATTTCGGTGACAGATATTTTTGCAACAAGCATCTTTTTGAGGTGTTACCTCTGTTTCAGGAGTAAGATACAGCCACAGGAGCAACCAGCAATGCTGCTAACAAGTAGCAGAGCTTGTTATGCCCTTTCTCTGTGACTCAGCAGCTTGGCTGGACCAGAATGAAAGGGCTGGAAACAAAAGGATATCCTGGGAGTGGATAAAGTGTCTTTAATGGACATCACAGCAGTGGGGGAGGGCCAGGTGGGACCACTGAGCCAGTTATGGGGGGCTGTTGTGGGGGTGATCCTCTTAGGATTGTACATGAGTCTTGCATCTCACATCTGCATCTGTCTGTCAGCCTCTGCACCAGTGAATTTCCTTCAGTCAAATTTCTTGATAAATGCCTAGAGAAACTTCTCCAAAAGGGAGGTGTCATAAGCTAAAAGGGAGGTGGATTAGCTCATTGGGGAATGAGATGGAAATCAGCCCTGGAAATGCTGGGGAAATGGGGATTACACAGATCATCCTACCAGCCAGCTGCAGATGAAATACCCTGCATCCCCTGTGGCTGGGAAGATGATCCGGACAAAGTGAGCATTACGGAAGCAGGAGAAAGAAAATGTAGGAAAAAAACAGAACAATGGAGGCAATTGAGGTTGTTACAGTCAGTTTTGTTCCATTCCTGCCCAAAGGAGCAGTACTGGAGGGAAAGCATCAAACACCATGGTAAGGATTCAGTCTCTCCTGAACAAGTAAAACAGAAAAGATCAACATCCCTATCTGCTGTCTTTGATGCCTTTGGGGTCTCTGAGCTTTGCACTCCTGGAACCTGAAAACTATGTAGTTAGCTCTGGATCTCTTCCAAGACACTTTTAGAGCTCTTGTTGTATCCCACTCTTGCTTCCTCACTCTTTTTCTGATGTCAGCTTGTTCACTCAAGTCCTGGAAATAATTTCTGAGCTGGGAGCTTTACAAATGCCAACAGTCTGGCTGCATGCATTTTCCTGGAGTCTTTCATATGCTAAAGACCTCTCATTGTGCTCCATGAGTTTGAAATAGCACAATTATTCATTATTCTACAGTTTCAGTCTGGTTCATGTCCCAGTTTCATTCCAGTTTCTGATCACTGAATCCTGTGGAGGGATAGCATCCTCCTAAACAACCTCTAAGATGGAATAACCTGCCTAAGACAGAGCAGTAGATGTTGTTTACTGATTTCTCCCCTTAAACTTTAAAAAGAGGCATGTCAGAAGCAAAAACAAGAATTTATTTGAACTTTAACCGGGCAAACTACTTATGCAACGTATGAAGAAATGTAGTTATCAGTGTATGAAAGCTGCTATGGCATCAGCAAGGCAGGGGATGCCAGGGAGCTGCCCTACCCCAGCCTCTCCCCAGACACCAGGAACACCTTTGAAACTGGTTTCAGCTGTCACTTCTCATCCTGTCCCACCAAACCCTGTGATCCTGCAGCGGCACTGACTCCTCAGGGACACAACCCCATCCTTAGCACTCCTAATCACGTCAGATGTGCTAATGGAGCTCTTTCCTCTCCCCTCCTGCCTGGCAGGGCTGTTCTGGCCGGGATTTCATGTCCTGCTCTGTGGAGTGCCACGCTCCCCTTGAGGCGCAGCCCTTCACACAGCGTCCCCTGGCCAGAACTTGGAGCAGAAAAGGTGAAAATTGGAGATGAGCCCTTTGTTGTGAGCACAGGACAGACTGTGCCTGTCTCTACTGAACTTCCCAATATATCACCTTAAACATTTGGCACTTATTCCGTCCTTAAATCTGGATCAGTTCTGGTGCCTTCAAGACGTTCTCCTCTCCCCCAGCAGCAGCTCTGGCTCTCCGGTGCCCCGGCTGGGCTTTGGCTCAGCTGTGTTTGCTGGGAGCTGTGAGCAGACACCCGGGCTGCTGCTCCCTCCATCCCAGCTGGAAACCGCTGCTCTGACTGCTAAAAAATGTGCATGCACAGCCAAGCGTCCCACCTGCTCTGCTGCTAGTGACTCCCATGTGCTCAGGAGGAGGAGGAGGAGGAGGGAGCTCTGAGCAGCTGCGGTGGGCACTGCTGGGACACGATGCCCCTGACCCAGCAGTGCCCAGGGTCGGAAATTTTCCCCCTTCACGGCCCTTTTGTCAGAGCACTCAAAATATGGACAGGAGCTGGGGAGGGCTCAGGTTGTGACCCCGCGGTGGCGGTGACAGCCAGAGGCAGCCCTGCGGTGTCACTGCCCCTCTGTGTCGCAGCCCTGCGGTGTCACAGCCCCTGTGTGCCACAGCCCCGCGGTGTCACAGCCCCGCGGTGTCACAGCCCCTCTGTGCCACAGCCCCTGTGTGCCACAGCCCCGCGGTGTCACAGTCCCGCGGTGTCACAGCCCCGCGGTGTCACAGCCCCGCGGTGTCACAGCCCTGCGGTGTCACTGCCCCTCTGTGCCACAGCCCCTGTGTGCCACAGCCCCGCGGTGTCACAGCCCCTCTGTGTCACAGCCCCTCTGTGCCACAGCCCCGCGGTGTCACAGTCCCGCGGTGTCACAGCCCCTCTGTGTCGCAGCCCCGCACAGTCACTGCAGCTGTGCCGGCGCATTCACGCACTAGACCCTGAACATGTGCGCCTGTTTGTTTTCCTTTCACTGCCATAAGCAAACTCAGTGACTGTGAAAAGGGATAAATTAGCATCTCCAAAGGCTGAGGCTCTCTTCATTCCGAAAACAAGCGGCGAGGAGCAGCAGCTCGGCTCCCCCACCCTCGCAGCCCGCGCTGTGCCAGCGCAGCTCTTTGTGCAGCTGGCCCGAACCGCGGCTGCTCCGGTTCCTTTGTGAGCCAAGCAGGTTTTAAGCACTTGGCTGGGTCTGTGAACACGGAGGTCAGGTGCAGTTTCTTAGATGAGGTTGATCACTGCGTTGATTTTTAACCTGTGCTGTCCAGGCTGAGTGTCCCTCAGTTATCCTTGGAATAATTTGTATTCCAAGAAGTCTCTGAACCCCATTGTTTCAGTTCCAGTCAGGTCCAGCATTGCTGTCACAAGCCTGAGCAGCTCTGTGCTGCTCACTGAGCCCCACTGAGTGTGACAGGAACTAGCATCATGTGCCAGGCTGCCACACAGGGGTGACACATGTCCCACCTGGCCTCCCACCTGGCTCCCACCTGGGCTCTCACCTGGCTCTGGCTTCTACCAGGACCTTCTGTGCTGGTCCCCAGGCACCTGCCTGCCTCTCCTGGTGTGTATTCCCCTAAATTCAGGGCAGGGTACACTTCCCAGAGCCCAGGCAGTGCTGACTCCAGCTGTGGGGCATGGAGGAGGTGCTGGGCAAAGCCCAGACCCCAGAGCTGCCAGCCTGGTCCTTGAGCTGTGCTCTCACAGCAGCTCCTGAGGCAGCTGGATTTCTAGACCATGTCTGCCCCTGCCTGCACACACTGGTGAAGTGTTCATAAGCCTTTCTGCCTCTGAGAGTTCTGGAGGAAGCAGGGAGACACTGGGCTGCTCCCAGCTGGCACCCAGCACTGAGGATGGGCATGGTGAGCCAGACCAAACTGAGCTGGATAGACTGAAACACAAGAAGTTTCACTTCAATATGAATAAAAAGTGCTTTACATTGAGGGTGGCAGAGCACTGAGGCTCCCCCAAGAGGTCATGGAGACTCAATCTGGGACCTAAATAACCTGCTGTAGGTGATCCGTGCACATTTCTTTATTATCCTGACATCATCCTGGATTTCTGTTCTGGTTTCCCCATGTCTAGGTAGCTTCCCCACCTACACCAAGGGTTTTACAGCTCAGGGTGAGCCTCTGCTGTTTTGCAGAAGCCATAACTTGAATCCAGGAGATTTCCTTTGAAGGTACCCTAAAATGTTACCAATGTGGTCCCAATCTTAACCCCAAATCCTCCCTCCATTTGCTTGATCCTCATTCAGCCCCAGTCTCCACAGTTTCTGGAGGGAACTGGCCAAAGCCAAATCTGTAGGAAATCTGCATCTGTGCTAATGATCACTGTTGGTCCCAAGCAGTCATTTAAGCTTTTCCAGACTCTCTGCCTTTACCAGCTGAACACAGACCACATCCTGCACAGGTATCCCAAATTTGGAAGTTTATTTATAAAATGACTCATACAGGGACACACAGTCCTGAAAGACCTCAGCCTGACAGGGCAAAATCACTGGGCAGGGCACAGTGAGGCTGCTGAGGGTGACTGGAGCTATTGTCAGGGGCTGGTTTGTGGATGCAGAGCCCCTTTCTGTGCTGCTTTAGGGACAAGCTCATGTTCTTACACTGCTGAGTATATGCCAATGAATGCCACCATGCTATGTAGAGACTTTGATAAGAACTTTTCCCCTAAATTAGATGGAGGAGATGAAAATGGCTTGGCAAAACAATGTGACCTTGGGAAGGATTCCCCGAGAGCTCGGGAGCAGCTCAAGTGTGGACACGCAGTGAATTATTCAAAGGGCTGCCTCCATCTCTCTGTTCTCTCCTTCCAGCTGGACTATAATCCATAGAGTGGGATAGTGGGACAATAATTTCTTCCCTTTGGTGCTAGATTTAGATCATTCCTGCCAGCCACGGTGGGAGAAAGAGCCCAACAGTTCCTAGCAAACACACAATGATGAACATCCAGAGGAAGATCCTGTCGATGACCATGGCAACATACTTCCAGTCTTCCTTCACCTGGAACACAGAGGGGAGAGGCCAATTATTAACATTTACTGGAGGTTAAAATTTACAGCTTTACTCCAAAGTAGATTATTTTCAAATAGTTCCAGAGATAGGAGGGGGAGGTCTCGCTCCCACTTAGTGGTCCTATGAAATGGCAGAGGTTTATTCCATCAGTCACCTGAGAGATTCCCAGACTGCAGAGGTGTGTATGTGGAGTCACAAATCCCTGTGGATAACACACCCCTGTGTTATTAAGGTCATCTGCACACTCACTCTCCCATTTTCCATCAGCAGCAGTGACTGGGTGTGTAAATGAGGCTGTGATTCAAGCTGGGGCAGTGGGGGGTAAGAAATTACTCGTTTCCCTATGCTCATAAAATGATTTGCTTACAGATTAACAAAGCCAATCTCTTTCTCTGAAGGGATTTAAAGCTTTGGGTGAATAAGTAGTGAAAATGAACCAGAAAATAAAAGCCCCCTCATCCTCCTTTCTCCCCATTTTTGCCTTGCTGTGGGAGGATTTTCCAGCAGTTCCTCTCTGGGGAAGTCCAGTACCATGAGGCAGAAATGGTGAATGACTGCTTCATTAAGAAACCATCTATATGTGAACATTGCTGTTATGAATTTCTTTCCCAGGAAGAGCCTGATCAGATGCTAAAGTTCTATTTGATATGACTGTACCCATTATGATTTCCTACAATTTCCCACTTGGTGATTAATAGACCCGAGGGCTGAAATCTGGCAAGCTGCCTTGTTCTTTGGGGAAAACATCTCAGCAGGAGCCCTCTCAAACCTCTGCAGGGGCTGTGAGTGGTGAAAGGAGAAAGGGACAGCAAAGCTGCCAGGAATGCATTTTGGTAAAGGAAGCAATCCAGCTATCAGTGAAATGCCATTTGCAGCAGAGGATGTTTCCACAGGTGCAGTGGTGTTGCTGAGCTCCTTGGCTCACTGAGCAGCTCTGTGAGCTGGGAAATGAGGCATGCCCTGGAGACCAGATTATATTTTCTCTGAACAAAGCATTTTCAATTTCAGGAACACCTGAACGTTGTCAAAAGCATAAGAATAGGTTCAATGGATAAATTTATTCCTTTTAAAACCAGCATTGAGTTAAGCTAGCCTTTACTATTGACTAGGCAGAGAAAACAACCAGGTTTGTCCTGTATCATGTCACCTTCCTGGGAAAAATCATGTTATCTTATGACTGTACAGCTCTATGTACAACCATCTGTCATTAGAGTAAGTAAAAAAAAATATTGACCCTTGAAACCAAAAGGAATTCTCTCATCTCAAGCTTCTATAATTTCCTTGGGCTGTGAACTGTAATTTATTCACATTCATAGGATCATGTAGTGACAGGACAAGGGAGAATGGCTTTAAACTGAAATAGAGTATTTTAGATTAGAAATTAGGAAGAAATCCTTTACTGTGAGAGTGGTGAGGCACAGTTGCCCAGAGAAGCTGTGGCTGCTCCATCCCTGGAAAGTTCAAGGGCAGGTGGAATGAGATGAGCTTTAAGATCCCTTCCAACCCAAACCATTCTGTGATTCCACAATTCTGTGATAAGAGCTCAGTGGATAACTCCCTTTTGCTACACTTTTTTTCTGACCTATTCATCACTAGCTGAGAGCTGGAGTCTTTGGTTCTTCAAATTCCTCATGAGAAAGGCGCCTAAGCAAGCACTGGCTGATTGTTTTTATGGGATTAATGTCTTATGATGTAACCAATGTGTAAAGCAAACCTGAAATTTCCCACCTGAAGTTCAGCTGGAAAGCTGGATTGAGTAAATAATGCATCAGTCAGGTAAAATAACTTTCTTTGAATATTAATGCTAGTAAAAATAAGTGCTAGACCACACAGAGAAAAGAAACTTGATTAGTTTCTCTCTGAGCAAAGAAGAGGAAAGTGGAGGAAGAACAATTTGGACAGGAATTTGCTTCTTAATGTAATGATGTCTGCAGAAATACTGGGCCCATCTTGGAAAAGATGGCTGGGAGTGCATCAGATGTTTGTAAAATCAATATCCAGCTTCAGAGTGAGAGCACAGAGGGTGAAATTGGAAATTATGGGGAGATAATGAAAAAAAAAAGAGAACGAGGGAGAGAAAATTGTCTGCATTTTTTGTTTTGTGTTCTGCCACCATTATGGCCTTGTGGTCCAGCAGCCCACGTGGAGTCTGATCCTCAGATTCTCTCTGGCATCCATGCAGCTGTCAGCATCTGCCACCACAACTCCTGACCTCTATTCTGATTAGTTTTTAAGAAGCTGACTCAAAATTATTTTTGGGAAACAATCAGGGGAAGAACCAGCTGACTCCCCCAGTCTCAAACTCTTGAAAAGTGAGAATCTGCAGCTCTTCCCTGGTCCAGCTCCTTGTGGCTCTGAGGATTTGAGTGGAGGATTGAGGTGCCTTGGTGACATCTGGTCCCCAGGACCTGGAGTCTGCAACACGGATTAGAGCACTCCCAGGTGGTTTTATTGTACTTTGTTAAAAATAACCCTCTGAGATTATCCTGTTTCCTCCCCCTCAGCTTTATTCCTTCCCATTTTATTTTTAAATGTCTTCCTATCAGAGTATTCTGGAGATGCACACAGCCATGGACAGAATGACTTCCCAGATGGTGCTGGTGGTGTCTGGTGATTTTGGCTGATGTGTGACACGGAGCTTGTTTTGCCTTTCAGTCTGTAATTAATTTCTAATGGCATTTCCATCATATGCCAGGACAACTCCGCTGTGCATTTTCCCCAGTGCCCCATTGTGTTTGTATTGTTTGCAGATATCTTTCTGTAACAAACAACTGCCTCTTGCATTTCCCATTTTCTCTTCGCTGGAGCACTTAATTAAATGAGCTATTTACTTTTAATTTAGAAGCACTGCCCCTGTGGCAATGGAGCTTTAGAGGGAAAAAAAAGACAGGAACTCAAAAGAAGCTCTGTTCTCCTTCTGGGAAGGTGAATGTCTCTGGAAATATTGCCCACAAGACAGTGAGATGTGTCTCAGTAGCTACATCAGAGGTGCCTGCTGATAGATTTATTGAAGACTTCCATGAAGAAATGCCACAATTTGATTCTAAGATGAAAGCAAATTTCTGAGTACTGATTTTTTTCCCCCAATAAATTCTCATTTTATTGGATCAGTTCTGCTCCTCACAGCATATTTCAGTTCCAGAAGATCATTTTCCTTCTTCTTTTTCATTTTCACTGGGAGAAAATAATTATGCTTTCCTACTTTATGTTACTTGGGTCCAGAGAGAGAAAATATTGCAGCCCCACAATGGAGTCAGCATTATACCCTGAATCTAAAAACTCAAGCTCTGCCTCTGTGCCAACCCCAGCTGCTGGGGAACAGTGGAGAAAGGTCACCCCAAGTCCCCAGGGGAGCCCACAAACCTCTCCACAGCTCATTGCTGGATGTTTTCCTGGTGCCTTTCCTCACAGCCTGGGCTGGCAGGAGGTCAGAGACCAAAGGCTCAAAGTTGCTCCTTTTGCTTTTAATGTTTAGTGTTGTAAATAGCTTTCTCCTCAGGATGATCGCTTAATTTCAAGAGGGTAGAGCAGCAGAATGTATCAGAAAAAAAAATCTGTGGCTTCTGAAGACTGCTTAATTAAAAAAAATTAAGAGGAAGGAACCCAAAATATTAATTGAGTCCAACACCAACCAGCTCAGCAGGGAGAATAATTTGAAATGGGAAGTATTATTGGAGTAATATATTTTCATTTGCACCATGGGGAAAAAATTGAGCTAAACTCAACTGACATCCAAGGGTTTACTTGTGATTATTGCCAGAGGGAGAGAGCAGAGTTTAATTCCTGCACTCCTAATGTGCTTCTGAAGTGCTTTACCCTGGCAAGCAGTTTTGGACTGGCAACTAATGAAGATGAGGATTCACAGCCCATCTCTGCCACAGATTTGTTCTGTGACCTTGAATAGGAAGTTTGTGTTTTGGCTGTAACTCCTCAACACAAGGAATTAACAGTTCCTTCCTCAAAGGGATGCTGTGAAGTGAAATCCATCGAAGAACAGAGGCCCTTAACTATGAGACCAAAGAGTATAGAAATGGATATTTCTATATAGTATTTAAGCTTTTCTTGCTGTTGCTGAATGCTGTGAAAAATGCAAATAAAACACACTCTCCATGCTCAGGAAGTCTTGTATAAACAGACTCTGACTTGCACTGATTCTAAATCTTAAGAAATTTAAACTGTAGACAAAGCTAAAAAGCCCCTTTTGGGTATGGATCTACCCGGGAAAAGGTAGATAAGACTTTAATAAGATGACTAACTTCAGGTTATCTTATGCCTCCCTTAATTATGGCCATAATTACTAGCACACACTATCTACAGTCCTGCAGGAAAGAGCTACAAGAGCTGTGAAAGGATGTGCCATTTGTTATGTGCATCACTGTCCCCATGAATGAAATCCTTTCAGCTCTACTCCCTTTGTCTGTAGCCATACCTACCTCTACAGAATAAGCAGGAAATTTGTTTCCCCACCTCCCTGCACAGAGCCAGTGAAGTCCACTAATGAGGGATCCCATCACAATACACGAGCAGAGCTAAACAGACCCTGCAGTATCCCCACACTACCACAGCTTCCCACACCCACAGACTGCTTGGGCAGATTGCTGTCCTGGGCTCCACGGTCAGAGCCAGTGATTAATAAAAAGCAGAGTGTGAATTCCTCATTTGTCAGAGGGCTCAAATGAGGAATAAGTCTCTGTTCCTGTGAGATGGCTGCGTTTTGGGTATCTCACAAACCTAAACACTTATTTGCTGCCTAACAGCAACTCCATTGCTGTTTTCTGCTGGAGAATCCATTGCTCTAGAGCAGCTCTGAGCATGACCTGGCTGTGCTGCCCCTTGGCCCTCTTTCCAAGACCCCAAGGACATCTCCAGCTGTGCCTACAGCGGCCAAAACCCACAGCAGAGGTACAGCTGAACCCGCCTCAACCTGCACGCACTCTGCACAGCTCAAGGCTTGCTGCAGCTCCCTTAGCAGCTCATCTCTGACCTTCTGAAGGGGAGCAGGCTCTGTGGGGACACTCACCGAGAAGTCGGCATCCTCCGCCCGCAGGTGATCCGCGATGTAGTGAACCCCCTCCACCGCCAGCTTCAGGGCTGGGGACATCAGCAGGAGGTGCTGCTCCTTGGCGCCGTGGCCCTTGCTGCCCTGCCCCGCCGTGCCGCCCGCCTCGCCCTTTTTGCACCTACACCTGCACTGGGGGGGCCTGTGCCGGGGCTGCTCCCCGTTGAGGCGGCAGCGCTGCGAGGCCGGGGAGCCGCTGGAGCGCCCGTTGGTCTGCGAGGAGTCCTCCTGCAGGTAGCAGTACTGGATGCTGCGGGACCTGCAGCGGATCGTGCCCTCCTCCGCCTTGCTGGGGCTGTACATCTGCTGGACGCTCAGAGACCTGCCTTTCAGGGCAGAGGTGGCCTGGGGGTCGCTCAGGGGGTGGCAGGAGGGCTGTGGAGAGGAGCAGGTCACCTGCACGGGCTCTGGGTGCAGCACAGAGTACTGCCCAGAGGGGGACTTGCAGATGGGCTGAGGCTTAGCGGGCTCCTCAAGGTGGGCACAGAAGGATGAGGTGGGAGATGGCTCATTGCTCTGGGGGCTGGGGGAGGATGAGGTAGTGAAGTTGGGTTCCACGTCCATCTCGGACCACAGCCTCGGTGTGTTGGTTATTTTGTGCATGGACTCAATGAGCTTCTTGCAATTGTCCTTCACCGTGGAGGGGCGTTTCATGAAAAGGATCCGTGGGACCACGTCCAGGAAGACCCTCCTCACCCAGTCCGGCATCGTGTGCGTGCGGGGCGAGCGGTGGTGCACGTTGAGCACGAAGACGGTGATGATGATAGACAAGGTCACGAAGATCATGGTGAAGAGCAGGTACTCCCCGATCAGAGGGATGACCAGGGAGGTGGATGGGATGATCTCCGTGATGAGCAGCAGGAACACAGTGAGGGACAGCAGCACGGAGATGCACAGGGTTATCTTCTCTCCACACTCGGAGGGCAGGTAGAAGACCAGGACGGTCAGGCAGGAGATGAGCAGGCAGGGGATGATCAGGTTGATGGTGTAGAAGAGCGGCAGCCTCCGGATGATGAAGGAATAAGTTATATCGGGGTAGATCTCTGTGCAGCACTCGTATTTCTTGCTGTTGTAGTTGCCCACAGCGTTGATGATGACCCACTCCCCGCTCTCCCAGTAGTCCAGCTGGTCCACGTGGCTGTGCATGCTCACCAAGTCGATCTTGGCTTTGTCGTAGGTCCAGGAGCCAAATTTCATCGTGCAGTTTTGCTGGTCAAAGGGGAAGAAGGTGACATCAATGCTGCAGGAGCTTTTATAGATAGCAGGGGGCATCCATTTAATTCTCCCGTCATAGAAGAGGTGAGCCTTGGTCAGGTGGGTGACTGCAAAGTCACCATCAGCACTGGGGACAGATGGGAGATAAAAAAAGGCTCAGACTTCTCTAGGATATGTCAGCTCTGTTAAGGAAATAGGATATTTGGTGCCTGGCTTCCAAATGACCTGAGAGATGCAAGAGGCACATCATGTCCAAACACCAGATCCATCTACTCTGTCCAGTGGATTTTGAGCTCTTGGCTTACACAGGCCCTGGAATTCATGCACGTGTCAGCCTTTCCCTGGCATAAGGCAGCTCCTTGATGCAATTATACACAAGTTTTCCCCAAAGGTGTCCCAGATGTGCTCTGGAATGGGTTGAGTTTGTTTTAGAGGTGGGAGGAAGTACTATCAGATAGTGTAGCTGTGGGCTCTGCAGAATTATTTGTGACAACTGCTAAAAATGAAAGTGTTGGGTAATCACCCAGTCTTTTACATGAAAAACAGCAAGAACATCCTATTAATAGGAATAATGAACATTAATCTTTTGATTTCCCAGTCAGGAAGAGAATTGTCTTTTGTGGTATCTTCTCACAGGAACCCTCAACTGGGGGTTATCAGATAAATAGAAAACAGATCAGAAGTTTGCACTGGAATTGTATGAATAAATTGTATTTTCCAGACTTTTGGAGGAAGAACCCGAGTTACAAACAGCAACACTGCCAGACAACGGGCAGGCTGTGCAGGAGAAGAGAGCTTCTGCTAAAATCTTGAGATGAATTATTCAGGCTGATACAGACAGAAAGCTCTCTGCTCCTGCCCAGCCCTCCCAGCTGGAGCCAGCCCAGCCTGCAGCCACGCTCCCAGCAGTCACCAAAAATCCCTGGGCCCTGCTCTGCTGCTTCAGTGCCCAGATGTGCCCTGACAGGACCTACACAGTGACAGGGGTCACACCTCTCCTCCTCCCCACCAGCACCACATCATCAACACATGGGTGATCCAGCAGGGCTCCTCAAGCTGCAGAAGGCACAGGAACTTTCTAAATTCAGTTCTTTAGGACACCATTCATTTATAAGCAAAAGTGAAAAAATAAAAGGACTTTTTGATGATTTCATAGAATCACAGAATCATGGAATGATTTGGGTTGGAAAGGACCTTAAAGACCATCTGATTTCAACTCCCTGCCATGGAAGTTTCTTTTTTATTCTCCTTCCACTAGACTAGGTTGCACCAATCCCCATCCAATCTGGCCATGAACAATTCCAGGGATGAGACAGCCACAGCTTCTCTGGGCAGCCTGTGCCAGGGCCTCACAACCCACATCACACATTTCCACTTGCCCAGTGAAACATCCTGAAAATGAGACTGGCATTGGGAAATAGTGGTAGGATCTGGCACTTGCTGAGCTGCCTTGGCTAACGTGGTTTCTGGGCAGAGATGGAAATGTTCCCAATCCTCAGAGTCACTCTCAGCCCAGATGTCCTTGGGACAATTTTCTGGGTTGCTTGAAATAATGGAAAAATAAACTCAGAATTCTTATGTGGTGGAGAATCAGGTTTTACTAAACTCTTCTTTGTTCTTTGGAGCAGATTTTAGAAAAAAACAAAGGAACACAAAAAGACATAGTGCCTTTTGACCTCTAAACTGGATTTTTTTCTAAAGTTTTAAAACATTAAAAAAAAATAAAAAGAAGAAAAAGTGGAAGCTACATACAAGACCCTCACAAAGGGATTAAGACAAAATCAGCACCGTGATCTACACTGAAGCAAACAGACCTGAGGCATTGTACAATCCATCCAGTTCTTGTCTTACCTCTTCTTTCTTAAACCTAATTTACACTCCAGAACATGGGATTTGGATGAAAACCACCTTTTTTTTTCCTCTCCTGGGTTTTGCCAGGAGCACAGCAAAGCCAGATTGAGACATGAAATATGCACAGCAAGTGACAGTCCAGTGCTTGCTGTTCTTGGTGGTTTTCTTTCTAAATCTCAATAGGAATATCTAATTCTGCATTTAATGATATCTCTGAGGCATGATTAAATCTCTCATTAACAGAGCAATATTTTTAATTGGATCTTATTAGAGAAAAGGGATTATGAGCATCCACTATGAGTGTTTCCCTTCTTAGACAGAGCAATGTGTAAGTGGCTGGATAAATAACACAGGTGTGCATTTTTCTTTTGAAACTCTTGGGAAAAAAAAGGCTAAACTCTTGCTAAAATGGCATCCAGGAATAATAATAATTCTTGTCACTGTGTTTCATTCCCAGAAATGCCTTCCCTGGCAGTTTTGAAGTTTCTGTGTGAATCACCACACTCCTCTGCAAGTGTAGCTGGAACCATTGTGATGCTGCAGATCTTGTGTGTCCCTTGCTTCTGTAAATTATCTGCTTTTTAATGAGGAACGTATTTTTTAATTTTTTAATTACTCGCCTAACAAACCCAAGCTTCATCCTGGGTCCTCTTTGGCTCTCATGTTTTTTACAAATAACACTGCCACTGCCCTCCAGGCTGGATTTTGCCTGCAGTGCCTTGGCAGGAGTGAAACCAGCTGCAGAACATCTCCTTGGATTTAGTCAGTTATTGACTCTGAGGAGCCATAAACACCCTGGGATGCTCCTGCCTCACCAGCCTACCAGGACTATGAAGGAATTCCTGACTTTACTGAATGTGTTTGGACTTCTCATTGCAGTTCAATGCAGAAGAATTTGTAAGCAGGCTAAATCAGCCATGCTGTGTACACAGAATATATCCCAGCCAGCCACATCATGCAAAGGCAATGTTCCCACTTGTCTCACCCTTCATGCATCCATGTATTTTTGCCTCCTTCCCCAGGATTTCCACCCACACTGGACCTTCAGGCATATGTTTAGTGGATTGGAAGCTGTTCCTGCTGGCACCCTGCCCGTGCAGGGGAGCCTGGAGAGATTCTGCCTCCCCTCCTGTGTGAGACTTTGATTCTGCTCCTTTCCCCATGAGAGAGGGAGCAAACAAGGCCACCCGGCTGCTGAGTGCCTTCCTAAGCCTTTCCCCAACCTCCTGCAAGGGATGAAGGTCAGACAACCAGCTGGAGACACAGTCTGCAGTTGGGAGGCTGGCAAACCCTGCATTCTTTTGGACAGCTTTGCTGTGGGAAAACCCATTCCTGCTCCTGCAGCCCTGAGTGAACATTGCCTTAGACAGGAGGGTGGGAGACCTGATGTGGTGGGACAGAGAGAATCTGCAGATGTTCCTTTGGAGAGCAGCACGTTCCCATCTCGCTCAGGGGAGACCACTCTGTTGTGACAGTTGCCATGAAAATCCTTCTGGAAGGAGGCGTGAGTGCAAGGCAAACATCACAAGAACTGCAGAATTCAGATAGTCAGGCTCTCCTGGTTGCTCTGACCTGACAGCTTTAAAAATATGTCAGTAATAAAGAACTGGAGCTCTTATATTTTTATGTCAAACACAGTGGTGCACACCAAGAAAGAGAAAAGACAATTACTTATTTTTTTCCCAAGGAAAAAGCTGCTGAGTACTGAAGCCTTTGATTTCTCCTTTTGAGAATAAAGGCAGGTCTAAATCTCCTAAGTTTATAAGGGTTTAAGGGTGGCATTGTTTCACTGACATCTACTACCCATGTACCTATAAGAAGCTCTGCTGATGGAGAATTTTTATTTTCTTTTGCCACTTTCTATTTTCCTGCAGTTGGGAGATACACCATCTCACAGAATTATGTGTTTGCAGAATGCATGTAAATGAGGCACACATTTAGTTTAATTTCTGATTATGTAATTTAAATCCAAACAGGCCTTTAAAAGCCTGAAAATTATCTATACACATAAATGGATATAGTAGAATATTCTCACTTAAAGCATTTTTCATCAAAGAGCAGTAACAAAGAAAAATTGTAGTATTAGGAGCCTGCACCCTTTTGATACACATTACAGAGATGCTTCTGGAATGTTCAGATTAAAATTATCTCCAAAGGGAAACAAGAAAATATTTTAACTGCTGTTCTGTGCTACCAGATGATAACTCAAATGCACTGCTTGGAAGGCACCTCTGGAACCATCTCATGCCCAAAACTCCCTGCTCAAAGCAGGTCAGCTACAAGAGGATCAAGACCTTCCCTAGCTGGGTTTTAAATATCTCCAAAATCTTGGCAACTTGGGTACAAAACTCCCTGTGTGCCCAGGGGGAGATGTGTGTTCACTGATGCGACTTCTTTCAGTCACACCCCAGCTTTTGCCTGGTTTAGGTGTTTAGAAACCGGCAGTAACTCATGAAATTTTGACTGTTGCTCAGCAAAACGAGCACCCTTCCCAGCAAAGGCTGTGCTGCACCTTTGGAATGAGCCCAGGTGTCTCAGGAGGCTCTGACTGTGCTGGGTTGGTGCATTTTGCTCTGATTCTCCCCTTTGCCAAGGATCCTCACCAGCACTCCAGAGGCAAAGCTCTTGCTCTGTCCTTGGCAGAGTGGAAGGAGAAGCCCTTGGGTGTGAGCAGAGCAGCAGCCCAGGAGAGGGATCCCTCCTGCAGATTTCCTTCTATCAGCTCCTGTACTCCTGGGTAGAGCTTGGCAGCAAATCGCAAACCATGAAGAGATCCCCCTCCAGAAAAACAACCACTGAACCTCCCAGAAGAATCAGGAAAGCTGAAGGGTGAATTAGTGATTTTTTTTTGGCCTATTGTAAACACAGTTGGTGCACAATGATGAGATCTGTGCCAATGCACACGAAGAAAAATGTCAAATATGTTTCCAATTTTAAAGGTTATGCTGGGGCATCTTTTGGTATTTCTCCTCCAAAGAGCTTTGGGATGAGTCATGAAACCTGTGTTACTCCATAAACCTAACTGGTTGCAAACATCACAGTACAGCTCACGAGAACAAGCTGCTACAGTACTTTTCAACAGAACTCTTTGCTTTTCCATCATTCTCCAAACCTGCCTGACAGATGAGCTTCCTACCCAGCCCAGTAATCCCTTTGTGTCCATTTTATCACTGGATGAATTCCTTAAGGTATTTCCTATCCCTAATTACAGAATTTTGTATTTGATTTTCCTTCTCATCTGATCTTGTGGGTTTTTTGGCTTTTTTTTTTTGTAACTGTGCAGTCTAAGGCAGGGATTACTTTCTGGAACAGCTAACCCCAGAAAATACAGAGAAAAGAGAAACTACAGAATTCTCAATATTCCCAATAGCTCCTTGCAGGTTTTACAATCACCAGGCTGGAGAAGACAAATGCTGTGATAATACCGTGACTATCCAGCTGAAAAACAGGATTAGGCTCAAGGACATGGGCTTGGGTTGCCCTGGGCAGCCTTTAGCAGCTGCAGCACCTGGATGCAAACCTGGATGCTTCCAGGGGTTCCTCCTCTGGAGCTCCTGTGTTGAACAAGTGACTCAACACAGTGGTGGAGAAGCAAAAACAAACACAAAAAAAAACCCTCACCAAAAACAACAAATGCAAACCCCAAGAGCTAATTCCCTCATTAGAGAAAAAAATACAATTCATTTTTTTATACTTCAAATACACAAAGAAAAACCAAAATGTACTTCAAAGCCATTCATGAATGGAAAAACAAATCAATGCAGAGGATTAGATAATTCACTTAGAAATGATTTGGTGGTGCCTGAAGAGCCTTTACAACCTCAGATAAGGAACAGCCTGGTTTCTTGGCAAAGAGGAGGCTTTGTCACTCCACTATGAACTCATATTCCTCTGTTATACATATGTTATGTCACATCCAGTAGAAACTATTTGCAGAGTCTTGGAATTTATCTCATCAAGCCTGAAAATTCAACAGCATATTAATTTCCCTGTAGGATATTAATTTGGTTTCAGATTCCTCATGAATGTTGACGACTACATTTAGTCTCTAGGCCAAGCCAGCTGAATTTACTGATTTAATTTGGGTCTCTAGAGTGGGTAAATGGAATGTTTTTTACAATAATGAGCCAAGATATGAGAGTAACCTCACAACAAAGGGTTAGGTTTCCTTGAAGATGTAAATCTGAAATCAATTGTAATTTTATCATTCCTGTATATAGCCCAAGATGAAAACAGAAGGGGTATCTGTATAATCTTTCCTAAGGGAGTCCATCCCAAACAGAAATACCATATTTCTGCCAGAACATGTGATAAGCAATAAATAGCTCACACTAAAGAGCCTGGAGACAGCAAAATGTCAGTGTGGCCTCTCACTCTCTTCCACCAAGGTTTCTTTGTACATTCTCTTGCCCTCAGAGGCCCAGAATCATGTGCAGCTATGTTAAATTGCCTCTAAACAATATATATAAGTGTAAAATATGGAATGGACTCCTTGTTAGCATCACCATGGCTAATCACTGTCATTTCCAGCTGAGATGCCCACCAGGAGAAGCCCTGACTGGGAATGCAGCTGATGAAATGTTGTGCAGAAGAGCCTCACCTTGGAGTCCCATCACTCTGAAGGTTTTGACTTGAATTTTCCCTGAAATCCCTACAAAATGTGAAACCTGATGAAGAAATTGGCTGCAGCTCCAGATGTGTTTGGCAGGAAGTTAGGTGGAAGAACAAGGGAAATATAGCACTGAAGAAATATGGAATTAATGGAAACTCACTAATGTCTGGTGCCTAGCTTACATCCATGTTTAATTCATGGATAAAGTAACCAATTAAAAATTCATTATAGACTCATGACAACCAACAGACAAATGCATGATTATTGATGCTAAGTATGGATCAAGGGAGGGAAGTAGCTTGGATTTGGGGAGCTGGAGCACGAGATCTCCCTGTGCCAGCAGGTCCCAGGACAGTCAGGTTTGCTACTGCAAATCAGAGCAGTAAGGTGGGCAGGACTGAAAGATTCTCACTGCCCAGAAGAGGATGAGAGGGACATTCTGGAGTAGCTGCTGTGGCCAGGAGATCAGACCCTGAGTCCCTGTAGAGACTCAAGTGACAGCAACAGTGAACTACAGCACCAGGGCAGAGGGGCAGAGCGTGTGAGGGGCAGGAGCCAAAGGCTGCCCCAGCTCAAGGTCTGGGTGTCCTGGACATGTGGGGGATGTCTTCAGCATGAAACCCCAAAATGTCCAGAGACCTGAAGGATATCAAGGTCTCCTGGAGTCTTCCTCATCCCTGGAAGTGTGCAAGGCAAGGTTGTGCAGGGCTTTGAGCATCCTGGTCTAGTGGAAAGTGCCCATGACCAGGGGTGAGATGAGATCCTGTTTAAGATCTTTTTCTTCCCAGAACACCATTCTGTCATTCTGTGATGCCTTATTTCCAGGCTCTCCTTGCATGGACCACCCTCATCAGCCGTGTTGAGCCGAGGCAGAGGCAGCAGGGATGGCACAGCAGCTCCTCCTGTGCCAGTAGCTCCAGCAGGAGGATGGTCTGACACACAAAAGTCGTGTGGCGATTTGTGCCATGTCGTTTCCTCTGGCACCATGGCCCACCACAACAACCACGAGCTCCAAAAATATTAATCCTTGCCATTGTCATTAATTAAACAATGAGAATGACAAGGACATCATGGTTTTTTCCCTGGTGGAAGCTGTGAACACCGTTCTTGGCTGCCAAGTGAGGCACATGCCCTGCAATACTCATGCTCGGAGCGTGTCCCTGGAGGGCAGGAAGGTCCAAGTGCCTCTGAATGAGTCATTTCCATTGGGCTAATCTCTGAAAGGTGCTCAGTGAGGATGCAGTGATTTCCAAGAGGTTTGCAATCACTTCACACCACTGAGGATCGGGAATGAGCTAATGGGAAAGATAACAGCCCCTGTAGTCTCCAAAGCTCGCAGTCCCCCGGGCAGATTCCAGCTTCAGCCATTTATTGTGCTTCAGAAGCAAAATCATATCAAGCCAGAAGCAGATGACTGTTTATTTAAAACCAAGCCTGGCTGCTGCTGTGAGGGTTTTCTCTGAGTGTCAGCCACATGCAAAGATGCTTTTCTTTGATGCCTGCAGCAAGTGTTTTCTCTGGAGCCCGTGCTGGGGTGGGGGACTGGGATATCTGACATCCTGGGAGACTGGAAAGTTGTGTGGAGGCTCCAGGGAGAAAACAGCCTTGGCACTTGGGCAGCATTTCTCAGAATATCAACAGGCTCCAAAGGAAAGAAAGAAAACCACAACCTGCTTCCTAGGAAGTGTCCACACAAGGGACAGATTCCAAGCCTCTGTGATGAGGAACAAACACCTACGTAGAAATCATTCCAGAATGGTATTTAGTTGACCTGAAACCCCTGTTCATAAATGCACAAGCCTGACATGTTTCAGCATATTTTCCTTATTTAAGCCCATCCTCAGTAATTGGCTTTTCCAGTTGATGGTGATGAATTGGGGGGAGCTCCTGGGTGAAATGAAATTGAAGAGGACTGAAAGCTCAAATCCAGCTTAATTGTGCATCTGTCATGTGAAGAGAAAACAATACCTGGCATCCCCCAACAAAACTGGCTGCCCAGAGGAAGGATCATTAGGAGAGCAAAGCCCTTGTGATCAATATCAGCCATGTCATTTAAGGCATGTTATAGAATCTACAAGAACTCTGACCACAGAGAACAAAATAAAGTGGAATAATTGCAGGAAACATTTTAACCTCATGAACAGAGAAAATTTGCAAGGATGGGTTCACCGTCTGCTCACACTCACTTGTTGTAAAGGACAATGTCTGGCCTCCAGATGAGCTCTGAGGGGATTCGGATGGATGTGACATTTTCATATTCCTGGGGGTCCCAGCGCAGCTTGTAGTCGTGCCACTCCTGCCAGAAATGAGGTGGTTATAAAGCTGCAAGAGTTCAGCAGAAAAACTGAAAAAAACCATGGAAAAACACATATTTGGGGGCACTCACCTGCTTCACCCACACATTCGTGGTCATCATTTGGTTTTTCTCATCCTGAAATGCAAAATCAGATATTGGTTACAGGAGCAGATTAAGAGGCCCAAAGACTCCTCTTAATTTCCCTTAATTGTATTTCATTTATGTAATTACTAATCACCTCTGCAATAAATGTAAGTTCCATCTTGGAAATAAAAAGCAGATGTTTCTGTCATTTGACATGGGACAGGGCACAGCTGTCTGATACCACTGAGCAGCTGAGCCTGCACCTAAGCAATCCTGTGAGCAGATGGACTGGAATTTATTGGGATTTTACTCAGTGCTGATGGATTCAGCCTGCGTTGATGATACCAGGTAGAAAAAGCTCCCCAGTCTGAGCCCTGAAGGAAGGGAGTGATGGGTGTATAAACCCTTACTCACACACGTGTGGTGGATTCCAGTGCTCAGCTTCATCTGCAAGGGTGTTCTCCTGTGAAACATTATCCATGGACACAGTTCTGGAAACAAGAGGCTCAGCAGCATTTCTCCTTCTACTAAATCCATGAACTTGTGGCACTATGGACTGGGTTTTCTGAATAAACCCCAGCTGCTCTGCTGACATGGAATTCTTGGGCAGCCCGGTGTATTTCCATCAATGGGGAGATTTTTCCCAACTCTATGCACAAATAGTATGGAAAAGGAGGACTCTATATACATATTTAAATAATGTCAGGCATTTATAATGCCGGCAGCACTGCAGTAGAGTTAATTACTGTTTGCTGCTTGCCTTTTGGGCCCTCTGTAAGTAACTCAGATGAATTACATGGGGCAGAGCCCAGTGCTGGTCTGACTGAAGTGTCCCACCAGAGCTCAGGGTTTATTTCTGTGGGTTCTTTTTATCTCCTGCCTTGCTTGGCATCAAACCCAGCTGAGTTGGCAGGGCTCAGTTGACAGCAAACTGTTCATCATTAACCTTGCTCTTGTGGCAGCTCAGGATTGATTGTGAACATTAAAACCCAGGAGGTTTGGGGGGAGCTCTGCCTCGTCCTCCCTCAGGCTTGTGGCACCAGATGTAGAACCTGAGCAGATTCTCTCCTCTGGGAGACCAGAAGCACATGGAGGAAGGAGGAATACAAAAACACTCCAGGGAAAAAAGAAGGGAGAGAAAATAACCAGCTGCTTCTTTGGGTGCCAATGGGAGATGAGGAATGCCATGACCTGGACCAGTCCTTGAGAACCTGCTTCTCCTACCACTTTGCAATTCAAGCACCGGAGGGTCTCCACCACAGCCTGCACTGGGCATCGTGGTGCAACAGCAAGAGCTGCCTTTTACTGGAATTCTCCTCCCTGGAACCACCCTCTGTGGAAGTTCCTGCCCATCACCACACCGTCCTCCTGACCCCAGTGAAGCACAGCTCCAGCTCCCCGGGATTATCTGAGAGGGGGTTGCAATGTGCCAATGGCCAAGTTCCTCCCCAGCTGGCACAGCTGGATGCTCCCCATGGAGCCAGCCCCGAGGGCAGTGGTGACTCCACAGCCGGGCTGGGGGTGTTGCACTACCCAGCCCCTTCTCTCAAGGTGAACTCAGCACGTGAGGTCCTGCAGACACACAGGAGTCCACGTGTGTCCCCTGGTGACTGCCCCTGGACACATATTTGATGTCTCCCCTCTTATTTCTGGTCTCAGAAAACCCTCAGCAGTCCAGGGTGAGGTAAGGACACGCAGGAATGTAGAGCTCCCCATTGATTTGTGTTCCCCTGCCCCCAGCTTTTGTCAGCAGGAGCTGGGGTTTGAATACAGCTCTGATTTCCCTTTCAGACTCCTTGTCGTTGGGAGCTGAGTGCTGTGTCTAACAATTGCAGCAGGGTTTGCACCAAAACTGTCCCTGTTGGGAAGGGGGAGAGGAGCTGAAGAGCCACAGAGGTGGCAGCAGAGTCACCAGTCACAGACAGGGGCAGGAGGGGAGAGAGCTCTCCTCCAGCCATGCCCACAGGTCCCAGCACTGCTCTGCCTGTGAGCTGCACTCCTAACCACTGACACGGTTTTAAGAAGATTAATTTTTCTTAAGTAAGGTGGGAAAGCACTGTGGAGCAGGTGTATCGATCCCCCTCTTCCACGATTCAGCAGCAGCATAATGGAAAGTCTCTCTCATGCCTCCACAGTCACTAATGTCTCATCTGCTGTATTATCAATTATTCTGATGAGAACCATGCAATTTCAATGTTAGCAATTGCAAACAGCCCTGGGTCCCTCAGGCTGATGTAAGAGTGAGAAGGGGAGTGGGAGACCCTTGCTGTGCTGCAGAGCTGGGAGTGGATGGCTTCTGCATGAGGAGATGAGACTCTCCAGCAACTGGTGTCTGATTCCTCGCCTGCTGAACCATCTCAGCTGTTTCCTTTTCATCTCAAAAATCTGATTTCAAAATATAAAACTGTGTGGAGAGTCATCTATTATGATTGTCCCACAGCAGTCATGTCTTTAGGTTACATTATCCTTTCCATTATCATAGAAATCACAGAATGGTTTGCATTGGAGGAGGCTTTAAAGCCAGTTCCAACCCTCTCCAACACCTTCCGCTAGACCAGGCTGATCAAAGCCTCATCCAGCCTAGCTTTGAACACCTCCAGGGCTGGGGCATTATCACCTCTTTCATTCTGCCACATGACTACAGTAAAAAATGACAGGGAGTCCCCTTTTCTGCAAAATAAGGGGGTTGGACTAGAGAGCCTTTAAAGGTCCCTTCCAACCCAAACTCATTGATTGTGAAAATCAGCTCAATATCTGCTCAAGGCGTGTGCAGCTGCACAGACACTGTGCTGGGAAGTGCAAATAGGGACAGGAAGGAGAGAAATGCAGGAATAAGATCTGCACAAGCTCTAAAGCCTGTGAGTGTGTCTGGCATCTGCAGCTCTGCAGGGACCTCCTTTGTCCAACACTTGACCCCAACACTCTGTGCCAGAATAATCCCATAAATACAGTTTCAGTGCACATCAGTCTGTGTGCAGACCACTCTGTTTTGTACAGGGCATACACGGTTCGTACATGTTGGACTTCTATCTGAGAAAACACTCAGAAAGAACTTTCTTGATAATAATCTGCCAGATTAGCTAAAAACCCTCAAAACTTTCATTGGCAGAAACCTCTTCAGGCAGTCTCTCTTCCCAAGGTGTGCAAAGCCCTGTCTCTATTAGCCTGTGTGAATTAGTGTTAATGATCACAGCTCAAATTCCAAATTAGGCATTTGATTTATTCTTTTGCCAGAATTCTCTGGCATTTATGCCAGCGGCTCCACTGCCCCGCTGTGATCAGTCCCACGGGTTTTGATAGGGATTTGGGGATTTTGCCTGTAGTAAATGAAGAGTAAGGACCCACTTTGATGACCAGCTACTCACATGAGTCACATCCCGTGTTCCACCAGGACTGTCTGCGTGATCACTCCCCTCTGCTGAGGACAGAGCCTTCCCAACCCAACCCTGGATCAGCCAGTAAAGCCCACACGCACCAGGAGCCTCTCCCTGGGCCCCAGGCTGGCTGATTTTGGCCTTTTCTGCACAAAGAGGGGGCACTTACGACGTCGATGAGCTGGGCGATGGACAGGCCGAAGCGGACGAGCACCACGTCCGAGATGTTGGCCACGGGACGGGACCATTTGTTGTACCCAGAGAAGAGTTTCTTCAGGAGCCTCTCCTCTGCGTGGGCTCGCGTCTCCACGTGGCCAAAGGCTGTGGGGAAGGAAGGAAACACCTGCAGGTCCGAGGGCTGGCATAGCTGGAGCCTCCTCCAGAGGGAAACTCCAGCAAACCGCAGCGATGGGCGCTTGGGGGCACACAGGAGGGTGAGGTTACTCAGGTGATTTGTCTCCCCTCTACCCCTGGCATTGCCAGGTGCTCCTCACTCCAGAGCAGGATTGGTCTGAAGACAGCGGGAGCACCAGTAATACCATTTAGAAAACACTGCATGAGCCATTATTCCCTGAATCTGGTCTAATTTTTATGGCCACTTTGTGGCAAGTTTCTAGCAGTAGAGTCTGCAAGCAGGGGAGAGGGATGCTAGAAGGGCAAGCCAAGAAGGAAAAAGCAGCCTCCTGCTGGGAGATAGGCAGTTTCGATCAGATTTACATATAAAAATTGGCATTACCTGTATCAGAAAAAAACCCCAGCAGACTGAAATTCATCTCTTTAACCTGCCTAGTGGATACTACACAAAAACAACGGGAGAAGGAAGAGGATGGTGGAGAGCACAAGTCGGATAACGAGATCCCAGTTTTGCTCAGGCACGACTTTAAAAGTTGGAGGCTGCAAGGAGCAGCCCTGACCCCGCACGGAGCCTCCAGGAGCTGTCAGAGGTGCTGGTGGTCGGTAAAGATCGAAGCCACGTTTGATGCAGGGGCTGTCGGAGGAGCTGCACTCCTGTGCCGGCTGTACCAGACAGAGGCAGAGGCAGCCGGGGGCTCTGCCCTCGTCCCTCACGGAACATGGCTCCTACTTAGTCTTTAGCTGCCCTGGATTATACAAAGGGAAGCATTAGCTGAGCGCTGCCTGTGCTCTCCCCAGCCGGAGCTGTAGCCCCGAGGCACATTAACACACTTTACCCAAGGAAGAAAAGCCTTGGATAAGAAGCAGGATGCTGAGCCCCCTCTGGATTCTCCCTCCTGTCCCCTTCCCACCGCGGCTTTAACCCTTTCTCCGTCAGATCAGACAAGGAGCAGAAAATAAAGGCTCAGCAGAGGCCAGAAATGATGGGGCAGAAGGGTGGAGGAGTCAGGGCAATTCCCTGTTGACACGGGCTGGTCTCTGCAGGGTGTGTTTGACAGGGATAAGGGAGGAAAGAGCTGAAGCGCAGAGCAGGGGGAGAAGAGCTTTCTCAAACTTACCGGGGAAAATGCTGGCACACAGCAGGAGGAGGAGGTTTCCCTTAGGCACGAGAAATCCCATCGCGGAGCAGAGCTTCAGTGTGCGGAGCCTCCCGTCAGGGCAACTTTGCCGCTCGGAGTCTCTGGATCCTCCAGGTTCATTCCCCTGAACTCCTTTCACCGTCCCTCCCTCTGGGAAGGGATAGCAGCTGGTGCTTTGGGGTTTTTTGTTGGTTTTTTTTTTCCCTTCTCTCTTCTGAGTGATCTCCAGCTCTCCCTCCTCGCAGGATGCTCTTTCCACCTTCGCTCCCAGGTGATGCTCAGGGGCTGCCGAGAGCTCCGGAGAGCCCGCGGAGCCTCCCGGGGCTCTCCTGCCGCTCTTCTCCCCTCTCTTCCTGGGCTCTTGCCTGCTGCTTTATTCGCTGCTGCTGCTGCTTGCAGCCTTCCCCAGCCCTCGGGGCAGATTTTGCTCGGGTTTTGCTGCCGATGGGCCACCGCTCGTGCCTGTGGAGCAGCGGCCAGCACGGCGTGTTTGTATATTTAATGTGGTCAGACCTGCCCGCCTCCAGTCGGGAGGAGGAGGAGGAGGAGGAGGAGGAGGAGAGAATCCCCGCGCTCCGGCAAACAGGCTGCAGGGAGGAAAACTTTCACAGGAGAAATAAAGGGGGAGATCCAGAGCCCAGCCGCAGCCAGAGGTGGATATGGGGCCAGCTGGGATCTTTATAGCACCGGAAGCCCAAACAGTTCTTAATTAACGAAAGCTGTCTCTTTAATCTCGTCCAACTGCTTTTCAAAATCACTCCAGTGTGATTAGGCTGAGATATTTCTGGCTTGGGCACGCATCTTTGCTGTCAATAATTACTCTGGTGATGAACCTGCCCAGGAGAACGGGGCTGTGCTGTGCTTGGTGCTGTACAAACACGTAGTACAAATACAAATATTGGTGTCTGCCCACAGGCAATATTGCAAACCAGGGGTGAGACTGAGACAACGTCACTTGAATTTGTCTATATGTTTGAATGTACCTTAAATACATCACAAAAAACTCTGTTGAAGTCTTGCAAATTTAGTGGAGGAAAGGATAACTCCTTGTGTTACCAAGAACTATCCCTCCAGCCCTCCATCCACATCCCTGATTCCCTGCATGGGAGACATGGAGTGGAGCTCTCCCCATTTAATTCAAAACTAGCTTTGATATTAACACAATTACTTCCACACGGATAGCAAATGGATTTAATTTTCAGGCAGGGGTAATGTTGCCAGCTGCAAAATTAATCAGAGTCTGTTCTAATAATATTAGCTACATATTTTATGTGTAATAGTTTCCCTACTCCCAAAGCATCTCAAATATATTCCAATATAATAGATTGCTCACTGCAAATGGGGAGGATTAAAGTCACAAGAGAAATTAGGTCTGTAGTGAGATTATAAATACCAAACTCGATTTGTCTTGTTTTTCTTATCTCATCTCATCTCATCTCTTCCTCACCAATTGTCACCCTTTCCACTAACAAACCACACCATATTTTCCCCTCCTGTGGATTCCTGTACATATGTCCTGAACCCTCACTTCAGCACCTGAGCACCTGTGATATGCTATAAAAATCTGTAGTGCTCATTGCAGGGAGCCATCCAGCATTAATTTAATAAGCAGCAGATGTGAGATCAAATTAACTCGGAGCTGAAGCATGAGGTACATCCTGAGAGCCAGGTCCTGTGCAGCTCTGAGCACCTCCAGCAATAGGGGAGCAGAAGGGCAATCACTCCTCACCAGGGTCAAAACATCATTGTCACCTACTGCAGCCACACATTCCCAAAAACAACTACAAAAAACCTCCTAGCATTTCTTTAAACATCTTTTCCCTGTGGAACCTGAAGTCTGCAGGTTCCTGTACTCCTTGTTGTGTCCAGCCCTGCTCAGTGCTGACCCAGCAGCCTCAAATGAGGGAATCCTGGGTTCCTGCCCACCTACATCCAGCCACGAGCACCAAACACAACAAACAAATAAAGAGAGGGGAATAGGATTTCCAAAGGCCATTTTTCAGCAAGGCTGGTGCTCTGCACGGGTCACACACTGAGCAGCCAAACCCAAGGGATGCAAGATCAACTATTCCCTTTTGAAAACCTTGGCCATAAATAATACAGGTATCCTTGACTACAGGCCTTCTGTGCAGAGCTGATTCAAATCCCATGGACAAACCCCATCCATCTTCACCTTGCCTGGCTTTCTGTGCTGGCGAGCAAACACTGCCTTTAGATTAACCCTATAAATTATTTTGATTAAAAAAGGATTTCCTTCTTTTGGAAATTAATTGTAAATCACTATTTCCCATGAGTGAAACATTTATCCCTCACCTCGCTGGCCATGTGGGGAATGAGCATATTTTACAGTGGTTTTCTGTGCCTTGAAGTGACCTTGTTAAATCTCACTGCCAGTTTCTTTCTGCATCATTGGACCATAACAAAATTTCCATCAGCTCCTGTGTGTATTTGGAAGGCGATGACTTCCACTGGTACATGTGCAAGGGACTCTGACTGGAACAAAAGATGCCATTTAAAGGTCTTAATGATTTTTTTTATTGTGGTAGAAAGCTGCAATTCCAGCCTGATTTCCAGGGACCCAGCTCTGAGTCTCCTCATTATTATTATCTTCCTTTGCCCGAAAAAGATGTGGATAATTTGGGTGGTCCAGATGTTCACAAACGCTGATTCAGACATCCCAGCTATTGAAGATTCTGGACTGAACAAAACAGAAACAAGGCAGTGTTTCCCCAAGGTTTCCAGTGAAATCTCAGACTTGTCCTTGGAAAAAGGGCAAGCCAGTAACAAGCTCACTTTTGAATCATTTAGTGGAATTTCATGATTTTGCAGGGATCTGGTAAGTTTTGACTGTGCCTTCTTGCATTCTGCACTCCTGCACATCTCTTGTCTACTTTAACCCCTTCTCAAATAATTTTTGTTCTATAAAAGACACTGTCAGAAGTGGACTGGAGGTCCCTGAGAGGTGGGTGCCGGCACATAAATTATGGCTAAGCCCCCCTCTCCTGCCATCACTCATTCAATATTGAAGAAACTCAGCTGCTCAAGGAGGCAGAAGCAGCTGCACTGCCAGGGAATCCTAGGACTGCACATTTCCTTTGAATTCACTCCCTCTCCACGATCTTGTCTTGGATGTCACAGCCAGCCCTCCAGGGCAAGCCCTTGACCTCTGTTTGTTTTGTAAAATGTCATCTGGATGTTTAAATCTACAGGAGTGAGACATTATAATGATAATATCTCCTTACCCGTGGCCCATTTGGGCTTGGCACAGGGGACAGCTCGGGTTAATGGAATGTTTGAGGAACACCATCTTTGCATGCAAAGGGGATCCAGATTTTTTTTCCTTGTCTCTCCATTCCTGTGATAAAGATTTCCCTCTCCTGTTCCTAACTGCTTTCCCATCAACAGAGGCTTCAGCTGGAGCAAAAGCAGAAGGAAGAAAACCAACAGTGAAAGGGGAGAGATCTCCTTTCAGTGAGATGTGCACTGAAATGAGCAGAGGGATGTGCTGGGCCGTTCCTGAGCAGAGCAGGCTCCATCTGCCTCTGGGGAAACCTGCGAGGTACTGCTGGCCTCTCAAGAGTGACTCTGATTTATTCATATTCATTCCAGTTTGTTTCTGAAGTGACAGAAGGCTTTGAAAGACATTTTTAACTAAATCAAAGACTTTTTTTACTGTGTAAGAGACTTCTGGCCATGCAGGGGAGCTGAAACACCTGCATGGGAGTAAGAACAACAGTAAAACAACAGGGTAGGAATGTAAAAGGATTCAAATCCTAATGAGCACACAGAGGGGAGGGAGAGATTCTGCCTGTAAATGCAGGAATGATTATTTCCAAAGCAGTAGGCATAATTATGGAGCCCAGACTTTTCCAAGGCTTCTCATCTTCTTGGAAGTTGGTTTGGAAGTTGGAATGGATGTGTTTCAGCCACAGAATTCTACCATATCCTCTTATTATTTCCTGGAGCACCCTCATGGCACTGACCAGGCCCTGCAGACAAAGGCAGAGCCATGGCTTTGCTAAACCTCACCCCCAGGGAAAACCCAGGTGTGCCAACACCTCTGAGATGCTCCAAAGCTGCATCTCCCATGTGATCCCCTCCAGCCCAGTGTCCCTCTGCAGGTGACACAGTGAGCAGACACCTGGCAGCCCAGCCCTGGGCACTTGGGACACCACAGGCACTCATTGTCCAGTCAGGGTGATGCCTTAGGATTTTAGCTTTTGTGTTTTTCAGATCCTGTACTTCTTCAGTGTACAATGCTAAAGCCCCACAGCCTGTTAGTTACTGCCTTCCCATTTTATTCAGACAAAATGATTCCTCTCTGGGCCTGAAACTTAAGGACACCCTATTGTCGCAGGCCCTGAAAAGTATAAACAAAAAGTAAGTTGAGGAGGTGCTAACGGGGGGTAAATGACTTCATTACCTGAAGCTGCAATTGGAGGAGTAACCCCCGAAATGTAAACGGACCAGACTTATAATTGTGTGAAAAACTCGTGACCAATGTCCACCTTGGGTGTAGCCCCTCTTGGAGGCTTTTGACTGCCCAAGGTACCTATTGAAGGCCTTTAATAAATCCCTGCTTTTACTCTCCTAATCCAGTCTAGCCTCTGTTCTAGGTAGCCACTCCAAGGCATCAACCCATCCCTCATCCTCCCAGTGCTGAGCCAGGGCAGCCCCACGGCTCCATCCGTGAGGAGATGCTCAGAGGGGCCTGGAGCAGGGACATGCACACTCCACAGCAGGGCAGGGTGCCTAAGGCAGCATCTCCCCCTGCCCTCTGGGTGCTCATTAGGATTTGAGCCCTGGTGCATTAACCTTTTGTGTTGCCTTGGAATTCTCACACATTGCAGGGCTGGGAGTTAAGGGAGCTCAGAACCTTGCAGGATTAACTCCATAACAAAGCTCTGGGGAGAATACAGTTGTATTTATCTCTGAACAGCCTGTGCTGATGAGAGCAGGGGGAATTCTCTCATTCCTTCTGTCTCCAGACTTGTTCCCACCTCTGTCCTCCACAGCAACACATTGATTCTCTTTTTCTCTGACCAATGACTCATTGTGCCTGCAAAACACAATAATCCACACATTTCTTCCTCTCTGGATTTCTCTTCTTCCTGTTGCTCACTCAGGCATATCCTGGGAATTTCTGAATAAGGCTCTTTATTAATGAAGCAACAGGAGGATTTGTGGTTCTGGCTGTGCTTAAACAAAGCAACAAACAAAGCGAGCCAAGCATTGAAAGAGGAAATGAAGCAAAGCAGAAAGTCATGGCCTCATTAAGACTTCCAGCTCTACAACTATTAAAGAGCTTGTGTCACAAATCAGATGAACCTCTACATTTTATTTGTAAATGCCAGACTCCATTGTAAAGAACCCACAAAGAGCAAGGAGGCAGCTTTCACTTCTCTTAAGATCCACAAAGATGGATTTTTAAATTAGAGAACTGAAGCATGTTTCTCCAGACAAGTTTGTTCTCCAAGGATAGCTTTGGTTTCACTGCTCAGCTTTGTGGATCTAAATTAGGCTCTTGTCCTTCCTCACCAGAGGGCAAACACTGCCTAATTTACTCAGTGAAGAAATCTGGAATTGAGTGACTGACAAATCCTTTCCTCTCCCCCATCAGCTCCAGCAGCAGATCACAACTTCCCAGCCAGTGCAAACCTGTCTGAGGGTGCTGCAGGCTACAGGCAAAGCCAGAGCCCACGAGAACAGGGTGTAATTACCTGGATGAGGTGACTGAGTAAGTTACAACCCTCCCTGAGCTCCTGGCCTGGTGATGGGAAGTGTCACAGACCTGTGAACAGCCTGGGCTATGAAGGTCAGGGGCAGGACCTGTCCCTCCTTCTGGAGAGCAGGAGCTTCTCCAGCCACCCCTGTTTGCAGCACCGGAGCTCAGGAGCTCCCTGATTTGAAACTCTTGATGCCACTTCACAGACATGACCTAGAACAACTCCCACACCTGCCTGAACAGAGGATATTTTAGCCAGGCATGGAGAGAAGAGTGATCTGAGCCTGAAATACCTCAAGTGCCCTCACCAAGGCTGCTGTGAAGATCTCTGGGCTTTGCCAGAGACAGGCCCTACTCCAGGCTCTGTCTCAATGACTTCAGCCTTCATTCTCATGCCCACATCAGTGTGAATGTGATCTGTGTCCTCTGTGCAAAAATCAGCATTAAAAAAATGCAGCCAGTGCTAAAAACTTGGTCATAAATATTGTGCTTGGCACAAAGCTTTGGCCATAAATATTTCCTTGGTTAACCAATAGGAAATGATAGCTCTTAAATCTCAATTATAGTTGAGTAGTAACTGGCTCACACTCTTTGGCACCGGGGTCCTGCCTTGCTTGTGTGGCAAATAAGGGCAGCTTTCCCATAGCTTTGGAAGCAACCCTGAAACTCTGATTCCTGATTTCCAGAGTTCAACAGCGTTGGTTTTCTTTCCTAATTTAGAAAGAGCTGGGGTGAAAAAAACTTCATGTTTAGACTTCCTTAAGCTCTGTCCAAAAGCTTCCTGCAGTAGATATTGTAGTGGCAGCTCTTTTCCAGCTTTTTATTTCTCCATCAATTTCTTTGTTTGGTGGATTCATTCATGTATAGCTCACAGACTGTCTCAGGATGTGAATTTTCAGAAGTGCTGCATGAACAGGGAAGGAAAGGTGGTGTTTTGTAGTGAATCTTTGGAACTGGAAGTTGCTGAGATGCTACCATCCTGTCTGGTAGTTTAGCTATGGTCAAGCCTGTTGAGATACCTTTCACATCTACTATAAAGTCTATGTTCAGAGTTTAAAAAAAAACAGTAAAGAGGATTCAGAGCACCATCTTTTATGGCTGCAGACAAGCTGTGGCCACTCTCACCCTTCTGGTATGTGCTGGGGGTGCTGCCTCTCCCCACTGTGCACCTGGGAAGGAGGGACCATTCAGGAGCTCCAGAAAAAGCTGTCCTAAGTCTGGATTAGGGCCAAAGAACCCCTCCACATCTCTATTTGTACAACAGATGAAAAAGCCTTTGGATAACCAGGAAGGCAGAGCCTGATTTGTCTGCACCCTCCTCCCACGTTTCTGGTACCTTCAGGCTCACATCTTCTCTCTGCTCATTAAGACACAGGCTTCTATTATTTTCCTGCTGACGGGCCCACACAAAAAGAAACATCAGCCATCTGTTACTCCCACGGTTTTCTGGATCACAAGAGTGTTGTTGATTAAGGAGGAAGGTTTTTTTCCCAAAAAGCACCCATTTCCCACTGATTTCCCAAAAAATATAGCGTCTTTGTCTAAAATTACAGCTTCTTGTCCCTCACGTTAACAACACACTGGCCTTTACTTCAGACCCATGTACTACACTTGTATTTGCACAGCAGTTATTTACAGCACTACTCACTGTTCAGTCAGAGTGGAGGAACACAAACACTTGAATTCAAGTGCCTGGATATCTTTGGAAATTTGGACCATGCCCACCAAAGCATTGTCAGAAAACCACAGCAGTCTCATGCTATTCAGGAACTCAGTTATTTTTTTCCTCTTTCCTACAAAACCAATTTATCATGATGTCTTCAGGCCTCATCCTGCCACTCCAAACATCCAAAAGTTCAGGGATATTTATACCTGGACTGTTTCTAATTTTGCCAAGCAAGATGATTGGCCTGGCAAGGCTACAGCAACTCCCATCATGATGACTGTAGAGCTTGGAATTAGCATGAAGATACTTTGACATATTTTATTCCTGATTCTATTCTTCTTCTTTTGGCACGGGCTGGTGTCCCATATGTCCCATTGTTGGACCCTGCACCAGCTGAAGGAAAAGCATCTTTGATTGACACTTGAAAATACCAAGTTGTGCCTTTGGGCTGGCTCAGGCTGAAAATGCTCTTGGCAAATGGAAACAGTCATGTCATTTTTATTTCACTGTTCAACAGGAAGAAGACATTTTATACACTGAGCAATACATATAAAAGTTTATTCTCTGAGGGGGTGAAATATTCCTCTTTTGATCTCCTGTAGCATGTTTCCAACTGGAAATGGGCTTCAGATCACACATTCAGTCTGAAAGGAACTTGGAGGAATAAAAACCCATTCCCAGCTCTGGCCTCTGGGTTTAGAAATCAAATGTCTTCTTCCCTGAAGAACACAACTCTTGGTCTGACCAGCCTCCTGCTCCACGGGTTCAAAACTCTTGTGTGGGATTACCCACACCCAAGGTACACCCAAAGAACAAGATCAGCCACCTCCTTTCATCTGTGAGGATGGAAATGCAACCAAAATGTACAGAATGGCCTGGGGATAGAAGTTTGGAAACATGGACACTGGGTATTTCTTTTTCTAACACATCTACAAAACCACAATGTTTCTCAACTTACTTTCCTTGAAGTCCTCTGGACTATCCTCACCATCAGGAGTAAAAGTAATCTGTTCTTTCAAATTTGCCATCATGGAATACGAGAGAAATTAAAAAGGACTCCCCAGACCATTTCACACAAAAACAGGTGTGGATAAATGAGCAGAAAATAACAAACCCCTATGTTAGCAGCAAGGCTGGTGGTAACATTATTTTTTCTTGTAAACCTGATGAAAGCATTTTACTGCAGTCAGAGAGGTGCTGACTAATTTGTGGGTTGCAGCAGGAAGTTAAATTTGTGTAAAGGAAGAAGAGATGGGCATGGAAAAATTATTCCCTCTGCCTATCCAGAAAGTGCTCATAATAGAATATTTGCAGTCCTCAAATATTCTCAGTCATGATCCTGTTACTGGCAGGGGAATCAAGCCAGGTTCTTGGAACAGGACAAGACTGAAGTCAGCGATTATGTCTGTTTTGTGGGATGAAAATTTTGGTGGATAAAGAGCTGTTCCTATGTGGCAGCAGTTGAGTTTGATCCTATGGCTTGGGATATATATCATATAATATACAGCACGTGTCCTGTAGCCCATAAATTCCTTGAGCAATGGAGATTGTAAATGGAAATCAGACAGACAGCTCCACACAGCACAGAGTGAAAAATCAATCAACTATAATAGCAAATACAAAGGCTGTGCTGCAGGGCTGAAGAGCCATTTTGCTCCATGTATTCAAACACCTGCAGCAGAAGAGGCTCCTGTGAGGCATCTCTTCTCTGATGGAGAGAGATTTCTCATCTCAGTCCTTAATGAACACTCAAATCATTGAGCTGAGCCTTGCTTTGTTCAAGGAAGAAAGTGCTGACCACTTAACATAAAAAAGCGCCCACAAACATGAGTCATAGTCCAAAAAGCAGGAGGTTTTCTTTAAAATCGTAGGAATAAACGTGTATGAGGTTGTTTGCAATCCTTACTACCCCCATCCTACAGAGACCATACACTTCACTTCCTGACTAAGATTTTACAGCTATAAGAAGGAAAAATAAAACAGAGGTTGTCAGATATTTATTTCCTTCCAGTGACTGAGGCTGTTGGTGAGACATCACAAACCCAGGGGTGTAACCCCAGGACCTGGCAGTCCTGAACCTCAGTCCTTCCCCTGGCAGCAGTGTTCAGCCTCTGCCAGTGACTCTGCTGCAGAATTCCAGGGGGAAAAAAGCTGAGAAAGCCAAACCTCTGGCCCCATCTCATCATGGCCTGCTCTCCTCTGGAATATGCTCTTTTTCTGAAAGTGTGGAAAACTTTCTGGATTTGACAACCCACACAACAGTAATGTATTTTTATAGCTGGGGTTTGTTGTTTTTTCCTCCTGCAAGTGAAAGGGAGTTGGAATTCGTGGAAGTGTTTCATTGAGGGATATTTGCTTCAGTGCACTGCCATTGTTTGGGCCTCTATTCACAGAAGGAAAACACAAATGTATAAATTATGCAGACGGAAATCAATGAGGCTTTTGAGGAGAAATTCACTGACAGTGGTTTGGAGTGGCTCCTCTCCGATGTGGCTGGCCACTCAGTCAGCTCTGATCACACCAGGGTTTATTTAAAATCCTGTCAGGTCCCACGCAGAAGTGATTCTATTCCAATACCCCAATCATTTCAGCAAGGTGTAAATTGCTGTGTTATGAGGAATGATGTTGCCTGAGGCAAGTCACCAGCTTTGTGGAGCAGGGCAGGAGATCAGAGGTGAAAGAGATGGCACAAGAGCAGGCAGGGAGCTGACAGAGTATTTCCATTAGGATCCCAAATGTAGCAGCCAAAGCTTCAGACAGAGACAATCATTGCTAGGATACAGGGAAATGTGTCCAGAGTCAAAGCAGCAACTGATTACAAGCAATTCCCCAAACGTTTGAGGGGATGGTTCTCTCTAGTCAGCACTTCAATTTCTTGGTGATTATCCAAGATGTAAGCATCTTTACCCAAATAATCCAGCTGTCAGCCATGAAAATCGATTAAAAGGGAAAGTGGATGTCTGCAAAATGGTCCCTGCAAGAATTTCTGTGTGGTGGAATCCAAGGGGGTCAGCAGTGCTGGTCCCAAGGTGGGAGCTCAGAGCCATGCACATCCTTTTACTTCATCCACATCTCATTGTCCAGCCCTGCCAAGGCTCACCTTGCCTCTCAGATGCCACATTTAAGGGAAAAAGAGCACCAAGAATTTAAATTTAAATTTATACCCCATCTCCCATGAAGATGCAGAGTGTTTAAGGCAGCCAAGGCTGGAGATGGCCCTTGATGGCTTCGGGCATCCCTGGCAGGGTGGGTGAGGGCAGGACCCTGGGGAAAGTTGGGCTGACAGCACCTCCTGGGGAGCTGCTGCCACCAAATCACCACTCACACATCAGATAGCGGCAACCATCACTCCTGAGACACTTAGTGCCTGGGAAAACATGATATTGTCCCAAGCAGAGTGAGGATTTCCACAAGAATCCGTGTTCTCAGGCTGTGCCCTGCACCCAGGAGGTGCCAGCCACTCTGTGGAAGAAGCTGCATTTCCCTGCATTTCCCAGAGCTGGCAGTGGCCCCGCTCCTCCCCGCAGGATCCCGTTTTTATTTCCCACCTCCTTTCCCTGGATCCCCCTCTGGCTGTGTGTGAGGATGCCAGGTGTGAGCAGAGCCCGGAGCTGCCCTTCAGGGGAGGAAAGAACTGACAACAGAAAAGTCTGAACTAGCTAAATGTGCACGAGGGAGGCTTTGTGAGCCTAATTAGAGGTAATTAGAAGTCCTCCAAAGCCATCCAGCAAAGCCCTGATGAATATTTATTGCTCTATTATGGAGTGCTCCAGGTACTCTCCAAGAGCACTGATTGTTTTGGGGGAAGGCAATGATATAAGTACTTTTAAAGCGATTCTTTTCCAGAATTGCACTGCTCTGTGCAGCTTACATGACTTTTACATACTTTTTAAAAATATCACATGGGACCACAATGACTTTTCTCAGGATATGTATGAAAGGTGAGCTGACCTTAATGGAAATCTGTTATTTCCACACTATTTGGAGTTATACTGATGAATTGAGATGTTGTTTGCACCCTGAGCTGTGTGAGCCATTGCCGGTGGAGCTGCTGGTCACACCAGGCTCTCAGGAGGAGGGGAAGGTTTCTGGGGACAGAGAGCAAAAGTCCAGCAGTGACACAGTCACAGCAGCTGCAGACTGAATGATCTCCACCTGTTTGGGATGTGAGCCCTCAAACCATTCAAGGACAGAAGGTAAAGCTGAGTTGCTGGGTTTAGCATGGGGTACCAAGGCAGGATTTTGGAGGATTTTAGTGATACCCGCCTGAAAAAATTTACACATGAGCAAAAGCCACTAAATCCAACCCTCAGAAATCTGGTTTGTGAATGCCTTTCCTTTTAAACTACAAATTGTGGAGCCGTGAAATATCCTACATTTTGTATTATTTTAAATGTGGCTTTGTAAATCTTATATTTGCAGCTGAATCGAGAAAGGAAATTAGTAATTCACAAACAAACCAAACTCGAAAACAAATCATCTTTAAAACCTCATGATTTTAAGCTTTTTCTTGAGATTTTCATTGAACAGACACATTGGTTTGGAGAAAAGGTGCTATGCACAAGCAATTTGTCCCTCTCCCACACAGCATCACGTTGCCCCCAGTGAAAGCAGCACCTGCCCCATCTGCACTGAAAACCAGCAACCACATCCCCATGTGAGAAGGAGAGAAGGAGAAGTTTAACAACCTGAGAAATCCATTCAAGAAGGAAAATTGCTGCAAGGCATGTGCTGTGCAGAGGGCTGAGGTGGGATTCCAGTGGCTTTTTTACTTTATTTTAGATATAATGGAAGTGCCTTAGAAGCAAAGGCCATTTATCAAAGTGGGAGTTTGTGTTCTGATCCAAACACCAGCAGGGGTGACACACAAGGCTCTGGCCGTGCACCAACAATTCAAACACTGGGAGTGATTGACACATCTCATGGTGGGATTCAGTTTCAAATTATGACACTGAAAACACTCAGGGACCTTGAATATTCAGGCTCCATGTGAAAAAAAAAAAAAAAAAATTAACCACTGACCCTCCACCACCCCACACCCAGGCAGGGAGATGAACTGAGGAGCTCATGCACACTCGTGGTTACACAACCCACAAATCCACCCCCCTCCCAGCACACATCTCTGCAAGACACACAAGATAAATATAGAGGAGGCAGTATCTCAGCTAATTAAGCTCTCGCAAAGGTGAACTGCTGCAAGTTTAATTAGCTCGCCGATGTTCCTCCTGCAAGGGTGTTTAAATCAAAGTCAGCTTCATCTGGATCTCATTTGCAGTGTGCAGGGATGCGGAGGGGTGAGCAGACTTCCACCTCTTGCTGGAAGCAGCACAACCTCTCAGGCACAGGGGAAATGAGGTAAGTGACATCACCAGGCCCCTCTGGGCAACGTGTTACATTTTTCTGTGTTACATTTGAAATTATTCATCTGTTATTGAGCTTCGCCTTGCGCGTGTTTCGGCTGAGGATGCTCGGCTCGAAAAATCCAATTGCACAATTCACCCCAGTGATCCTGGTTTGATGGGAAAAGGCTCATGGAAGGGCTGTGAGGGGCACGGGGCCTTGGGTGACCCTTTCCCAGTGAACCCCACCATGGGGATCCAGCTGGAGGCTACCAGAGCTCCTGGTTTGCTTCCCCAGGGCCTGAGCTTCTCTTTATGGCATTTAAACAGAAGATAAACCAGTGTTTTTCAGGAAAGGTAGAAATATGAGGCAGGGGAGAGGGGCTGTAAATAATCACTCCTGGGTGTCCATTTCACCTTTTAGCCACAACCAGAGCTGCTGATCCAAGTCAGGGCCCTTCCCAAAGCTGGAGCAGCACCATTTTCCCTACAGCAGGAGTTTGGTGTGGGTGCCTCCCTGTGCAATGGGGGCCACTTCATAAATCATTACAAGTGCTACTTTTAATTAAATCTTGAAACCATCAGCTTTTCTAAGCTAAACTGAAAATCCTACCCATTAGCTGAAGACTCTCCAGAGCTGGAGAGAAGTGATCAAAAGCAGATGGAGAAGAAATAAACACATGGCAACTATTACAGTTTTCCAATTGGGTTCTTTACCAGCTGTGTCCAAAACTTTCTTCTCTCAGAAGCATAAATCTTCCTTTGAGAGTATAGTTTAAACTTGGACCAAAATTTCTGGCAGCTTCCAAGCTCTGCCCTACACCCCTGAAAGGGAAAAGTGCACTACAAGCCACCCCCAGCCTGGCATTCCTTCTCCATGGTCACTGCAGTGGCTGGAAAAGCATTCCCTGCGTCTGAGATTCCTCCACTGCCCACACAATTCCAGGACAGTAAAACATGGAGGGTTTCAGAGAGGTTTCCAAGCCTTCCTCTGAACTTGGCCTCTCTCTGCCTCTCCAGCACCCTGTGGTGTTTCCCTCTGGCACCGCGGTGCCTTTTCCTCTGTCCCTGATTGTCCCACAAGGCTCCAGACAGACATTGGGAAGCTCATCAGGCATCCGAGGAGAAGGGAAGGTCAAACACCATCACCACACTTTTTGAGCCAAAAACTGCTAAACAGGAGGTCCTCTGGTTCACAATTAACAATGGTTTTCCATGTGTGGAAAACCAGCATTTTCCTACTTCCTCTTACACGAAGAGATTGGACAGACAGTGGATTTAAATGGATGTAAATGGATCAATTTAAATATACTGCAGTAAAACCATCTCTTCCCTCCCTTCTTTCATAGATTTAAAATCAAAAGGGAATCTTAATTCTGTCTGTGTCTGAACACATCAGCTGTTCAGGCCTGCCCATGTGCCATTTCTCATCCCAGAGTGTGTGAGAGCTGATTGGAAATGGTTTGCCACAAGTGGTTTAAAATATATTTTCCAAAAGCAAATCTTGTCAGTCTGAGGCTGTCCTAGACACGAGAAATTATAATAATATTTGTCTCCTCTAATTTAGAATTATCCACAGATCTTTGATTCCACATCTTCCCAGCAGTATCAACAAACAACAAGTACTTTTGCTGAAATTTGTTTATGCTTTCCTTACTTTCAAATGAACAGAAGGTGTAGCTTCCTAAAATAAAATTACAAAAAAGGGAGAAAACCAGAATATGTCAGTAGGAAGGAATTACATAGTGCCTGGAAGAGAACAATTAATAGCCTCTGAGAAGTTGAGTAAGAGCTACAAAATTCATTTGTATCCTAACAGGATTTTCTTTTGTAAAGGAAAACATGAAATATAAATCAGCGATTGACATTTCTCCTTGGGGAAAAAGAGAGGGAAAGTGATGGATGACAGATGGCAGAGAAGTGACAGTACACTCTGCAGAGATGCTCAAATCATTTGTTGACAAGGAGAGTTTAAAAGCTTGAACGAAATGAGATATTTCTGCTCACGCATTTAGTCAGATAGTGCTTAACTGGTTTTGTGGTGAAGGCAGAAAATGCTATTTAAAGTTTCTGAAGATCTGGGAAAAAAAATAGCTCAGGGATGATAATTTTCTTTAAAGTCCAAGTTGTGAAAATATGATAAAGCACTGGCAAAACATTTTCTTCAGGATATGACTTGAAAGCCAGCACAAGAAATAGGTTAAATAAACATAACTTTACTGTCACAAGAAATTATAATTTTGCATTTTCCCTAAACATCTTTTTATTTTTAGGCAGGCTGTAGGAACCCTTTAAATCCTCACTTAAAACACCCATATATTTATATACACACATATATGTTTATACATACACACTAAATATATTTTATACACAAATATATAGATAAATACATAAGTAAATACAAACCCCCCATATATAATTTTATATTTTTACATATTGCTTTTTTATTGTCAGTCATTGATGAATGAGGAAAAATGAGAGGGAACTTCAAAAAGTACCAAAAGGGATTGAGGACAAACAAAGTGGAACCAAACTTCAAAGTCATGTCCAATTCTTCCAGAGGTTTCTCTGGAGCTCAAGAAGCCAATGCAATCCCTTGTTTTGTTTGTGTGGATCAGCTTTGCAAAGCCCAATCTGTCAATGACAGATTTGAACCATCCCAGACCAGAAGAAATCAATGCTATGTGGTCTTGCAGAGCTGTGTTAAATCTGGTTCTTGTACGTCAGATAAATGATTCCTACTTGGTGCTGGTTACACATTCCTGGCAAATGATGGATGGAAACTGGTTCATCTGCTCCCTTCCTCATTACATTTAAAATTGCAAATGACCAGGAAAAGACTGCAAAAAGAGCATTTTTCAGCTTTCAACAGACACCATGAGCTCTCTCCACATGATAGAGAAAAAACATCTTTTATCTAGGTACTTTTAAATACAAGTGCTGGGAGCCAGAAATGCTCAGACAGGACAGGGATGGTGGGATGGGCACAAGGGCCCAGCCACGGGTGGTGTCTCACTCCACAGCCCCAGGACCAACCCACCTGAATTTTGCAGCATGATACAAATTCAAAACCTAACACTTAAAAAATAATGGAAACAATTAGCAGAGTTACTTGACAGCCCCTGCCTGGATAAATCCACATCCACACTTAGCCCGGAGTGGATTTAAAGTCTTGAGAAACACAAGACCTTCCTCACAAGAGGATCACAGGACCTGCTGCAGAATAGAGTTCGAGGGTAACTCTCCACCTCTTGAAAGAGGAGGCAGGAGACAGAAAGGCTTTAACAAGAAGGAATTAATGAGTCTGTGCAAATGGTGAGGTCTGCGTTAATAGGGTTAACAAAGCTTTGTTAGCATGGAGAGATGAGCATGGAGGGGAGTTTTTAGGGGTAGTAACTCTCATACTTGGTTGGTTGGGACCATCATGCAGCAGAGAAATGTGATTTCTGCACGTTGCATTTGCTTGCAAGGCCTGGGGTGTTTCAGAGTGAGGACCACCCTCGGATTTGAGCTGTTTGCTCAGGCTGAGCACAAGAGGATTCCTAATTCCTCCTCCTGCTCAGTGGAGCAGCTGGTTGTCTCCAGCAGAGGAATTCGCTGAGGGTCGAGCAGCAGGGAGATAACCTTGCCCTGCGGGGATGGGCCATTTTATGTATTCATCAGCATTCCCTGGCATGCAACAACAGCATCGCAATGAGCTGCTCCCACCCTTTCCTCGCCTCTCCACATGTTTGGAGTCAGGCAGAAGTTCAAGCTGAGCTTCCTGATGAACTCAGCTCTATTCTCTTTCTCTTCTCAGTTGAAAGATGACACAACAAAAGAGAGAAAGGAAAAGACTGGAGAATGGAAAATTCATGGGGAACAACAGCTTTAAGGCCATGAAGCAAAGACAGGAAAAAGCTGCAAAGACAAAGCCTAACACTGGATATTCCAAGTTCCTCACTGATAGTACCCACTCAGAGGCTTCTCTCTTTTCTTTCCTGGAAGCTTTTTTTTCCCCCAAAAACTGTCTTTCCAAATGTTTTGGGTTGTTTGTTACAAATGAAACAAGAAGAAGATGATTCACAGAGATGCAGGTGCCTCTGTTCTGGTGGGTCAAAAGAACCTGAAGCCTCAGAGGAGAGACAGGAGAAAGCGCTTAGATTTCCAGGAATGCATGAAAAAAAGATAGGTGAACCAAGATGATAATTATTATCCTTTTGGTGTGTATTTCAAAGAAAAGGGTGAATTTCATCCTTTCTGTGGCAGGAAAGAGCAGTCTGGACCCCTGTTCTTGTGGCTCAGCAGGAAGGGAGTATTGGGGGTCTTTAACACATATGGAAAATTTCCATCCCTTTTCCTGCACCTCACAGAGGTGCCAAACATCAGCTTCAGCAGCACCAGCGAAGGAATAAAGTTGTGAGCAGGCTGCTGCACTCCCTGCCTGTGTTTACTGCAGGGAGAATGACTCCTTGTCAGGACTAATTCCCTAATGGGAGTGACAACCATTTAGGGGCTGAGTGGTGTCATTAGATGTGGCTCGCCTGCTCTCCAGCTACTTTCTCTGGCAATTTGTGCCGTGTTGTCTCTCAAGATGTGCAGGAGGGGACGAGGGGAGGAGGGAGGGCAAAGAGTCAGCTATTTCCAGACCTTTCTAACAGGAAACAGCAAGATCCTGTCACTTGGAGAAGAGAAGGAGGAGTATGAGGAGTGGGGAAGCAACCCCAAATCTGCTCTTCACCACAGTGTGTGGATCCCCTGATGCTCCCCCGCGTTCCCCTGAGCATTTGCTGGTGTCAGGGAACAGGCATCAGCTCCCATGGGAAGGGAACCCTTTTCCTGCACAGCAAGGATTTCTCACACACCCTGAGGACTGCTGGATCTTTATTTTCATACCACTCTTCTGTCACTTTTTCAGTGCACATTCATCCAGGGTTTCCCTCCTGGAATTGAAGAGGAAGGAACTGTTAAGCCCATTACAAATACGCTTTTTGACTGACAGCTTAAAAAAACCCTTCAGTCTGCAAAGAAAGTTGTCCCCTGGTCAAATATTAATTACTTACTCTTATTCACCATGGAAAGTAAAAGCTGTGGCAGCTCTCAGACGCTCATGTCAACTCTTAACAAGAGCTTGACTTCTAGCAAGGGCAAACAAAATAGGGAAGGAGAACAAGGTGCTGTTTGAGCTGGAAATGTAGTTGAGGTTTTCATTTTTGGGGATCTCACCCTGAAGCCACAAACCAGCATGGGCCTTGCTGGAACAACACTCTTCCTGTGGCACCTGGACTGGCAAAAGCTTTGCACTTCTCATTAGTCAGTAGGATAACAAATTTCCCTCTTCCTTTGGACAGAAAAAAGCAATAAAATGAGAGATGTGGAGACGGTAAAACTCAACCAAAACCTGGAACGGCCCAAACAGGACCCCCTTGTCTTTGTTCCACCTGCTGACCAGAGGCTGGCATTGCCTTCTCCACCTCTCCATGAGCACAAGAAGCCCTCGGTCCCAGCAGCTGGAGAGAAGGCTGTGTCCCTCTGCAGTGTCAGAGAGCAGCAGTGCCCAGCTGAGCCCTGGCCGTGTGCTGGGCAGATAATCTGCTCTGACAGCAAATAAAGATGTTTTCCCCTCTTCCCCCGTGGACAGCCATTCCTTAAAACAACTTGTTTGTTTTTCTTTTTTTCAACGCTCGCACTGAAAAACAGCAGAGATACATTGAAATGATTGAATTGACTCGGGGAGGATGGTTAATCACATTTAGTTGTGTGACACCTTGGAGCCTCTCTGCAGTGATACAGTTTTGTGAATCACATTCCCATAGGCACGAAGGAGCTGCACAGCTTTATGTAACATGCATTCAGGTGATAAACCCCTGCTTTACCTGGATGGCTCCACAGATCCCCAGAAACACAGATTTTTATATATTTGGGGGGGATTTTTGGATCCATTTGCACATACTATTAGAAGGGTTGACAGCAGCTATTCTTAGGAGAGGGCAGGCAGGCTGGGATTTAAAATAAATACAGATGTTAGACAGAATTCATGCTGATAAAATATTTCAACTCTAATCTTGGTATAAACCAAAAGGCAGTGGTGGGTTATTATTTTTCCAGTTGTCAGGTGAAAGTTAGATTTACACCCTGCTGAGGGAAGAGGGTGGAAGAGAGAGCTGGGCTCTCTCAGCAGCCCCAAGCTCTCACTTGGAAATAATAATTTATGGAGCTGACATTCTGTGGACAGAAACCTGAGGGCAAGTCAGCCCTGTGAGGGGAAGGACACATCTGAGAGATGTGAAGTGTGAGGTCCACATTGCCGTGAGTGCTGGCATGTGTGATGGATGGGCAAGGAGTTCAAGCAAGTGCAATAATGGATTATGAAAGCTGTCCTCACTCTGGGAAGAAGAATTGCCCAGGTGCTGAAAGAAGCAGCAGCAATGGTGCCACAGGGGATGAAACCCTTTATTTCTGTCACTGGAGCCATGCCAGGAGGCTGTGTTGAGGATCTGCATGTCAGAGAGGTTCTGCATTGTCCAATTCCTTTCCTGTCTCCTGGATGGTGATTGATTTACTGACCTTGAGTCCGACACCTCGCCCTGTGAGCAGCACACAACCTGTCCCTGCTCTTTGTCCAGGCTCTTACCTTGGAGTTATCTCTCCATGCATAATCCAGGAACCTCATTTGAATTCAGTAGAAAATAAGAGTTTTATGCTGCTGCATAATGTAACATGGGCTGAGCCTATTGCAGGGACTTGAGAACATGCAGGTGAGGGAGAAACACCTCTGCTAGCTTAGCCTCAGAAGCTGAGAGACAGGGCTCTGCTGTCCTAGGGGCAGTGGAAGCTTGGTGGGGAAAGGTGTTTTCTGCAAAAGGAACCTCCTAACACTCCTGAGGGCAGGGGAGGCTCAAGCATCCCAAGGGTTCCCTTCCAGCCCTGCTGTAAGCCTGGAGAGGGAGCTTGTCCTGCTGAACCCCTGCTTTGGAAGAAGGTGGGATCTGAACTCTGGCCTCAGCATCCCAATGTGGAGCCCTGAGACAGCTCCTCCTAATCCCAGCACATCCCAAACCCAGCACATTCCTAAACCCAGCCCCTCCTAAACCAGCACATCCCAATCCCAGCACATCCCTAAACCCAGCACATCCCAAACCCAGCACATCCCTAAACCAGCACATCCCTAAACCAGCACACCCCTAAACCCAGCACATCCCTAAACCCAGCACATCCTAATCCCAGCACATCCCAAACCCAGCACATCCCTAAACCCAGCACATCCCAAACCCAGCACATCCCTAAACCCAGCACATCCCTAAACCCAGCACATCCTAATCCCAGCACATCCCAAACCCAGCACATCCCTAAACCCAGCACATCCCAAACCCAGCACATCCCTAAACCCAGCACATCCCTAAACCCAGCACATCCCTAAACCCAGCACATCCCAAACCCAGCACATCCCAAACCCAGCACATCCCTAAGCCCTGGTGGTACCCTCGGGGGGCTCGGACCCGTCCAGCGGGGCTGGCTGGGCTGTCCCTGCTGAACCTCCGTGTCCTGCCCCCTCCTCCCAGCACTGCCCTTTGCCTGCTCGGCTCAATCACTTTGCAATCGCTTTGTCTCTCGTCTGGCTGCCCTCCCCCTTTCTCCCCCTTTTCTTTTATTTCCACCTTTCCCGACATTCGCCTTCCTCCTCTCCCCTCTCCCCTCTCCCCACCCGCACTGTCCTTCCCCGCATTCCCCATCACTCCAAACCCTTCCTGACCTCTGAGCTTTTGTTCTGCCGGCTCTCGGCCCCTGCTGGGGCTGTCGCTGCCTTTGTGTTTACACTCGTGTGTGTACAGCCCCCGTGTGAGATAAAGCACGGCAAGATGCCCCTCTGAGAGCCGAAATAGTGACTCAGCTCTGCCGCGGGAGCAGGGCGTGTGCGCTCCTCGGGAAAGAGGGATGCAGATGAGCTGCCCAGGCTCTGGACCGAATCCCTGCCTCCAAGAGGATGCCTCCAAGTCAAAACAGCAGTGAAGCAGCGAGATGAGAAGGAGGAGAAATTATCCAGCCACATGAAATTTAAGTTTTAGCTTTGTTTCCCTCTGCCTGGGTGGACCAGAGGCCAGGCAAAAAGCAGCTCTTCTCTTGCTCTTACCTACCAAGTGCATCCAAAGATTTCCCAGGGTTTTACCCATTCCCTTTGTGTAACTTGAAACACAATCATATTATAAACAGGAATTGCAGCTATGTGTTCCATTTTGAGCTTTCAGCCGTGTGTTCTTGAATGGTCACTTGTCAGTCCAGCTCCAGCATCCTCTATCAGTCCCTTCATGCCAGGGCATTTCAGCTTGAACACAACCAGCTGCATCTTTTCAACACTGCCCAGTTGATCTGGCTGCCAGTTTCTCTCTGACTCACAGCATTTTATTTTAAGCAAAAGGAGTCATGAAATATTTATCCTTTTTCTTGGGAAACTTGAAACTGGAGGCAAAATATAACATTTTTGATTTTTCTCTTCCACCTCCACATCTCTAAACTGCTCCATTCACTCTCTCTGGGATGAGAGAACTCAGGAGTGATCACCAGCCTCACTTTACAGATATTGGGATTTCTTTGTGGCACAAGACTTTGTGAGAGTCTCAGTAGCACAAAATCCCTTTCACCTTCTGCCTGTCCCCACAAATTCCCCCTGTGCAGCTCTGTGTCCCCACACGCCTTCCTGGGGGTTTCCTGCATCACTTCTGCACACAGATCATTGCACACTTTCTCTATGGGTTTCTTCTTTCATCCTAAAGGAAGTAGCAGAACCCACTGTTATGGTCAATTTGAAAATCACAAAACAAACTCCTGATTATCTTTGTGTACTTTCCGAGCTCTTGGCATCCTTTAGAGATGGCTTGCCGTCTTCTAATCATCAGTGGAAAAAGGGAAAGGCCCTGCTAGGGCCTCTTGGTTGCCTCAATAGGGACACAGTGGGACCAAACTGACTTTACCCCCACGAGATAATAATAATAATAATGATGATGATGATAATAATAATAATAATAATAATAATAATAATAAGCCCGTGGGAGGAGGTGATGAGTGAAACAGGTTCTGCTGGCTCTGAGCTGCCTGTTGTCATTCTGCTGCTGCTTTTAGGTCCAAACAGCCAGACAGGGACATAGCCACGCATTTCCACAGGGTTTATGTCAATCTTCTGACTTTTCATTTTGCTGGGGTGTTTTCTTTTTTTATTTATGGAAGGGATGGCGTTGGGCCTGGCTTTGGGTTGTGGATAATCTCCGCTTAGAGCTTTTTGATCCATTTTCCAAAAAGATTATTTTAATCTCTTCCTCCCTTCCCCCAGCACATCTCGCCACACCAAGGGATAATTATTTATCCTCTTGGCTCACCTCACTCCCACTGGGCACCGTTTAATGCTGGCCAGATGCCTGGAGCAGAGGAGACAGGGTGAGTTTTTGTGCAGGGGATGTGATGTGACTCGGTGTCAGCGATTTGAGACAGCAGCACAAAAGGACTAAATCCATACTTAAGTAAACGATCACAAACAATATTTTTTTGTTGCTTGTCTGTGCCCTGAGCCAGGCAGAGGCCAGGCAGACCCTGGTTGGAGCAGTCCCTGGGATGCTCTGCTTTGCTGTGGCAAGTTGTTCTGCTAAGCAGGGGGAGAGCAAACACAAAAACCCCTCAGGCAGAACCAGGCAGGTCCCCAGCACCCAACACTGCCTCTGTTTTACCAGCAAAAAGAAAGGCAGCAGCTAAGACCTTCTGCCTGTTCACCCACTCAGTGTAAACAGCACTGAGTCTGCTCTGCAAGAAATGATCATGTTCATGTTCAGAACCCCTGAACTCTCCCAAAAGGAGCCTGTGACTTCCTTCAAAGGCTGCTCTAAAGCCACGCTCTGGGAATGGCTGGGTTTGGCCTTCAGGATGATAATTAGGGAGGATGTCACCAATCTCAGGCCACACAGAGCTGGATGCCATGTACAGGCTGATAAAGGGAATTGGAAATTCACTCAGAAATATGATTCAGAATGCATATTCTTCCCCTTTCTCTTCCTTCTGCTTTTGTCTTTAGCAAACCCCTCTTCCTACTTACCCGGTCCTGGAGGGTAATTTGTCAATTCATGGCATGTGGAGCCCACTTGAAAAGGTTCAATTAGTGAAGAAAGGTTCTGGCTCTGTATTTGCAGCACTTCCATTCCCTGGTTTTGCTGAACCTCTGTCTTCATGGAGATTACACACTCATCTTAATTAGGAAGTGGAAGAGGAAAAGAGAGGCTTTTTAGCCTGCATTATTCAACTTTGATCTGACTCATTCCCTTTCATTCTGGAAAAAAAACATTTCAAAGACTTCCAGGAGCCTCAGTCTAATGGCATTGACCAGAGGCACTGCCAGTCTTGCTGGAGAGGAGAAGAATGCACTGATAACACAGTTTCTCACAGAGTGTAATAATGCCCTTCTTAGAAACCAGCTTTCATTAGACAAATTTCTGAATTTAAGGTCATATTCCTTTCCTTGGGTGATTCTCATTTAAGAGTCTATAACGCAAATGCATCTTATTTTTTCTGTTAGCTTTATCCAGGGAGAGAAAATGATTCTTTGTCTTTTTCTCTAGGTTTCACAGGCAGTTATTAAACACACTTAAATACAGTGAATATTTTAAAGAAACTTCATGGGCTTTACCCTCAAAGAGGAGTAGGAACTCTAAATTCAACTTTTCTCCCTCCTGGTGTAGCATTGAGACATCAAGAGAAACTATTTACAAACTGGGCTGAGTTGTTCAACAATACCAAAAACACAACCAGCTTCTGAGAGGGTTTTTTGGAGAGGATTAAGGAGATTTTACCATCTTTTCATGTGATATTTGCTTTTAACATTTAAATGTAGTCATGGGGTTGGCAATGTATCTCTGGGTACCCCCAGAAATGCCATATTCTGTAAAGGAAATGTACTTTATAGAAGAGGTAATCGCACCTACACTAAACTGTACCACAGATTTTCACAACCTCTGCCATTATTGTGGTTTGAAGAGCAAATGGCACAATGGAAATGTGCTGGGAGAGGTTTCTGGTTGTGTGGAGCTCACACTTGTGCCTCACTGCTTTCGTTGTCACGCTGCTGTCCTCCTCCCCAGGCTGTGCAGAGCCTTCAGCAATAATGCATTATTAACATCCTCTTTCTGGGCATCAGAAATCAAACATTAATAGACTCATACAAAGTGCTCCAGTTCAGATTACTCCTTCCTTCCTCCCTTCTTTTGCTAACAGGGGATGTCAATACAAAGCACTCTCTGAGCTGGGGGTTGGCTCGGGGTGGAATTTCACCACAAAGTTACAGTTGGAAAAAGGGGAGGTTTGGTGAAGTTTTGGTTCATTTAGTCACAGCTAAATACGTGCTGCAAGATGGAAAATCCAGCATTTGCTAATACGTGAAACATGGACCTTCATCTGAGGTTTAATAAAGCAAACAAGCAACCACTCCCTGCAGAACACACCCACCCTCCTGGTGTCCTTCTTGTTGAGCAGCCCAGTTCCTCACTGGGTTCTCCCACTACCTTTATTTAAAATAACAATAAAAATAATTTTTTAAAAAGCGTATGTGATTTTCAAAATCAGGCAATCCTTTCCCCCAAAAAGCTCCCATTCAGTGATAACAATTCCTCTTGATTTCGGCAGAGGAAGTCCCAGGGAGACTCAAAACCTGTGTTCAAGTCTTCATGCTGTCTCCAGCAGGAGAACACAGTGAGACAAATTTCTCAGTCTCTCAGCTGCCTTCAGCCTTTCACAGGACACAGATTTCTCCTCCTTTCAAGTGCCAAAAGGCTGGTTTTGGGGTAAATAACCCAAGCCAGAGTGGCAAGATTTGTCAGATTGTTCTTTGAAAGGACCATGGGACATTGGGCAGTGGAATGGAAGTCACTTTGCAACCTCGCTGCCCTTTTAAAATACAAATAATAAAACATTATAAATATAATCACATCTAAAAATAGATTAGAGTGAGGAGACCAGTTTCCCAGGCTGCCTAAAATGTGGAAGATCTTATAACTCCAACCCTAAATTTTCCATCCTGGCTAAACTGACCCAACATCCTTCAGGGACAGAGCATTGCCAGTTCCTGACCTGGAGATGTTTTGTCAGAGGCTGGGAAAGAGTCCAGGATCTGCCATCAGGGGTGAGCCAAGGATCCTATTTAGAGACTGTTCTGGTGACAGATGAAACGTGAACCTGCCTGGCCAGGGCTGAGGGCAGAGCCTGCCCAGGAGGGGCTGAGCAAAGCTCTGAGAGGCCCAAAGTGAGCTGTGCCAGCTCCCACCCCCTGAGCAGGGCTGTGGTATCAGCTCTGCCTCAGCACAGCCAGGTGTGAATATACATGAATATGAAATATGAAATATCACATGAATACATTCATCCCACCTGGAGAGCTTGTCTGACACACTGAGAAACCAGCCAGCTCTGTTTAATAAAGAGCTTCCTGTGGTGCTTCAAAGGACCTGGCTACACCAATCAATTGAAACTTTCAAAAGCAGCTTAAATTAGACTTACATTCCTTTTTTAAATTTTATTATTTATTTTAACAAGACCCAACAAGGGGACAGATAGGGAGAATTCTCAGATGGTGTCAAATTTTAGATTAGTTCCTGTAATATGGGAAAAATCAAATGAATTTCAAGCTACAGCAGGAGTGATTTTATATTTAGAAAAAGGCAGCAGAGAGTGATTCCAAATGCAGCCTGGCTGAAGACGGACAATTGGGCAATAAACAGATTTCCAAGTTGTAATGAGGAGGAAGTAATTGGTAAGGGGAAGTGTTTATCCTTACAGTGTTGCCCCCAGAAAGAACTTGCCTGTTCCCACAGCCAGCACTGCACTGCTGGAGCAGTCAGTGGAGCAGGAGGGTCTGGGATAAGTCCACAGGACCTGAGGACACATCTGGTGACCTCTGGAACATGAACTATTCCAAAAGAAGAGTGGGGTGGAGAAGAACAGACAAACCAATAAAGAAAAGAAAAAGAGGAATATTTTTTTCCATTTCATTTCCCAAGATGAACATAGCACAAAGCCATTACTTCAGAGCTCACTGAATTTGATTTCAATGGCACATTTGGGAGAAGAGCTCCTGCTCATCACAAAGGTGTCAGACACCGAGTGTCAGTGGTTCCCCTTGTTCCAAGCATGGAACAAGTTTCTGTGTTTTACTTTAATGCAATGGGTTTTCCCCTGTTGAATGAATCACATCACAAATTTATATTTGGCTCTGTAATTCATCTCCTTCCTTCATGGCCTTTCAGGATGAAATGCTCTTCCTCTTCTCTGCCTCCCTAAATGTGTCACTAGCTTCCCATTTTATTTTGGTGTCTTACCCACTTTCCAACTCTCTTAAGGCATTATTTTAATCACCTCAACTCTCCCAGCCCCTTTCTGTGTCATTTCTGGCACAGGTAGGGCCAGATCATCAGAGGGGATACAAATTTGTATGATTCCAGTGAAAATCATGGAATTCAGCTGCTTTTTTGCAACCTCTGGATGTGACTGACAGATCTTGCAGGCGCCAAATGAGGTTTTGGTACACCCTGGATTGTGCATGTCAGAGTGACTCAGAGCCTGTGGAGGTGGGAATAGTGCCTGGGCACAAATAACATTTTAAATTTTTGTTAGTTTTGCCGTTTTCTCTGCTTAAGGTAAAAGAATGAGCTCAATTAATTTTTTATTTCTTTTCCCTTCACATTCTAACTCTCCTTCCCATAACAGTTTTTCCTCCAAGGTGTCAATAAGAGCATCCTTCTCCACAAATACCAATCAAGACGATTCCAGTTAATTGCTTCCTGCAAACCCTTATAAGCTAAACAAGGCAATCCACTGCTCCTTAATTCCCTTTTGCTTTCTGCTGTTACTGGTCAGTGCTTCGGGATGCTGCTGATAAGCTAATAACTAATTAGGACTCTAATCACGTGCCATCTGGAATGAAAGACGGCTCCAGGGAGAAGCAGAGCACGGATTTAGCATTTCTGAAGGAGAGAGCTGCTGCAGTGCTTGTGGTGTGCCTGTGGAGAGGCCAAGGGAGAGATGGCAGGGATGGCCGTGCAGGGCTGGGCAGGGCTGTCCTGAGAGGGGACAGGGATGGGGACAGGGACGGGGACAGGGATGGACACAGGGGTGGGCACAGGGATGGGGACAGTCCCTTTGCTGCTTTTGGTAGAGGCACATCTGTCCCCTCCCCTGGATGCACAGGAAAGGCAGAGCTGGGTTTGCTGCATGGAACTGTTGCCACTTCTCTTTGAAGTGCTCAGGGAATATAATCGTGTTTTTTCAGACTCTCATCTGCCTCATAGAGGCTAAGGGTAGACAAACACTTCAGTCCTGCTTGGGAAGGTGTGAGGAGAAGGTTAATATGTCTGTCCTTCACCCCAAAATGGGTTCTGCCTCACTTTTCCCAGATGGGGTCTGGTTCTTTGTGCTACAAAACACTTTGACCTCAGTGAGTGCCTGTAAGCTGTGAATATCTGAAAGTCTGACTCCACCAGCTCAGGAGAGGCTTCCTTTGGGTCAGCTGGAGTGGTCAGGACCTGCATGCCATGACTTGGATGCAAGGGGCACACCCCATCCTCCCTGCCTGTGCCTGAGGTGGTGACAGGCACCTGGGGTGTACAGCCCAAATCCACAAAGGAACATCTGCACAGCCCAAATCCACAAAGGAACATCTGCACAGCCAGGCTCTGCTGCCCAGAACCTGGGGGTCAACAGGAAACCTCCATTATGGTGTGGAACCTCAGCTTAGAAAGAGAGCAGGCAAAGCAAACAGAAGGCATTGTCTGGACAGAGCCCTCTGAGCTCCTTTCTGTGCACAGACCAAATCACAGCTCAGTTATCCCAGAGAAAAGCTGTGTACTCCACCTCCCCCAGCTCAGACACTGGAGAAGGGAGCTCCTGCCTCTGAGAGGGAGGGAGCTGCTCTGGGCCAGCACAGAGGGCAGCCAGGCTTTCACCTTGCCCTTGGACCTGTTTACAAGGTGATGGTGATCTTTACCTTCTCATGGTCTATGGCACTGTGAAAATTGCTGTGAATTAACAAAAATCCCACTTTGTTTGTTTGTTTGTTTGTTTGTTTGTTTGTTTGTTTCCAGTGTGTGTTTAAAGAAAATGCTCCAGGTGGTGCCAGCACAGGAGTGGCACTGTACGATGGAGAGGCACCAGCTCCAGCTGGAGCCAGGGATGGTGGAGCCTCATTTGGGAGCTGCTGTTGATGGGAGCTGCCAGTGACCAGAGGCTGGGTGAGGGACATCAGTGACCAGAGGCTGGGTGAGGGACATCAGCACCACTCCTGCAAAGAGAGAGGGAAGGCACAAAGCCCTGGAGCCGTGCAGAGCTGCCTGCCTGCACCAGATAAGTGTTCTGCTGTGTTGGGCTGCGTGAGCAGACAAGGCTGAGGGGATAAGCACAGAGGCTTTGTGTTCAGGTGACTCAGAGCACAGTCAGGAACAGAGCAGGGTCTGTCCCCAAGCCCTCAGTGCAGGCAGGGTTTCTCTTCCATAAGTGTGCATTTTAATGGGTGTCTGTGCTTTTGAATTTTTTTCTTGGTGGGATTTTTTTTCCCCCCACTCAGATAAACATTTGGTATTTAAACAGTTTATTCAAGCAACTCTGCTGCTTATTTACTTCCCCCCCTCCTGCCCAGAAGGTCTCAGCATCTCACAGCCTGAAGGGTGCATGAGGAGACTGCCATTTTCATTTTACAGGGAAATGAGGGATGGAGAAGCAAAGTGATTGATCAAGATAAATCTGTGGCAAAGCAGATCCCCCCACCCCAAACCCTACCTCGTGTGTTATCCTTGCTCTGTGTGCCTTTTAATAAGAACAGATTTGGTCCTAGAAACCAGGCTCCATTCATGCTCAATGCAGCGTGAAATCCTCCAGTCTTTACTACATCTCTGGAGACCTGGGTTGCTTGTGTGTGAGATCTGGCTTTCAGCTCTGGCTCCTGATTTTAATTTCCATCGTCTACAGGTGCTTGGCTCGAGAGCCTGCCCTGCTGCTGGTCCTGAATGTTAATTCCAGCCACGCTGTGTGGAAGAGCTGTTGCAAATGTGATAAGGAAGCACTGGGAGCTAGTGCCAGTGTCTCAGCTGATTGCAAACTGATACTGCTGCCTTGTTTAAGTGGAAAATTAGATGGAAAAAAATCATTAAAATATGGTAGACGTTTTCTTTGGGCTCTTTTGAGGGCTGCTGTTTCTCGATGCATTCCAATAAGATCTCTATTCCCTATGCCCTTGTAATACAGAGCAACAGCAAGTGCCTGTCAGAAAGTACATGACTAACTGCTGTCTTTTCTCTGTTCCATTGTAATTAAAGCACCAGGAATGTTTATGGGATTTGGGCCCTTGCTTTTAATGAGAGTTGGGCTTGTGCCCCCATTTTAATCAAGTATGGGACCAGTTATTATTAATGTAGGACTTTGGATGCACATGACTGCTTCCAGAGTTAATGAAGATGGATTCCTTTCCCAGAATAGATTACAGGCCCAGGTCCTGCAACCTCTGATTGTGAGGTGTTCTTGGGGAGTAAATCAGGAGCTGCTGCAAGATGACAGAACTCTGAAGATCAGCAAGAACTGCCTCTCCTGAGGATGCTCTGGTGATGGGAAATGATTAGGAGGCAAATGGGATTTTCTTGCTTTGGATTAAAATCTGAGCTGGGGTCTAGAAAATAAAAAACAGCAAGAAATGAGTCTTGGGATGGCGCATCCCTGGGAGTGTTCAAGGCCAGGTTGGACAGGGGTTGGAGTAGCCTGGGATAGTGGAAGCTGTCCCTGCCCATGGCAGGGGGTGGAATGACTTAGCTTTAAGATCCTTTCAAATCCCAGCCATATTTTGACCTCTGAAAAGCCAATTTGTTGCAGGCATCAGTTTACTGAGTTCTTGACACTTAGCTGTTCTCACTCCTCACCTCTCACACCCACCAGTACGTCTGTGTCTGCACCCTGAGAGACAAGCTCAGGCCTCCCTTGCCACAATATTCCTTCTTCTTTGTGTCCCTTCTGCCCTTCACATGCCCTAAGGCAGATCTGCACCTCCCTGTGTCTCCAACTGCAAAATGAGGACTCTGCTGTTTCTTGCTTAGTTTGACAGTTTTCAGACAAATCACATCCATTTTGTATCTGTGCATCTCTGTGCACAGTGGTGCATGATGGCAGCTGGGGGTTCTTGGAGACAGAATAATAGAAATACCAACTGAGAGAGAAAAATAGGGAAAAACAGGACAGTGTGAAGGGCAGGGATAAAATCCACAAGGTCAGGGATTTCCAGCCATGTCTGGCCTGATCTAGTGCTGGCATTAGTCCTGCTTCAGGCTGGAAGTTGGATTAGAGGCTTCCAGGAGCACTCTCCAGCCAACACTGCCATGATCTGGAGATTATTCATAAAGTCAGCACATGCTGAATTTCACCAGTTTTAAAACAGAGAAGTTGGGTGAATAAACTTTTGTCCCCTGAGATTCATGTCTGAATTGGAAGATTGGTGTTTGATCTCCTGTGAGGCAACTCAGTTGTGCAGTGAGGAAAGGGAAGGACAGAGGGGAGTCCCCCAGTTTGTTTCCAGAACCCACATCAGCGTGGACTGGCCCAGTGTGCCAGGTGATATGGCCAAGTCAGACTGATTTAATGAGGAAGCTTAAGCAAACACATTTCACATCCAAAGGGATGAAAGCATGGACAAGGTTTTCTTCTCTCTTCTGCTGAGCTGAAACTTGTCATGCCATGACTTGATTTCATTTGATTATGTGCTTACATGATTTGGCAGAGAAACTGTACAAGTGTAGCACTTGTCTGTGGGTCTGTTGAGTTTAGATAACTGAGTGCTGTCTCTATTTTGATAAGGACTCTATTTTGATAAGAGCAGCCCACCACTGGGTCATCAGCAGAGAGTCAAAATGGTGTCAACCTTTCTGCTGTTCAGCTTCAGGCTTCCCCTGCAGGTTTCCTGTGGAGGCTGTGAAGTGTCCATGCCTGGAGACATTCAAAAATGGATTGCAAATACCCTGAGCAGACTGGTCTGACTTCAAAGCTGGGTCTGACTTCAAAGCTGGGTCTAACAGCGTTGTCCTCCCTGCTTGGGGATGGGGATGGAGCAAGAGGCAGCCAGGGCTTCCTCCAGTTTACAGCCCCTCATGGTGTCACAGGGGGAAAATGAGCTGAGTTTTCCTCAGGAAAAACACTCAGATCAGCACTTACACAGGCAGGGCCCATATAAATTACAGTGTCAGGAAAAGTTACCAAAGCATGAAATTCCTCCTTTACCGGGAGTGTATTGGAATTGATTCATTCTCCTGAGAAATGTGCTCAGCTTGGCTCTCAATCCGTTCACTTCTCTTTCAATCTGCACTGAACACCCACACTGAAAACTTGGGGTTGATCCCAGCATTTTTCCTCTGTGAGGTTCTGTGCAGGTTTGTAGATCTGATGGCTGGAATGAGTGATTGCAGTAAACACTCCTTAAAAAGGGAGTGATGAAATACCCTTTTAACTTTCCATCCTTCTAATCTGTCATCATATTAGAGCAAGCGTGGTAGGCTCTGTGCAATGAAATCCTTCCACATTTAAGCAGAATTCTGCTTTCAAGAAATTGGTGTACAAAATTCCAGAGCTGTGCTGTCTCTTTTGAAAATTTCACAGCCCAGGATATTCCCACACTGAAGTCTGTGTGACTCTATGTTTTTCTAGCTAGACTTTAAATAATCTTAACCTCAACTGCCAAAAACTATGAGAGTTTTTGAGCATAAATATATTTTTATCTGGCAGTAGCACCTACCCTCCCTTACCTGTCAATAATTTAGTTAGAATTTAAAATTTTTAAAAATTCCAGAAAAACGTGGTATGAAGAAGACCCAACGTATCATCTTTCATTTCCTCTTTATATTCAGGGCGTTGTGCTTCCAGGCAAAGGAGCTTTTAATGGTTGATCATCCACACTACATCTTATTCTTACTGTAGGATAAAATGCTCCATGGAAGGTGATCCATGCTGAGTGACTAGCTGTTCTAAAATGCCTTTGACAAAACAAAATGGTTTGATTAGAGCTTCTAAGTCATGAAATCATGAAGAAAAAAAAAAAAAAAAGAGAGAGAGAGAGAGAATTGGAATACAGAATGTGCCAGAACTGGTCCTTCTCCCACTGGTTTATGAGGACTGGGATTTGCTTTTTGGGATGGCTGCATCCTTTCAGTGAGGTGTTTCAAGGACTGCACATCTTGGGGACACCAGCAAAGGTCTCAGGGACAACCTGGTGCCTCAAAGGCTCCTGTAAAACCACAGAGTCTCTCCTGCTGCCGAGGGGGTGGCACCAGAGTTGAGGAAATGCAAACCCATTTCAAATGCAAATACCAAGGCAACAGTTAGCATTAAAAAATAGCAGCTCTGAATGTCAGGGGAAGAGTTTTAGAGGCTTCGTCTGCCTCGTAACAGGCAAGTTGTCCAAATGTGGGCAGGCTGCTATTTCCAGAAATCTGAGCTGGAAAGGGAGAAGTTGTCTGGACAGGTTCCCTAATAATTTCCATGGGAGCAGGGACCCGGGAGAGCTCTGACCTCCTGTGAGACCTTTGTGGGAAGCCTGGGAAGATGGGGGACCCAAAGTGGGGTTGGAACAGCAGAACTGGGGAGAAGATGGTCCAAGCTTCTGGAGACAGTCAGGGGATGATTTGAGAACATGACACAAACTTTCTGAACAGCAGTAGCAGAACAGGAGATGTCTGGCAGTGTCAAAGGCTGGAGTTTGAAAACAGAAGAAGAACCAGGGGTGAGCCAGGATTGACATTGTTTTGGAAGAGGAAGATTCAAGGGTCTTGTCTCAGCCTGTGACCTGATACTTCTCCCTCATGTGCTGTAAAATCTGTTTTGCTCACAATTTTGGTTTTTTTTTTTTTTTTTTTTTGCAACAGGATTTCAGGTTAAAAAGAAAATTTCACAGAGCTTTCCAAGGAAACAGAAGCTGATGCTACCTCAACAGCTTCAGCCACCCCTTGCCAAGTTCTGCTCTGGCACAAACAGGTCTGTTCCATCTGCTGTGTATTTCTAGCTCTCCAAATTGGTGTTCTGTCCATGTGATCCATTCTCTGTGACAGAAAACTTCATGGGCCATTTCTAGCAGCTCACTCTGTCTCTGTGTCCCTGGCTCTGCAGACTGTAAAGGGTTTTCTGCCAGCACAGCCCATCAGGGCAGGCAGCTGTACAGCTCCTCCTGGAACCCCCTAAAAATGTCCCTGGGTCACTTTAAAATGTACAGCCCCAGGTGGAACAGCATCTCCAGCACCTGAAGAAACTGTGATTTGCAAGATGCTTGCTTCCTCCAGGGCACTGTGCTTAGATACTGAGGATGGGAATTAATCCTTTCCAAAATAGTACCCAGTTTCACTTTGTTTTAATTTTGTGCCCTGGCCACTGTTACAGTTAAGAATAGCAGTAACTGCTGCTATTGAGGCTGTTTTACCCACACACACTTCTTTACAGAAAGGCAAACTTTCACAGAACTCTTCTTGAAAAAGAAATGTTCTAGTGAAAGAAGACCGGAGGCACTGGATGACATTTTCTTTAAATTGTCCAATTAAAACCAAAGTGTCCAAGAGCTAATAATCAAAGCAGATGTTAGCTCAAAATCTAAACCAATTATTTTTAAAATCTGCTCTTGATGGACTTATGCTAATGAACTATTTTATTATCATGAGAAATTGTAGCTTGTGCTGTGGTTTTAACTGTCTAATTACAGAGATAACACTTGTTTTGTGTGCCCATGATAAGCACAGACTTTAAATTCACTCAGCAAATAGTGGCATGACAGGAATTGGCCAGGACTCTGCATCTGCAGCTCTACAGAAGGCAAAAACCAGGAGCTCTCAACATCTGAAGAAGCATTCAGAGCTTCTCTGTGTCCTCTCTCCATGGGGGATTAATGAGCATTTCTTTTGTGGTTGTCCCTGTGTAGACCCCTAGAAAAGCTGCCTTGACTGTGCCTAGAGCTGGTGGCTGGAGGTTTTGGGACTAACTAATATTTAAGATATTTATTTATTTGTCTATGCCTGGCTTTACTGCTCCAGAGAGGGAGAGAACACTGGAGGTGGTATCCCTGAGATGCTGAGGAGCAGACTGTGGTGCTGTTATATTGGCCTTTGATTTCCAAACAGGGATCTCATTAAATGCTTTTAAAAGTCCTTGAGAAGAGAGCAGATCCTCATAACAACCCCGAGGCAAGGGGAAATCTCTGCCCAGGAGGGACAGGTCAGGGTCAGTTTGGAGCTTTCTTCACAAGCCCTCTGGCTTTCTGCCCACATGCCCATGAAAAACAAAATTTGGGTTTTCCTTTTATTCTGCCAACATTACTGCAGCTACTTTAGCCAAAGGCAAGAGAAGAGAACCTCTCTTTTCCTCTGTAGAATTTGCTCTTTTTTATTTTAATTTTTCTCAGCCTGAATCATACTTTGCACAAAAATGAAAACTACAGTGCGAGGACCCACAAGAGCAAGGGTTTCCAGAAATCAGGCACCAATCCCATCTGCCACCACATCTATGAGATACCTGGAAACTTCTCTGACCTCATATTAATACAACATCCATAAACAGAAAAGTTTTAAGACTTTTCCCAAAACCACATGAGCAAAGCTGTGTGTGTTGCCTTCAGCAGGGTCTGGCTTTATCAGATGCCTTCACTGCAGGAATCCAAAACTCTGTTTATGCTCAGTCACAGCCGCTAAAGGTCCAGCACTTGCCCTGTGACTCCCTCCATGCCCCCCAGCCCCAGAAGGATGTGTCTGGTTGATCAGTGGGATGTGAGCAGTGCTTGTTTCTGTCCCACAAGTCCCATGTGACACTGGAGCCCAGATGTGTGGCTCCTGGAAGGATGCTGGGGATCCCACTGGATGTGGATTAGAGGAGCACATCTGGCTGGGGGTGATGAGGCCCTCACCAGCTCTCTCCTAATTGCAAACAGCTCTAGTGGAGCTGCACCCACTGACCAGCAGCCAATGGAGACCTGTGTTCACAAAACCACTTACCTGCACTCTGCTTCAAAAGGGCTGAATTGGACACAATCCCCACTGGAATAAGCCTTTATTCAGAGTACAGAGGCAAATTCTGCTGCCTGTGTTGCTCTCCTGCCTACATCAGCTGCCCAGCCTGAGAAAATTGCCAAGCTATCATCAAGATATTTTTCAAGTGACTCTGACTGCTGGATAAGTGTGGAGGTCATGGGGCTGTTTTCTCCCTCCTTCTTCTAAAATCCATTTTCATACAGATCAATATCTGTGAAGACTGAAGGAGAAAACAGGCTTTGGGAATCAAACCTTTTCTGCTTGGAAGCAGGGCAAGAACAAGAGGCTCTGCAGCAGTGCTGTATTTAGGAGCAGGATTTATCACTGCGAGCCAAGGTTGGCTTCTCTTTCATTCTTCAGCTGGAACCTTCCTTTCAGTGACTCTCATTTCTTCCTTGTACAGCAAGAGGGTGAATGCTGAATAAAGATCAGCACCTGGCACATCCATTCACTGACTGTTTAAAAGAATTGTCTCTTTGCACAGCACAGGACTGAGCTTTCATCCCATTCATTGGTACTGGAGGTTCCTGGGTACAGAAAATCTTGGAAACTGAAAAAAATTGAAAAGTTCCTTGCTTGTTTTTTTGTTTTTGCAGGTCCTCTTTCACCTGGGATAATTGAGGTGCAGCTCTGAGATTCAACCACTTTGGTCAAAATTCCCATTTTGAAGGCAACGTGGTGAAAAGCCTATTTAAGATTTACTCCTACACAACCCCATAATGTGGCAGAGAATATTCTCACATGCTGCTGAACTCTGTGTTGGTGATACTGGGGTTTTTTGTGCCTCCTCTGAGCTCAGCCTCAGCCACTGGACAGCAGCAGGAGACTTCCCCCTGTCCCTCTGTGTCCCAAAGGCTTCTGGTGAGCACACAGGTGGCTCTGTCAAACAATTTGGGATGCTGTGGGGAAATGGGATTCCTGAGGAGCTCATATTCCTGCAGAACTAGTGGTGTTTGTCCCACATTTGCTACACTCCAGCCCATGGAAGCAGCTTTGTTTTGCATTTTGTGTTCCACCACCTCACACACTTTAAAGCTGCAGAAATTTGATTTGCGAACAATCTGCCTTTATTCCCCTCTCAGCCACCCCATTTCTCTATCAAACACCCTCCCTATCAATATCCATCACAGAGCACCTCCTTCAAAGGCCAACTTCAGCCTCCCAGCCCTCTCTTCATTAGGAAAGGATGAAGTAAATCAGCTCCTCAGCTGGTCCCAAAGGCTTCCAGGCTGCGGTGGAAGATGAATTGCACCATTGCCTTTTATGAGGAATGCAGAGTAATCATAGCAGGGCTTTACAAAGGGCCATACATCTTCCCAGAGCCGTGTGTCCATTAGCTAAATAGCTCTGCTCCACACAGGACAGCCTGCAATTGTGCAAGATGGGGAGAAATAATGCAGTTATCCCTCCAGCTGAAACACACCTGAACCTGTGTGGGAGCTCCTTCCTTTCTCACGGGACAAACCTTTGGATGTGGATGAGGGGAGCACAGTCTCTGTCACCTGCAGGTGAAAGGACTCAGAGTCAGCTTAGCAGCACTGGGTTAGCAAATATCCCAAATTAAACACGGCAGGAGCCGTCGACTCTGGAAATAAAGCTCCTGCACCCTCTGCTGGGGAGAGGCTCGTGTCTGCACAGCCCGATGTCCTGCTTGGATGCTGCTTTTTCACAGGAGTTTTATCTAAAAGTCCTTATTTTACCATGGAAATAGTCGCAGGGATGTGGCTGAGATGGGGAAAACAAGACAGGATCTCCACCCACCCCAGCCCTTCCTGCCATGCTGAACAAGAAGCCTGCAGACCTCAGATGAGAAGGAAGCCTTGAATAATATATTCAATGCTATCAATAAATCATGTAATAAAACCTAAATAATGTTTCTTCTCCTCCCATCCTGAGCTTGAAGAGCAAGAGGCCAGAAAACATTAATATTCCTGTCTCTGGTTCTTCCCACACAGTAGGATCAGAATACTCCATTCCTTTCAAGAAAACATGTTTTTCCCCATTTAGGAACCCAGTTTGACTGAATGCCTTTATTTTTCCTAACAGCGTTGTTTCCACTCTGAAAAAACCAAGGGCGAGACATCCTAAGGGAGATTTGTTAAATCAGAGAAGACCCCAAATTTTTCTGCTTTCTCCCCTTATTTAGGAGAAATCAAATCCAGATGCTTTTAGCTACCGAGGTGGGTCGGGGCACAGCCTGTGTGTATGCCCAGTTCTGGGAGCAATCTCCTCCCCAGAAAAAACAGCTCCAGGACTGTGATGCTTCCCTGGAAATCCTCACTGTGCTTTTCCGGTTGGTGCTTAGCTGTGATCAGGAATGTGTTTTCCTGCACTCCTGCAGGAGTTCAGGTGGACCAGGGAGGGGAGGAGGGTGCTCCTTCCATCGAGGTGATGCTGAGCAGCCGCGGGCGGGTTTCCAGCTCAGCAGCAAGTTCGCTCTGCCCTCTAGGGTCCGGTCCGTGGAGGGCTGGTGGTGGTGGTGGGGTTTGGAAGGAGGAATTGTGGTGGTGGGTTTTGAAAGGAGGAATTGTGGTGGTGGGGTTTGGTTTTGGAAGGAGGAATTGTGGTGGTGGGTTTTGGAAGGAGGAATTGTGGCGGTGGGGTTTGGAAGGAGGAATTGTGGTGGTGGGGTTTGGTTTTGGAAGGAGGAATTGTGGTGGTGTGCTTTGGAAGGAGGAATTGTGGTGGTGGGTTTTGGAAGGAGGAATTGTGGCGGTGGGGTTTGGAAGGAGGAATTGTGGTGGTGGGCTTTGGAAGGAGGAATTGTGGTGGTGGGTTTTGGAAGGAGGAATTGTGGCGGTGGGGTTTGGAAGGAGGAATTGTGGTGGTGGGTTTTGGTTTTGGAAGGAGGGATTGTGGTGGTGGGTTTTGGTTTTGGAAGGAGGAATTGTGGTGGTGGGCTTTGGAAGGAGGAATTGTGGCTGTGGGTTTTGGAAGGAGGAATTGTGGCAGTGGGCTTTGGAAGGAGGAATTGTGGCGGTGGGCTTTGGAAGGAGGAATTGTGGCGGTGGGGTTTGGAAGGAGGAATTGTGGCAGTGGGCTTTGGAAGGAGGAATTGTGGTGGTGGGTTTTGGTTTTGGAAGGAGGAATTGTGGCTGTGGGTTTTGGTTTTGGAAGGAGGAATTGTGGTGGTGGGTTTTGGAAGGAGGAATTGTGGTGGTGGGTTTTGGAAGGAGGAATTGTGGTGGTGGGTTTTGGAAGGAGGAATTGTGGTGGTGGGGTTTGGAAGGAGGAATTGTGGTGATGGGCTTTGGAAGGAGGAATTGTGGTGGTGGGCTTTGGAAGGAGGAATTGTGGTGGTGGGTTTTGGAAGGAGGAATTGTGGTGGTGGGTGTTGGAAGGAGGAATTGTGGTGATGGGCTTTGGAAGGAGGAATTGTGGTGGTGGGCTTTGGAAGGAGGAATTGGGGTGGTGGGTTTTGGTTTTGGAAGGAGGAATTGTGGTGATGGGCTTTGGAAGGAGGAATTGGGGTGGTGGGTTTTGGTTTTGGAAGGAGGAATTGTGGTGGTGGGGTTTGGAAGGAGGAATTGTGGTGGTGGGTTTTGGAAGGAGGAATTGTGGCGGTGGGTTTTGGAAGGAGGAATTGTGGCGGTGGGTTTTGGAAGGAGGAATTGTGGTGGTGGGTTTTGGTTTTGGAAGGAGGAATTGTGGTGGTGGGTTTTGGAAAGAGGAATTGTGGTGGTGGGTTTTGGTTTTGGAAGGAGGAATTGTGGTGGTGGGTTTTGGTTAGGCTGTTTGGAGTTCTGTATTTCAGTGGTTCCTCCCTGTTTCCCCTGCTCGAAGGGTCAGGTGCTGCCCAGGCATGTTCCCCTCTTTGTCCACCTCTCCTACCCCTGGCCTGTCCCTGGAAGCTTTGGTCAGCTGTCCATCTCTCCCCTGACCCTGCCCTGTGTTATAGACAAATCCCTGTCCATCTGTCCTGGGACCAATCTTTTGTGCTCAAAAAAGAACTGAGCAGAAAGCTACAAAAAATAAAGATATTCCAGTATAACAAAACCCTCATACCAGTGCTGAGTAGCGACAGAGGGAGAAAAAGAAACAGCAAGGATTTCCACTGATTTTGGGTACTAGAAAGTTGGGGAGATAAAGTGTGTCAGTGCATCTTAAAACATTTGTTCAATAAATCATTGAGAAATGTGTAATTTATAGGTCTGGTGATGGGGGAATTTCTGGGGATGGCTCAACTGAAGCTAAGAAATCTCTGAAATCCAGAGTGGAAAGAGGAGCTCAGGGACATTTGTTTGCTTTATTTAACAACCATGGTGTTAAGAGTAATCTTACCAGCTTTTTAGGTGTGTCCAAAATCTCCTCTCTTCATCTCTGACTCGTCTCATGCTAACAGTTCTTCAAGGGCAAAGAGATAAAAAAATTTGCTCATGAGTTTTGTATGAAAAGTCTCATGTTCCATTATTCACTGAATCACTTATTCATGCCAAATTACATAATCCTTTAAAGTGTGTCCCATGCCCTCTTCCTTCCACTTCAGTTTGTCTGCCTTTCTCTCTCACTATGTATTATTAAGTTCCTTATATAAAGAGAGTGACCACCTTGCTGGAATTGGTTTCTCTTTCCAGAAAGACACTTTATGCCCCAAACCACCATTAAGTTACTATTGATGGAAACAGGGTTTCATCAGGAAACAGGAAACAGCTGCCAAGAAAGCAATAAGGGTAAATTACACCCCAGAGCAGAGCTGGAGTAGCATTTAATGGACCAGAGAGATTTCATTCACTGTTCTGCCACTGAGTTATTGCACAGCTTCTTAAAGGAAAAGGTTTCTGCCCACCCAGAGCTCGAAATCAAAATGCTGGAATCAGGTGATATCAGCAGCAAAAGTTGGGTTTTTTACCTTGGACTGAGAAGAGACAGCGTTGGGTGTCTTGAACACAGTGCCCAAAAGCAGGACTGAGGTTTTACAAATTGCATCTTAATCTTGCAACACTTGCTTATTCCTCTAGTAAGGAAGAAATGTTCCTTTAATTTTCAAGGAGAGTAAATGTTTAATTAGTCAGCAAGGAAAAAAAAAAACACACCAAAAAAAACCAAAACAAAACCAGACTGGGATTCTGCTTAGGAACAGAAGAATTTTTGGCAATGAGTTCCTCCTGCAGAACTTCAGACTGCATGTGCAATCCCAAATAACTGGGCTATTTTGGGAAAACCACTTTTACTTAAATTCTGAAATTTAAGAGGCAGGGGGGTGTGAACTTGCAGGGGATCATGACTGAGTTATTGAAGGTTGTTATCACAGCCCCCTGGGACCCTGCTCCTGGCATCCTGATGGGCCAAGAGCTAAACAGCACTGAGGGCAAAGAGTTCAGATAAAATCAGTTCCCCTTGAGGAGCTTTATCTGTGAGAAGACCAGGTAGGTGTGTTCCTATGATAGCAACTGCTCTCCTAAGGGATATAAATAGTTTGTTTTTATATAAATTTTTATCTAAGACTCCAATATTTACTTCTGATGCAGGGAAAGGGCCTTGCTGATTTTTCCAGACTATCAGGAGGCCAATACCCAAGGAAAAGCAATGCCTCCTCCTGCTGGTCTCCTCTCTTGGCTTGGCAGACGTGTGAGAAAAGGCTGCAGGCCTGCTTGGCAGCTCTGCTCTGGCACAGCAGGTGCCACGTCTGGCCCCAGCAGCATCCCTGTGGGATGCAGCAGGACAGGGCTTGGATGCAGCTCCTAATCCTGTGCAGACACTGGGGAACGTGCCTCAGCAAAGTGAGGATTCTCCTGTTTATCTCACTGGTGTGAAACCTAATGAGATAAAACATGATGGTGTTACTGAATGTGCTGTATCCATTGGGAAATGCTCACACCTGGAGTTCTCCAGCAGCTCTGGGGAGGATGGAGCTGCTGCAGGCTCTGGCACAGGCAGGGGCTGCTGTGCATCCTGCCAAGCCTCTCTCACTGCCTTGCCCAAATGACTGGCAGGCTTTGCAAAACCCAGACCCTGCATCATCCACATTCTCATGCTACATCTTTCTGGAAAGAAAACATACCAGCATGGAGGAAGGGATTTTACTTTTTCTTTTACAAAATGGAGCTGCTGTTTCTCCAAACAAGATCACTACAGGAAATAGTGTCCGTCAATCCACTTCACTCCTTGACAGTGCTCTAAAATCCAGCTTGCCTAATTTAGGATTGGATTTGCCTGGTAAGCAAAGTAACTCACGGGCAACTCCCTTGCCAGTTCTTGGCTCTGAGCCCACATCGATGCCACCAACCTCCATTTTAACAGGAGCTGGCACAGGGGGTGAAAAGCTTCAGTAACCATCTTTTATCTGTCAGGATGTGGTTGATGTTGAACCTTAAGAGATTCAATATTGTTAAAGGACTCTGAAGGGGCAGTGTCCTTGTAACTAAGGGCATTTGAGATTTATGAGCTTGATTTTATGCATCAGGAAGAAAAATATATTCTAACATCGGAAATAAAAATGTGTGGAGGTTTAACGTCAGGAAGTCAGGTCCCCATTTCTCTTCTCTTCATCAGCCATTAAATACATCCCCAAAGTACCAAGAAATCCCCAGAAATAAAGAAACAAAGAGAACAGAAGAAGTGCAAAGAAAAATAAATGTGTATTTCATCTCATGAAGGTTAAATCTCTGGTATTTTTACTGAATGCAAATTTTCCATTCTGATGCTTCGAGGCTTAAATTAATGATTGTGATTATTTAATTTTTCCTCCATTTCCCTTCCGGCTGCAACCGTCGCTGTTGGTTTTCACACCACACATAAAGAGTTTTGCAGCTGCCACAGTCATTCCTGTGAAGGTACAAGCTGACCCACGCTCAGTGCTTCAGTGTGAAAGTCTGGGCTACGTTGCTTTTCCACGGTGCTCATGTAAAACCATGTATGACTGTGTCTGTCGGCTTCTAGCCAGTCCCTTAGGAAAAATACAGGTCATTCCCTTGGCACCTGTCCCTATAAAATGTACATTGCACAAAGTCATGGTTGAAATGTACAGAGGAAATTACACATTCACCAACAGGAAAAAAAAAAAAAAAAAGAAAAAGAAAAACAAAAAAGAGAGAAAAGAAAATCCGATCGCTATTTTACAAGAGAAAAGTGTGTCTCATTCCATACATACAAAACGTTTTCAAATTGTACATAAGTACCAAAGGCATTATGAGAGATTCTTTGGAGATGAAACGAAAGTGCAAGAAAGCCAAGGCAACAGAGCAAATGAAAGGAAGCAAAGCAGCAGCTGTCTTTGCTTTCTAAAGGACAACCAAACTTCCCGGCTGGGCCCAGCCCCGGAGCTTCCCGCAGGGGGGACGCGGTCCCACGCCCACCCCGGTGGGAAATTCACCCCTCAGCTCTCAGTGCCAGGACAGAAACACCAACCACGGCCAGCCCAGGCAAGGCCAAATGAGCCAGACATTGTAGGAGTGTCAAGGAATCTCAGGGAATTGGGAACACGCTCCGGCAGTGGATGTACCCTCTGCTCAGTAACCTGCTTAGGGCTGAAGCAGCTCTCACAGCTGAGAGCTTTGGACCCAGAGAGGAACTTCAGGCCAATGCAAAAAAATTGATTGCTATTTATTGGAGGCATCTGGCAGTATTAAACCAGAAAAGTTAGCTCTTCATGCCTTTGTTTGTTTAGGTTAAACACTGAAGGGTAAGCTCTAGCCAATAGAAATCTTGTATCTGTGAAAACATTGGCAAAGTTCAAACCTAGAGGATGGTTCATTTGGTGAGGCTGGTGAAATCTCTGCATAGGGGCTATTGGAATCTGTGGGCTGACCTGCTTGAAAAATCAGATTTATTGGTTATCATATGGTCCTTTCTTCCATAACTCTAAGATCAAAGATGGGCTTTTAATGTTTCTTTTCTTAAATATCTCTTACCTAGGGTTTTTTTTAAAGGTAAGACCCATGGAGCACTGGGGTCCTCTGCTTGGGCAGTGGGTTTGTGGGAGACCCTGGCACTGCCCCCAGGCAGCACCACTGCTGTGGGACAACCTGGCACAGCACATAAAGACTTCGCCCTTGGATCTCCAAAGGCACAGGACAACTGCTTGGCCACACATTTTAGGAATGGGCTTTTTGGACTTCAAGTTGGCACTGGCCACTCTATTACATTTGTTTGTTTGAAAGGTAGCCAAAGAAATTATCACTCAGAGAACTGCATTGCTCTGCTGCATGGCCTGTGCTGCCTTCAGAAGTGGGATTTCTCCTTGGGGTGGCAGTCACACACCAATCCCCCCTGCAAATCTTCCTTTTTGAACTAAACTAATTACTGAAAAAGTAATTTGGTTTTATTTTACCCACTGTCTCACCTCCAAAACAGAATTTTTCTTCCCCCTGTGCATCTCAGATGCAGCTTTATCTGCTTTGATAAAGAACACGTGTGCACACGTGTTCATACCCACATGCACATACAGCCACACGTGGGTGCATGTACCTGAACCACATGCACACGTTTCTGCAGCCAAAGTTGTGTTGTCCTTTTATCTTGCAGCTTATGACAAAGATAAACTGTGAGCTTCACTCAATCTGTACAGAATTTACAGTTCAGATGAATAGCAATGAAGAATATATAGGAATACAGTAGCTGTTAAGTATTTATGGGCTGTGTGTGTTCATTTTGTTCAGGTTTTTTTTTAAATTAACATCACAGAGGCAATCTCGTGTTTTAGCTTCCTGATAAAAATCTGTTTAAAGAAGCATTCAAATGCAGTGAATTTGTTAACAAAACAGGATGTTTTTTCCCTTTTCCCAGTTATGTTGAGTCACATCACAAACCAGGCAGTGACACTTTGGTGTCCATTCAATGCACATATGTTGATTACATGTAGAGATACCTATCAGCACGTGGCATGTAATGTGCAATCTGTGTGCAGTACATGTGGAATATGTGCCCAAGTGACACCAAGCAAGATAAATTTCATAAATACAGTGTCTATATTGGAGAAACAGGAATACAGTTTCAGTGTGTGGAGTGTTGTTGCTGTATAAGAACAGTGGCACCCACCTATATGAATTACTGATAAAAGAATAAAACATTTATAAGAATAATTTACTGACTCTCCTAAAGCATTTGATACACCACGCAGCAACTGCAACTATGTTTGAAATCTGCTCTTGATTTAAAATAACAAAATCTCTGTCATTTATCAACTATATCTTGTTTTGCCTTGGTGTTCCTGAAAGTCTCAGGTACTCTACACTGTGCGTGAATTTTTTGAGAAAAAGTGAAGAAACTTGAAATTTTAAGGGTTTGGGGGGAAGGCAGAGTAACCAACAAAGAAAGGTCTCCATCCTGCCTGCTGACAGGAGCATGGGGTGACTCCAGCTCCAGGGAAGATGCTGGACCAGTGTGAATAACCAGGCAGGACAGAAAAGACCTGTCCCCAGCCTTGATGACTTGCCCTCAGGTTCTCAGCAAGGCTGAACACGGTGTCTGTGGAGATGCTGAAGAACTGAGACCTCCACATCCACATCTGTGATCAATCCTTTTCATGAGCATCACTGCATATGGAAAACACCGGGGTCATGGCCACTGTGTTGGTCAAGGGTAAGGGATTACTGTGAAATGTTGCTTCTGCTTTGATGGGAGGTGCCCATGGCATGTTAAATTAAGGAGGTATTTTCCCATTGTGGCTTGCAAGGCTTGTGCTGACCTTTTCTTGTGTGGAGTGGGAAGGAGAAAGCATCTCCTCACGTCCACAGTCATCAGTGTCAAATGGAGCTGGAATTCCAGCAGAGGCTTTGCTGGCAGCGTGACATTCAGCCTTGTTTTGGGGTCAGAACCATCCAAACTGGAGGTTCTGGCATGGCTTCTACCTGAAATCATTAACCCTGCCCTAAAATTATAGGCATAGCTGCATGTGAAATCCAGCCTGAGCTTGGCACTGAGCTTTGGAAAGCTTTGTGGTGATCTCAGGTTTCTCAGAACCAGGCAAGCAGATGCTGCTTGAACAATTCACCTGCAGCTGTATTTACAGGAATCAGGAGAGGGCAAAATGCTTCCAGGCTCACTGGCAGCTTTGGAAACAGCACAGCTTGGACCAGCTGCTTTCCACGACCAAGCTGGGGCCTGGCATGCACAGCCACATTTGTGGGTTGCCAAAAGAGGACGAGGGTCTTGAAAACAGCTCTTGCTTCAGGGAGCAAAAATATCTACACTGGTGGAGCCTGTGAGCTCTTCTCTGAGATGTTCACCTGGACAAGAAAACCTGAGCCAGACCCTTATCCCTGTTTCACTTCAATCAGCTAAAGCCACAGGGACAAATCCTCATAGGGCACAGAGAGACAACACAGACCCCATCCCTGTATGGAAAAGCTCCAGCAGAACAAGCCAGGGATGTGCTGAGGCCACGGTGGCTCAATGAGGAAGCAAATAAATTGCCAATAAAAAGCAGAACTGTCATGCTAACAAAACACAAAGGCTCTCTGGTGCATCTGGTGATGCCAGGCCAAGTCTCAGAGCAGAGTTCTGGCATTACAGCTTCCCTGGTAAATGGTCTGGGCATGGAAGAGGAGGATATGGGGATCAAACTAGGTCATGGCAGCAGTGCCAAGAGACATGAGAGACTGCAAACACCAGCAAGGTGGGCAAACCCTGGAGGCCCCATGACAGCCTGGTATTGCAGTGGCAGAACACTGGCAAAATATTTCTGGAGATGAAAATGTAGCTCAGTGGCACTCTGTAAGGAGAGTGAGAGATGCTTCCATGAGTAATGGTTATGGCACAGCTGCAGGGTGCCTGAGACAACCAAGGCTGGAGAGGAGGGTGGGTGAACTCCCAAAGAGTGGTTCCCAAGGTCTGGAAGTCACATTCCCCCCTCGGGCTGTCACAGCCTCGGGCTGTGCTGCAGGCACAACAGCACATGGCACCCCAGGGCTGGACGCAGGTGAGAGAATCCTATGGGAATTAAACCAGACACATGGCAGGTCCCACACATGTGGGTTCAAATGGCATCTTTGAAACGAAGACCAGGCCTCCATCCTTGGCACTGCCTGCTCCTCCAAACCCACAGATGCTCTTTTTCAAAGGCATCCTGATGGAAAGGAGGTTGTGACACACAGCCAACACAATCCGTATTTTTTTTCCTCCCCATTTACACGTTTGAAGGAACCACAGGTACAAACATGGTTTTCCTACCCCGTAGTCACAAGCAGTAGAAATGGAGTCTGTGCATGCCGCATCAGAGGGATGGAGGGATGACCAGCTGCAGCATGAAAGACACTTGGTACATCAGTGTTACCTACAGAAGCACCGCAGCACCCTGAGAGGTGCCTCAGGGCAGGGCTGCCTCTCACCCCAGAGTGATGCTTTTGGCAATGTCACCTTGTCAGGTACTACAGCAATCTGGGAGTGCAGATACAGCTGGAGCATATTGCTGTCTACTCATCTCAGGCTGCATGCAGTAGCAGGCAAAATTGAGAGTACAGTCAGTGAGATAGTCCAGAAAGCACATTCATAAGTTAAAAAGGACCCCGCTCCTACCTAAATTCAAAGCGTGATTAATAGTGTATCAAAAGTGTGTGATCCCTCTCCCTCTAGACACTAAGGTAAGGCAAGCAGTATTGTGTCACTGGGGCATCAAACACTAAGTTATACTAAAGAAGATTCCTATGCAGTGTTATTATCCATATTATTAAAAACCCACCCTATTGTAAAAAAAACAAACAGTGATCCCACACCCCTGCTCTGAGCAGGTTTTGCTCTGTGAGGCAGAAAAGTCGGGGTGTTTATGTGCTAAAAGCAAGGATTTGCTTTTACACCTCTGAGCAGCAGTGACCCCGTGGGGCTCGGAGGGGCTGCTGCCCTCAGCCCTCCCCACAGCCTTCTCCTCAATGCTACCTGCAGCTGAAGGAGCTTTTGTATCTGATTTCCTTGTTTCTGGCTCAGGGAAAGGAAGCTGATGAGAACAGAAGAGGCTGATCTGTGATGGAGAGAGGATGGAGAGGATGCAGACGTGCAGCTGTGGGTTGGGAAGAAAGGGCTGGAGGCTCAGGGCTCGCTCACCCTGAGCGTTCACATGATGGAGAAGCAGAATCCTTATCCTGCTCCTGGGCTTTTTAACATTCCAAATAAAATACTCAATGCTAAGGGTCTTTGTTTGGGACAACTTTAGGTAAAATCCTCAGGAATTTCAGTTTCTCTTTTAATACTTAAATTTTAGTCTTAACAATGATGTTGCTGTGACCACGGTGGTCTGAGGATATCAGGAAAATGAGGTTTCCACTAGGTCCCTCTTGGGAAAAGTATGAGTGAAGGTGTTTTTCTTTTCATTTGGGCAATTATCTGGAAGGGGAGCATTTGTATCTGAGGTGATGCTCTGGCTTCTCAGGTAGATTATACAAACTTTTTCTAAAAATTTACATAATTTAAAATTTTAAAAATCAATAAAAATGTAAAAATATACCTATTTATCCATAAGTAGCAATGACCCTGCAAAGTTTATTTAGACCTATTAAGCAGCATTTGAAACAAAATGCATTTTTAGAAAATCTGATCTATCACATAGTGTATGTAAAGAAATAGAATGGCTTTCTGAGCTGGATGAGAGGTTTGGTTTTGGTAAGCTCCTTGACATTTTTTGCTTTAAGAATTGTTATTAAGAAAAATGGGTCAACAAGGAAATTCACATACAAAATCTGCACTTGAGTAACATTGAAGTCCCTTCCCAAATATTGGGAAATTTGACTTGTGGCTGTTCCTCTGTCTCAGGGTCACATTATGAAAGGCTACCTTGCAACATCTCCAGCCACATCTCCTGTTCTGAGAACTCCTCTGACCACCTGAACTCACACTTGGACCTGAAGGACCCAAAAACTTATTGTGGGTTCCTGTCCCAGCCCCAGGCGTTGCTCTATCCTGTGGGTGGGCCAACTGCAGGATTTCTTTCCACACCTAGACCCAGATATTGGGGGAAAAAATGCCCAGAAGTTTCTTGGAGCCCAGAGCTCAGCCTCCAGGTCCTGGCTTCACGTTCAGCACAGACACACCTGGGGCCAGGCTCTGGGCACAGAACCGACTGTGGGCATGGGCAGCCCTGGAGCAGGTCAAGATGGTCTGCTGGAAATTTGGCCTTCACATCTTCAGCTCTCTTTCAACTCCTCTGTCCACACTTGGCGTTGCCTAGAACTTCTTTCTGTCCTCCAAAAAATATAGAATAAGATTTGGGAGGAAGAGGGGAGCAAAGAGCAGCCCAAGAGAGGCTCAGCAGAGGGACAAACTTTGCCTGTCTACCCTTTTAAAGGTCCTTCTCATCAGGACTGCCTAATCAACAACCCCAAACTGGTTTATTTTCTTGTACACTGGTGGTTAAGACTTCTTATGGGAGATTGCCATAAGAATGGTGGTACAGACACAGGGGAGCTGAGCAATTAGAAGAGAAGAGTTTTAGAGAATATTGGACTATGACTTAGGAGAAGAATGAAATTATTCATGTCAATAAGCAACAAGCAGGACCTGTCGTTGTTTATGCAGGGTTAAATAATTTCATGGAAATTATGAGCGTTATTTGTAGCTAATTCTAGTGTAAATTAACTCCAAAATCTATGGGATTTTGCCTGGATAAATCAGAAATGATGATTTATGGCATGGATGTGCATGGAGGTGTGTCAGAATTTCTTTGATATGAAGCCACAGAAAATTGTATCTCATACCTTCAAAAAAATTCTATGTGAAATGTGTATAAAAACAGTTTTCTGCAATCACTGATTACAGGACAAATCCAACAACTTTTCAAGATACAAGCCAAAAGATCTCAATTTTTCCTTCAGCAACCCCTGAAGATGAGCTTCAAGGTTCCTTTCCACCCAAACCGTTCTGTGGTTCAGTGAATAGAGGATTCTGTGATTCTGTTACTAAAGACCAGGCATGTACCTGTGCTGCAATAGGACTGCACGACATCATCCTTATCCTCATCCTCATCTGGCATTCCTGCCTCTGTATCATACCCTCTGTGCCAAATCTCCAGCAGGCCTTGAAAAGCATTTGCAAACAAATAAGAGAATAAATCTTTGTTATCTCTGACTTGGACAAAATCTGCAGCGAGCAGCTGACTGAAGCACTGTTGATTTTTGCCTCACCAAATGCAATTTCCATTCTTGTGGTCGGTAGAAAGCCCAGGCCACTACATTTGATTTAGGACTTGCTGACACTTCTTGTTCTAGCAGAAAGGATCTCATTTTGGAACACACTAGAGGCAAATCTGCACGATTTACAGCCATTTGGCATTCAAAGCTGTCTCTGTGTGGAAGTCAAGGGCATCGCTGCGTTAACTCTGCACAAAGAAATCCGGAGCCAGAAGGAGTTTTGGAGCACAAACAGAGAGGAAAAAACTGCAGAAGTTAACAAAAACATGGCTCAAGAGGGGAAAGAAAGGAACTAGCATGGCTGGAAGCCCAGTTTCTCCCTAAGAACAATGTTTTCCCCTTCTGAATGGTGAGAAATGGCAGGAAAGGTTGTGCAATACTTCCTCCTTCCTCATTCCTGTGTGCTGGCCCTGGGCACCAGCAAAAGGATGGTTTTATTCACTGTCTGCAAGTGTCAGACTGCACCCACATCTTCCCTAAGGCCAAAATTATCCTGGGTCTCCCCTGGTTGTTCTGTTTGGTCAAGCAAACAGGCAGAGAGAAAAAGGCTGTGAGTCTCCCTTCACCCCAAGCAAATCAATGTTCAGCCTCTCAAAGGCCACACCGAAATGAAGTTGTCACCTAAAAATCCTTAACGGGCTGTTGATATGACACAGGGGAAATGTGGAAAGACAGGGTTTGAAATCACAGCAGAAAACACATGTGGGATTTGGGCTGGGCATGCACAGCAAGGTTCAGAGCCACCATGGTGTCCCAGCCCTGGAAACAGACCCCAAACCAAACTTCGCCTGATCCACCCCTTTGCAAATAAAACCCCCACCAACTTATCCATGTGAAGGATCCCTTTCTGGCTTTGTTTTGATCCCAACAGGAACTCTGAGCATCACTTTTCCCCTCGCCTTCCCCCAGCTGAAGGAGCTGCTGAGGTTCCTGGAAATGACATGATGACCTTTCCAAGAGGAAGTGCTTCCACAACAACGAAACGGGGCAGACTGGGATTGGCACAACTCGCGGGCAAGCACGGGCAAGAGGCTTCTGAAAGACCATGAAGAAACAAAGCAGCGCCTCTTAACTCAGCTTGAGGGATCCAAGCAAACCAAAGGATGTCCCGAGAATGTGGGGGTGAGATTCTTGGCAGGGCAGAAGAAGAAAGGAAAGATTTTCACGGGCATAGTATGTGCAAAAGTGTTCAGGCACAATGCAAACTGTAAGAAAAGTGCCCACTCTGACCAACAGGGCTTCCAGAGGATGGAGCTCAGCACTTAACTCGCAGCAAGGCAGGGACCACAGCATCCTGCACGTCCACCCTCTCCCTTTGCCTGGTGGCTGTGCCTCCCCAAGAGGGCTGTTGGCCACCAGAATGGCTTGGGATCATGGCAGCCCTCCAGAGGGGTTGCCTTTGGTTTGTCTTTGCTTTCAAAGCACCCTCAGGTCCCTGGTCAGCAGAAGGAGAAATAATTAAATATAATACATGGTTTAAAATATAAAATTCCATCCCTGTAATGTCTGTCCTCCTTCTCTGTCTCATTTCTCTGCCCTCTTGATTGTCCCTCTTCTTGCACTCAAGCTCTTATTTCTGAGTTTTTCCTAAGATGGGATCATTTCCAAACTGCTCTGGTTCCGAGCAGTACCCCAGCAAGTCCCACTTAAGGCCACGACTTCTGCTCGTGCAAATATCCCAGCCAACATCCCTCTCCTCCAGGGATTTTCCATGTATTATATTGGAATTATGTCACCTTCCTGATAGCTAATGAGGAGTAACAACCCCTCATTATTACACGTGCCCTGAAACCTAAGCCAGAAACAGAAACATGTTCTGTCTGTGACTCCACAACCCCTAAAGGTGCGACCACCTCCTGCCATGACACAGCAATTCCCACCTAACACTTGTCAGCCACCAGTTAATGTGATCTACAAAAGCCCTGGCTGGGTGATTTATTCCTGCCCCGCGCTTCTGAAGATTCCCAAGAAATGCAAATTGCCTACTCTGCGCCATGGAAGTTTCACCTAATGATCTTAGAAAGAGTATGAAAGAAATCTGGACTTCACGGCTCCAGTTCGCTCATCACCGTGACCTCTTCCACAAATGCAGGCTCGGACCTGCCCGTTCCCCCCCCAGAGTAAGCTGCAAGAAAGTATCTGCCAGCTAAGGGTGTCCTAGAAAGAGGAAAACCTTAGCTGTCGATCTCCTTGAGAAGTTCCACAGGCGGACAGCTGGAGCGGGCAGCTGCCAGCGCTCGGACGGGGCTCGGCAGCTGCGGGGAGGCTTCACTGCCGGGGGGTTGACCAGCCCATGTCACTGAAGGGTCCCTCGCCCGTGGCCGACCTCGGGGGGGGACCGCAGGGCGTGCAGAGGTCAGAGTCGGTGTCTGACTCCCCTTCTGCAATGTAGGGTCTGATTTTGGCCACGGCTGCATAGCAACCGTTGTTAAGGATGTCCAAGTTCTCTTTGGACTGGGAGATGCTAAAGCCGCTGAAAGAGCGCTCCAGCTCCTCGTGGTCCACCGAGGGGATGGAGATGGACGTGTCGCTGTCTCTCATGGCACTCTCGTGGTGTTTGGTTGCAACGTCTTCGTTCCTCAGGTACTCGGCGCTGGCGCGGTGCCCGCCGCTGTAGGCGGACAGGGAGCGCTCGTGGGAGGGCGGCGGCGGGATCCGCACCAGCGAGCCGGGGTCCCCCACGGGAGAGGAGCCGTGGCTCTGCCGCTGGCACGACGTGGAGGGCGGGCACGCGTTGCTGGGGGCCGGCGGGGCGGAGAAGTTCTTCTGGCCCATGGAGCTGGTGGAGCGGATGATCTTGATGATGCAGCCGTTCTTGTCGATGTGCTCCCTGCTGTCTTCGGGGCTGTGGTAGGGAGGGGCTGGGTCTGGCTCCTTGGACCCAAAGTAAGCCTCTGTCTCCGTTGGTGGGATGCCCATGCGCTGCATGTAAATGTTCACCAGGAAGTCCAGCTTCTTCTCCATGGACTGGACCTGCAAAAACACCATAGTTCCAGCAATACACGCAGGCTGAAGCACATTGACATCCTGAGTATGAGCAGCTTCCATTGAGGCACAAGTGTGGGCTGGGCTTCGTAGATAACCCCTGCCTACAGACCCACAGCATCTCCTACTTTTAGTGAATATTTAATTATTCTGTTCTGAAGGTATTAATTCTCCAACTTTTAACAGTTTCCCTCGTTACAGGATTTTCCTTATGCTCCTCTAATCTTTATGGCAGGCACCAAGTTCTAGAAAAGCTGGAGCACACTTGCTTCTTCCAGCTCCTTCCTGCACTTTGCACTTTTCTGGGCTCAGACGGCCATCAGGATTTCTTAGCCTTACGCCCTAGGAAGATTTTAAATCTCAGTAAGGCCAGCAGCTCCAGCAGCCAGGTTCAGGGACTCATTTGAAACATGTCCAACGTGGTGGCAAAGAAACCAAAGTACTGTTTTCAAAAATAATGCAGGCTTTTGACAAACTCACCAAACTAGACTCAAAGTGCCTGGTTTGAAAGCAGCACTTAGGCTTCCAAGGCATTTAGTGCCCTTTCATAACATCCACCTTGCTTCTTTTTCTGGGCTCTCACTTTTTTTTTTTTTCACTAAAAGGCAATGTTCCACTGAGAGAAAAAGCCAAGGAAAAACCAACACAATGCATGCAACACCCTCTGGGTAGAACCCCTTCCTGACCCAAGATACCTGTTTTTCAACTTTTCCAAGCCTGCCCATCATGCTGGGGTCTTCAGGCAGCTCTCCTTCTGCGGGCCCCTTGGTCCGGTCCTTGTCGGTCATGGAGGATCCTCTCCCAACGATCTGGTCAACTCTACCGGGATCAGAAAATCCCCCCGCCCCCGGAAAAGGACCTGGAGTCAGTTGGAGGCAGCAGGTGAGGAGGGCACTGCTTGTTGTGCCTCCACGGGACAAAGCAACAGCCTCTCTCTCCCAACTAACACTCCAAATTACTCACAGACACGCAGTGGCACTGAAGTGTTAATTCAGATGCAAAATTCAGAGCGGTATTAGCAGAGTTTGAAATTATCCATTTCTGTTTATACAGATAAAACCTGGCACATTATGCACAGTAAATTTACCCACTGCAAAGAATTTCTTTAACTGGCTTTCTTCCAAATCGATTAACTTCTTATTTGCACTGAGAAATTATTATTTTGGGGGAAGATCAAGTTTTCTGTCTAGCAAATATCAGTGGGATCTTTTTCAGTCTTTGCAGCAGTTTCCTCTCCTCAATGCAAATGTCCATGTGTAATTCTCATGTCCATGAAAATGAGCTGCTTGTTCTAAGATCCAGACAAACAGGTGCAGTGATAACTGTTTTAGTGGAATTACATCAAGGCTGAATTTGGCCAGAACTCACCAAACATTTCCAAATTGTTTTCATCTCAATGCAGTTCTCACTTGTACTGTTAGATGTTTTTTATTAACAGGGCTCCCAGCTGGGAGAAGCAGAGGAGGCTCCTGCCAAATCAGCTGGGAAGGGTTACCAGGCACATAATTTGGTACTGACTTCTTTACACACATCACATTTGCACTTCCTTATTTCCAGTATGCAAACACCTGGGTTGATTAACAGCTCCATATGCAGAGGAAGGAGGAGGGCAAAACCTGGAAGATGGAACTTAATTTTATTAGAGGCATCAAATATAAATTTCTGGAGAGTAAACACTGGAGCTTCTTGATCCCTCCAGTCTGGGGAGCAATTCATTTTTGGAATAACTTCTTAATGGCAGCCAGGTTTACAGATTAATTCTGTGCTGGGCAAACTTTACTCTTGCATAATGCACCAAACGTAAGGGTGGCAGGGGGAAAGAAGGGTTAATTAATCTGACTGAAACCAAGTTGAGGTATCTTGAGCGAAAACTCAAAATGCTTCTTACGCAGTTCTGCCGTGTGGGCCATGGGTCCATGCACCAGGAGGAGGAAAAGGAAGGAGCTGAACACAGACAGACAGGGGAAAATGAACAAACAGAAACCAAGGAAAGGAATGAGATGCGAGGCTATTTCCAACACAAGAGCCATCTGTTTTCTTCACATTGGACAGGGACTTCATACGGACGTTGGCTGTTGACACTGAGGGACAGGTACCAGTGGGAATGGACCAGCGTGGCTCCCTTAGCTTATATTAGAGCAACAGCACTTCACAGCACCAGATCTGGCTCAAAGAGATGAAGTGGATGAGCACATCACACCAAAGACAGAAAATATAAGCCAACAATCGTTTCAGAGTTTAGCTTTGATCCCAGAAGCTACTTGATTTGGGCAGGGATGTGACAGAATTCTGTTCTGCTTTAAAAGCCGTGTTTGATCCTTTGCTTAGCAATATAAGCACAGGAGTACAAGGAGCACCAAGTGCTGGAATTACAAGGGTGAGGAATATGCATGCCTTATTTCTCTCTTGTAATGGGAGAAGGAAATCACTGACATTTACAGGAACTCCCCACGAGGGATGCAATTACTGACAGGACATACAGCACAAGAAATCCTAGGACAATGTTGTTACCATGAAAGCAAAGAGCTGTTAAATTGGATACCTCGGGCTACCTTGGTGGGGAATCACAAGTCAAGGCGTGGTACAGCCACTGTATGAACTCCTCTCCTGTATGCACAAGCAAGTAGACTGGTAAAACAATGAACATGAGTTTAAAGAGGCCCAAAGTCTAAATGTTATTGAATATTGCAGAAGGCTGAGAACAATCAGGGTGCTTCGTCCTCCTGTCCCATCCAGTACCACACTGACACTGAAATGTGTCCACTAATGGAAATGAGATGTCCCTCAGCAGCTGTGGAGTAGAGCAGGGAGGCAGGACAGACTGTGACACAGAGAGGAGAACCCAACATTGCACTGTAATAACAGAGAGAGTCTTGTGTACCCTAATTCTAAACCTGCAGAAATTGAGGCAGGACTTCTGCTGTCTTTCATATTCGAAAAGAAGAGCTATCCAGTGAGTGAACCTCACATGGCCCATTTCAGGGGCCAGCTGGCACTTCACAGATGGAGGGATCACCGAGAAGAGCACTAAGTTGTGTTCACCTTTGAGGACACGAATTGCCTTTAGACCTGCTGGGATTTAGGAGCAGGGCTGAAGCCCTTCACAGAGCTCACCCCAAAAGCACTCAGAAGCCCTTTGTCATTATGGAACTGACACAGCTCCTGCTTGATTCATTCCCTTTCTGTCTATACCTGAACGCAGTCCTGACTCCTGGGGAGGTTGTCTTCCACAGCTCTGAGGAAGCAGAGCCACATCTCTCCTTGGAAGCAGGGCAGCACCAAGGATGGTGCAGAGGGACAGCTCTGGGCCTCTGGCTTCAGTGCAGAGTGGGGAGAGAAGGGGAACTAAGTCCTTTTCTCTTTTTGGGAGAAACCAGTCTCAAGGTCTCCATCCCTTTGCTTCCCATGGCACAAGCTGGAGCACAGGAGAGTGCTCCTACCCTCAGCAAAGCACAGAGATTTCATTTGTATCTGATACAAGAGAAAAAAAGGAAATTCCTTATGCGCTCCCAACCCACCTGCACCTAGCTGGGGACCATCAAGAGCAGGAGCTCCTTTTAGCCATTACAAGACTTTGAGATTTTGTCCAAACTGGGCAACAAAGTTCAGAAGATGAAGAAGAAGGAACATATTCCACTTTAGCAAGCAGAAGGGGATAATTTATGTTCTTACTGCATGACAAAGGACCAAGAATCTTCTGAGGTGCCCATCCCACTTCCACACTACAGCCCATGGGGAGATTTGTGTCTCCTCAATACTTATTTTTGCTGTGCCAAATGCACGTGTGCAGGGAAGAATTCAGCTGAAGCAGTGGAAGAGCCAGCCCCATGCTCTTCCTTTCCTGGCAGAAGAGGACTCAGAGATTTCTGGGGATGCACGACAAACTGTGCCATCTGCTGTCCTTGGTCGGCTCTGCTGGGCCTCAGTTTGGGAGGGAGAGAGAAGAGGGGATTGCTCTTTAAAGTGGACTTTACTGTCTTTCCTTCTTTCTAATGACACAAAAAAAAAGTATATTCTTGCATCAGCCACAGTGCAGGTTTTCTCATGCTTCATTATGCTTCATGCTAACAGTGCATGCAGAGAGGTGTAATATATCACCCTCGGGCCAGAAGCAGACATCAAAAGGCTCAAATGAGATAAAAATGAAGTGTTTGGGAATAGATAGTCAAGTCTTTTCTTTTTTTGTTTCTTTATATCTTATAAATTTTTGTAAACAATCCAGGCATTGAAGCCAAACCCCCTTCATCCATGTCACAGGACTGGCCACTTACCCCTTCATTTGGCAATAAAACTTGCTCTGGACAGATTTTGTTGTTGTTGTCTAAAAACTACAGCTGAAATTGCACCTATTTCTAATCAGGCTAAATCAGTTTTAAAGTTAACTTTCAAGTTTCCACATGAAAATCTTGCTTTTAGTGAAGGCTTGTTGGACATATCATCTTAAAAGTTAAATACAACAAAATCCCTTTGAATATGTATTTTTATTTTTAAATATAAATGCTTCTGCAGATAACAAAGTTATTTCATTTTCAAAGACTTTTTTTGGCAGGGAGGAGGAATGGGAAAAATACTTTTCTGAAAGCATGTTTTTTCAAGCATAAAGCTTTGGGCTTCTAGAAAATTCTATTTTTTTAGTATTTGAGCTAGCTGAGTGGGAAAAGGTAAGCTTTCAATATTCCTTTTACTTACATCTCTCTAGTGAAGATTACTCAGAGCAGCTTAAATAAAAATCAAGAGATTTGTCACATATTAGCTCTTAGGGAGGCAAATATATTTAGGAAAAAAAATATTTGAAGCTAAGCTTACTGCATTTAAAAACCACCAACTATTTCTGCATGGAAAATGACTTTCTGGCAAATAATTATACCTGCCTTGGCTATCAATATTGGGTGGTCTCAGCGCAAGGAGAAAATGCAGCCCAACTCATGGCCTTGCTGCCCACACCTCAAAATGCCCTAAAATGGGAATTTTTGTGGAAAAATATTCCTCATTGCATGAGTTTCAGATACGGTTTTACTGAGGGACAGAACTTAATGAAAACTATCTCACTGTGTGACTGAGGGCTGGGTTTGACTCCTGCTCCTTTTGCTTGGAAAATCAGGATATTTTATTATTTTTTGGAATATGAGTCCCACAGTTGTAGTATTTTAACACAATTTTTTCCTCCATGAGTGGCAGCAGGAAGAAATAGAGACCACTGTGTTCATCAGCTACAAAACACTTCATTCTTACTTTGCTCACTGAAATAATCTCACTTCATTGTCCAAAGAGCTGCAGAGGCTCCTTTGCCTGTGTGTGGACAGTGTCATCCTTTAGGAAGTGGATTGTTCACTTTTTATTGGCTTTGTGGGTAAATATTCCACCTTTTACGTCTGAAGACAGCCAGATAAAATATGAGATCTTTTCAAAAGATATAATTTAGCTTTCTAACACCTCGAAGAAGACTGAAAACAGGAAATAGGCTCGCTGAAGGAACTGATGGTTATTGATGACTGAATGAACATCCCCTTTTTTATTCCCCTCTGGCTTGAAGGCAAATCAGAGCACACCCAGAGCAGCAAACCCTTGTGAGTCACGATTCAGCAGGCTGCACTGCTAAGTGAGAAATGCCGTCATATAACTGGCATGAAGGGGGTTTGACATTAAGCAAATGAAAAAAATTCCGTAGAAAGCGGCATTTTGGTGAATCCTAACCTAGGCGAGTATTGGGGAGACTCTTTGGAAGAATACATGGGTCCTTTGGTTGGATACTTCTTATGCCGGGGAGTTGAAGGGGGTGGGGGACCCACAATCATATCTATCCTGGCAAAGTAAATAAGAAAAAAGACACCAGCAAAATGCATAATGAAGCAACAGGCAGAGAAAAGTTGGTCAGAGAAAAGTCGCAGAAAGAAACAACTGACAAACAGAATGAAAGGGAGAGAAAGAGAGAGAATTTGAAAATATACTCCGCTGGAAACAGAGGGCTCTCTCCTACCACCTGGTTGTTGGTGAAAAACCAGTCTTACCCACCTCAGGGTAAGATTTGGAGATTTAGGCACCACTGCAACATCATCAGGAGTTCCCCCCTCCCCAGACATAACAGGCACCATGCTTTACCCTCTGGAATATATTTGCATATGTGTGGTAATATCCCATTGTGGTGGCTGGATATGAAACAACATATATTCATCCTCCTTTCAGTTCCAGTGCTAGAGAACACATCCTCAGCTAGTTCAGGGAAGCATGAGCTGCTGGGAGTCGGCGAGGAACGCTGCAGGACTGGACAACTCAATGAATGGGAGACATCCATGGTTGGCAAGGAGTCAGGATGGAACACGAGACAATGTGAACACAACACTGAAAAGAGCACATTGCAGACACAGTGACAGAGGCTTTACTGGTTAAAGAGGAAAGTGCATGTAAACACCCCAGAGATGTGCTTGGATGCAGCTTTAATCCACCAAAGCCCTGGCCAGGGGAGGTCAGAGCCTGCCCTGCTGAGCTGAGCTGGCAGACAGAACACGGGGCTTTGACTGATGGAGGAGAGGGACATTGGTAGTCTTGGCTCCCAAATCCAGGTGTTTCATGCTTTTGAAGCAGCTCCTGGTCCTCCTGGCTTCCCTGTGAGAGGCTGGGTGGTGGCCCTGTCCAGCCCCAGATCCTCATGCTCATAGTCCCAGAGCCACAGCTAAGAGGAGGATCCAGTTTGGTCCTTGAAAGCTGCAATTCCTTACCCCAACCTCCCCCAAAAAGCACACAAACAAACTGCTTTGTCTCAGCAGCACATGGCCCTGAAGGACTGGGACACCTGGATGGGTGGTGAGGCAACCTGCCACAGCCCTCAGGGTGCTGGAGGCTCACACATCCCTCCTGGAGCCAGCAGAGGTGACAACCCTGATGCCCAGTACCCACTGTGGAGGTGGCCTTGAGGCCTCTTGTTTCAGGTTACTAAAGTTAGAAAATCTCAATCCACTCCCCCTCCTCTTCCCCCTCTATATTCAGCTACACATCTTGGATCTATGATCACTGAATCTGTACTGAACAGGAGTGAGAGGCTCACACAGAGGAAATTCTCCAGGATATTTTGGTCTCCATTGCAAGGGAGAATGTTCCTTCTGGGAAAAGCACAGTGTGCAGCAGGGCTGAAAAAGTTACCTCTGCATCTTGAACATCAGAAATAGCAGAGTTAAAATGGTCTCTGAGAGATTCATGGCAGAACAGAGATTCCTCTTTTTCCCAAGACCATTTTCCGACTTCATTCCTGAGGTTCATGTCAGCTGTTTGCATACACAAACATTTCTTTTTTCTCCACATTTGCTGACTCTATCAGGGACTTAGATGGGTCTGAAATTAAAGGAAAACTTCCTCAATGGCTTATAGGGGAAATTGGGCTGCCACAGCCATCAAGGGAAACAATTTCATTCTCCAAGTGTAAAAGCAAATGGTGTATTTTTCTGACTGGAGATTGCCCATGGCCAAGCCCTGCCACAGTTCTGGGTGTCCTTGAAGCTCCACAGAACTGGAGCTACTTCTGCTGAGCCAACACAAGGGGGGGTGTTGGAGGCCTGGGGTCTTCTTTTCCCATCAGGGCTGAGGGAGGAGTGGTCAGACTAAAAGATTAAACTCCAGTCCTCTGTTCAATGAATCAAATGTATGTGTTTGGGTTTATTTTGGTTCTTTTTTGGTTTTTTTTTTTTTTTCTCTTCCAGGAGAAACATGAAAAACATGGAACCTTCTCGGTTCCATTTGTTCCTTTTCCACACTCCCTCTCCTATTAAAATGAACACATCTCGCCCTAAAATCTGAGCACAGAAGCTGAAACGCAGCTCAGCTAAACCCCACCTACGTTGGTGGGCTTGGATGAGAAACTCCCATCTGCATGGAATTTCAGCAGACTGTGCCATCCGAGCAGGGATCCCTCCTCAAGTGGCTCAGCATCCCAATGGTGGGAGGGAGCTGCTGCCTCCTCACTGCTCCCCGTGTCTGTGGCAGCAGGGCCACAGCCAGGACACCAAATTTTGTCTTATTTCACTCCCAGTAAGGTGCCAAATGAGCCTTAACACTGGGGCACCAAACCTCTGCACCCTGCCAGGAGGATCATGGAGATACCCACCTGCCTATCCTATGGAACATACCATACTGCCAACAGCTCCCAAAATAAAGCAGGAGGATGAGCCATGATATTTTTATGTCCTGAGATGGGCAGTAAGGGAATTTTAGGGCATTCCCTGTCCTGCTTATCCCTGGGGGTTCCAGCCATAAGCACTGATGTCCTCCTTGGGGATTTGTCTTGAAAAGGAAAAGAAATAAGCTGCAGCTGCAAAGGGAAGTGTCTCTGTCCTGGCAACACCTCCACAGTGAACAAAAAGCAGTGGGAAACGAAACAAAGAGAGGGGTCTCTTGCCTGGCCTGAAGGTTTTTAATCCGGGAGAGCATGTCCAGGTGGCCAGCCGAGTACTGCTCGATGACATCCATCACGTCATAGGGACGAAGGCTCTCCTTGAACTTGCGCTTGGAGACCAGAAACCTCATAATGCTGCAGGAGACAGAGAGCAAAATCACAGCACAGCCCCTGGGTGCGGCCTGACCGGCTTCATGGCGGATAAAAAACACTGCAGGGAAGGAAAATGGATTAAATCCCAACCCTGTGGGCCTGGGAGAGGATGCAGGAGGGAGATAGGAGAGAGGAAGGGGATTGCGGGGGTTGGTGGCTGCAGCCCTGTCTGCACCAGGGGGTCCCCGATGCCCTTTGGACTGTCATCTGTGCATTTGGTCTCTTCACCACTTTTAGAAATGTCAGCATTACATCTCAGAGCTGGTGAGAACCGTCATTTGGATGCATCCCTGCGGGGGATTTTCCTGTTTCTCCATTTATTCCTTCCCTAAGCAAAAATTGCCCTTCCTGGCAAAATTGTCTGTAAAGCAGGGCAGGCCACCCAGGGGAAAAACAGCCTGCAGCACACACGTCAGCATTTGCCAGCACTTCTTGGGCTTTACACTTCTTGTTTTTCTCTATAATTTATTTTTTGGACCCTTCCCCCCCTCTCCCTCTCTTACCACACTGCCCTGATGCTGACTTTCAGCCCCGGGGTCAAATCTTCTGTCACAAACTCGCAGTTGCAGCTTTTGTTCTCATCAGGAATGTCTTCTCCCGGGAGGCTTGCTTCTGGGTTTGGGACAGGGAAGGAGAAACACAGCACGTTACTGTTTCCTGTGCCAGTGCTGCACAAGGAAAGATGAGGCAGATCACAAACAGCAGCCCCAGGGGAAGCAGCAGAGAAGCCTTTGCTGAGCATCCAGATGAGAGCGTTTCCAAGGATGTGCTTAGGTGACATTCAGCAGTGCCAACTGCAGCTCTCACCCATCCCTACACCAGTGAATCCCAGTGTCATTTGGGCTGGAAAAGCCCTGTAAGATCATTGAGTCCAACCATTCCCCCAGCATGGCCAAGCCCACCACTAAACCATGTCCCACAAATACCACATCTAGATGTGTTTTAAATCCCTCCAAGAAGGTGACTCCACGACTGCCCTGTGCAGCCTGTTCCAGGACTTGACCACCCTTTCAGTGAAGAAATTTTTTCTAACATCCAACCTAACCCTCCCCAGCACACCTTGAGGTCATTTCCTCTTGTGCCAATGCCTGACTCTTCCTCCTTTCCCCATCCTTATATACAGAAATATAAACATTATCATGGGTATCAGAAGGGGTTTCCTTGCCTCTTCTAATCACTATTGACAAGTTTGGGTTGGAAGGGACCTTTTAAAGGCCCTCTAGCCCAACCCCCTGCAACAGGCAGGGACATCTTCAACTCGATCAGGCTGCTCAGGCTACTCCAAGCTAAAAGACTGGGAGGGGAAGGAGCCCCAACACCTTGGCTGGCGGCTCTGCCCATCTTAGGTGGGGAAGGAGAGGATGTTGGGGCCAGCTGGGAATTTGGGGTCCAGCACCCCGAGCCCTCACCTTCCGAGTTCTGCCGCGACGCCGCTCCCTTGATGCGGAACGCCTGCCGGGCCCGGCTGCGGTCTCCGAAGCTCCAGCTCTTGGGCACCTTGCTCGGGCTGTCCTCGATGCTCTGGTCAGCGCTGGGGGACCTCCTGATGCCCTGAGCCTGTGGAGAGCCTTTCCCTTTGGTGCCAGCACCGCGGGGACTGGAGAAGACACGATCTTTCAAACTGACCTTCTGACTGTTCAGAGAAACACGTTGAAACAAAGACAAAAAGGAGACAGCAGGAGGAGTCATTCTGGAAACCACGCAGTCCTTCCCCACCAGCCATTAGAAACCAAGAGCACTTCCAAGCAGCAGTGACACGTAGCTTTGCTGTTGGCTTTTCTTTTTTTTTTTTCCAATATGTATTTTTTTATTTTTATTTTTGTTTTAAAGAAAGCATTGTAGAAATGTTTCCGTCATCATGAGTGAAATGGGAATGGTTTGTAAGAGAGAGAAAATAATGAGGACTTAAACAGAAGCCCCTCATGGGATGCCAGGGCTGGCGGGACAGAATGACATTAACAATGAGGTTATGATTCCTTAAATCACTGATCGACTCCGATCACGAGTTAGGAAGCTTTTCTTTCTCAACTGCCTTCCAAAACACTATGGCTAATAAGAAAACACCAATTAAAAAAAAAGTCCAAACCATTATTTTAAAACTCTTGTGCAAACACTGCACTTCTGGTGCTCAGATATGTCCTTTCCCTTTCTTCAGCTCCTGTATTTCCTCCTTCTTAAAACATGATCTACCCCCTTTGTATATTCCAAGGAGTTCCTCTTTATCCAGTTACATATTGAAACACATAAATACAAACACTGTGCAACTCCTTTGTATCCTATAAAAATCCCATCTAAAAGCTATCTGCCATCTCCCTGGAGGTCTCCTATGGGTGTCATAAACACGGAAAGCAAAGTTTTAGAACTCCAGAATATGGCACATTAATGCCTTTTTTCCTACTAAAATCCTTGCAATTATGGTAGGAAAAGAAGGTCTCTCCAGAAACAGAGGTGATCTCACTGGGAAACAGTGACCACCCAGCTCTAACTAGTTTCCAAATTCTGAAATTTGCATTTAAAGCCCTTCACCCAAATGAAGATGTTGAATTTTCATGTGAAAATTTAAGAACAGAGAGATTTCTTAGGAAACAACAAGCTTTATAGAGACAGCACTGGGGAAAGCAGACTGCAAATAGTTTTGGATAATTTCATATTCTCTTAATAGCAATCAATGATTAAACTTCACTGATTAGAGGTTGGAAACCAGTGCAAGACACTTGCACAAACAGCCAATATTTTATAAATAGGTATATCAAAACTGAGTGAAGACAGGGTTTAATTCCCAACACTCTGTACCCTTGCAGCAGCCACTCATCATTCCGCTGCCAACTCTCTGCCGCAATTTGCGGGAAGAACACTTCAGAAATTTTAATTTCCACATCACCAACCAAAGACCTGCTTTTCTTTTTTTTTTTTTGGTGTGTCTTTCAGCAACACCAAGTGAAAAGTCAGAGCCACACAGCCCTTCTTTGCCTTCAAAACTTGGCTGCTGGTTTTGAAGCAAAGCAAAGCGCTGCTCCCCTTTCCCAGCCGCCGGCGGTTCCCTGCTGACAGGAGCAGACACCAGCTCTGGCCAGCGAAGGAAGAAGATGTGACTCGAGGACACTCAGGGAGCAGATTTGTCGAGTAAGAAGGTGCTATTTTTACAAAGTCACTTTACATTGTGAGACAACAAACATTTACAGGGAGAGAAAGGTGCTTAGGCAGCATTTTGCGGAGTCGTGTGGGGAGGGCATCCCCTGGGCTGCAGGGAAGGGTTGGCTGCGGCCACAAGCTCAGCAGCAATTTCACATTGAAAGACAGATCAGGGAGAAAATAAAATTTGCTCATGACCAAATTAAAAAAAAAAAAGGCAGAATTATTCCAATTAGAGATGAATTTTAATTCAGGTAAGTGCTGGGGATTGAATTTCCAGTGTGTGTTGACCATCTGCAGGGTCTGTCTGAAAGCCATGGGATCAGCAGAGCTGAAATCCAGGTCAGAGGTACAAATCCACACAGGAATCTGGGGACAAGCACGTGCCTAAACACTTTTCTGGATGTAAGCCTTCATTATTAATGCTACCAAAACCATTGTACATAATGAGCCTAAAATTTAAAAGACATTCTCACTCTGAGTTTCTTGGATTAGAAACCAGATTGAAATTTTGTCATTTGATTCTAAATAGGCCAACTGGATCTTTTTTCTTTATTTTTGTTGATTTTACAGAATAATATTTCTTGAATCCACTGTGTTTTAGTAGTAGTATTACTTTGAATTACCTTTTTAAAAAGAAGTGTTATAAAAATGCTTTAGCAACACAGCAATTTTCAGGATTCAAAGTGATCTCTTTGTGACTTATCCTCTGCTGAGTTTCTCCCATCACCAATCCCAGCACAAACCCACTTGCCTTTCACTGAGTATGGCAGGGCCTTTTCCTTGGAGCCCCTTTTCCATTTCCACAATAAACATGCTACAAATGTTTGCAGGAATCACAAAAAGTGAAAAAGAAAGGGTTGAACTTGGTGAGGGATTCGAGCAAAGAGTTTCAAGTGTGAGAGCATGAGGAGCAATACATTAAAAAATCTCACAGAAATCTGATGAACAAATAAGATCTGGGTGGGTTTTCTTCCCAAGTACTCACTAAGGAAAAAAACCCAACACTTGATGTAACTTCTTTGTTTTAACACAGACGACACGAGACACCATGAACAATTAATTGAATTTTTCCTTCTTCCATGCAATTCCCTCATTGGAAACGACACCTGGAATCACATGCAAGTACAATCCCTGCAGAGGAGGATGCTGTTGGGGTCTGCAGGAGCTGGGAGGAAAAAATCCCAAAGAAACACAGACATACATAGGGACATATGTTGTCAGCTAATCCAAGATCATGTTCTCACTCAACCAGAATGTCATGCAGAGGGACGCCGAGTGTCTCAGAGAGGGGGTGCTTGGATGTCACTCCAGGATGGTAAATGAGCCTCAGTTGGGTGGGGAGTGTTGGTGACATGTAGGTGAGGACAGCAGGGACAGATGGACGCTCACAGTCGTGACAGAGGCACAAGCACGGGCCAGGAGCTCTGCTCGTGCCAGGGGAAGGAAGGGAAAGGGAAATGTGGATTTGCAACCAGAGGCACAGGTAGGGGAAGCCACAACAGCCTCATAGTGTGTGATCTAATTCTAGGTCCTCATAACCACTCCAAGTGGTATCTATGAAAACAGATTTGAGGGAAAAAATTACCTTTCCAGGCTGACTGTGGGGAAAGTTTATAAATATTCAGGTTTTGACTTGAATTTAACAAAGGATAGAAACTGAGCTGATGTTTCTCTGTTGCCAGTCAAAAAATGAGTCCATTCTGGAGAAACTGGATGATGTTCACTGCTTCAGTGGGCTTTGCATTTTGTTTAAGTACAACTGCCCAGCACTCAGCAGAGAAATGCACTAGTACTGACCTTCAAAATGAGCTGCCATCAGCCTCCTTAGGATGCCAGGGGTTTAAGCTCCTATTTGAAAAGCTCTGGTTTGGGGTTCATTCCAGTTCTCTATAGTATTAAGTCAGCACTTTAAAAAAAATGTGGACTCATTACATTAGCAGTAATTTTAGATCAATAAAAGGTATCAGTTGTAAGGTCTTGTCATTGATTTTAAAACTCTGCTTGAGCCACTACTTCATTTTCTTCTCAGCTAGCCAGAATGAGTCGGACTAGCACAGACTCAGACCCATCTCTGCATCCAAACTCAACCAGTATCAGTGCTCATTCTTCTGAGAAGCTGTGGCCAGGAGAAAAAGGTTGTCTCCTGTTGGTAAATGAGGGGCTTTCTTTAAATCAAGAGTTTGTGCTGAGCTCGTGGCATATGAGAACAACTCATTAAAACCAGGCAGGAGTGCCAGGAGTGAATGATGGCCTTTGTGACTGTCACTGGGCTCCTGTCTGCTTGCTGGTGTGAGTAAGAGGCAGAAACCAATTACTGGAGACATGAAGGAAAGGAAAATAAAACTGTGCAGGCAAAATTTGGCATGACTAAAACAGAAACCAAGAGAGGGCCCGGCTCAAGCCTGGTTTGCCTCCAGTGATTCCAAAAACAACACTGCTAAAAGGTGAATTCAGCCTAGAGGATGCAGTTTCTAGAAGCAGAGAAACCTGGGTGTAAGGGAAATGAAACATCAGCCAGTGATCGTGTCATGGTGAGTAATCCCTCTCCTTTTCCTCATCCACAGCCACGGTGCCAGACTTGGGTGGGAGCCACTGCTGCTGTGATGGCAAAGGCTGGAGCTGCACCACCCCTGCAGCCACCACACGAGCACAGGGCCTCGCAGGAGTGAAGGGACGCCACAGCCAAACTCCTGTCTGTAACCTTTGCTGTCCTGCAGCACCCTGTTAGAATCACCCATCTCTTCCTAATTCCCAGCCCTCTTCTCCCAGACTGATGCTGAGTGCTGTCAGACACCACATCAGCCACACCCTGCCCTTCTCCAGCCCGGCTGTTCTGCATTTGGGGAGCGAAGCAAAGCAGCCAGGCAGCCCCTCCGAGCTGGCTGATCATTCCCAAACCAGCCTTTAAGGAACCTGCTCCACCCAGAGCCACAGGCCAGTCAGGTGCTCTGCAAACACCTTTCCTTCACTGCCCTGGCTGCCACCTCCTCCCACTGTGAGGTGCCCTCATCTCTGAGTGTGCCGGGAAAGTCTCTTACAGAGCAGAATGTGATAGAGCTGATAATCTGGCTTGGTGTAGTTACATTACTGTCTAAAAATGAATGTGTTATTGCATTTATTGACTAAAGATCATTGGTTTAGTACATTAAGAAACCACAGCTTCTAAGGAGTTTCCTATTAATTTACCTGCATTGAGTTTTCCATGATTGCTTCATTCTGCGCTGTTATTTTGTTATGTGCATCCTAGATGAAGGCTTTTAGCACTCAGCCTCAGCTGCATCAAAGTGCTGGCATCTGCCCCAAGAGTTTGTGCAGTAGGGATTGCTGGCAGACACCCAAGGGTCCAGAGAAACAAGACATCTGAATTATTTTTACATCCCTTTGCAGTTAACCCACAGTTTTACCAAAGCACAGGGTGTATAACACCACATTCAGGATGGATGAGGGGAACAAAGATGCTCTTGTAGCTACTCCAAAGTTCAAGGCTCCTTTTTGACTGGAAGAACCAGTCTGTCATCCTCCTTTTCAGACTCTCCAATAGATTAAGAAGACATTGAGGTAACACTTTGTTTCATCCTCCCTTTCCCTTGCAGAACTCAAGACGGGGGAGATGAAATGAGGACCACAGTGGGAAGGAATTCAACAGAAAACAAAAAAATTACACTGGCTTTAGCAATCAAAATCCATGCCTAGGAAGACATGCAAGGAAGATATTGAGATCAGAGTGGCTGATTTTCCAGAAAACAGAACTAGACATGAACAGATGAGAGGACAGATCACAAATAGCACTGCTCGTTTTCATCTCTGCCAAAAACAACTTCAGTGTTAAGCAACTGAGAGGAGGCTTCCTCTGGGGAGGAGTCCCAGCTCACACTACACCTCCACACATAAAACAACCTCACCTGGCAAATGGAAACACCACAGAAGTCGGGATCATTTTTTCAGTTAGAATATTGACCAAATCTTTGCCATTTATCTTGAAATGCTGCCTGCGGAACTGATGATCACCCAGTATTTTTCAAGGCTAACCTTCAAGGAAGGCCACACCACCACCAAATATGTAGCAGGAGGCTGATTCAGAGGTTCAGGCTATTTATCCAGATGTAAAGGAATTCCTACCATGGAGAAACTTTTTTATGAACCCTAGATCATGCCCCCTTCCTCTTTGTTACCCATTCAGAGATGGGATTTACCACTCTACTTCTGAGCACCTGGCACACGCAAACCTCAGCCGTGAGTCCTAGCCTCTAGACTGACAGAGAATAAAAAGAGCCAGCAGGTCAAAAAATAGCAAGAAAAGAAAAGATACAGGTTGAAACAATTAATGAAGAAAATCAGAGATACATATACTGTTAGAGCTGCAGTTTTACACTTTCAGAGCTGTAGTTTGTTGGCTTTCTGAGGGATACAGAGACTGGTGATTTTGAGAATTCAAACGGACTCCAAAAAGAGAGCATGCAGAAATCCGAGTTCACAAACATGCGGCATCACTCAGTGCCCTGCCACTCCTGGGCTGTCCACCTGCCTGGCTGCGGGGCGGCGAGCTGGGGGTCCCCTGCCAGCATTCACAGCATGCAAACTCCGGGCAGTGGGAGATCAAGAAGGTGCATGTTTGTTTGCTGCTGAGGAGCAGGGGTGGGGGCACAGACCCTTCCAGTGTGCAGGTGTGGAAGTATTCACTCACAGGTAAGGTAAGATCCGTGTGTCTGTGTGTGTGGCCGTGGGCGCGCTAAGGGATGCTCGTTGGGAAGTCCCTGAAAACACCTAGCAGTTGTCAGCTGGATGAAAAAGATGCAAACCCTGCTGGTACAAAGCCCTGAGCTAAAGCTGTCTGTCCCCCTCGGGGTCTAGAAACAGAATCATTCACAAGGCCAATGTCAACGCTCAGGGGCGCCCGTGTCCCCTAGTCTGGCGGGACAGGCTGAGATTAGTCCTTCTCTAGCTGCGTAGTAGAGGTGCTAGATAGGCAAGCTGTGGCTTCCAAAGGCCACCAGGCTAGGAAAGGTCAATTTGTCACGGTCAGAGAGCCAAAGGAATGGTGGCTGAGCAGAGGCAGGAAGCTGGTATTTCTCATGCTGCTAACTGGACATTTCTGTACAGTGCAAGTCAATTTGGAAGGATCCCCTGGACCTTGAGGAGGGATGGAGTGATAGGGAGGAAGGGGTCTTTTTAAAAAAGAAATTAAATTTTTCCATTTTGCCTTTTTTTTTCCTTTTTTTTTTTTACATTTTCCATTATTTGTTAAACTTCATTTCCTGGCCTCCTCCCTTGCTGAGCAGACACTGCCTTGGCTAGCCCAGCCCAAATTCCCCATCCTCATCCCTTCGCTTCATGTGCTCTGCACAACTGGCAGCCAGGGAAGGCTCTAATTTCGGGGCGGGCAGTGGGGAGGCTCTTCCACCTTTTTTTGTTTTGTTTTTTACTCATCTAGTACCTCTATTAAGCAGAGAAGTAATCAGAACGGGTGGTAGCAGGGTAGAGGGAGAATGAGCCGTGCAGCTTTTGATTAGTTTCGTGCGACGCATTTCCCGTGGTACCTAGAGTTTCCTGAGCAGCATCCGCATAGTGACTCTCTGCACGGTTTGCTTTTACTGGAAATGAGGGGAGAGTAAAAATTAGACCTGGAAGCAAATGCCAGACAGGAAACTTTGATTACTGACTCTAGGTTTAAAAGACAGGTGTTTTGAGGGCCGGGTTCATGACAGGATTGTTCTGCTCAAGTGTTCAGTGAAAAAAACCAAAAAGCAAATCAAAAATCCAGAGGGTTTCTGAAATTTGTTTCGCTGTGGTCAGTAAATTTAATTAATAGACATGAGGCATTCTGCTCATTCAGTTGGTGGCGTCAGTTTATCTACAATTAACTGCAGGAAGATTTTTCATTTGTATTGGAAACAAAAAAATACTTCCTCTAATACATGTTCTTCCTCTAAATACATTAAAAAATCATAAGTTTTTTCAAATTGTGTAAACCATGGAAAGCCAAAACTTTAACTTGTTTTGTCAAATAATATCCAAAAAGCTCCAATTTCTTCTTTTTTTCTTCCCAGAAAAAAAACCCACTCAAAAGTGAGCTAGTTAATCTGTGACTTATCTGCACTTTTTGTATTGGAAATACCATTATATTAAGCCTGGCATTGAAAAAAAACCCAAAAATAGATAAAAACAGGGTGTGGTGCAGTCCCTTACGGGATGGGAGTTGAACATCTGTGTTCACATATCTGGTTTTCGTAATGATTTTCAGACAGGCCCTACCACTCCGGGGGAGTTGCTGACTTTGAGGAGGCACCACCACAGCTCCATCCCAAAACAGCTGCTCAGGCACTGCCCTGCCAGGAGATCCCCACCAGCACCAGGGTCCTCCACGCCATGGAGCAGCCCTCTACCTGTGGAAGGGGAATGACGTGGCCCCATCACCCCACCAGGCCACCAACCACCAGCAGGCAGCTCTTCCCAAATTCATGGGCAGACTGGAAAGGCTGAAGGGCATCGAATCCTAATCTTATTTTACATTTGACTTGGGTAATCAGAGGAGCTCACGGGCACAGCATCCCATGCAAGCTCAGCCGACACCAGCCTCGGCATCCTGGGGACTCCTCAGGTGTTCACCATGGGACCCTGCGTGCCCAGGTAGCCCCAGGGGCCAGTGGTGCTCCCAGGGCTGTCCTGGAGCTGGCGTGGGAGGGGGATATGGAGCATGCAGAGCCTCGGGGAGACGCGTGGGTTTCTGTCCTCTCAGTCTCCTCTGCAGTCCCTCTAGAAAGATGCAGTTCCTTCCGGGCAAATAATCCGCTCCCCTAAAGGCAACTGATTATTTCCAGATTACTGTCAGTCCCAGCATGAGTCTCTGACACCAGTTTAATTGGTTAGAAGGCCAAACACCAGCCCAGGCTCATGTGGCCATGGGGTTCCCATGACTGAGTCTGGTTTCCATGGGCAGTAGAGGTTTGGAACACCTTGGACATCCTTGGCTGGATGAGCAGGGGCCCACTGAGTCAACCAAAGGCATCCTCCAGTGCGTACAAAAGGCTTAATCACACCCCTGAAGAGAGATCTTGGGGTTGTGTGTATCTCAGACAGACATATACACACACTGAGAGAGAGAATACACACAGATATACACACACAGTACAAGGGACCCAGCCCAGCATTCACCCAGGACACAGCCAAGGTCCTGCTGGGCTCCCTGGGGTCAAGGACAAACCACAGCTGAGAACAACCTTCCAAAGAGGTTCCTCTCATTACCTGCAGCACTGAACTCATGCTGGACAAAGTAATCTGAGTTTTAGCTTCCCTCTTCCCTGGAATCCTTCTGTTTCTTTTTCTCTGATATTAATGTGTTATTGCCATCATTTGGTTCATTAATTTTTAGCTTTTCACCCAATTGTACTTTGGAAAATGCAAGAGGAAGAAATGTGGTCGTGGATGCCTTCAGATGCTTCTCAAACCATCTGTTCAAGAGCATCTGAAGCCCACATTTCATACAGGAGCCTCCACAGCCCCGAGAACCATGTGTCTGTCTTTTTGACATTACAATCAAAGCAAAACAAACAGAAACGAGATGCCACAGCTAATTTTCAGCCCGATTAACAGAAGACTAATCACCCCTCATTACCACTCTGATCTGCTGGCTTTCTGCAGCAGGAGGGGAGAGAAAAGCCCTAGCACAGAGCAGATCCCCTGGGGATGTGAGGGAGAGTGGACTTGGACCCTGCGTGGCAGCAGTGTGGTCTCAGAAATACAGATGGGTCCCAGGGCCCTGGCAGCACAGCCAGCCTGGGGAGGGGCAGGGGGGACACAACACCCAAAGTGATGGGCAACAGGAGGATCTGAAAGCGTTTGTTTTTTAAAGGGAGGAAAATAAAAAGGGGAGAAAGGGGTACATAGCACATAGAAAAAGGCCAGCATCTCTTCTGCTCATCACAGCCTAAGCTCCACCTCTGGGGGAGGTGAGCTCCTGGCCCCCAAGCAAGTCAGCACAGAGCATTCCCAGCACTTGGATGTGGATGCAGGCAAGCTCTTGGTGGAAAAAAAAAAGCAGAAACCACAGAGAAAGGATGTAACCTGTCTCTCAGATCAGCTGTCCCATTTTAAGCCAAGACTAAATCAAAAACCACCCAAGAGAAATTCCAGGTGACCCCGAGCCTCTGCCACACTGACCCCATCACCTCCTCATGTCCTCCCAGCCCGGGCAGCAGCTCTCCCAGAGCTGTGTGGGCACAAATCAGCATGGCCACAGCAGCACTGGGGTCAGGGGGCAGGACCCCAACAGCCACCCTGTGCACTGGCAGAATGCTTGGGATGCTCCCTGACCTCACAAGACAATGACTTCCTGCATAGCATAATCCCATGTGCCATGCCAGCATCCCTCCTCTAGACTGAAATATAATAAGGTGAAAAATAATGAAAAAGCTCTCTCTGTTCCATTTGCTGCAGGGGGTTTGTGATGTATCAGTTATGGAAAGAAGGATACAGGAAATCAGCCACTCCCTACACGTCAGTAAAACAGGAGGAAGATCCAGCTGTCTTCAGGTGTAAGACTGCTTTACAGCAGTGGAAATGCAAAGTGGAAAATCCTTTCCCAGCTGAAGCAGTAAAAGTGTGGAGCTGAGGTCTGCTAAGAGAGACAATTCATCCCCAGGAGCTTCCTGAGTGAAACATCACCAGCAAGTGGGTGATTAACTGTCAGGTGGGCAGAGAAACAGGATGAGTTCTCTTTGCTGAGGGCAGGATGACACACTGAGCATCACCGGGAGGCTGCTGGAAATTCGAGTGGGTGGAAGATTTGGGATGTGAATGTAAAAGACCCAGAAAATTTTATTGGGGAAAATAAGCAATTTGGGGCCCCCCCGAATGCAAAATTCCTTCCTGAGGTCTGAGGCATTATCAGATGGAAGGAAAAGGACGTGGGAACAGGTAGAATTGGTATTGTCCTAACAGAACAGAAGGAAGGAGCTTTGGTGCTGCCATGGCAGCACAAATGAACGATATGGAATAAACTCTCAAGCTCTGCACAGCAGCTGCAGACCCTCAGCTTAAACCCTCCTTGGGCTGGGGTTTTGCAACAAAACCCATCAGTGTCACAAGAGACAGATGCACCACAGGAGCAGGAAACAGCACCTGGAAATGACTCTGATGAAGCACCTATAAATAGTAAAAAATACTCTGAAAAAGGACAGGGAAAGACTATTTTTACTTCTTTCTGTGACATAAGGTTGAGAAAGTAGAAAATGATCAGGGAAAAACCTGCAACCTCTACAAAGAAATATTGTGCACAACTTCAGGTTTCAAGTAAATAAATATGAACCCTGCAAGACAGGACCAAGATTCAAAACTAGATATAAGGCTAGTGACTCAGAAATAAGACAATCCAGTCTTATTAGATTGGAGGGATGGTGGCTGGTGTAACCCTGTAAGGGCCTGTCAGACATCAAATTTCCTTGGGAGCTGATGGGGATGAACAGGGATTTTTTTTTTCTCATTCCACTGTAAGAAATGTGGATTTACCCTTTGATGCATCCAAAGTTTATTGTTGGCTGAGGCAGAGCAGCCAGACCCCGGGATGAAATTCTGACCCTCCTGATGTCACAGGCAGGTGGGCAAGATTTCAGCCTTGGTCTGCTCCCAGAGAGCCATTCCCAAGTAACACTCCCTGCTTTAATAATGCTGGGTGGAGGCTGCCTTCACTCGAGCTACACTTAAGACCTCAAGCAAAAAAAAAAAAAATCTGGATAGTTGAAACATGATCTTGGAGATTTGGGTAATTTGGCAGGAAAATAGATGGAGTGCTACAAAGGTTCTGCTTGCAAAGTAAAGCTCAAATGAATGACAGGAAAAAAAAGTGGGGGGAGAGGGAGAAAGAAGGAAGGAAAGATGAAATTTTCCACCCTTTAGTCAGCAGTATATCTACCCAGATATCTTTGGTTGGCTCTTATGCCAAGGAAAAATTAGTTTCTGGCCTCTTATAAGCTAAGAGGCATGGCAGAGAGGTACATCTGCAGAATGCCAGGCTCTTTCTGTACTTCTGAAAAATGTATTCATTGTTTACAAAATTTAGGCTGTAAGCTGTGTTTTGAGGAATGAGATGGAAGATCTGAAAGCCAAGCAGATGATCTCCACTGATCACCAGTGAGTTTGTGTCTCATCAGCCAAGAAAAAAAAAAAAAAGTGACTCAGTTCCAGAACTGTTTTTTAAAAGAACTGGAAAATATAGGACAAAAAATAAATAAATAAGTCCCAGGATTAAATACTTGTAAGTGGATGAAGAACATCCCAGAAGGATCCCAAACACCAGCCCTGTCGCTCTCCCTGGGAGCTGTGAAGGGAGAAAAGCTCTGCCACAGGTGAGATTTACAGCTGCCCTTGGAAGGTGCTCGCCACGACCCAGAGCAGGCTCTGCACCGTGGGCTCGAGGCGTGGAGGGAAGATGGAGCAGGGAAAGCGCTTCCTCCCCCGGGAAAGGGGCGGACAGAGGGTGTCTCTGCCACCTCGTGCCGTGCCAGGGAGCCCTCCTGTGTCCCACGGAGCAGCACGCCGTGCCCCGCAGCCAGGAGAGCTCAGGAGAAGCTGCTGACACAGTGACGTGGCCATGGCTTCGTGTTCCCCACGTCACCTCTGCCCAGCAGGAGGGACAGAGACGCAGGCAAAGCGTCACCTGCCCCTGGGCACGCCTTGAGCCTACACCGAGTCACTCAGCTACCACCCCAGCGAGGAAATAAAATAAAGAAGCATAAACCAAAGCCCTGCTGTCACCCCCGTGAGTGTCTGCCAGCTCTGCCTGTGCTGCCACCGCTCTCCGTGCCCCCCGAGCCTGGCTACCCTGCAGCTCCAGCCCGAGGCAGGCTGGAAGGAAGGTATGATTTAAGGTCCAGCATACACGTAGGTACATCGGACTGCACAGCACAGGAAAAGCACGGTAGTACCTAGGAATGCTTCCCTCGATGGTGCCACGACATGGTACACACACGCACACACACAGAAATCTACAGGGAATGCATGGGCATGGCGTGTTGGCAGTGATACAGACCTTGGCGATGGTTCGGGCTGCTGCTCTTTCCTTTAAACAGAAGCAATAGTACATTAGCATGGTGTCAGGTGGCAAAAGATGTTGCTGCTTCACTGTTAAAACATAACGAAACGACAATACCAAACAGTACAACTAAGTGGAAGTTGTGGACAGAAGAAAGGGAAAGGAGCACTTAATTCCTGGAGTTTCTGGCCCGGACAGAAGATCACTGGAGACTCACACAACCTCAGAGAAGACACATACAACGCACAGGGTTGAAGATTTCACCCCAACCCGTCCTTGTGGCTGTGCACCACCGAGACACCTGAGGGTGGTGTGATTTGTGTGAGCACAGGAGGACTTCTGTGGGCTCAGAGAGCGGCCCCCTTCCTTTGGAAACGCACTGCCCTCGTGTTTCTGCACATGGGGAAGGGTTTGAATGGCTCCCATGACCTCGGTGCATTCGCTTTTCCTCCCTGGCCACTGGGACAGAGCTCATGTCAGATCTCTGAATGCATGGATTCATGCCAGGTGCTGGGGTTGGACATGGGTGGGAAGGAGCATGGAAACCTTCCCTGGCACCCTGACACCTCAGCTGGGGTTTATGGCTCCAGAGCCTTTGGGAGCTACTTTAACAAAGCAGTTGGCAAAGGTGGCATGGAGGGAGTGGGACACCACAATCTGCATTTGCAGTTTCATATTGAGATCAGAAACTGGACTGCCCTGAAAAAACCACTGAGGACAAAGTGAGCTGAATGCCTACAAAAGGGCAGCCAGGACTGCAAGCCATGCTACGGCCACACTGACAAATACCCCTCACCTTCACTGATCAGGCGTTGTGGTGGTATTTCCCTCCAGCAATGAGGAAAACCTGCTCTGCCTTCAGCTGCTCTGATTCACAACTCCTGCACTGGGAATGGTGTTTAGTGGGGGCCTCGCCCAGCCCTGCCCCTGCAGCCCCCCAGAGAGGAGCAGAGCGTGTTTCTCAGCAGACACAGCTCTGCCTCCCCTCACACAGTGCCCTGTGAGTGTGATGCTGCACCAGCCCTGGCCCTGCCACTGCTCAGCAGTGACCACTGAGACCTGCACAGAGCCTGAGCCCTCTCCCTCAGCTGAAGGCAGCAGCCTGGAGAGACTAATAAAAATCTCTTTTTCCCCCTCTGCTTCTTGCTCAGAAAAGCTTGGACACCCAGCCTCAGTCACTAGCTGAAATACTCACATTTTATTATTTTCAGGCTGCCCCAGGGGTGTATTCGTTATGGAGACACACAGCCCCGGGCAGACCCCATCCAACACCTCCCAGCTGGCCCTGATGCCCACTGGCACCTCTCCATCCCTCCCAGGGCCTGCACATTCCCATTCACCAACTGGGCAGCCCTGACCACTCAAAAACCCCAAGAATTATCCCTCCTGAGCACAGGGTGAAGGTGCAGGACTCCTGCCCTTCTGGGGGATTTATGTAAACCTTGCCACAGCCAATTCTGCAAAATGTCTCACTGCTGCAACCTTGCCTGCTGTCACTGGAGGGAACAGAGAATGGATTAACACATCATGGGCCTGAGTGTCCTCTGAGTGTGGTGAGGAGCAGAAAGGTCAGAGGAAAACTGGGATCACTGCCTCCATCAGCCCCTTTGAGACTGTGAGTTGTCAGTCAAGCACTTTGACATTGCTCCAGAGCCAAGTTAGGCTGAAGGAATTCATGTAGAGCATGGGACAGGGGCAGGGAGGAGGTCACTGAGTGACCCATGTGGGACCAGCTGTCAAACCTCTTTCATCTTCAAGGATGTCCATATGCAAAAGGCAGGAAGGAAATAAGAAAAAAGGAAGAAAAAAAAAGGAAAAATATTGCAAAATGTGTGCGTTCCAAACTCTCTTAACTCTGCTGCTAACCTGAATGTCAGTCCCGACTTGCTCTTCAGGTTCCTCAGGAGCTCCAGCTGGTTCAGAGGAGGGATGAGTCTAGAGGGAGAAAACAAAGAGCATTAATATGCAGACAGAGCTGATCCCAGAGCCTCCTGTCTCGGCAACTTCCCCTGCTGCCCCATCCTTTCAACCAGAACCAGCTTTGTGCCACCAACTGCAGCTGGGGGACAGCTCAGGAAGGATGGAGAGGGGTTTGGCTGCTACTTCCAACAGAGTCCTAAGGCAGAGCACTGGGGTAAGAGAGAGAAAGTGACAGCAAGAGAGAGAGAGAAACTTGTCTGCACCACTGGATTTTGAACCTCCCCAAAACCAAGCAGCTGCCAGGGTTCCTGGGCAGCCCGGTGGTGTTTTGGCAGAGCTGTAGTCTGGCAGGTTGGCTTTGCTCAATGGTGAGAAACTCCAGATTTGGGGGAAAATTGGAAAACTCAACCCTGCTGCTCTTGGGAATGTGGGAAGGCATGGGAAAGAGCAGCTTGTGGAGCAGAGAAAACAAGGACCTGGGGTTGGGAGCATCCCAGGAGAAACAGCACTGTGCTCCAGGGTCAAGTTTAACCAATTCCCTACTCTCCATGTCAGGTTTTGCCCCAAAATGACACAAGATCTTGTGTCACTGCCTTCCAGAAACCACAGGCCTTCCTTCCCTTCCCAGTAAAAAAAAAAAAAAAAAAAAGGGGAATTCTGGTAAGAATTAAAAATTCAGTGAACAAATATCCTGTGGCCTATCCTGGTTTTGTGCTTAAAAACCAAGGAATCAGCTACACATGCACTTTTTGGGTTCTTCCCTGAGATCCTGGGAGAACAGGGCTTGCTCCATAAATATTTGATATTGATATTCCCAGCCAGGTTTTCAACCAAGAGAAACATAAGCTGGAGGTGTCAGGAGGAGACTGTAAGAAATGAAGCTTCTAAAAAAATAAAGGGAGAGATATTCATGCCCACATTTTTTCAGCCATGATGAGACCAATAGTTTCACACTTTAACTAAAAATAAAAACCAACTCAACTGGAAAAGACTCTTCTCTGCAGGCACAAAACTTATCCTCAAAACCACAGTGGTTCAGCAGAGATTTTGTGTTCACAAGATTGAGGCAATCAGAAAATTTTCCAATTCTAAGTATGGAGAAAAGAATAAAAATAGGCCTGAAAAATTTTGGCTCCACTCCCCAGTCGCTTCCATCCAGAGAAAAGCACATCCTGATCTGCTGAATTAATGATCCTCTTCATTCCAGACATCAGGAAGAAGCTGACCTTGATGCAGTGGAGCTGTGCATGAGTGCTGGGCTGTCACCTCCCTTCAAACACACCGTAGGGTTTGGAGATGCACTCCAGGTTGGGAGAGGTGGTGCATAAAATCCAGCACAGGGTGTACTCAGCAGGTAATGAAGGGTGCACAACTCTTCTTTGGGGAATTAACTCTTCAGGGAGGTCCAGACCCAGCAGAACAGAGGAAAATTCCCCACTTTCTCCAGCTGGGATTGCAAATCCTGGGCTCTCACTGGTGCTGGTCTCAGCTGAGGAGCTCAAAAAAATGGAGGATTCAGGATTCCAAAAGGAATTATTTCTTTTGCATCAGCCCATGGTCTGCAGTGTGCTGAAGGTGGCCACCTCTTGGGCCATCACAGATGCTTCCATTTGGAAGTACAGACACACAACAAACACAGAGATTCACCATTTCTGTGGCTGGTTCATGGGCCTGGTACAACATACGTGGAAATAACCAGTATTTTACTGAAATAATTATTATTAAAAATGGGTGAAAACTTACACCTATACTTGACCTGAAATTTAATCTCAACTAAGTGCTCAGCCTAACCTGTCACTGCAAGGGCAGCTTGGGGAACAGCTACTGCACCACACCATTTCTCCAGAACCCTAAAAAACAAAAAAAAAGGCAGAACTCTGCACAGCTCTTGAGCTGAGCTTTGCTGTGGAATGCTGGATGCACAGCACCCTGCCCTGCTGTGTGCCCAGGGCACAGGGGACACAGGTGCCACCATGCCAGGTGCAGAAGGAACCTCTGGCTGGGGCTCCTCACGTTTTCTCTCTCTCCTCCTGGTCCGTGTGTCACTGGTTAGCGAGGGAAGCGCGTTAAGGGGGGCTGGCTGAGGGATCTGCACACCACGGGACACACACAGCTCATGCCACCCACCACAGCAACGCTTCTGAGCTGCTGCAGGGCCCCCCAGCTGCCTCCACCACCCCTCCCAGTACAGCACAGAGAAAGGCCACGCTGACTCCAGGTGCTGGCTCCCATATCCACAGGGAAAGGCGGATCCGCTGTTCCTGGGAGCACAGACAACTTCTCAAGCGTTAGGGGACAGGAGGGAGGTCATGCCTGGGGCCAGGACACCACCAGAACCCCACAACACGAGGAGGGCAGCAGCACACGACACACTGGGAGCTGTGCAGACACACCACGACACGCCACGATGATTTTTTTGAACAGTCCCAGGATGAACAATTAAGGAGACAGTGACAAGGAGATGGGTGCTGGAATGGGATGGGAATCTAAATGAGCCTCCATGCAGTGCTGGAGTTCCTATGAGCAGCCAATTTTTCCCCTAACCATGACTTTATGTCTCCAACTGAAGCTATTTTTCATGACTGAGAACATTTATGGAGCTTATAAAATACTTCATTACAACAAATGGAATGGAAGTGGCACATTCTTATTCCTCTCCCAGTAGTAGAAAAATGTCTGATTCTCAAAACAGGCTGTTGTTCAGCACAACAGGAAAATATATTCTTAATATTATACTTGCAGTTCATTGATGCAATTTGCTATAAATTAAGCACAGAGCGCAGTAAGTGTGATTTACTAAGGCTGTAAAACTTGCATCTGTGAAAACTGGAACCGGGTTTCGAAATCAGACACTAAATCACATCAGCTCTAGTGGCATTACTGCATCTAGTGAGGATTTAAACAGCTCTAAGAAAAGAGCTTGGCCTGCAATCTTGAAATGCAAGTCATTTATTCCCCATCCTAAAATATTAACTTGACTACACCTTCAGATACCCATCTCATATAAAATACGCCTGTGATTTGCAAATCTACTCCCTTCTGCAGTACCTGAGATAATATTATTTATCATAAATCTTACACAGCCATATCCAGGACTTTGCATTTGGAATGATCCCAAAAGGTTAAGTCCCAGATTGAATAACTGTGGCTAATAACTGCTTAGCTCTAGGTGGGTCTTGGAACAAAAAACTGAAATAGAAAAGTCCTGCTGAGATGAAGCATTCTTTCACCAAAAAATCAGATTGGATTACTCGAAGAAATGAATGGTCATATCAATCCCAGACCTTTCTCTTCTCCAGGTTTTACCCTCCAAAGCAGGCACAGCTGCTCTGGAGGTTTTATCCTGTGCTACCACTGATGTGCCCTGTGGTGCCACCGCACCAGCAAACTCAAAGCCAGCATTACCAGGTGGGCACAACTCCTGCAGCTCAGATAAATGACACAATGAAGGACGGGAGAAGAGGGCTGGAGAGAGGGAACACACGGGAGTGAGGGCAGAGGGGAATGGAAGATGCATGGGGATGTTTTCTCGTTAAGCATTGCATGGATCGGGGGAGGTTGGAAAGACCATCAAGAAATCATCCTTAACAAAGCAAGCTTATCAAGCACGCTCCCATTCTCCTTCCTTACATCATCTTTTGGCAGTGTCCCAACACTTGTGTGTACCAATAGCTAAAATGTACATGGAGGTGCAGGGGGATAGTCTGTAGCAGCAGGAGGGCGCGTCTGCTTTGGGCTTTCACTCATTCCTTGGGAAAAACTCATCTTCAAAGGTTTCTGTCTTTTTTGTCTGTTTTGTTTTGTTTTTAATTCAAGGCTTTGCATGTTACAATCCCAAATGAAGAACAAGGAGTGACATGACACACACTTTCAGAGTCACATGCACGTCATACCTGGAGGCACCATACGTTTGCGTTTGCGTTTGCGTGCTTTTCAAGTGTTTTCACCAAAGAAAACCAAAGGGGCAAGAGAAAGAAAAACAAGGGGGGAAGTTGGGGTGGAGGAGAGGGGGAAAGAAACAGAATAAAGAAAATTAGCATATGAACGAGGTGTGTCCCCGGGAGCAGATGCTGTGGCCAGGCTCGCGGGTGAGCACAGGAGCGTGGGCTGAGCTGGCTCCCGCTGTGGCACGCCCGTGTCACCCTCGGGGACAGGCAGCTGGCACCTTGCTCCGAGAGCAAATGGGCACCACGGGGCAGGGAAAGTGTGGGGGCCTCCCAGAGACTTTCCATGGGACATCCACAGCCCTCGGCCCCACCAGCCAGGCATTCCCTGGGCTGGGACGCTGAATGGGCAGGACGTGCCCCTGGGTTTGGATTTTCAGTGAAGACCAACATATGACAGCAGTTCAGATCAAGGCCCTGCTCTCATGAGTGACAATAAGAACAGATTTTTTCCCAGTAAATCCAGTGGCTGATGCAGAACAGGTTATTTATGGTGTCTGGGTGCACCAAGCCAACTCGTGCATCACAACCCAAACCACACCTGCACACACAGAAGCCTTGTGCGTATTTCAGAATTTGGTTCTGCCACATTCTGGATTTAAAGATGAAATCTGGGATTCTCTCGGAGGCCCCCATATTTTCCCCCAAACAAATCAGAGTAGCTCTACTGCAGTGATTGGAGTGATGCTCTGGAGCCACGTGAGCTCCTCCAAGGCATGTGTAACAATTTTCTCATATCAAGCAGCCAAGCCTTTCCAGAGATGCCTTGGGAAGAGAGATGAGCTAAAGGCACAGGCTCCTGCTATGAGGAATAAGCAGCTCAGTGTTGAGCAGAAAGGATGCCGAGGTAGTAGTGACTGCAGATCATCCCTGGGCACCAGAGAGAGGGATTTTGTGTTCTCCAGCCCACTTCCAAACCACACTGTGCATTGCAGCCACATGTCAGCAGCCATGGCCTTAAGGGATGCTGGGCTTGACGTGCTGCTATGGCTGCAGCAGCACCAGCAGCAGCACAGGGCTGCCAGTGCCTGCCAGCTGGCTTGGAGAAGTGGGGAGGCAAGGAGAGATGGTCAGTGTGAGTGATGCAAGCTGCAGCCAGAACATACAGTTACTCCCTTTTTTTAAAAAAAAAAATCTACTTAATTTATTTGACAGCATTCAAAATATAGTCAGAAGGGGTTCACTGCGTTTTTGGAAAAAAAAAAGTGAATTAATTGAGGGCTGAATCCATTGGTGCACCCGCAGCTCATTCGCCCAGGTGATGTTCACTTGATCTGTGCACAAACAGGAGCTGGGATTTAAGGCAGAAGCTGAGAGTCCAGAGAAATCCATTCCTAAGGTAGCCCAGGGTGACACTGCTGTGTGGGGCTGAGCAGCACCCACAGCAGCAGCCAGCAAAACTGCTACAGGCCTGCTACAAATCTGTCCTGGCTTTTTACACAAGATAAGCAGGCTCTCCAAACTACTTTTTTTTTTTTTTTCCTCCTCCCCAGAGTTTCTATTTAGCCTTTTCTGGAGATCTTTAGCTCTGATTTCTTCCTGCATATTATCTCTGTGGAAATGCAGGTTTTAACAAGGGGGTTGTGTAGCAGGTAATCAAAAGGGTGTCACTGCGTGTCTGGCTGCATGGTAAGTTCAGTATTTCAAAGAGCAGTAAAATCTGGCAAAGTCCACTGAAAACAAGCCCTGAGTGCCTGCATTTTGCAGTGGATTTTGGGCCAAGCTCCATCCTCATCCTCTCCAGTAGCTGACCCCAGGCCGTGGTGCAAAGGTACAGCCAGAGGGTCAGGTACTGGGAGGGAGAGCTTCAATGGGTGGGTTTAATGCTATGGGGAAACAGCTTTGTTCTGTTCTGTTGGGTTGTTGTTGATGTTTTGGGTTTTTTAGACAAAATCTTCAAGTCAGTTCATAAATTTGTAGGGAAAAAGCAACCAATCAGACACACACTGGGAATGAATCCAATGAGAATTTACTGACCACAACAATGGGACTTCCCACAGGTTTTTATGATGGCTTAAGAGGCTGGCTGCTGTGTTTGAAATACAGGCTAAAGCTTACCCCAGGAAATACATCCAGGCTGTCTGCCTGAGGGCTAGAAGGCACCAGTAATATGGAAAACAGGAAGGGATTATTCCTGCAATGGCACAGCCCAGTGCTGGGCCACAGCCCTGCATGGGAGTGGGGAAATGGGGCACAGGGGAGCCCCATCACACCCAAGAAAACCCCATAGAGCTACAGGAATATCTAACAAACACATCCAACCATTCTACAAACCCAGAGAGTCATGGATAACCTCTAAAAATACACCAGGAAGGGGCACAGGGCCCTGCCCAGGATACAGGGAGGTGTGGGGTGGAAATTAATAGAACACTGTGCATTTTAGCTTCTGAGGAAGCCACCAGGCCCAAAGGGGACATGAAGAACGTGGTGCTTCCCCATGTCCTGGAGGGCTGGGAGCCATGGCAAGGGACTCTGTCCCCAGCTCCATGAAGCTCCAAACGCCAGGGCACTGTGAATTTCCACAGCACTGCTCTAACCTGTGTGGTTTCACCTTAAAAACCTGCCAGGTTTTACTGCAGGTAGAGCAAGGCAGGTGGGAGCTGCTAAAACACTCTGGTGTTCAGCAGCCTCATCCATCACGGCTCCAACGTCATTCCCTGCTTGTGTCAACACCCTGGGATGGATAAATGAGATACAAGAAATGGGAAAACGCTCCCTGAATCCCGAGTTAGTTCTCCTCCTCTTAGAGATAAAAAAGGAAAAGAAAGGAAAGGAGGACCCAGGGAAAATGCACTTGGGAAAGTGCCAGGCTGGTCAAGGGTGGGAGAGAAGTTTGCTGAAAGGCAGAAGGACCATTAGAGACCAGTTGGACCAGCAAGGAGAGCCTGAGAGGGCACGAGGAGGAGGAGCTGCAGGTAGGGTGAGGGTGGTGTTTACCTATGATCCAGGGCAGCTTGGAGGGAGGTCTTCACACCTGGGCACGGCAACTGTCACAACACAATGCAACTACCAGCAGGCGTGGAAAAATAAAGGTGAAAAGAAGAGCATGTACACACACAAAGACATGGGAAGAAAAAAAACAAACAAAAACACAAAGCAACACGGAAATTAAAATCAAGTAAAAAAGAAAAAACAATGAAAAAATACAAAGCAAAAAACCTCCAAAAGTAAATGCATATACCAGCCCTTAGGAGCTCAAAATTAACTCTTTCAACAAAAAGAAAAAGTAAATAAATAAGCAAAATTATATATTCAGATAACAAAAATAACTATGGAGACAGTGGCATCACGAGGAAGGCAGTGGAGGAGGAAGCTGGAGGAGGAGGTACCTGTACATGGGGACGGTGACGGTGCGTTCGTAGTACTGCCAGGTGGAGTGCAGGTCTGTCCGGGACAGGTTGGTGGCATAAAATCTCCAAGCCGCCTGTGCAGGAGAAAACTCAGTGAGATTGTGCACCCAGGCACGGCCAGAACCACCCCTGGGTTTATAAACCTCAACCAGCACCGAGTCCTATGGGATGGATCCAGCATTCTGCCTTCTTGATTTGGTGGGAGACAGACTTGGGGTGGTACCATGACACTCCTGACATGTGAGCCCAGTTAAAAATGCTGCAGGTCCCAGGCACTCACTGCCAGGCTGAGGTCAGGATGGGTGTTGCTGCTCATTAAGAAGTGAAAAATGTGGAGAGAGAGGAGCAGGGGAATGTAAAATGACTAATTTCAATTCTCCAAGACATACAGCAAGGCCAGCCTTCTGCACGGACATCTGTTCTCGTGAAGAAAATGCTCCCAACTGTACCTCTATATCAGGATAAATATTCTTCTTGGGGAGAAAAAAAGGGTGAAAACAGACTGTCCTAATGCATTTGTCTTGCTGAGCTGGCTGTTTGCTGAATTCCATCCCTTTTCTCTCTAGATACCCTACCACATATGTTGTTTTCCCATGGTTGATTTCCTGGCATTTATTCCCAGACAAAACCAGTCACCAGCTGCTGTCTCACACCTTACACACACGGCTCCATTTGTCTCCTCCCCATCTTCTAAAAGTCTGTGAAGCTCCCCAAAACCAGGATGATGTAACCACAAGGCTCCTTGGATGTGACCCTCACCTGGATCAGGCCCGCTGCTGGGTTTCGCCTCTTCTCAAAGTGTTTTTGTCGATGCTGCTCTTGCACCTTCAGAGCAAATCCCGAACCCAAGATGCCCTGGGGAAGAGAACAACAGTTTGCAACTAGCAGGGGTTTAGTTAAGCTTCCACTTAAAAATCGTGGCCAGCTTTCCCTCCAAAGGTTTTTTCCTGGCTCATTTTTTGATTCAAACATAGAGGAATGAAGGAGCCTCCATCCCGGCAGCCATGGCTGACACTCTCCAAGGGGCAACAGACTTTGCTGACACTCACTGGAACTGCAAATTTTCCCAAACTACCTCCAGCCAACTGATAAAATACAAAAGAACCCCATCATGCTGGCATTCAGCAGATTATCCCCACAGGAATCCAGATCCTGCAACACATTGAAATGCACTACCAAAGGGATGAGGAATTTGCTGAAATGATGTAATTGCAGAACAACAGACTGAATTGGGTTGTAAGGGACCTTAAAGCTCATCTCATTCCAACCCTCTGCCATGGGCAGGGACACCTCCCACTATCCCAGGCTGCTCCAAGCCCTGTCCAACCCAGCCTTGAGCACTTCCAAGGATGGGGCAGCCACAACTTCTCTGGGCAACCTGTACCAGGGCCTCACCACCATCACAGGAAAGGATTTCTTCTTAATATCCACTTTAAACTCTCTTTCATCTTAAATTACCCCAAGGAACAACCTTCTGGGGGAAAAGGCGATTTTTATTGCTTCCATAAACATTTGTGCAGAGCCAAACTGAAAGTTCCCATCCCATTTGCTCATGCACACGATGCCCAAGTTGTGGATATTCAAACAGATTTCCCTTTTTCTCCCTCATTTTTTTGATTCACAAGCCACAAAGCATCCCAGTCAGGAGGTGTCTGTTGTGGCTGTTAGAGAGCCACCAGCTCCAGGGGCTGGGGACGAGGTCCAGGTGAGCTCAGCACCCCACACTTACAGCAGGAAGGGCGAAGAAGGAGACGCCGATGAGTGTGAAGGTCGCCGCCAGCAGCCGCCCGTTCCAGGTCTGTGGATACTTGTCCCCGTAGCCAATGGTGGTGAGAGTGATCTGCAGGGAGGAGATCAGCGCCCAGCCCTTGGTCAGACAGCCTAAACACTGAAACAACCCACCCAGAACTCACCCAGCAGCAGAGTGGCACATGGAGCAGCCGGGTCACCGCGTGCCCTGAGCTGCAGCTCGGGGACCCGGGGCACCGGCAGGGAGGGGCAGCCCCACGGGATGCACGGACACCCCAACACCCGCCCTGCTCACCTGCTGGCTTTGACACCCGTTGGGAGCGTTTTGGTGCCTTTGCTGTCACAGAGAGAGCTGCCATCTGGTGCAGAGGCTGGCGGCAGCTCGGAGCCTCCCCCAGGAGGGGCTGTGCCTTCGGCAGGGGAAGCGAACCGGCTCCGCTCCCCCCAGCTCCCTTTCGGCAGCTCAGGAAAGCTATTTGCATTGCACAAAGATCTGCTGCTGTTTATTCCCAATCTTCCCAGCAGTGCCCATCAGCTGGTCTCTACTCCCCTATTTAAAACCAGCCTGTTAGGCTGAGAGGATGAATTAAGGCTCCTTCACACCACCTCATTTAGGGATGGGTTTTGTGCTATTGCAATGCACCAAGGGAGAGCTGGCAAGCTGCTGTCTGTATTTGGGGAACGACCTGAGAGTTTTGTTGGAACCAGAGTCCCCTGAATTTCCAGCTGCAGGGGAAATCACTTTTTCCCACTTCATTCCTTGGACATCACTAGTGGAAAATGCTGGCTATTCCTCCAAGGCTTCCAAGAGGATTTGGAGAGCCTGGGACTGGCAGGGCAAGGCAGAGAGGGATGGTCAGATTAGAAACACCTTTGAGACTTCTGATCCCAAAGGTTCTGATCCCAAAGGCTTTCCCTGTCACACGGCCTCCACGGACAGAGCTGGCCCCAGGGATGGGAGCTGACACCATGCTGGTGTGGCATTGGAAACACGCATTCCATTTAGAATAAAAAATCACTTCTACACAAATGGAAGTAGGATCCCAAAGTGCCTTTTAATTGGGCCCACTAAAAGCCTTATCAATTAGATGATATTTTGACCAAGTGGTTAAAAAATGCATCCACATGGCTAATCCTTACTGAAACACAGAGTTGGAGCAAGGCTCTCTCCATAATCATTGCAAAGCTGGTTTGCAATATTTTTGTAAATTCTATAGACAGCAAGTGTTGGATCAACTAAGATCAACCAAGGGATGAGCTTCTGAACCTGAAATTTGATTTATCCCATCTCTCAACATCTGCCCATATTGGACCCATGAGCTGGACTCTGACAAAAACTGTTTATTTTAATGAAGCTCATTTTTTTCTGAACTTCTCAGTGGCAAAACAGTCTCAGAAGCAGAAGGGATAAATCTGGCCACGGTCCTCCCCAGACTGAGCTCTAATCTGGGCTGTCACTTTTCTCTCATTGTTTATTTTCTCGTTATGTCAAATTGGGCTTTGTTTTTATTTTTCTCTCCTAACTAAGGGGCTTGAAAAGCAATTTACTGCCTCTTTCCCTTTGTTGGAATGGAGGAGCTGCTTGATCAGCCGATTCCTCCCCAAGCCTGTTATTGGGATTTGATCAGATCGGGGATTTTCATTACATGCTTTGTAATCAAGGCCAAACTAGTGATGGAGCAGAAGAACAATAACGCAAGGAGATTAGAACGTCATTAATTCCCTCTTTGTTAATCGAGTAATCCAATAATTCACATGCACACACACAGCAAACCACAAGTATTGCCCTTTCAGCAGAGATGTGACAGGGAGTGCTCGCCCCACTGGAGTCTCTCTGTTACTTAGCCCTATTAATTTTATAAAATTTATTCCAGCACATTCAGCAGCGCCTTGCCCAAGTGCAGTTTAAATAATTAAAGGACAGCAATGCTTGTCAAAACAATGATCAAAGCACCCCATGGTGAGGGATCTCTCTGACTCTGTCACGACAGAGCTCAATCCCATGACTGGGAGCAGACAAGTTCTGGGTTCCTCTGCAGCTCCAGCTAATTCAGAAATGTGATCCCCTAACAATTTCTATGAGGTTTATGTAAGAAAAAGAGCTAAATGGAGCAGCCCGAAGCCATTTAATAAAAATGTTAACTAAGCACTCTCCAAGTCGATACCTCACGTAAGTGATAGAAGATGGAGGGTTAATGGACATTTTATTTTAATAACCAGCAGCTGCTCTATGGAAATTACTTACCAGACCCCACCAGAGTGCATCTGCGTATGTATCAAAGTGCTCATTTTCTCCCTTCTCGGCCAAGTACACCAGGAAAGAGGCCAGGATGAGGCACAGGAAGCCAATATACCAGGCAGTAATCAGCTCCTGCGAGATCATTAAAAGAAAGAAGAGAATAATTGCAGTCCTGGTGTGCATCTCCAAACGCTGAGTTTCTTGCTTGCTGCTGGATCTGAACTTTCCCTGCACTTGTTTAGGTTTTGGGGCTTTGGCTGGAGATCAGCGATGGCACTTTCTGAGATGGGGCCATGGTTCTGCCAGGCCTGAAGACCAAATTATCCAAACCCACAGAGCAAATGGAGAAGGGAGTGTTAAGAGCTCCATTATTGCAAGAACTGGAACTGAGACTTTAAAAACTCTGGTATTTTCCCAGTTAACACAGGGAAGTGGAGTTGAAACTGGAATAGAAATGCCCAGATCTTTAGATATTCTACTTAGGGCAAATCCAATCCCCTAAAGGAGGAGGAGCTGTGAGTTTGGGGTCTGGATGGACTATCCCCCAATTGCAGGAAAGTGTTAATTCGGAACTCACAGGAGTGATTATTTTTGGATTAGGTTAGTGCAAGTGTGGACAAAGGAGACCCACAAATTTCCTGTTTTTTACATTTCTGTCCAGTGCTGGAGAAGCTGGCTAAGCTTCTATGGGGAAAAGAAAGTGAAGGATGCAGGAGAAATGTTAAAATCATAAATACAGCATCAGAAAACAAAAAATTAACAACACCCTCGTCCCAAACTGATCCCTGTACACCAGGGATTGGTTCCATGACTGGAATCTCTCTCTCTCTTCCCTTCTGGACTGGTGGAGCACTGGTGGAGCACTCCATGAGACCTTGTGTCTCTGTCTGTGCTGCTCCCCTGTGTTACCTACGGTGTCCTTCCAATGTCCCCGTGCCTGGAAGAACTTTGTGACGGAGAGCTGAACCAAAGCAGTGTCCCAGGCGAGGAGAACACGAAGAGCAGCCCGACATCCTCACTCAGGCCTTGCTCACCTTGCTGTGCGCGTAGACCACGGAGCCCAGGAGCTTCCAGGTGCCGCCACGCCGGTCCATGCGGATCATGCGCAGGATCTGCAGGAACCTCAGACTCCGTAGAGCAGAGGTGGCAAAGACGTTCCCCTGGGAGCCCGCGGCCAGCACGGCGATGGACGCGATCAGCACCATGATGTCTGCGGGGACACAGGGCAGGGGGAGGTGAGGGGGAGCCCTGAGACCCCACCAAAGGGAGGGCACTGCCGCTGCCTCAGGCCGTGCGTGACACGGGGCTCCCACACTCGTGTCCCCTGCTGGAAGGACAAAGCACTGATCTGAGAGTGGGTGAAGGGAGCTGCTCGCTGCACACCTTGTGGAGACATCCTGGTTTCTTTCTCCACGCTCCTCGTTCCCATAGGAAATGGGTCGAATGCTGCAAAGCCTGAATTTTGGTCTGATTCAGTGTTAATATCGGATTAAATCCTTGCCAAAGGTGCCTTCTTTTATCAGCTATGGCTGCCTGTTACACAGAGCAGGGAATTCCCCATCTCAACTGGGAATGAAAATCTATACATCCTCCATAGTAATCCTAAGGTGCTTAAGGACAAACAAAGTCCAAGAAATAGGCCAAGAAAAAAAGTCTTGTTTAATACATTCCAAAGGTCCCATAAATCTCCTTCCCTGATTTGCTACACAAATTTTATAGGACCATTTTTCTGCAGAATAAACTGAAATCCTGCATATGACCACTGCCAGCCCCCAGACAGTCAAAGGCAGCCTCCATAGCAAAGGGCATGGCCACTCTGCCCATTTCTAATCCCAGAAAACATCACTGCTGTGCCCAGATGGCCCCTCTCACAGGAGAGTCACTGAGTGCTTTACAAACAATAATTAATTCAGTCTCACAGCTCCCTTGTGGGGCAGCTCAGCAGCACCAGGGAAGGCAAAGTGAGACACGGAGTCTCAATGACTTGGGAACAATTTGGTGTGGGGGTTGGACGCAGGATTGCAGGATTCCAGTTCCTGTGCTCACTTTCTCCTGGCTAAACCCTGTTTCTGTGGGTGTGGACAGCTGTCAGTGACTCTTGAAGTGTGCAGGGCACTGGGATGGCTCCCAGGTCAGCAGAAAACAGGGAGAGCCCTGTCACTACAGGACACAAACAAAAGACAAAAGACTCCAAATATTTCAGAGGGCAAAAGGCATAAAAAACCTTTAATTGTCGAATTTTGTAAGGTGTTCCAATACAGACTTAACACGACTGGTGAACAGGACTGATACGTCTCCAATCCCACTGGTCAAACTAGAGAAACAGCCAAAATGTTTTTCTCTGAGAACCAGAAAGATTGTTTTGGGAAAGGACAGTTGTTTTACCAAGATTCTTTTGGGAAGAAGCTTTCCTAAGAAACTTTTCCCTTGGGAAAGGAGTTAGCAGCTACCAGCAGGCTAAAATCTCCAAGACCCAAAAATATCAGGCCCACAGAGCCCTGTGATGAATAACAGAAAGCATGGCCATGGTTTAGGACTTCTGCCTTTGGCTTTTTTGTCCTTTCTCAAGGTGACCACGAAGCAGCTGAAGTTTAACCCCCAAAACACATGCAAGACACTGGAGCACCACGCCAGCAAGAGCTGGGAGTGGCGTGGATTGGGCAATCTCATGCAGGGGCTCAGCTCTTACCGATGACACAGAAAGGTTTGCGGGCAAACTTCAACCGCCCCCGCCAGCCCCGGTAGCGGCAGCAGCAGCCGGCGGCCCAGATCCGCACAAAGTACTCCACCCCAAACACCACGATGGTGACGATTTCCTGAGAGGAGGACAGTGCCATTAGTGGGGGACAAGGATGATGGAGAGCACGCTGACAAATCCAGGACAAACCCACGACCTTGGGAAAACACACCTCAGAAAATACATGGCTGAGCTGCATACAGAAAATACATTTGCACCGCTGAGCAGAGAGCCCAGGCTGGAAAGATCATCAGATCTCTGCTGCTGTGTCTTCCCTCCCCCTCCCCAGCATGGTGAGAGGTGCTGCACGTTGCAGTCATGAACTGGAGTTTTACACCTCCTCATATTGTGCTTGTTCCCCCATCACAGGACTGATCAGCACCTCGGTGTCTCCCTGCCATCAGTCTCCAGGACTCAACTCAGTTAATGCTGAGGGAAGAGCAGAGATGGGAATCACTGAGCAGGAATAATCCTAGAGGTTGACAAAAGAGGATTCCAGGTTTTTCCCCAGGAAACTGGCCTGGCTGCCTGTGTGTGCTGGGAGATCTGGTGCAGGCATGCTGTAGATCCTCCATCCCTCGATGCCACGTGAGCTCTTTCCAGCTCTTTCCATCTCCACCTGAGTATCCCATGCATGCTCCCTCCCCTCTGAGATCTTGTCTCACCTTTCTCATGTGTCAAACACAGCAAAGCCCTAATTAAGTCTGCAGCACCTTTTGATTTGATGTAGGGCAAGAATGGGGAAAAAAGACAAAAGAAGAGGAAACAGGAGAATCCAGCAGCCCTGGATTTTTAAAAAATTTTTCCCCTTTCTGACCCACAGGCCTGAGTGGTCCCCTTCTCACAAGGCACAGCTTAAATTCTTGCCTCAAACACCCCCAGTCTCAGGGGTCCGTGTGGTTTTGACTTTATTTTAATACTTCACTGTCAGCCCCCACTCACCAGGATGTAAAGGGCTCCTTCTGAGCTGTTCTGGTACTCATCAATGGTTGAAAAGACAGACAGCACCAGGCAGGAGAACACTAGTAGAAAACTAAAGAACAGAAGAAGAGAGAGAGAAAGAAGGTCAGTCTTAATGGCAGTAAATTTTCATGTTCATCCAATGAACTCAGAGAGCAATTTTGGGTATATTTCTCTCAGAGTATTTACTGCACAGCTGCTACATCACCATGTAAAAAAGGGTAAGTAAAGTGCCCAGTTTTGCTAACTGGAAGGGTTATGTGTGGATGGACCCAATGGACTATCCCCAGTTTGGCCAGTGCCAATCCAGTTCCCTTTCCAGCTGGCAGCTCTGATCACTTCTGACATTTTTTCCCCAAGGAAGTGTCAGCTCTTTCAGCAGCACGCCTCCAAAAGCATCCAAATGAGCAGGGATATTTCTAACAGGGATAAGAGGGGAGCAGACTGGCAGAGGAGCAGGAACATGGGCTGAGCATGAGCTCCACTCATGCTCTACTTATACATTTACATCCACAAAAGCTCACACAGAAGTGGTGCTGCAATTCTTGCCAGAGTAGGACATTTTTGGGTGGATTTAATGTTCCTTTCTCAGGCAGGTACTCCACATTAACTCCCCGCTGCCTGGAAAGACTGTTGACTTTTTGGGCTTGTTGGAGCATCACTGGGAGGTGGGTGGTTGTTACCCTGCTCTTCTGTGGCCAGACATGGGACAGAAGAGGAGTTTGATCCAGCCCAAGGGAATGTGATTTTGGTGCTGTTGGCACTGGGGAATGAGCTGGGCTAGTCTCTGTCCCAGCTTTTTGGGGACAAAAGAAGCCTCATCCTGCCATAAGCTGTGGGGATACAACCTTGATATCAACCCTTCCAGCCTCTAATTTACCACAAAACTGGGGAGATGCTCAAACCCCAGCACACATCCAGACCTCACTGACATCTACATCCACGGGCAGGCTCCCAAAAGCAGCCTGGGCAGAGCCCCCAGCCTGTCACTCACTGCCTGCCCCCACCAGTGCTGGATGTCCTGATGCAAATCCAAGGGCTCAGAATGAGTGACAGGAGCTCGACTCTCTTGTGACACTCAGCGCCTCAATCCGCAGCTGCCGAGGTGTCCTGGCATCTGCTCAAGGATGGAGGCTCCCTCCCCTGCCCACTGCTTGCTCCAGCAAAAGCAGGGAAATTAATTTACTCGGGATCGATTTACTAATACAATAAAGTGGGCCAGCGCAAGGAGAAACTAAAAGCTGCATTCTTTAGGAGCATTAAATAATTCATCTGTCTGACTTTGTCTCACATTCCTACGAGCTGCATCGTGAATATTTATAAGGTTTGGTTCTGCTGGTGGGGGCTGTTGCTTTTTGGTGAATAACGAAAAGGAGTTTCACACCACCAGGTCGTGCTTGTGGCTTTGTAGTGACCATTAATGTCACAGTAACAAGTAAAAATAGGGAGATTTGCAGTATTTATTCGAACCACAGGCTGAAACGTGGTGCTGAAGGTAAGGGACCTTCAGAGCCATCTGAGCCAAGGCTGAGCTTTATCAGCCACAAGATGAATCCAACATCCAGCAGAAAATTGCCTGATTTTTCACTGCAAACTCCTCCTTCTCACATTGGATTTGGTGTGCAGACACTTGAAACAACCTCAGGAGAGTAAGAAAACCTCACCTGCAATCCCACTCATGATGCCACTCAACATCTTGTCCAGGTCCCACTTCAATACCTTTTCTCCCCAAGCTGGTCTTTTAAAACCCTTGCCATAAACAATCCCACCACCACCTGCCCTGCAGGCAGATGGGCTCCATCCATCCCCACATCCTCCAGACTGCTGGGGCCATGTCCTGGGAGCTGGAGAAGGGCCCCCACTGCTGCCCACACCATGGCAGGGGGAGCAGGATCCCATACCCAGCAGAGAAGGAGCTGCAGCTAGGTTGCTGAACTCCTGGAATGGCCCAGATTTTGCTGGAAGCTTCTATGTTGAAGTGAGAAACAAATGAATAATCAATGAGAGAAGAAAGGGAAAAAAACCAAACCAAAACAAAACAAAACAAAAAAAACAGACAAAAAAAAAAGATAATGGAAAGAGATCAAGGGAAAAGAGAATTCTACATTTTCTGATTAAAGAAGTAGAATGTGAGTTGTATTTATCTTTCTGACCAAACATCATTGCAAAGTGCCTGAGGAAGGGCTGAAAGCAAAGTGCCAATATCAGAGCAGGCTCACACACTGTGTTTGCTCAGATGATCACCTTGGATGGATCCAGAATGAAGCCACTATCAGTTCATGAGTCCTGGCAGGGACACATGCCACAAAAAAACAGAATTCCTGTATGTTAAGTTGTCACTAGACAGATATTGATGGGATGGGGGAAAAAATAAATAGAAATTGCTTTATCACCTCAAATCTCAAGGATGGATTGTGCAAGCTGTGGTTATGGGGAGAGCTGGGGCAGCTGCAGGTGCTGCTGGAGCAGTTGGACACCTGGGTGCTGCTTCTCCCCCTTCCAGCACATCCCTGCAGCCCCACCCCGGCCTCCCCGTGCTCCTCAGCTCCCCAGGGCCAGCTCAGAGCTGCTGCAATTTCCACTCTGGGCTCCCCAGGGCTTCCATTGCCAGGGAGACCTGATGCAGATCAGGCTGGCAGGGCCAGCATTAATTACAGCTCTGCTGAGCACGGGAGGCAGCAGGGAATGCACCAGCTCCTCCAGCGGAGCAGGAGATCCATGGCCAAATCCCACAGGGACAAAACCCTACCCTGGCTCAGCCCCAACAGGTAAGGAATCTCCCTGTCCCAGGCACCAGGTAAGGAGCAGGCTGCCAGCAAGGGATGCAGGCTCTGGCTCAGCACAGGAGGAGCTGCACACACATCCCAGAACAGCTCCATGGGGATGCACAGCTTCTCTGCCTGGCCGTGGGGCCCACAGCCTCAGGGAGCTGGGAAAGGAGAGTCAGAGAATGGCACCTTTCTGCATGGAAAACTGCATTTGGGGGATCCAGGTCTGTCTGGCTCCTGGGAGGCTTTGAGGGATCTGCAGATCCCCTTTGGACAGAGGAGTGGAAGAGGTACGTGCACATCAGGGCATGGATCCTCTGAGCTGCCACAGAGGGGAACAGGAAGCTGGACTCTGCTTTAATTCCACCTAATCTACCCAGACAGATCAGGAAAGGGCTTCAGATAATAATGGATAGCTAAGGAAAGGGAAACAAGCCAATAAATAGTGCAGCAGTTGGGATGAATCTAATTTTTAAAGCTACATATCTAATGAAAGCAAATTATGTCTGCAGCCTGACTCTGGGAAACGTTCGTGTGCAATAAGGAACATTAATCAGGTCCCATCTAATGATTTTTACATTAAAGATGCCAATTCTGCTTGGAACATTGGAGAAGACAATATCCTCCTCCTGAGCAGACAGGTCCTGCCTGATGCATGGCTGGAGTCAGCACCCAGCATCCCCAAAACTCTGGGCAGGATTCAGAGTGGTTGGGGACTGCTGACTCCTCTCCAGACTGATAGAAAAGAGAAATCTGGCTCCAGCCTGTTGGAGAAAGACACCTCATTGCATTTTCCCACCCCCCACTTATCCCTGCAGGCCCCCAGCACCTTCTGCTTCTCTGACATCCCCCTCACCTGTTGCTGAGACCTTTCAGCTCAGCCAAGACTCAGCTGTGCAAATCTGACTGCTGCTAATACCAGTAAATCCAAAGACCTCCAAAGTCTGACTGTACATCCAAAGGTTATGTTGACTTAAAACACCCGTGCAAGCTTCTTATTACAATTTTTAAATCCCAGCACAAAATCTGCATATCCAGATTTCATATCCACTGTGCTTCAGGTTAGCAACAGAAAAAGGAATGACTGAACTCCTCCTTGGAAATAAAAATACTTTAAATGGCACGAAACACGAAAGATTGTCCTTCTCTTTTTTTTTTTTTGTTCCTCAGTGAAAGCACATGATGGAATCATCATAAAGCTTCTCAGGTTAATCATCTAATTTGCCTTCCAAAAGAAACCCCCTTGGAATCCACATGCCCATTTACATAACAATTTTAAAAGGCCTCTAAATTTATTCCTGAAATACTCATATTCAAGTAACATTCACTGACATTCAGAAATGTTGGGGTTCCTCTGATGGAGCACCACTAATTAGCAACTGGATGTGATGGAGATGGAGACAACACAAGGAGGTGACAGAAGCTTGTAGAGAAGCCACTGTGCTTGCTGCCCACTTTGATGGCTTTCCCTGGAATTGAGGAAGGCCATTAATGATTTGTTTAATTAGAAGGGGCAAAGCTGGAAAGGAAGGAGTATTTCACTGCAGGCATTCAAGAGCTGCACAATGAAAAGCAACTTAAAACATTTCAAACACTTGAAAATTACTTTGGGGATGTAAAGGGGGCATTGATAATTTTGCTCAGATAAAACTGACGTGCTTATGTGCAATCCAGCTGCAATCCCAGCAAATCCATTTGCTGAGGGCTCTGTGAAAGGCTGCAGTTCAAGTACCTAAAACTTTGATGTAAATCAAAGGCCAGGAAAATACAGAGATGACAGTGAGTGAAGGTGAAAGAGCATCCACAGCAAAGAGAAACAGAGATTGGCAAACCCCTTTTAGTGCTCAGAGGGCCTCGAAATCAGAATGGGAGTATTTGCAGCTCACTTTAAACCTCCACTGAGTCAGAAGCAAAACGCTGAGAAAGCCGTGACTTTTCCAGGGATAAAGACTTTGTCGTATGGCTCCTACCCTTAGCCAGGAGCATCCATCATCTTTATTCATGTAAGCAATCCTGCTGTGACTTGCAACCTGGCTGCTCATTTCCAAGGCTGAATAGAAGCCTAAATACCTCACTCCGGGTTCCCACATCCCTTGGTCTCAGCCAAAATCATCTCCCAAGGCAAATTCTGTCACTAGAAGAGCTGGAAATAGAAGTGGAGAGCCCTGCCTTTTGGTGCTGTGCCTTAATGAATGCTCTCCTGCCCAAAAATAACTCCTGATGGCATCTCAATCCCCTCAGGTTTGGCCATGCCCAGCCCCATCCTCCATCCTGAGACTTTGCTCTTTTTGGATGAGCCTGGAGGATCCCTGAGCATCCATGAGGGTAGGAACCATTGTTTGTGGTGAGCACACTGGCTGGCTCCAAGGCAGGGATTGTTATGGTTTATAAACTTTTTAATAAATCATTATCAAAGGCCTGTCTGGGACAACATTTACAGCTCCTGTGCATGCTCAGTGCACTCAGGGGAGGCCTGAGCAGCCCTGATAAGAATCCCCTTCCTTGTACAAAGCCATAAAGAGCACTGAGGACTGTGGTGTGAACTGTGGAATGGTTTGGGTTGAAAAGGACCTTAAAGATCATCTAATTCCAAACCCCTGCCTTGGGGCTGACACCTTCCACTGGAGCATCTCCAGAGGACCAAAGCAGCGTTCCAGGGAAGGCTGTGGTGCACACAGTGAGGCTTTGGATGGCGTGCTGGGAGGTGAGAATTCATCAGGCTACAGGGAAATAGTTCTTAGAGATCCATGCTAAAGGGCTGGCTCTGAGATGGGAAAGAAAATCACAGAATTTAAGTTGGAAAAACTCTCCAGGATCTTTGAGTCCATCCCTTCCCCAGCACTGCCAAGGCCACCACTAAATCCTGTCCCCAAGTGTCCCGTCTACACATCTGTGAAATTCCTCTGTATGAGAACAGCAAAGTGGCACAACCAAGTCACAAAACACAAATCATCTTGCCCTGCCTGCCTTCTGTTCAGGAAGATTTCTCTATTTCTTAGAAATAAAAGCAGGATTTCAGAAATATTTCCTTCAATATCTACCACTTCTGAAATCAGTTTCTACTCCAAAAGCTCCTCCAGCCTTTTGCCCTTGCTTTTACAGGAGTGCCAAAGTCCTGATCCAAACCCGTGGAGTGCAGGAATTTGAGCTGAAATTGGGTTTCCATGAAATGCCTTGTCCCTAGTCCAGCAAAGGATTGTGCATCTTCACACTTAGGAGCAAGAGTGAGCTTAAGAGCTTTTCTGGACTGAAGCCTCAAAGAACAAAAGCCGTCTGGAAATGCCAGGGAATGGAGATCAAGACCTGAACACTTACAGTGGGAAAAGGAGTTAAAAGTAAGGAATTGCTTGGGTTTTTTACAGGCTGGCTCTAATCATTTAACTTAGGCTGAATAAAAGCCTTATTAATAATAATGACTGCATGCAAAGTTCTAGCTCCAATGTTCCGCTTTGTCCTCACCCAGAATGAATCACTTGGAAATGCTTGTCTGCGTATTCTCCTCGCCCTGCACACGCAGCCTCAGAGGAGCCAGATGTCTGGAGGAAAACCCAAAGTATTAATCAAGCCCGTGCACCTGCCAGAAGAGTCTGTTCCTGCTGGGATCCAGCTCTGCCGGGCTGAGGCTTCCTTTCAAAAAATTTGGTGGGGAGCAATATATTCATGCAGCTGCAGAAATGGTTCATGGGAGAGAATCCTAAAGCCCACGGTGCAATTACAGTGCATTGGGAGGTAAATTAAGAGTATAAAATATTGGACATTTAAGTAATTCTTAAAATGTCTGTGCAGGCATTTATTCAGATCATGTTCATTGATTTTAATGTGAGGGAAAGTTGCTGTCTCATGCAATACCCGTATTATTCAGATTGAAATCTGAGCACTGCCTCTCTTTCATCCCACAGGGTATTCCCTCAAAAGAGCCTCTGCTTCCTCCCCACCCTGGAGGAATCATTGCTAGTGAGCACAGGAATACAAACCTTCCTGATCCAACCTTTATCCCTATTTGAAGATCAAGTTCTTTCTGTTTCTTAAGCCTTGCTTTTCTCCAACACCTCAAGAAAAATAAATTTTACAAGCTGAGGAAATGCTGCATGGTTGGAGCATGCAGGAATTAAAATCCCTCTTGCTGAGGTCAAACTCCTCTGACTGACCTGGGCAAGTCACTCGATCTGACTTAAGCAAGCTCCAAAACTGGGTTAAAAGAAAGCTGTCCCTATAAAATGTGATGCTGCATCTCATCTAAACATTCCTCGAGGGAATGTGATATACAAAAATAGGCTCTGGTCTAATTGCAGATAGGAAGATTGTCTCCAATAGGGCTGGTTTCCGCGGCAGACAGGAATAGTTGCTGGTTTTACAAAGGTCTGTCCCAAAAGCAGCAATTCAGCTGCAGCCTGAGGTTTCCTGCCCACAAAGGACAAGCTCCATCCCCCCTAGCTTCACCTCCCCATCTCTGACTTTGCACGAGTTCTGTAGCACCACGAATTACAGCACCTCAGAAACAAAATTCCTTGCTCAGAGCATCCTCAGTGAGCTGATGCCACAGGGGCTTGGCAGCTCCCAGCAGCCACAGAAGGCAGCTAAATGCCTCAAAATCCTTGTGCTGCCTTTCAAAACCTCAGTTTCCCCATGAGTGAGGCCCTTGGCTTGTGCTCCTGTAAAAGCAGGACCCCAGAACTGCTGCTCTTGGGCTCCCTCCCAGCTAAGAGTGAGGGAGGATGGATGAGACATTGGCAATTTTGAAGGCACTCAGATGCCCCAGTCACTTCTAGGGTCCATCCCCAGCTTCATTGCTTGATAATTAGAAGACAAGGATGTGGTTTCTAAGAACCAGAGGCTAATGGACAACACCAAAGTGGAAAATGCAAGGATTACCAAAGCCCTGTTAATTTCATTTGTTCATTCGTTTAATAAACAGAATCTTGGGGAAAATAAAGAGGCATTTTCAAACTGCCCATGTAATATGCCTGAGAGTTGGTAATTTCAGTACCTGTTTAATTTTACCTCTCTTGTCCCAGGTAGTGAGCAGGATCTCACAACCAAGGTGCAGAAGAATTGGTTTAGAGCCTTTTGATTTCAGTCTCCAAAAGATTATGATCCCCAAGTTGGGTAAAAAAAAAAAAAAAAAAAAAAAAAAAAAAAAAAAAAAAAAAAAAAAAAAGTAACCCGAGGAGTAACAGGAATGCCACAATAATGAGGATTGATGTTCCCTCTCACCCACTCCAGCACAAATCAGGAATAATCCTCTGAAGCCAAGGGGGCTGCACTGCCACAGGAGAGGCTCCAGCTCAGCTGGGTCCAAACCCTGCAATACCTGAGAGACACCTGAGTTTGGCACATGAGAAAATGCAAGATCAGGTGCAGCACCAGAAATAAAAGGCCAGTGGTCAGTTCTGGAGCTCTGCATCCTTCCCCACGTTGGCAGGGTATCATGATCCTCCACAACAGAGGTGGCAGAGCACGGCCCTGGTGCTTTCCATGCCTGTGGAGCTGCTCCTGTCAGGATGGGAACACTTTTTGCAGGAGCAGCATCTGGGCCATGCAGACAGGCAGCCCAGAGGAGCTGCCCAGGGTGAAGGGATGCAAAACAAACTCAGATCTCTGGAGAGCTCAGCATTTAGAAGACAGTGCTCTTTAGCCCTAAAAAACTGCTGAACCAGCCCAGTTATGCTGCAGGGAAGGGACAACATCACACCAGCTGCCAGTCAATCCCTGCTTAACTTCACCACTAACAGAACTATTTTGAGTCTCTCAGGAGCCACAGCTCTGAATTTAAAAGTCTTTTTCCACCTTCTCCTCTCCATCAGCAGCCAGATTTGTGCTCCCCAGGAGCGATGGGGACATCATCCTGCCACCACCCACACTGTCACCTCCTTGGCAGAGAACGGCCAGCTCGTGACACCTGCATGGACAGTGCCAGGTCTGCCAGGGCACAGCCTCTCTTTGCACCTGACACGTTAATCCCCAGCACCAAAGGACAATTAATCACTGCTGTCACCTCTCACTTCTTCCCTGGCATAACCCAAATTCTGCAGGTGGGTGGCCAGGTGTGGATGGGAGCAGGTGAGCACAGCTCACACATCAAGAACCTTTTACAGAGGGAGAGGCTGCCCAGAGAGCAGAACCCTGCAGAAAGTGGAGGAAAGCCATGGCCCTGCCACAGGAAATCAGGGTAACCTCAGTTAATGAGGGAGCCTCGTTTGAACTGGGCAGCTTTGGGGGCAGGGCTGGGGTTCAGACCCAGCACGTTCTGCTCAGGGCTCTTGTGCTCACCTGGATAGTTGCAAAAAAGGTGACATTACCTCACCCAAAGCTCCCCCAAAACCCCCATCAGTGGAAGAGGGGAGGAATGCATGTCCTCCCCAGCAGTCCCTGCAATGCAGCAGTTCACAGGTCAGCACAACCTCTTCAGCTGAGGCTACATCACCCAGCCAGCTCCCAAACCCCACGCCTGTCCCTCACTGCTGCTCATTCCTGTGGACCACTCAGAGATGGGCAGATGGAAATCAGGCTCAGACAGCACCAGCCAGGTGGTGACCAAACCTCTGTGGATCTCCTGACTCCTGAGGCAATGGATGAGCCTCACACGACTGCCCTGTCTGGCTGCCTCCCTGTCTCTACCTAAAACTTGGATCTGTTGGCTGATTTTCACCAAGTTTGCCAAAGTGATGGGCAGCAGTGAGGATAAGAACCTCTTCCCCTGTTTCTGTTCCCAGAGGAGGCTGCCACGTGAGCTCCATGGGGCTGGCACACAGCAGCCAGCCTGGGAAAGCCACGAGCTCCCAGAGAGCAGCTCCCCCACGTTCCCCCACACAGAAAATGACAGGTTTGTTCCCTCTGCTTATTTCCCTGTGCCAGTAAACACAACAATAAATAGCAAGCTGCAGGAGGCAGATGATTGTGTGGTGAAAGGTGGAAAACATCTAAAAATGATTTAAAGCAAGGAGGAGAATAGGAAGAAAGGGCTGTGGATTATAATCTCTGAGGAGGAGGAGCTGCTGGGCTGGGGAAATGCAGCAGAAGCAGGGAAAGTTTTCCTTCCCACCCTCCAGCTCCTTGCTCTGAGTGATGCTCAGGTCTTCTGTGCAGGTGTCTCTTTGCAAAGGTCCCCAAACCCACCCCTGGCACAGGCCCCAGCAGTCCCAGCCCTGGGACAGGAGCAAAAGCAGCACTGCAGGGGCTGGACCCTACAAAAACTCCTAAGGAACAGGGACACAGGGCATGGACACAGTAATGCTGAAGAGAGATTATCTAGCTGCCATTTCAACACGCTGGTAAATCAAAGTCGATGGAAGCCATATGCTCTGCTGGGAAGCATCCATCTCGTTGCCAGGGAAACATCCTTCCCGTTTAAAATGGCAGGCAAAGGCTTGCAAAAACCTGCTTTTAACCCCCTTTTCTCAGGCATGATCCAAGTCCCCCAGCAGCTCCCCCAGCCCTGCGGCATCGCTGCACTGCTGCCTGGGAGAGCTGCTGCAGCTTAGCCTGGGAACAGCAGAAGGAGATGGTGCTTCTCCCCTGGGCTCCAGAGGAAATCAGAGCCAGCCTGGCAGCAGTGAGATCCCATATCAAATTCCCAGCTTACTCCCAGGGCAGCTTCCACGGTTCATTCCTCTGGAAAAACAGGGAATCCCTGTCCTGGGTCACATCCAGCAGCTCCACTCAGGGATGCTGCAGGTGCCTGGTACAGACACACACAGATGTGCCCAGCTGTGGGGCAAGACCCTGCTGCAGCAAGGAAGGACCAAGAGCAGGACCACAGCTGGGTTTGTGCTGCTCAAACCATCCCCTGCAGAGCTGCAGGTACCACCCATTCCTCACAGGCAGCCAGCACAAATCTGACCTTGGGAATTTCGGCAATCCACAGCCAGCACTGCAGGCTCCAGGAGCCACAGGAAACCAGCACTGAGCTCAGCTGGATCTGCAGCTGGCCCTGGGTCTCCTGCTCTGCATCTGCACCTTCTCCTTGCTCCCTCTAAGCCAGAGGTACAGCCCTGGGTCTAACAGGGCCAGGCTGGTTTGCTGGGGTCACTGGCAGCTGCAGGAGGAGGTGATGGGGATGTGGGAAGGAGCACTTCCAGAGCACAATTTATATCGTGGCACTGTGGAAGTCACAGCAACAAACACTCTTCAGCCTATTAACACAAATGAATTTGCATGGGATTTTGTTTTAAACAGAAGATACAAACCAGTGCCCACTGGAACAGAACTAGACATCATTTGGTAAAGATTTTACTTCTCTGTGTTTACCTGCCACTGAAGCCTCTCATGATTTTTTTTTTTTAGTAGAATTACAGGTTCAGGTTGAAGGGGACCTGCAAGATCACCTTGTTCCAACCCTCTGGCCATGGGCAGGGACATCTTCCACTAGACCTCGTTGCTCCATGCCCTATCCAACCTGGCCTAGGACACTTCCAGCCCCTTCTTTTCAAACTGTTCTCATTTATTGTAAATCCCACAAGCAGATGATGCCAAAACATTTTCTATTCTGATAAGTAACTATGCCTTAAAAACATTTATAATGGAGATCACAGACAACATTTAATAATTCAAAACCTAGGAAGTCATGATGGGACAAGGATACATCCTGAAGGCTCCTAGTCTGTATGGGAAATGGTTATTGAAGCTGGAGGAGGGAGAAGCTAGAGTTACAGCCTCGGGAGCATGGATTTTTATGCTGCAGGCATCCTGTGTCACTGAATTCCTCTGTACCTCAGCTCCCAGCTGGAAAACGTGGTGATGATTCCCCCCAAGCACACAGGGGCACAGCTGAGGTTAAGCCCAGGTCTAGCTCAAGACATGTCCATGGCCCTCAGCAAGCAGTAAGTCCTTCTGGAGTAGCACAAAGCCTGGCACAAAACCACTGCAAAGCACACCAGCAACCAGGGCTCACGTGGACCAGAGCCAACACAGCATCTTAAACCACAGCACGAAGCCACGCGGGAGCTCCCAGGAGAAACATCCTCCAGCACACGACCCCAGGCCATGCCCAGCACCACAGCCAAGGGGTTGGTCCACCCCCAGGTAACAGCTGGAGGTGTTTGCAACAGCCTTCAGTGCCTCTCCTGGAGGCTGGCCTGGCTCCAGCAGTGCAGCCCGCCAGCAGCCGCCGCAGCGCGGATCCCCCACCGGGGCACCCCGGAGCCGGGCAGGAGTCACCTTCACTGCTGCCACCAGAGCCACATCACCCTGGCAGCTGGCCCGAGATGTGCTCGGGCTGTCTGGGGATTGTGTCAGCGGGCACTGTCAGTATCCAGTGGCCCTTTTGTGCTCCTGCATTTCCTTTCACTGCCTGCCTGGCTCGGAGCCGTGTGCGCGCTCGGACACCGGCAGGGACACAGAGCAATGAACGGAGAACAGCCACAGAGTATGGGGAGTCACAGCATCCTCAGGCTGCTGCTGAACCAAAGGAGGAATCCAAATCCAGTCCTCAGCCTGCTGCTGAACCAAAGCAGGAGCAGCCCCATCCTGCTTGTGTAACCCGGCCTCGCAGGACCTTCCCCATAATTACAGGGCCTTTCTCTGCAGTCCCACGGGGGCCGTGAGCTGTGCTCTGAAAGGATGCTCAGAGCTGAGCTTCCTCTCCAGCACATATTTCCAGTCTTCCCTAGAAACAGCAAAGAGCAAGAGGAAGCAGGAAGGAGAGAGGGAAAAAAAAAAAGTTTAATTAATCTTTGTTTAATTTCTGCTGTCTTTTAGCAAATGGAAAATAAGTGAGCAAGGCCTGTGCTGCTGCTCTGGGCTCCAGCAGCCCGTGTGTTTCCCAGAGGGGATGTACATCCCACCAGGCCACGGCAGCCAGCAGGGAATGCCATCGCAGCTCAGGCTTGACTCCAGCCACTCTTCCCAACACATCCCACAGGGATGTGGCTGCAGGACAGATGGGCTTCCCCAGAACCAGATGAGGAGGCAATTCATTACCTTCATTAATTTCTCTGTGATTTTCAGTAGCCATCAGCTCCCAAGGGGGGAAGAGCATGGCCAGAGAGGACTGAACTCTTCTTGGAGGTTCAGCCCGTTTATCTACAGCAGGCTGGGGTTTGGGCAGGTGCTCTCTACCAAACACACACACACAGAAGGCTGTCTGCAAAGAGGGGAAGCAAAAATGGCAGGTTTGATCGAGGTACTGCCCAGGTGCACAAGTTCTTGCAGATGGATAGGCCAAGCCCAGGCAGGATCAAGCCCTGAATTATCAGTAGGTGTCCTAGGTTTGGCTATTTCAAATCTTGGGTGGAGACCTGAGGTTGGGATATGCCCCACCTACTTACAGATGTTTACATCCCCACCTCCTGGTAAAAAACAGTAGGATAGAAACAACTTCAGAGTCCTATTCATTCGTCTTATTCAGACACTTCCATTACCTTTTCCTGTACTTACAACCCCAAATCATTCTCCCCATACTAAGATTGTTTAAAAACATTGCCAATTTAAAGCCAAGTTTCATACCTACACGATGTTATCTAAACTGACAGAGAACAGGATTAGGTTGGATATTAGGAAGGAATTGTTCCCTGTGAGGGTGCTGAGGCCCTGGCTCAGGCTGCCCAGAGAAGCTGTGGCTGCCCCTTCCCTGGGAGTGTCCAAGGCCAGGCTGGACAGGACTTGGAGCAACCTGGGACAGTGGAAGGTGTCCCTGCCCATGGCAGGGGGGTGGAACAAGATGAGCTTTAAGATATCCTCTCATGTAATTCTCTAATTCTATTTATCCCAATTATCTACTGATCCTCATACCAAGCCTCAGCAGCTCTCTCTGTGTCATTTAATATGACTTGAGGTGCTCCCACCACCCACAACTGCATCGGGAGGGGGAGGGTGCAGGCTCTGGGTCTGGAGGGGTAGCTCAGAGAAGGTTTAAAATTACATCTGTTTTCTATTGCAGAAAAGAAAAACAACATCAGCTACAAAAGGTCAGTGCAGAAATTCTTCCTATCCCTCATTAGCTGGCACGATAAGTGAGAAGCTGCTAATTAAGAATAGCATTAAAAACATCTAGATGTTAAAAGACAAAAATGTGGAGGAGAAAGATTCAACTCAAAATTCTGGTAAATTACAGACAAAGAGCTCAGGAAATTCTCCTTCACTCCTAAGTCTTTTCCCTTCCTTACATGAATAGGCATAGCTAAGAAAAAGAGCATGACAGAGATGTGCATCCCCTACCCACAAGAACCAAACCAGAGATCACATTAACCAAGTTCCTTTCGTGCTGATACGGATTAAATGCTCCGTTCCCCCAGGCTATGGAGACACAGCCCTCATGAAGTGCCAGCAATTGAGTTCAAGACATAATGACATGAGGACTTGTCCCTCTGGCTCAGGGTGATGCTTAATTGGGTGTGAAGCCAGCTTTTGGATGAACACTGCCATTAGCACACTGGCTTCTGTGCAGCTCCCGGAGAGGTGCTACTCCTTACCCCCCAAATTCATGGCAGGGCAGCCTTCTGCAGGCATGGGGTGTGTCTGGAAAGGCTCATCCCGGGGAAAAGGACACAATAAAATTCCCCCACTGGCAGTGTCTCAGAGGAGCCCACCCACGTTTGCCCATGGCACCTCCAGTCCCTGCTCTGACACCAATGGGGACTTACAGCCACTCAATGCCTCATCTCTTCTAAATAATTAAAACCCCTCTAATCAAAAACCCAACAGGATCAGCAGAGCAACCCCTGGGGGTAAAAGAGGGTACAAATCCCACCTCCCCCTCAGCCATGAGCCACTGAAGAGCAAGAGCTGCTCCTCAAGGACACACAGCACGCTCAGGTCCCCACGAGCTGCGCCAGCAGCACCACAGCCCGAGATGGACAAACATCCCATGCAAGCTCCTACCCATGCTCCAAACAGCCATGCTCCTGCAGCCACGAGAGATGGGACCAGCAGCACGCATCTTCCAAAGGATGGAGCCACTTTGAGGGTTGGTTTTGTTGCTCATTCAAGCCTGGAGTCTTTATATAGTGTCAGGGCAGGATCCAAAAGCGGAAGAGAGACACCCACTCCCAGGGAGTGTAACACACACACTGAAATAAATAGCTCCCTGCCTAAGGGGATGACTCAGGAATCTCACTAGTCCTTAAGGCACAAATCACTGCTAATAAACCCCAGAAAGCTTGGAGGAAGGCCTAGCAAGAGGTCAACTGGGCAAGACTTGGCATTTCCAGCTTTGCCAGGCATAAAGGAAGAGGAAGGATGAATAACCACTGAGAAATAACAATGTCCAACATTGAGGCAATGGTCACACCAGCCTAAGCCCTTCCTGCAGTCTACCTACCTCAAGACAATTGAGTAGTCCTTGCTAGGGGAGAGGTTTTGTTTTTCACTGCCCCTCCTGGAAGCACTCGGGCTTAACCACCATATGGCTTGAAGTGGCAGGAGGAAACAGCCTCACTCCCTGTTTGTCCAGCAATAATATACAGATATTTATATTTACCTATTTTCCTTTCCTCTTGAGTGAAAGAGTGCTCTCACATCCCTTATTATGTTCTTCAGATCAGGTAACGAATCTCCCAGCAAGCATAAACTCAATTAATGGCCACTTTGAGACTCTGAGTTGAGCACAAACCCATAAACATGCAGGAGAACATCTCCCAGAGCTGTCATTTCGCTGCCACATATAACACTCCAACAGGAGAGAGTCAATAAGACCCATTCACAGCCCTCCACGTGCTGCATCTGTAATGAACAGTGAGATCACAGCAAACTGTCCCTCTGTGGGTGATCCATGTCACTGGGAAGATGCCACCTTCATCCTCCCAGCCCAACCTTTGCCCTGCTGAGGTTCTCCAGGCTGGCCAAAGCCAACCCCATCTGCCCTTGCAAACCCAAGGAGCACAGACAGAAACCAAACCACCAATCCAAAATCAAATCAGGTGACAGGAAATGCTAGTAAATAGAAAAGTGGAGCAAAGACAACATTGAGCAGTGCCTCAACAACTATTTTATGCCTTTTCTGTGTCTTGAATGCTCAATGCACCAAGTCTTCCAGCAGGGACTGGCTCTTTTTGACTTGATGGGCAGAACAGAAACTTGTAGACTTCTACTCCCATTAGGGATGCCTGCACATTGCCATAATATTAACAGAATAATATTTTCCCCTTTCTATTCATTTTAACTTTTCTTTGACTGATTTTTTTTTCTTTTTCCTTTGCACCCCATATTAGTTTTTTCCACCACACCAAGCCAAAGCTGCAGGAAACAGACACAGCAGGTACCCAGACAAAACCTACTGCCCTCCCACAGGAGACACACGAGGTGCACACAGGGCACTCTTGAGTCAGGATTGCTGATAGCTTATTTTTTTTTCCTGAGCATCATGATAACTCCATGGAGAGTGACAGGCTCGCTGTGGAAGCTGCATTAGGAGTGCCTGCCCTGCCGTGCTCATCCCTTGCAGTGCGTGACAGCAGCTCTGCTGCCACCCCAGCCCTAATTTGCTCCCACACTGTCACCTCCCCAGGGCTGGCAGAGCTCTAAACGAGAGAGCAGGACTGCCAGGCAGATCAGGGTTTGTTTACAAATGAGGGATTTGTGAATGCCTGGGAAAGACCCTCCGGAAGGCAAAACCTGTCCTGAAGAGACCAAGCACCAGCCACGACGGACTGCCAGGAAGCTCAGATGGAGAGCAGCTCCCTCCTAACCCAGCCATTCCCTCTGCCTTTGCCTGTCCTCTTGTTTCTTTTCCTTGTCCCACCCTCCTGGGGGAGGCAGTAAAAAAAGGACAATCTGGTAACTGGGCAGTTCACTCTGAAACACAACTGGAGCTGCTTAGGAATCACACCCAGTATCAAGGAGGCTTGACTGCTTCTGACTTTTTCCAGTCTTGCCTTGCAGATCGCAAGAGCTGATCAGGGTTTGCCACAAAGATTCCTTCCTCAAAACCTCTTCTCAAAGGTGGATCTCAGATCCAGGTCATCCCATTTCAGTGTGGATCGGCCTCATCTCTCCCCTCCACCTGCTGGGGTGTCCACAGTGCAGTTCTGGCTTTGAACACCCCAGTTCCCACAGGCTGTGGCAGGAGGTGGGAGATGCCTCCACTCACTCCTGGTTTCCAGTTTGAAATCATGCCAGGCTCTGTCTCCTTGCCTGGACTGGTCCCACCCAGCTCTCACTAAGATGTGCAAGGGAATTTAGGCTCCCTCTGCCACCAAGAGATAGAAATGGGCACCTCCAGAAGGCAAGCCTGCCCTAAGCCTGCACTGAGGCTGCTGTGGGATTTCCACGAGGAATCCTGCACGTATCCAAGCATCCCCAAATTCACCATGAAAGCTCACTGCACCTTAAACATCTGGATATTATAGGTCCCAAGACAAATCGAGTGACTGCTCAGTCACAAGGGCTTGCACCCAGCAACCCCAGTGACTCTGATGTAGCTTTAAATCACCTCCCTACAGCAGCAAGAGAGAGGAGGTGACAAGATTCCAGAGGTCTTCTGCTTCCCCTCTTGGAAGAGGCAGCTCTTTGACATCCAATCCACTCTTAAAAAAAAATCACTGGATGGATGCTTACCAACACCAAAACTTTTCCACACATCTAAAAAGCACATTAAAAGGCTGGAGTGATGCCAAAGAGAGACCAGAGAGTTCTGCAGGAACTCTCTGCTTTCCCTCCTTTATTGGCAGCTGCACAGCCAAGAAGCCCCGAGGCTGTCACGGAGCAGCTCCTGCCATCCCAGCCCGTGCCTTGTGCAAGGTACTCCCCAACAAACACCACAAGTAATTACCTCAGAGCCTCACAATAAATGCACACCTCTGCTGTCAGTGCCACAGGAGGCTGCACCTGCAGCTCAGCCAGGATAAGGCCACCAGAGCCACGTGGGGAGCCGAGGTCACCACAGCTTCAGGGAGCTGAGCAAGTTCACCCAGCCTGCTCACCACACCGATTGCTTTTACTGGAAAATAAAATTTGCATTGAAATACCTACTCTTGCAGTCCTGGTGGCACCATCTTTCATCACAGGAGGCTGCCAGAAGAGCCCAAATCTTTTTGTCTTGCAACCTGATTAGGAGCCAATTAAATACATGGTGGAGAAGGGCCCTGCACCCACTGCCCTTCTGCACCACCTGGTTTTGCCATCATGTGTTCACCAGTCAAGTACATCTAAATACGCTCTAAATGCATCCTAAATACATGCATGAAACTCAGTCCAGACCACCACAACAATCTGGTTTTGCAATGTGGTTCCTTTAGGACCATCAGGGGCTAAAAATCATTGCATTATTCTAAAGAAATGTGCATCTCAGTGCTGGACACTCCTGTCTTTGATGTACAGGGACATCACACCAACAGGGACAGGCCATTAATCCTTTGCAGGAACCACTCTCCACCTCTCTCAGCTCTACCATATCTGTTCCACAGGAGATTACACGGCAAGAAAAGGGACTGGCACATCTCCCTGTCACCACAATTTAAAGAACAATCTGTTCCTCAGGAACTAGGAAACCAGTGAGCATTTGGGCTACCTTAAAAAGGGTTATGCAGGGCTATGTGTTTGCTACTTAACTCCCAGAAGCTGAACACTAAATTTACATGTTTTTTTATTCTTGTGAGCACCACTGATGCCTGGCAGGCTAACCCTGTGCCCTGCTCACCCTGGACACGGTGCCTCACCCTGTCATCCCTTCCTTCTGCTGCAATGCAAAAAAAAAAGAAAAAAAATCAAGGAATCTGATTTTTATAAGTATATCTCTTTGAGCTATGCCCGTCTTCCCTTTAGTACAGGATTTGGGGCTCACATTTTGGGCTGCTCCTTTTTTAACACATCGAACCATAGCAAGACTCATCTGGCTGAGGTGTGTTGCAGCACCAAAAGGAGGTCACCCCGGGGATCTGCTTGTTTTTCATTTCCCTAATGTCAGTGTGGGGTGAGTGTGACGGCTGGAACGTGACACATTAAAGAAATCAGGCTGCTCCCACCAAGCTCTGACTAAGCAGCTGGAGAGGAGCTCGTGAGCATCCCACCAGGAAGGTCCCCTGCTCCCTGGGGTGGACACCACCCCACAGAGGAGGGCAGGAGCTCAGCCCCTGTGGGAGATCCGTGCTGGCCCCTTCACCCCACTCAACGTGGGTCCAGGAGAGGTCCCTGTACGTCTCTGGTGGATGGGCAGGATTTGGTGGCATCCCACCTGCCACAACAACCCTGTGTGAAGGTGAGGGCTTGCCATGAACCACCACTCCTCAGGGTTTGGAGATGGACAGTCGAGACTGTCCGACCACATTTACCCCAAATTCTGGTGTAAGAGATCATCTGGGAATGGATCTGTGTGAAATAACCCTGCTTTCCTCAGTTCTGAGGAGTGAAAGGAGTCACAGAAGAGGCACTTCTGCAAGGAGAAACCCTGGAATCCAGGGAAGCCCCTCATCCACTCTCTGTGCTCCCCCCATGCCAGCACAGCCATGCAGTGCAGGCAGGACACTGGAGAGAGAGGTGGCTTGTCTGGGTGGAAAGGGAAGAACAAATGGGATGGGAATGGTACAAGGAAATTTTAATAGAATTAGGCAGGGAGGAAATGTTCCTTCTTATTATAATTTAAGTCCATGCACTTGCTTAATTAACTAAATGTGTGGTGCACAGTATGCAGATGAAAAATGCACCCAAACTATTTTTAACACAGTTAAAGAGATGCATTAGGGTTGTAAATTCTAAGTAGGAAATGCAAGAATTATGTTGGTTCCTGAGCACACAGCTTTAAAAGTGCCTGAATCCAGGCTGTTTTCTTACCACTGTTCCAAATGCAGCCCCTTCTTCAGCTCAGGGACCAAACCTGAGCAGGTCACTCAGGGAGCAGCAAATGTGATACCTCAGACCTTGGGGGTGCCCAGTGCGAGCACCTTGCTTAGGCTGGCACAGAACACAGTGATCCCTCCCAAAATCAGATAAAAAATCACTTTCAAGTGTTACAGCCCTTCCTGAGCACAGGACAGGTTACAGAAACCAAGCCAAAAGGACTAGAAGAAAAAAAAAAAAGATTAATTCAGAATAATAAAATGGAAAAAATTTGGAAGCCAACTGCCCACCTGTACAGAGAACTGAACTGAGATCTAAGTGCTGCTGCACCCCTCAAAAAGCCTGACCTGCTATTTAGACACAGCTCAACTTTTCCAGTTTCAGCTCAGCTTTGAACAGAATGAAGCCATGTGCTGCACTGTTAAGGATCTGCCAAAAAAAAAAAAAAAAAAAAATTAAAAAAAGGGGGTGGGAATAGAAAAGAAAGATGTTGAGAGAAGTACTGGGAGAAGGTGAGAGATAAAGGAGGCTCAGACTTCTGGGAGCTAGAGATTATCTCTAGCTACACTTAAAAATGGGGCCCAGCAGGCTCAGCTGTCCATGGGGTTGTGCAAAACATATGTAATATATCATATATATCACACACACAGCTCCCAAGAGCAGGTCACCCAGTTGTGTCAGTGTAGGAAGAGCTATTAAATACAAAAATGAATCATAACACAGAAATATAAAGCTCTGCTTCTGCTCACAGAGGTAGCGGCGCTTTTAGAGAGGCAACATCTGAGATGAGACCAGGCTGGGGGAGTGAGAGATTCCCTGGTTTGAATTTCCCTGATTTCTTATGCATGAAATGCTGTGAAAGGGAGTGATCGACAGCAGGAAGAGGTGGGGAATGAAATCAGAGGGATTGGATCTAGGATGCAGCACTGGAAATAAATGCAACCTGCACAGGCAGAGCATCAGTGGCCCCGTGCAGAATCAGCCTGGGCCTCTGCAGGCAGGAATTTAGCAGAGGTACTTACCCAGAGGCACCTCTCATATTTATTAAAATATCTCCATGCTGGGAGAGTCCCAACAGTTTTTGTCTTGGCTTTGGGTGCAGGGAGCTGTCTGAGCAGCTCTGTGCCTGGAAAGGCAGCTGGGTCTGTGAGCAGCTCTACGAGATAAAACCCAGCCTTGCATCACAAACTCACTCACACTGGAAATAAATCTCCCTGCAAGAAAGTCCCTGTGAGCAGCAGGGGCAGGGAAATAGGGGTGCTGGCAGCAGAGAGGGCTGACTGAACCCAGGACAGCAGCAGGACAGGGCATCCTCATCCACAGACTTCAGGACTTCCATTCCTGCAGGATGCAGGAAGGGTGCTAAAGGTGCTAAAGGTTCCTAAAAGTGCTTTTGTGCTCCAGGCTTTGGCACAAAATGAGGTTTGGGACACGAGGAGACAAAGGGACCCCGACAGCACAGGTGGGGCACTGCACTGGCCTGCGGGACATGGGAATGGCTCCAGCTCTTCCATACAAACTTTGTGACCTTGAGGCGGTCTTGTCATCCTCCCACACCTTGAATAAGCTTTTCATCTGTCCTGTCTGTCTGCATTACTGACTCCCAGCTACAGAACCCATTCCAACACTCACAGACCTGGCACAGGCCATTCCAGGCTCACCCGGGCAGCAAAGGGGGGATAACTGATGCATGAGCTGACCCTGATAACTTTGTGGGTAGATTCCCACATCCTTCAGCTCTGCAAACACTGTAACAGTGAACTGCCAAGGCTAAACCTATCATGCATGTAGTATAGAAAACTAGAGTCCACAGAACTTCCCAATACCCTAAAAAAATAATGATATTACCAACTCTTCACAGACATTGGTTCAATTACCACTTCAGCCCTGAATTCAGCCTCCATTTCCCAGCAGGTGCAGGAGGGGTGGGGGCAGAGGCTGGTTCTGCAGGGCTCCCCGTGGTGCCACAGCAGATCTAAGTGGAGTCACAAGCCCAGAACAAACGCAGCTGCTGGGGCTGGGGGCGATGCAGCTCCGTGGTGAGAGCCAAGGGGCACTGGGAACAGCCTGGCACAGGAACGGGGCACGCTGGGGTGACCCTGGCAGCACTCCTGGCTGCCCAAGCAAATGCCACCACAGGGAGACAAACAGGTCAGAAGTTAAGAGAGAGCAGCTGAAGAAGCCAAAGGTGTTTGTAAAGCCCTCACAGCCAGAGCCACCCCTGCTGTTTGTCATTTGGCTTTCAGCCCTTTCCATCTCTGTCACGGTCACCCCAGTGTCCCCCAGCTGGGGTCTCACCTGTGTTTAAGAGCCCACAGTGCTCACAGCATCCCCTCCCTCAGCGCACACACAGGCAATAACCCAGCTCACAGCGTGAACACTTGGCCCCTCCACACGGTTCTGGGAGATTCACAAACCACCCACAACTCCAGAGGATGGACAGGAGCACAAAAGGTGCTCAGGATGCCCAGTGCTGGACTTCACACTCCTCATGGTAGCTGCAGCTGAGCTCCACAGATGCTCTGTCTTCTCCTCTCCCATTTCCCTGGGGAGATGAGCTTCCCCAAGGACCCCAACCTGCTGCAGTGCTCGGCAAATCCCCCCCTCCCCTCAGCCAGGATCTCCCCTCTGCGACCGGTCCCACCAACACCTCCAAGGAAGGCCTCAATGTACAAAATGGCTGAGGAGCAGAAAGCACATCCCAATCCCTGATCTTACAGCAGCATAACAGCAAAAGGATAGAGAGGGGGAAAAACCCGAAAAGGCCCCAAAAATCCTTTTGCCGTGGCTGATAGAGGTCCTGGCCTTGACGAAAAATACAAAGAAAACAAAACAAAACCATTGGCACCAAGGGTAGGAACAGCTCAGCCTGAGCCCAGGCCTGCGGAAGAGCCCGGTGGGACTGTGGAAAGTCCCAGAGGGAAGGGAGTTGCAGTAACACCGAGATTTATCTTGACCCTCCCTTCGCAATCCTGGGAACAACGGGAAGTCATCTGCGCTCCTATGCAGCAACGCTTCAGAGATCCAGGGGATCCTTGTGCCAAACGCGGCTCAGCCGGGCCATTTCTGCCCAAACCCCGGGTACCAGGGGGAGATGTGCACCCGGGGATGCTCCTTTGTTTACCGCTCGGCTGTACAGGCAGGGAGCCCCAGACACTGATTAGCATTTCCTTCTAGACACATCTCCCATTCAGACGCTTCCCACGGGGGACAAGAAATACCTCCAGAACCCTGAGCAGAGCCCCAGAACCAAGCCCGGCCCCAAAGCGACTGCAGGCACCCAGCAGGCAAAGATGGGGCCGGGGAGGGAAGGATGCTGGGGGGTGGGGGGGAGGAGAGACGGTGCCTGAGCAGAGCTTTTTGTTCCTCTGCTCACAGCATTGCTATGGTGATTTCAAGCAAGACGGAGGAACAGTTGCTACCCATCACTCCCGCTGCTCCAGCCCCCTGCACCGACCGCATGAGCAGCCCCCTTCCCCCGCAAGCAGGAGCGGGCAGGGGGAGACAGGGGCTCGGTGCATCGCACCTCTGCTGGGAGCCACCCCCCAGCTCTGCAGGGGCTGCTCCTTCCCCCCCGCCCCCTTCCCCGGATGGCCATCACCGCCCCGTCCCCGGGCACCGCCTGGGCTGGGGCGAGGGATGCGGGATGCGGGATGCGGGATGCGGGATGCAGCGCCGGCCCGGCCGGGCGGCCCGGCTGCTCTCGGAGAGGATGGGGGGGAGCGGCTCAGCCGCCGCCCCCCGCAGCATCCCCCGGGGCTCCCCAACCAGCCCTGGCACCCGGCATCCCCTCCCCGCACCCGCTCTGCAGCTGGAGCATCCTTCCTCTCCGGCGCATTTGGGGCGCTGAGGGGCTGCAGGAGGGCACCCCGAGCTGGGGGGGTCTCCGCCATCAGGTTTGCCCCCCACCCTTTTACTCACACGTATGCGTGGTAAATGAAAGCCCATCCCCGCGGTCTCTCCAGCACATTGTAGAGGAAATTCTGCAGCTTGCGGTAAAAAGCATTCCTTTTGGGGGGCTTCCCGCTGCCCGACACCCCGGAGCGGGGCTTGCTGAGGATGCTGCCCCGCTTGGAGCTCTCGGAACCGGCGATGAGGAGCGCTCCGTCCCGGCTGGAGTCCGGGGCGCCCGGGTCCAGCCCCACGAAGCCCACCTTGAGCTTTTTCTCCGCGGCGGGCCCGGGGTAGACGCCTCCGTTGCGGGATTTCTGCACCATGGTGGCGGCGGGGGGCGGCGGGGGGCGGCGGGGGCTCCGGCGGGGGCTCCGCCCGCGCTCCCCGCCGCTGCTCCGCGCCCGGCGCAGCCGAAGCCGCAGGAGCCGCTGCAATCGGCTCCGCCAGCGCCGCCCCGCCGCCGCCCGCCCCCTTAACCCTTGGCATCCCCCGCCGGCGGAGCCTCTCGCACTGCCCCCACTCCCAAAAATCCGGGTTTGACATTCCTCACGCCCCCCACCTCAAAATTTTAAAAAAGCGGCTCCAGCCGTGCCTCCTCCCCCCAAGGAAAGCAGTGTCTGGCGTTGTTGCCCCGAATGTCGGTCCCCCCTAAAGCAGGGTCTGACATCCCGCACTCAGATCAAGAGGCAACATCTTCCCCTTGCCCCCAACCCAGTGTCTGCTCCCCAAACCAGGCTCTGGCACCCCCTCAGAACCCCCGCGGGGGCTCCTTCTGCGCCCCCGGCAAGGGCTGGGCCGTGCCCTGCCTTGGGGCGCCCATCCCCGCGGTCCCCCTGGCTGCGGGTGCAGAAGTGTCACAGGAGGGACCCAGCCCATGCCCCACCTCCAGGAGCCCACTCGGCAACAGAGCTCCTCGACCTCTCCAAGAATCCCAGGGTGCAAAGTCATTCCTTTCCTCCACGCTTCCCAAAGGCCCGAGCTATCATCTTGGAAGCCCAAACTCAGCTTTCATGCTGAAACTGCACCATGGCATGGACACCAAGCTGTTCAGAAGCCAAACTCCCAGAGCAGAAAGTCCATCTCGAGCTGTGCTGGCCCAAACCAGCTCTTTAACACCCCACTATTTATAGCAGCAGTAGCATTTTCCCCTCTTACACCATGGCTGGATTCTGCCCCAAGGAGTATTTCCTCCTGACACACCTTCGCTGGACTCAGGAGAAGACAGGCAGACTGCAGAAGGTAGGACAGAGATGCCTGCCCCTCATAATTATCCTCCATGGAAAGGGTTCTTTGCAGTGCAATGGGAAGACCTGCAATCAAATAAAATCAAGCCCAAATCATCAACTCCTTCCCAGTGACATTTCTATCCCTTACAACCCAAAAAAATCACCGGTGATCTGTGAACTGTAAACCTCTGTATGTTCTTTGTAAGTAAAACAAGGCTTTAGGACAAAGGTTTTTGTATGTAAATTAAATTGCAAGCTCGGGTAAACTGCTCCTTTCATCATAAATACCTAGACACAATGTTAGTAGGGAAGCAGCAAAATGGTGGCCCCGAGTTTTATGGCTGCAGGAGCCACCCAGGATTGGGTTTCATTGGAAAACCAGCTTTTCCTGAAATTCATATTTAAATGAGAAAATCAACATAACTTTTCAGAGTGCACTTCCCAAGTCCTGGCTTTCTGGTCCTCTCCTAATTTCTCGGGAGGATCCCAGTGAGAACTAATGGATAAGAGGAGCACTGAGATTAAAGCTGCTGCCTCTCACTCCCCAAATCCTGTCATGCACATTGAGAGAAGAGCAAGCGTGGAGCAGCCCTACATTTTTTATGAACAGAACGTTTCCTGTGACCCATATTCTCTCCAACACATGGCTGAAAGAGAAGCCATCTCTGCAAGGCAGGCAGAAAACTAAAGCTGGGTTAAATACTGGGAAAAACAGATCTGCAAGTATGTCAGCAAATAAATTGCTCAATTCAATGAGGGGGCATTCTATTCATTATTTGAGAACACTTGTAAGATCATTAGTGTTCTTTAATAGGGTGGCCAATTACGAATGTGCCTGGCACTAATGTACAAAGTGCATTATTATAGATCCAGTGACGCAGTCCCAAAGCAGGAAATATCCCCCTCCACAAAAAGGCCAACAACAAACAAAGGAAGCAATTTTCAATTAACAAATTCAAGATTACAAATAGTCTGTGAGCCCTAAAGAAGAATCTAAATTCAACTCACTCCTCTTTGCCTAATTAGTTGGTCATTTGCAGTGTCACAGTGCAGCACAGCTTTGGGTACTCTGCATCTCTGAGACCACCAGAAATGGGGAGTGGGAAGGGCAAGGGGTGGGATCTGACCCTTCCCAAGCCATGGGTGGGCTGAGGAAAGGCACAGTGTGGTTGTAGGGACTGTCAGGGATTGTTGCTTCACTCGGGAGGGAGGCAAAACCTCAAAGACAAGCAAGACCTTGAGAGCAAGTGGCATCAAGGATTGCCTCCTTTTGTGAACAGAGTGGTCTTCAGAAGGTGGAAAAGGCCTGAAATTGTGGGTCACAGCCTCTTCTAGCTTCACCCCTTCTTTCTTTTTACCTTGGACTCTTAAGGCATGTCTAACTCCTTTTTTTTATAATATTCCATGGGTTGGCACTGCCAGTTGCAGTTGAGTGTTCAGAGGCACGTGGCTCTCCCCTTTCCACCCCCACATGGCACTCACAGGAGCTGTCCCTTGATCCAGCCTCCAGGCCAGGCCAGTTGCAGCAGTCTCAGGGAACAAGTGAGACACAAACACACACAGAGCTGTGATGTCCTGCACGGAGCCTGCAGCAGGTAATTTTGGAGATGAAGTCACTTGTGTGCCACTTCTGCTGGGTGGCAGAAGACAAGACAGCCATTAACACTTGCAATTAATGAGGTGCATAAAAGCAGCAGTGGGAAGGTGCTTTTATCTGATCCAAGGACACTGTGTCTCCACAAACAAACAGAATTACTGAGTCAGTCCTTTGCTTTCAACACTGGTGATGGCTTTAAAACACAAACACCATGGCAGATAGCTCAGACCCTGAAGGTAGGATGGAATCCATCAATCCATGTTAAGACACAGAAAGTCCATGCTCCATCCCCTGGAGAATTTTGAGATGTAGTAAGAAATGACTGATGTGAAATATGTAGAATGACTCCAGGGATAGATTTCTGCTTGAAACACTGAACCAGAGCCCTTTCTCCATCCCCGCCCAGCTGGTGGTTTGTGTGAACTGTGCTACCCGTAGCCTGGGTTTTGTCACTCACAGCTCTCTCCCAGAGCTATTTTCAAACTCTAAAGCAGATGGCTTTACCTCCCCTTGTACAGGATGCTGTAACATCCCAGCAACACTAACCTGCCAAGGGAAAAGATATCACCAGCTCGGTCTTTCTGCACCCAGTGTCCACCCATCTCACTCTGCTTCAGCTCCACCTCACCTCCCACCACCCCCATCCTCCTCTCTGAGCAGAAAACAGCCCTCAAGAACCCCTATCTATTGATTATTCCTGTCTCTTTCCTGCTTGACTCTTCCCAACACCCAATCAGTCTTGGCTTTGAAACCAGCAGCCCTGACCCAAGAGAGGTTGGTTCATACAAGGAACTCGACCTGGAAGGAGAAGCTTCCCCAGCAGAAGGTGGAGCCCTCAGGGAAGAAAAGCTGTAAGAAAGAAAATTCATGTGCACAAGTGGAGAAATCTAGATATTTCCAAAGGAGAAAGGTGAGTGTGACATTTCTGGCTGGAATAGAAGGCAATGCTCAGCCAAAGCTTCCACATTTGGGATGAAGATTTGGGCACACTGCAGAGCATTTGCAGCATTTGTGGTGAGGACACTGGTGCAGAGGGGCCACCTCGAGAGCAAGAGGGTTCAAACTGGGCAGAGAACAAAGGCTGCTTTTGGCAATCTGTCACAACCACAGTACCAGCACTGATCTTTTAAACTTTTTTCTTTTTTTAATCACCTGAAATGAAGATGCGCCAGATGGTTTTCCAGTTCTGATCAAATCTGACAGTCATCAGTTTCAATGCTAATTAAGTTTCTATCAATTTCAATCAAAACTAGAAGCCTTGCTAGACAGAGGCTCCCCAATGGCTCCTTCTTCCCTCTTCAAAGGAGATTTTAAAGTGTATCCTCATCTTTACCAGGCACAGGAAAAGGTGTCCATGAGGAGGCCACGCCTCCCAGCCACTGAAAATCTTCAATCAGAATTTGCAAGCAACATGCTGATAAGAAGAAGCCAGGCTCCCTTCATCCTGCTGCTGACAGAGCTGCTTATTTTATATTACATATTTATTGGATGCAAAATTTCTGTGCCGCCATCCATCTTCCTGCCCTGTTCTTAGACAGCACTGACCTCATTGGAGGCTGCTCCAGAAAAACCTGGGACAAATCCTGCTGTATGAGATCAGCTTAAGCTGCAGCTGGAAGTGTCTGACTGTATGAACAGAAATCTCCCCAAGTTACACTGAATTGGCTTGGGAGACACACATGTTCCATTCTTAACTAAAAATTTATGTTCCTCCTTTCTAAGGGTGATTAAAATTGCTGAGGTCTAAATATTAATTTGTGCTGTGGAGGCCTGACTCTAAGGAAAACTGGGTTCTGGAAAGAAAAGCTGTTTGACTGGGCATGTGGAAGGAGAAACAAGTGGAAAAAAACCCCAATATTAAGGTGAATTCTCTTGAATTAAATTGTGTGACTCTCAGAGCACCCACAAAGCTGAAAGTAAGTCATGGAGGGACCAGGACCCAGCCCATTTCCCTGTCACCTTTAGACTTCTGTTCTTCTGCCTTGTCCAGTCCACACAGACCCTTCTCCTGGCAAATTCCCCACTGGCCAGGTCTCCTTCCCCATCTCTCCTCTCCATGCTTCCATCACTGCCCTCGCCTCCTTTGGGACCACGTGTAATTCCCTTTCTTCATTTATACTGTTACCTTGAAGGTATTTTTAGCCCGTGACCACAGTTGCCCCTGAGCCTTCCTTTTCCCAGACTCTGTAAATTTAGCTCTCTTAGTCATCCCTCACGTCTCCCAGTGCTCACATTGTTCCTCCTGACCTCCTTGGGTTTCCTCCTCCTCCTGCACCCAACAAGGACCAAAGCCACACCGTCAAATTGCTGTCACCTCAGTGCTCCCTGACCTCATCCCCCAGGACAAGGCTGCTCCAGGACCTCCTCCACGCCCTGATGGCCACCACAAGCTCCTTGGGGATGGCCACTCAGAGATGGAGCAGCTTTCCCACCAAGAGCCCCCTTGCAGTGTCTCCAAACCAGCGCTGTGCTCCCCACATTGCACAACTTTAAAGCAACAAAACTCAACTCGGTCTCACCTGGGAGCTCTTCCAGCCCTGTCTGCTTTCAGGAGCTTGGAATCCGGCTCAGGACTGGCTCTGCTCCCAGTAAAGCACCTCCCAGAACCATAACTGCATCCTGGCTGTGACCCAGTCCCACAAAGCCCATTAGGAGCTTTGTTCCCATTCAAGCACCTGCCTCCCACTGACTTCAAAGCTGAATCGAAACCTGCATGAATATTTAGGGACTGGAGGTTGTCATCCGAAAGAAACAAGCCCATACTGAAATAGCTGATTCTGACACATCATCTCTGCAAGGAGAGGCACATCAGATTGCTCTGTGCTTTATCCCAACGTGGCAAGGAAACCAGCTCAAATAAACAGGCTCCAAATGGCCCCAAACGGGCTGGGAGGGACCCTCTAGAGCCCCAAGCTCTGTAGGTGCTGGGGGCAAGAAAGGGGTGTTGGTGTGTAGGGCAGGAGATGCTGGGGCAGGATGTGATGGGGATTCCAGCTCTGTTGGGGTCACAGCAGTGGGGAGCTGTGCTGGATCAGAGGGGTCTGTGAGGGAGATAATCCCACCTGATCTCATCCCAGGGATGGGGCGTTCCTTAGGGAAGAGCAGGGAGAGGGAGGACGAGGCACTGGCTGGGAGGGTCCCTGCCAGCAGGAGGGGAGCAGCACGAGGAGATGCAAAACCTCTAAACCTGCATGGAGAAATTTCTTTTTCATTTTTGATGCAAAAGCTTTTTTTCAATTTATTTCTTTCTTTTTGAAATGTCGAAATCCACAGATTTTTCAAGTAAGAAAACCAAATCCAATTACTAAAATGCTGAAAAGCTTTAAGGCTGATTATTTTACCTCTTCATTATTGAGATTAAAAAAAAATCTTCCAAATTTAAAAAAAAATCTGCTTTCCATTTTGTCCATGTAAGTCTTTTTCCATTTCAAAAATGTTAAAGAATATTAGATTTTGATTTTCATTAGGAGGGTTGCTTTTGATCCATGTTTCAGGTTAAAAAATGGATGTATTCTGTTGGGAAGCTGCCAGGCAGACGTGGCTGTCTCCATGCTCCTGCCTCTGTCACAGCATTCCATGTGTCATCTGCAAAGAAAAACTCTTGAAGTAACTATATTTGTAGTTTCTCTGCACCGTGGGCTTTTGCTGCAGGCTTTCTTCAGCCTGGACACCTGGGAAATCAAAGGATCGTGAAAGGGCAAGGGTTCATGATTTATTTATCTTTAACCTGAGGTCTTAAGGAAAGCTGGTGTACGTGCATCTGCATGTCTCTTCCCTCCTTTGATAACTGCAGAGCTTTTGGGCAATTTTTATCTTCTTTATTAAAGATAGAGGGGACATTTCAGATTGCTTTGAGTGAGAATATGTGATGAGAGAGAGGACAGAAATCTCCTCACTGCAGGAAACGCTGATGCACGGACACGATAATAATGGACATCAGAGAACTCACAGGACATTACTGGAAACATAAATCCATGGGAAAATGGACACCCCTGGTTCTACTGATCATGAAATTCCCTCTTTGTGGGCTAACTTTGGATCCTTCATGGGAAGCACCTGCTAAACATCTCTGATGTTGGACAAGGCAGGATAAAGCACTTTGGACACGTTCCCCCAGGCAAAAATGCGGGTGCTGTGCCTGCAGGGTGACATTTCCTCACTTCCAGCCTGATTTTCATGCAACCCCTCTTTTGTTCTCACAGCTTTGCCTTGCTCACACTGTTCCCATCCTTCGGGCATTCAGATGCTCCGGCTGTGCCCTCAAAACCTCTCGTTCAGCATCTCTGCGGGCAGGGCAGGGCAGGGGAGGCAGCTCAAACACCGAGCTGTGTCTGTAGCCCGACAGGAGCTGTCAGCTGGGCACAGTCCAGCTGCTTGGAGAGCGACTTCAGCTCCACCTGTGTGGGAAACGGGTTTGTAGAGGATTCTCAAAGCCTGACAGAAGGCTCACATATTCTTGTGCGTCTGTATGCAAACTCTGAGATGAAGTGTGCTGACTTAGAAAGGCCATGGAGTAGGGCAGACATTGAGAGAGAAATTGCACGAGAAACAAGTGTCAAGTGATGACCTTGCAAGTAGACTGGGTATTTTAGAGAAATAGAACTGTGAAAGATGCATCTTTAAAACGCCTCTCAGGACCCCTGTAGCAATGTATTTGCACAACTTAAGCCATTCTCTGTACCAGCCAAAATCATTGTAGATAACAAGACACCTGTCTTGTTTTCCAGAGCTCTCAGGAATTCATCAAGGTTACTGGGAAAACAACAGGATGAAAATAAGAACAACGAGCCTGAAAAGCTGTCTACAAAGAACGTAAATCCTGGATACAAGAGGTGCAGCGTGAGAATGGACATTTGACCAATTAGGTGACCTGAAGGGGATGAACCTGCCCCTCAAACCAGCGACTCGGCCAACCAGGAGTGTGTGCCCACGTGGGCTGTGGATTTTAGAATCCATAACTGGGATTGCAATGTAAACAATAAACGGCTTCTGGTGAAATCACATTGGTTCTGTTCTTCAGTTGTCCAATTCCCCCTGCAGACGGCTGCCTCTGAGTCAATAAAAGAGTTAGTCCAGCACACTGGAGATGTGCTCAGCCTCGGCCACCCCGCCCTGTCGGCGCTTTGGGCACATTCCCCGTGCTCCCCGTGGAGGTTTTTGGGCGGGGAGGACACCAAAGCTGCTGACCTGCGGCAGCGCTTCGCTCCCGCCGTGGCTGGGATGGGAACCGAGGCGGTGGGAGCGGAGCATCCCCGGGACCCCGCCTCCCTCCCGCCTGCCTCCAGCCACCCTCGCCGGTCACCGCGGCCCTCCCGGGCGCTGCTGGGGCAGAATCCCACTCCGTGTCCTTGGGGAGGATCTTCTGACCGCCCTGCAGGGTGAGAGGTGGCAGGGCTGGCACAGACACTCCCGTGTCCCCTGCGTCCTGCCCCAAACCCAGCTCAGGAACGCGCAGCCTGTGCCGAGTGACTGCTGCCACACCCGTCACACCCCCACAAAGCTGGAATTTGGGGATCGACCTCTTCTCTTTCCTGCTTGTATCCCCATCCCAAAGCCTGGCTGCCTCCAGACTCATCACTCTAAGTGCTCGGCTGTGGCTGGCAGGGACTGCAGAGAGCATTTAGCAGATATAAGGCATGAGAGCAGTGCCAGACTCGGGGTGATTACAAATCATTTAGACTAAGCAAAACCAGGCCATCCTAAATTTGTAGGCAGCAAAGGAGTGTTAGTGAGCAGAGCTGAAATGAGTTATTTGAAGATGCTGCAGTACCTCTACATAAAACATCAGAGCTGTGGACAAATGGTACCCGAGGCAGAAGGGAGGGTCTGGCCCAGAGCTGCACCCTGGGCTGTGCTACAGCTCCAGTTTCTCTCCAGCTCAGCAATATCTCTGCACAGAGTAAAGCACAGGCCAAGAGGAGGATGGGACGTGCTGCATTGCCCTGGCCAGAGCTGCTGCTTTGTGTTCCCCCAGATGCAGATGCACCTGAAAATGTGGATCTCAAACTGGGGAAATGCAGAGGGAGCCAGTCAAAGGAAATTATTCAAAACCTTCCAGGTTTGGCCCTTGGCATGTTATAAAATTTTGGAGGAGAACCTGGCTTCCCAGCTTCCTCTCTGAATTTGTACCTCTGGGGCCAAGGGTGGCTGACGGACTTTGTGAAGGGGTGTGATGGAGAGATGAGACCCACGCAGGCATGGGATGTTCTCTGCTATGATCAGCCTTTTCCCACAGCTTCTGTTCTGGCCCATCCTCTGTTTCCCAAGAAGGTTTAGCCTGAGGGGTTTGTGTCCAGCCCCAAGGACACAAAACCCAGGGAGAACTCTTCATCCCCACTTGGCCAGGCACTGCCCAGGCTCAGGGGATGGCCCCAGCCCCATCTGCTCTGACCTGGGTGCCCAACATTGTGAAGATTGCTCAGGAAAGAGGCCAGTTCCAGATACTTGGGCTGGGGAGCAGAGCAGAGGTGATTTACACCAACACTGGATGGAGAGCTGCCCACTGGCAGTGCAGCTTTGCAAGGGGAAATGTGCTGTGCAACTGCCCAAGGAGATGAGAAGCATCTGCTGGGACACAAGGAAAGGCATTGGTCAGGGGTGAAGTCACTTTCTGAGGTGATGTAGTCACTTTGTGCTGCATGTGCATCATTCCCACAGCTACCACAGATGATTCAGCATCTCCATCACCAGCAGGTGATGGCAGGAATCCCTGGGTGGTGTCCTTTGGGAATTCTGGGCTGAACAGCACCTTGGCCTCCTTGGCAGTCAGTGGCAGTGTCTTATAAGGCAGCAAAAATGGAATGGGAGGTCAGGAGAGCTTCGTTTGCTGTTTGCCCCCAGTGGGGTGTTTTCAAGTGCTGTGTAAATGCTTCAGATGTCACCAAGACTTTTGAGTCAGCGTGACACAGGCAGGACCTCACTGCCTGGCTGGGGTTAAGGTTCAGCAAAATCTGGGGACAGATGATGGAGCCATGGGAGAGGAGCTGCCCTGACTGGAGAGCTTCAGTGATGTGTGACCTGTGCTGGGTCTCTGCAGGGACCTGCCCAGGCTGACAAGGGGTTGTGGCTGATGCTTTAACTCCCCTCCAAGTGCAGAAGGGCAGCAGGCAGTTCAGATTTCCCCAGCTCAGCATCTGCAGCCTGGATTTCACTTGCAATCTTGCAAAAGCCTTATAAATTTTTTAGAGCAGCCCCAAACGCCTGCTGAGTCGGCCAACCAGATCCAGTGGATTAAGAAAACTTACTTTAAATTATTAACAGCACACAGCCAGACACGAGGGTAGAGGTGGGAAAGGAGTACTCCATCCTCATTCCACTGGATGCCACAAGAGCAGCCAGCACCAGGCTGGGGTTTGGCAGAGGTCTCCACTCACCCCTAAAGGATGGTCCCATGGGTGGGACCTTCCCTTCTCCATCAGGAACCCCCACCTGTGCCATGCTGTTCACAGGGTGTGCTGCCTCGTGGAGGTGATGTCCCTTTTGGAAACGGGCTGCTGGTTCACATCCAGCCCCCACACACCTCCCTCTTCTTCCCTCCTCTCCCGGGCCCAGGGGCTTCTCTCCTCTTGAAGAGCTGATGCCCAGCTGTACAGCAGCCCTGATGTTTTTTTGAGTTTCCTATAACCTCAAGTAATTTTCCCTCCACCAGCTTTAAATTTCAGGAAATACAATCACATTTGCAAACTCTGGTCCCCAAAGAAATGGCAGTAAGCACTTTGCATCTCCCGAGGCTTTTCCTTTTGCTTGGGACGTGCTGCCTGCCTGCCAGGATCAGGGTCTGGGTTTCCTCTGCTTGGCAGCTGTTCCAGGAGGACTTTGTCCCTGTTTCCACGAGATGGCACCGATGAGGCTGCTAGGGAGAGCAGCCACCGCGACGCCTTCAGGGAGGACCGGGATGAAAAACGATTCCAAAACAATAAAAGTTGCCATGAAAAAAATTCCTCTGAGCTCTGGGTTGCGGCGTCCCCGCACACCCGGCCATGGCAGGGAGGAATTGGAGGAGAATTTGGTATTTTAAAATCCATCTCAGCACCACAGCTCTGTCACCTACAGTGGGTCACACACGCCCACCTGCTCCCACGCGGTGCTGATGGTTCCAAAATTATCTTGAGCTCACTGCAGGGTTTGCCAAAACCCACCTGTGGTGCAGTTCAGGGGGCTGTTGGGCTGTTTATCATTTTGGTAGGACCCCTAAATGGATCACATCAAACTAAGGGCATCATTGCTTGTGTGCCTGAAACCCTGTGGGACCAGGCAGTGATTTGCACAGGGTGAATTATTGATCCAATCCCAAAACACAATGGATTCAAACCCAAGGTTTGGCTGGAGGCAGGTTGTGACTTCACTGATACTGTGTTGAGTTGCCCAGAAATTCAGCATATTTTTCTTTGGGGAACCTCATGCTTGGAAGTGGGTTTAAATAACAATATTTCTGTTAATTCTCTCTCGCTAGAGATCCTGACCCAAACCTCCCAAAATGGGGGAGCTGCTGCTGCTGGGATCTCCCTTCAGGCACCATCTCTTCTTTCTGCTCCTGCAGATCACCTGGGGTGCCAACCCACATTGAAATGAGGCTGAAAACTTGGCCCTTGCTCTGAGCTATGAGCAAGTCTGAGTTAAATCCTCTGGGGTTTATATTTTTGCTGTTCTGCAGTCCCATCATTAATTACCTCACCACTTGTGCAGTGCTACCAGAGTATCTTTCACAGCTCCCCTGGCATATTTCTATGGAAACGAAGCCGTGGTTTTGTCAAGCCTGTTTTTGCTTTTAAAATAGCAAGAGAGGTGCAGGGTTTGCTCTTCTCTGTCCCCCACCTGACCCCACGGTTGTCCCCACTCCTGCTGTGCCAGGGGCTGGCTTCCACGGGGCACCAGGGAGCTGGGGGTTCCTGAGCAGCGTGGGAGGGATATTCCCACAGGAGCTCCTGTTGATGCAGATTTTAAGGATGCAGGAAGATGGTGCACACGAGGATGTTCTCCTGCTTGGAAATACCCAGGAAGAGACACAAGCTGTCTCAGGGAAAACGTGCCTCAGGAGCTGGGAAATGCAGGAGGAGCTGGAAGATGGGATTAAATATCAGTGGGAAAACAGCCTTCTCCCATGGCTGTGCTGTGCCTGCAGGGATCCCTGAGCCCCTTCCAATCCTCCCCTGCCAAGGACACGGCCCTGCGGAGAGCCCAGGTACTGCAAAGACCTTGGGAATCAAATCGATCTCTGTGGATGAAGCTGTGGATGTGGGGTGTGGAGAGGGGTGAGGGGCCTTGGTGGCCTGTGGAAGATCCTTTTGGGGATCTTGGTCCAGGGAGCCAGTCCGTGTTTGTGGGATGCCAGATGCGAACATGGGATGGGGAGAGTTTTGTGGGAGCAGGCAGGGTGGGATCCTGCAGAGCTCTCTGTAATTCAGCTGCATGTCAGCTCCTTGAGGCTCTGCCTGGGGACACTCAGCACTGCAGAACATCAGATGTTAATTAGGATCATTAAGGGCTTTGTGACACAGACAGTAATGATGATACTCGTGCCTCTGGAGCTCTCCCGGGAAGGGCCTCACATGATGCTGCCCTTCACAGAGACCGTGCAGGGCCATCTGTTCCCAGCACTGCCTCCTCCCGAAAGCCGAGTCATGGGCACAGACAAGTTCAGGACGCCCCAGCACGCTGCTAATGCCTCCTTCAGGGAGGAAATGTCCCTTGGAAACATCCCCGGAATGATGTAGTGGAAGCACAACTCTCACACCGCCTGCCTCCTTCCCCCTGCCCCATTGCACCACCTACTGCTCCTCCTCACACCCGGTGCTCCCACTCAGCCCCCCTCAGCTCCTGGCTGCTGCTTTTTGGTCCATCCCATCCGCTCAGCAGCCACAACCCTTTGGACTGGGACAGCTGCACTGGGTGGAGCTCTCCCAACTCCATTATGATGGGATTGAGTCACCACCCTGGGTGAAGACCATGAGTTTTGGGGCTTCTTGTGAGACCTGAGTCATGTCTGGGCTTCAGTCAGGATGAAACGTTCCAGTTGTGTTGTTTGGAAAGGGCTGGGGGACCCACCATGCGTGAGGCAGAGCAGCTTGTGGGGAGGGAAGGCAGTCTCAATCACTGCTCCCAAAGATGATGGGGAATGACAAAAACCCAAAGTGATGCTGCTTGCCCTTACAAGAGACATGGAGTGCCCTAATTTCCTTTCTTTCAGTGGCATAACGGTAGGAGCTCAATTTAAGCCTATTTTGCATGAAAAAAAGTATAATAAAGACCCTGGAAAATTATTTTAGGGGCTTGAGCTGGTTAAGGAGAGCCTCAAAACTGCTGTGAGAGCTGTTGCTGCTTCAGGCTGGGGGAATCACCCGGGTCAAGGGGTGCAAGCTGGGGAAGGGCTGAGTGCTGGCTGACACCCTGAACATGGGCTCCCAGCTGTCCTCCTTCCTCCTTATTTCCATCCCAGGCCCTCCTGTGGCCATCCCCACCATCTACTCAAGTGAGACTACACAACCCCCAGCCAACCCAGCCCCTCTCAGTGACAGATGCACACACACACACAGAGCTTCATGCCTTTTGGGTTGGTTGGTTTGTTTTGGTTTTTTGGGGTTTTTCTGGGGGGAGGGGGGGTTTTGTCTGGTTTTGGTTCATTTTTTCTTTTTTTTTTTTTTTTTCCACTGTGGATGTTGTACCAGTTTTATTGGTAAAATTAACATGAAGCCTCACAAACGCTGGAACATGCTTTTCCTTTTAAAGAATTTCCACTGGACCTTAATGGTGAGCATCCAGTCGTTGACATATAAACTCTTACAAGCTGATGTGCACACGTGCGCCCGGGGGAGACGGTGGCAGCGTCCTGGTGTCAGGGATGGTTTCTGCGCGATGCACTGGGAGCCCACGATTCATTTTCCAGCCTTCTGGGCCTTCTGGGCAGACTTGGTGACCTTCCCAGCCCCACCACTCTTCTTCTCCACGTTCTTGATGACGCCCACGGCCACGGTCTGCCGCATGTCGCGGACAGCGAAGCGGCCTGAGGGACACAGAGGGGAGGGACAAGAGTGAGACACAAAGGCTGAGCTCTGCTGGGATCTAAACCCCCACCCATGGTGTTATCCCTGCCCTTGGAGCAGGTTCCTGCAGGGATAAGCCCTGAGTTAGTTTGTTTGTTTTGGTCTGAGGTTTTTTGGGGGAGGGGGGAATTTGTCTGGTTTTGGTTTGTGGTTTTTTGGGGGTTTTTTTTGGTTTTTTTTTCCACTGGGGATGTTGTACCAGTTTTATTGGTAAAATTAACATGAAGCCTCACAAATACTGGAACATGCTTTTGCTTTTAAAGAATTCCTTTTAAAGAACCCTAACCCTAACCCCCTGCTAGTCCTGATGCTCCCCTTGATTTAAATTATTGTTTTTAAACTTAAACCCCATCTTCTCTGCAAGCTCCCAGCACTGCTAAAGCTTGCAGATGTGCAGCATCCACCTGGTCTAGTGGAAGGTGTGTCTGCCCACGGCAGGGGGCTGGAACAAGACGGCCTTTACTGTCCCTTTCAATCCAAGCCACTCAAGCATGGCACTTCCCTGCATTAAAAAGTGGCCTCCACTGAGGAAACTTCCCTCTTTCATCTCCTGACCAGTTGTTCTAGAGCAGAGAAGAGGAAACTGGAAAATGTCTCTGTGTTCAGAAACTAGCAGGGTTCAGTAACCATTAGGGAAAGGTCTTGTTGCTCCCAGAGGGAAAACCCAGCCTTTAGAAACCCAGCTCTGCAGCACATGGGAGAGCAAAAAAACCATCCTCAGCTCCCTCCCAACTATCTGGGAGAAGCTCAGCATGTCTGATGTGAGCCCTGCACCCACAAAGCCCTCATTCCCCTCCTCAGGAGACCTCCAAAGAGCAGTTCCCTTACCAAGGGGTGGGTACTGGGAGAAGCTCTCCACACACATGGGCTTGCCAGGGATCATCTCCACGATGGCTGCATCACCCGACTTCAGGGACTTGGGGTTGTCCTCCAGCTTCTTGCCGGAGCGCCGGTCGATCTTCTCCTTCAGCTCGGCGAACTTGCAGGCGATATGTGCGGTGTGGCAGTCGATGACGGGCGAGTAGCCAGCACTGATCTGGCCGGGGTGGTTCAGGATGATCACCTGGGGGACAGAGCAGTGTCACGGGCAGGGCTGGGAGCCGGGGGACAGCAGCACACCGGGCGTGGTGGCATTGGCAAGCCCCGCTCACCTGGGAGGTGAACTGCGCCGCCTCCTGCGGCGGGTCCGACTTGCTGTCCCCGCAGACGTTCCCGCGGCGGATGTCCTTCACCGAGACGTTCTTCACGTTGAAGCCCACGTTGTCCCCAGGCAGAGCCTCGCTCAGGGCCTCGTGGTGCATCTCCACGGATTTCACCTCAGTGGTGATGTTCACGGGGGCAAAGGTGACCACCATGCCGGGCCGCAGGATGCCGGTCTCCACTCGGCCCACAGGGACTGTGCCAATCCCTGCGGAGACAAGGGCAGAGTGCAGCAAAATTCAATCTGCTTGGAATAGCCCTGGGCCAGAACCTGGATTCAGCAAAAGCAAGATCTCTCTCCCCTCTCTCCAGTGGCCCAGAACATGTTTGCTCCTTGCCCAAAACCCCCAAGTTTTCAGCAGATCAACACCAGGATCTTGAAAATGACCATGAGTCCATCCTTCCTACTCAAAATCTTGTAAAAATGAAGTAACCCATAATCAGAAAGTCCTGAGCAATCTGCATGCCCCAGAAGTTCTCCTCCTGGAGCAGCTACGGCATCTCCTGCGTGGAGGACTGGGACACACCAGCATGTGTGCAACAACACTGTCCACATCCCTGATGGCCACACCACCAGGTGTGACAGAGAATGAGGGTGGCTCATTAAATGGCTGGGATCTTTTACACCCTGTGTCACCAGGAGACTTTGGGAAAATTCCCCTTTGGAGGCAGGTGAAGAATGATTGAGAGAAACAACACTGAAAAGAGATGGAAGAGGCTGGCTGGACCCATCTTCTCCTCCACATCCACCCTGCTGCCTCCACCTCCCCTCTTCCACGGTGTCTCTGCTCCCCAAGGACCTGCCTCCCAGTAAAAGCAGATCCCTTTGCCCCAGCTGAGCTAGGGGAGGACACAGACCTGCTCACCACCTTTCACGCCCACTGCAAACAACAGCAGCCTGCATTAAAAACCCAGCTAAAATCCCACGTTCAACCCCTGCGGTGCATGTGTCCTTGGAAAAGGGTGGGAAAGAGCTGGAAAAGTCTGTGCCTGCCTGGTCCAGCAGCCAGGGAGTCAGCAGTGCTGTCCACTTATGCCAGCAGGTCAGAGAGCTCACAGGGTATTTATAGCTGAGCAAAGTGTCCCCAGCACCTCTCCAAGGGAAGGGGACACGCGTCAGCCACGGTGCTCCCTGCATGGCTGGCACAGCTCGGCAGGAGGAGGTGCTGATGATGGACACCAGCATTTGGGAAGCTCAGGCAGGTCACAGCCGAGCTGCCACGCACCAGCTTCAGTGGCCCTCCCTGCTGGTCTTGTCTCTCATCTGGGTCACAGAATGTTTTTTGCCACCTCCAACTTGCCTGGCCAGCCATGACCTCTGGACATACGAATTTGCAGCTGTTTTGGCATCATGTGTTCCCTGGGGAGAGCTCACAAACCTGCTGCTCCTCTCTGGTCCCTGGCACCTTTGGGCATGTCCACCTCCACCCCAGGCAGCCCAGGCTCAAACGGGGTCTTTGCCCAGGAGCTACCACCCTTTTCTCCAACATCACCTCTGGTTTGAAGAGTCAAATCCCTCTGGCTTCCCAACACCTGGAAATGTCATTCCCAAATTCCTATGGAATGAAGACTCCAGTGAAGGCAGAGGCATGGCAAAGCTCACCTCCAATCTTGTAGACATCCTGGAGGGGCAGGCGCAGGGGTTTGTCTGTGGGGCGGGTTGGGGGCAGGATGGTGTCCAGGGCCTCCAACAGGGACACCCCGCTGGCGTTGCCTTCCTTGCGCTCCACCTTCCAGCCTTTGAACCAAGGCATCTGGGAAGAGAGCAGCAACAGAGAGCCATAGAACCACAGGATGGTTGGGTTGGATGGGACCTTAAAGACCATCTTGTTCCACCCCTCTGCCATGGGCAGGGACACCTTCCACGAGACCAGACTTCTCCAAGGCCCATCCAACCTGGCCTGGAAACACTTCCAACTCACTGAGTGTGCCTGTACTCAGCACACAGAGGTAAACCCAGAGAGATTTCCCACCAGGACAACTTTCATAAAGTCAGTCCTGCCACATCCTGGCTTTACCAGGGGGCTGGAGAGCTCCTTCCACTCCACCATCCCTTCAAGCTTATCTGCTCCCCTTTGCTCAATCTCCCTCTCTTTCTTCTAGAAATGAGAAAGACATCCATTAACAGGAGAAAAAGGATGGAAGTGGTTAAAACCAGCAAATGCACAGCCCCCACTTCCAACATCAACCCACGGGCACTGCACCAGCTGCCTGGATCCTGCCCTCCAGGAATGCTGCCTCCAGCACAGGGACCACAGGCTCTGCAGCCAAGTACCAGCCACAAAGTGCTCAACCTTCAGTCTTGGGGTCCAAGAGTCTCCAAGGTGAGCCCCAGGGAGATGGTTCTCCCCACTCACTCCTGCTATCACCCCTCCAGGGTCTGGATTGTAAACCCTGGCTTGGGAGAATGCTGGAAACCAAGCTGCCAAGAGACAGGATTGCTTTCCACAGATGTTCCCTTCTCCTCCCTAAAGTGGGTTTTGAAACTAAAAATTGCCCAGAAAAGAGGCAGAGAGGGGTGGAAACGTGCTCAGGCACCATGGTGAAATGCAGGGAACTGCAGTGCTTTACTGGGGTGATGCTGCACATCTGGATGTTGTAGCTACACCTGAGCTTGGCTGGTAAGAAAAGTTTAGTCCTGGGTCTGAGACAACCCTGATATGACAAGCAGAGATCAGAGTGTGCAAGGCCATTCCCCTGCCTCTGTACAGAGAGGGCTAGACAGTATTTCCCCCTTCTAATGTCAAATGCTTCCTATGTGTCCCAAATCCATCACACACTTTGTGGATGTGGCTTTTTTCCTTTATCCCCAACACCAGCGGCACAGTGCAGTGGGCATGGGGGGCTGGGCTGAAGCAAGGCCCCCAAAGTGCCCCCAGCTGCACAGCCACCCCTGCAGGATGTGGCTGTGCCAAGTCTGGTTTCCTATCCTGCAATCTGCACCAGCTTTGGGAAGGAGAGAGGGAAAGACAGGATGCAGCCAGGGAACTCAGCTTGCATCCAAAGCTTGCAGGTCAGCCCCCTTCAGAGGGTCACATCCGACACCACTTGTCTTTCTAGGTGGCAGTGGCAGGAGGAGCCTGAGGACTCTTTTGCAGTGGGTTCTTCCCAGGGCATTGCAGCTCTTGCTGTGCAGCCAGAGCCAGAGCCAGGAACAGCTTGGCAAAGTGAAACCTCCATCCAGGCAGTGAAGGAGCCTCATGTGAGGTGCAGGATGACTCAGACCTTCCCCCATTCTGCAGGGACCTGTGCCAGCAGCTGCCTGGTGGCCACCTGCCCACAGGTTCTGCTCTCGAGGATGAGGCCACCAAGGGCCCACAGCTCCCGTCTCTCTGCCCCACACAGCTCTGGCACACAGGAGAATAACAACCTCTGCCCCTGACACCTGGCTGTGAGAGCTATCCCTCTCTCCAGGGGACTTCTGACATGTCAAGAGTCAGGTAAAGGCGAACTTAGCCACGTTCTGGGAACAAATCCCTGCAAAACCTCAGCATGGCCTCAGGGTGAAAGGCTTCTGCACAGGCTGGTTTGTGCTGCCTCCTATGGCCACTCAAATAAAACCTCTGCCATATATTCCCCAAATGTGTCCTCAAAGAGCAATTCCTACTCCACCACTCCTACAGCAAAAGCAGGACCTGACCAAATCCTGCAGACAGACATGCTCCAGCTCCCCAAAATAACAGCTGAGCTCCAGCTCTTTTACACTCAAAGTTTATTTTACAGAGCAGTCGCCTTTCCCTGATTTTGCCCAGCCCATGGGCACCTCAACACCCCCCACACACACCCCAGAGTTGAGGCTGCAGTCCCAGGCAGCCACACCAGAGTCTGGCTGTGTCTGGGCTGCAGCATCCATGGGGTGAGAGTCTCCCAAACCACACAGAATGGCCCCATTCTGCCAGCTGCAGCATCACAGCTGCTTCACAGAACACCCCACTTCCCAAAAAGATCTCAAATGCCAAACTTTGATGGAAGCACAGCCCAGCTGCCATGTTTTGCAGTTGGCCTTGGGATTCTGTGCAACAGGGATGTGGGCTGGAGTCTCCCACACAGAGCCGGTTCCAGCCTGATGCACCACCACACCCCCCTTGCTCAGAGGCAACAGGAGCTTCAGGGCCATCATGGCTCTAATCCCCACCTTCTGATAAGTCCCCTGACAGACAGACAAGTCACTTGACTGCCTTGTGCTTCAGTGAAACCTGTCCAGAAACTGCAAGTGAAAATAATCAGAGCTTTTTCAGGCGAGGAAAGAGAGAAGAGACATCTACACCAGGTTCCTGCTTAAGCTTTCCCAGAGCTGGTGCAATATGAGGAGGAGGAGTCTGTCCCTCAACTCTCTCCAGCAGAGCTCATGCTGTTCCAGACCAGGCCAGGTTTTCTTCCCAATTCCCTGGATCAGGCAGAACCCTGGAGCCAGTGATCTCCTTAGGACAAAGGAGAGAATTGTTTCATCCTCTGCCTTCTCTCAGGCAGCACATGACACTGGGAACCTGCCCTGAGACCCCTCTGGAGGAAGGGGGCCACAGAGCCCCTCCTCCTCTGTGCCTCCCCTCTGCTGCCTATTTATAGGAGAATTGTTCAGGATCATCTTCCCAGCCCAGCAGCTGCTGACATTTGCAGCCTGCCTGATTTGAGGCACCCAGGAACCACAGGGCAGGGTTTGGCATGGCTGTGGCTGACCTTTATCCCAACTCTGCTCCTCAGGGAACAGGAATCTCCCAAGCACCTCAATAATTCCTTCCTTCCAAGCCATCCCAATGAGCTGCCTTTCCTCTGCAGGGCAGGAGCTGTGTTTCATGACTGTGTGAGTTTGCATTGCAGCACTCCCCTTCGTCAGACCTCCCCTGACCTCCCTCAGTTGCTGCTGGACTCATGGATTGCCTCTCTTATCACAGAGCCCTGCCCTAACCCACAGGTGATGTCCTGAAGTCCCCCCAAGCATCAAATTTCCCATTGGTTTCCCAAGAGATTCCTGGGGTGTCTGATCTGAGCAACTTGCTCAAGGTCACACAGAAGTCAACAGGAGGACAGGGACCTTCCTCTGGCCACAACTTTCCAGCCCATCATTTCTTTAAAAGACTAACTCTGAGGTAGTTTTTTCTCCAACAAAACCGGTGTCAGAATAACCTCCACCTCTCTTCAGCTCTTCCTTCTGTTGTATGAAATGAGGGCACGGGCCCACCCAGAGCACCCTGCCTTTGTGTCCCCACCATCCCCATCACAGAGGAAGTAAAAAACAACTGGAAAAGGAGCAGCCTCAAATGGAACTCCAGGGAACTGTGGTTTTGGCACGGGAAACCTGGTACTGCCTGAAGAAAACGTCACCTTTAGGAGTGAGATGCCAGCACTGGAAGTGGAGGTTTGGCCACTGCAGTGACACAGAGCATCGATGGGAAAGGGGACCTGAGACCCAGCACGAGGGAGCCTGGCTGCACTGTTTGAACTGCTCCGAGCCCAAACCCAGACTGTGTTATTCCAATCAGAAAACAATGCCCTGAAAACACACCCGCTGCTCCTGCAGAGTGACAACTGAGAGCCACAATTGCTGCTGTAATGTCACCGTGACTTCCGACAAGGCAAAAACCTCAAATCCTGGCCCAGAAGCAAAGCCAGACAGATCATCTCCTGAAGATGCTCATGTTTAGTTGCTGGTGTGCCTGGCCAGGGCACAGCACCCATGAAGAGTGAGCCCATTCATCCTGCCCAGGGCCAAGCAGAGCTCCATGACCCATCATCCGTGCCGCCAGCACACGCCTTTGTGCACAGCGGGTGCATGAAATGCTTGCAGAGCACAGAGTTCATCTTCAGCCTGAGCTAGGACCCTCAGGCCGGGGGGGAGAAGTGTAACACAGGGCACACTTACATTGGGAGAGGGCTCCAGCATGTTGTCTCCATGCCAGCCCGAGATGGGCACGAAGGGAACCGTGGCCGGGTTGTAGCCGATCTTCTTGATGTAGGCGCTGACCTCCTTGACGATCTCATCGTAGCGTTTCTCGCTGTAGGGGGGCTCCGTGGAATCCATCTTGTTGATGCCCACGATGAGCTGCTTCACGCCCAGGGTGTAAGCCAGCAGGGCGTGCTCGCGGGTCTGCCCGTTCTTGGAGATGCCGGCTTCAAATTCACCCACGCCGGCAGCGACGATCAGGACAGCACAGTCAGCCTGGGGGAGAGAGCCAGTGAACTGCTGTCACCCTGGTGACACCCCTGAGGGCTTCGAGGGGGTCACAGATGGCTCCCTGACAGCTGCTACCCATAACCCTGCTGATCCATCTCAAAACTGATCCAGCTGTGCTACTTCAGACTTGCCAACCCCACATGGTTCTGCACTGTGATGGGAAACCAATGTGGATCCCTCCTGGACACAGGACTCCGACCAGGACCTCATCTTGATCATCTACAGGCAAGGTTTTATTTAAAAACCCTACTGAATTCTTACAAAAAACCTCCCTGAGTGATGGGTGTGACTCCAGCCACGCTGTTCCCCAGATTAGTTTTGTACCAAAACACACACCAGAAGCTGCTTGGGTTTGGCAGAAAGCCCAGCCCAACTGGTACCTCAATGGAAATCTCACTGTAATGAGATGTAGCGGGGTTCATCCAGCACCCATCAGTCACAGGGAGATGCAGAAATGTCCCAAATGCAATGAGGGGAAAACACCCTATCCAGGAAGGGTAGGCCATTTGGTTTGGCAATATAATGTGGGACAAAGACAGCTGTTTTGAGGAAAAAGAAGAAAAAAATCTGTGGAGCCTCCTTTATCCAATAAAACCTAGCAGATTGTTGGAAGTTTCTTGTCTATCTCATTTGGCTGAGGCTGAAAGAGTGTGGAGATGCCCTCACACAAAGGCATGTAGCTCACAGCATCCCAGCTCCCAGGCAGCAACATTCATCCCACCTTCCTATGTGGGTGGAAATGGGGTGGAGAAACCACCTCTTTGTGCCCAAAGACACCCAGGGAGGTGCAGGACCACAGCGTGCCGTGTCCCCTGGTGCCAGTCTGTCTCCTGGGTGGACCCTGCTGAACACTCCTCAACATCTGCTCTCTCAACTCCCCACCTCCAAAAGGGCTCCAACAGCACCTGCACAACCCTGAGCTCATGAACAAGCCTCAGCCTCCCCCCTGGGCCCCACCTCTCACCTGGGAGGTGCCGGTGATCATGTTCTTGATGAAGTCCCTGTGGCCAGGGGCGTCGATGATGGTGATGTAGTACTTGGTGGTCTCAAACTTCCACAGCGAGATGTCGATGGTGATGCCACGCTCGCGCTCGGCCTTCAGCTTGTCCAGCACCCAGGCGTATTTGAAGGATCCCTTCCCCATCTGGCCAACACAGAGGCAAGGACCAATGAGAAAACCAAGCTCACAGCACTGGTGATGCCCTCCCACCCTCCAGGGCACTTCCCAAGCTCACACCACAAACATTTAAAGGTGAAATTCCCTAAATTCAGTGAGAGCTGTGGTCTATTTACTAAAAAATACAGGTGAAAGGAGATGTTGTTCTCAACGTGTTCCTCAACAGGATGCAGGAGAGGCTGGAAGAAGAGCCATGAAGTGAATTTGTGAGTGGGGCTGGGTGGGCAGGACCTGGAGGCAGCGACCCATGAGGTCTCCTCCATGAAACACCATGGCCCTGCTGCTGGGAAATCCTGTACAGAAACATGGAAAGCTGCTTCTTGTCACACTAAATGTCTCTGTGAAGATATTTATATACTTGTCCATTTCCTAATGCTAATGGCATTATTGAAAAATATCTGTTTATGAGATTTATTTTGTTTTATTTCCCATGGTTTCACAGAGGTGCACACAAAGGGATGTGGTCTAGTAGTGGGCTTGGCAGTGCTGGTTGGACTTGATGATCTTAGAGGGCTTTTCCAGCCTCAATGATTCTCTGATTCTGTGATGTTTAATCCATGACTCAGACCTGTGAGACAGCTGGTTAGTGGGAAAGGGCACTACCACATGAGTGAGCCCATAACTGGCAGGGGTGGAATGGGTTAAAAGAAAATGAAATGAGAGACGGTTGCTACGAGCAGAACAGAAACGTGATTGATTTTTGCCACAGAGTGTGCAAATTCACAGGAAAAGCTACTGTGAGCTGCAGCCAGACCAACTGTCGTTGCCAAATGGCCAAAATCTCAGCCAACATTGTAATGCAGGAAATCACGCTGCAGGAGATCAGCTCCAGTAAATCTTCCTGCCCTGTGATAAAGCACATTCCCTCGTGAAACCACGGTGGCACTTCCAAAGGGCCTTCTCCTTTGGGTTGGAGCCCTTTGACGTCACCACGCCAGGGAGAGCTGGATTTCCCTCCAGCGTGGAGGTCGTGCTCCCAGTCTGAGCTGGGACCCTGCCAAGGTGGAGATGGGGCAGGACAAGCCCACCCTTGCTGACCACACTGTGTGCTGGGGCAGTCAGGGGAGCCCACCCAAAGCAAGGGGTTAAAATGGGCTGCAACCATCAGCTCTTGGCCTCAGATAGAAGGAAGGTTTAAGGTAGAGAAAGGAATTCAGGTCATTTGCAGATGATTTAATGGTCTCCTATTGCTATGCAAGGTCAGAGCTGTGATACCCTGCTCCCATCCATCCATCCATCCATCCATCCATCCATCCATCCATCCATCCATCCATCCATCCATCCCTCTCTTCCCTGCAATCACAGTTTCTGCTGGCCCATTATCAATCACCAGAGGGAAGCACTTCCCCACGGCAGGTACCGAACACTCCAGGGTGAGCCTCCCCAGGAAAGAGAACACAGCATCACATCCAAACCTGCCCTGCCCACACCGTGCCCGGGGGCTGGTCTGCTCCATCTCCCACACTCCAGCCCTGTTCCCAGCCAGCACAAGGAATTAATGGTGACAGCCTGTTTCATAACAGCTGAGTGCTGCGATGACTTTGCAGCTTGCTCCGGAGGATTACGGGCAAAATCCTAAAGCCAGGGGCAAGATTTCCCCTCCTCAGAGGGGATGCCAGGTTGAGGAGGTGTGCCCCATCTCCGTTGGGAAGCTGTGAGCTCTCAGTGGGATGGAAAGATCCAGAATCAAGTCTCTGCTCCTGAGCATCTTCCTGACACTGGGTTTAGCAAGGGGGTAGAGCAGGAGCTTGGAGGTTTTTAGAATCACAAAATGGTTCGGGTTGGAAAAGACTTCAAAGATCATCTCATTCCAACCCCTCTGCCAGGGACAGAGGCACATTCTACTAGACCAGGTTGCTCCAAATTCCATCCAGCTTGGCTTTGAGCACATCCAGGGATGGGGCCAGGTTAACCCTTTCCAGCACACACATCAAACTCCCCTTCCCAGGGAACAGGGAGAAGTCATCAGTGTGCTCACTTACTGCTGGAGACGGAGATACAGAGGGAATGGTGCATTTGTGCACTGCATTAATAATGGGCTCTTCTCGGGCAGGAGGTCAACCAGCACATCCCACAGCCTCTCCCCCATCAGTAGCCTCCCTTCTGGATGGGGAAACTGAGGCACAGAGTAGACCCCTGGCTCTCCCACAGCAGCTGAGTGGGAATCAGCACCTTTTTGCCATCAGCCATGTCCACACACACAACCAGCTCCTCATCACGTGTGAGACCCCCCCAGAGCTCAGCATCACACGTAACGTGAAGACAAATGAGAGCCTTTATTTAGCAGTTTCCCTCCTTTCACGGGGTGTATTCAGTTACCCAGAGCTGGTGTTGAAAAACCCAGGGTATTATCTAGCTCTGCACAATACCTTCCCTGTTCAGCGCCAGAAATAGCCTGAATTTCCCTGATCGAACCCCAGCGGAGGGACAGCTTTCTATTCGGGGGCCACAAATACTGATTATTTAATTTTTTTTGAAACAGAACAACTCTTCTTTCAGAGATACTGTTACCTCTGCCCTTGAATCAAAAGGAAAAAAGGGAGAAATCCTCGCTCTTTTCTCTTAAATAAAATAACAGACCCTGGGTTTTTTTGTTGGCCTTTTGGGTGCACGCAGGCCTCCATTTCCTGTGAATGCCACCTAATGGAAGCAAACTCTTCCCCAGCCCTGCATCAGAAAATGGAGTCTGTAAGCTCAGTCAATAGGCTATTAATAGCAGCCTCCGGTGCCCGCGGATCCTGGCAAGTCAGTGAAAGTGTCTGTTCAGTCAAAATCACTGCAATCACATCGACGAGAACCTTATCATGCCTTATCTGATCTTATAGGTAAAGGGGGGGAATTTATGGGAGGATATCAGCAATCATTTTAAACCAGGAGAGAGGGATCATTTTGTATGAAGGAAGAGGCTCTTTGGCTTACGGATGTGAAAAAAAGGCTGCAAGTGAGGCAGGAAAATAAGGGATTTAGCTCAGATGCTATCGGTAGATTAAAAAGGTTAAGACAGACAGACAGCAAAATGTGAAATCAAAAGTGGCAGCTCTGTAAATATTTTTTTTGTCATTGAAATGTGAAATCTTGACCAGAAAAAAAAAAAAAAAAAAGAAAGGAGAGATATCTGCATTCCCAGAGCGATGACGACAAGCCATCTTCTGAGTGACAGGAGCTGCCCTGTGGATAACACAGCCAGGCTGTTCCCGGCTCACCCACTTCTCTAGAATTTACCATCAGTAATTTCCCAGGGTTCCCCACTGCCATTTTTCTTCCCAAGTCTGTTTCTTCCTCTTTAATTTTGGGGTTTGCCACATTACAGGGGGTGCTTTGCTATGTAGCTTTCTATGCAGCTTCTATGGCAGCTTCTAAATGCATGCACGATAAAACTGTTACAAATGCCACCATTGCAAGGGTCAAACAAAAGAATTTAACTTAAATGCTCAGACTTCCAGCCAGTTTTCTGTATCATAGGCTGCCAATCACACTTCATGCCAGACCACCTTCCTGAGGAAAACAGGAATGAGGTTCTTCAACTGGATCAAATGAGTGGTGCAGCTGATGCACCTTGTCCCCAGCAGGCACTGGAAACTGATGCTTCAGGGTGAAATTCAGGCAGCCCTGACCTCTGCAGTGAGGGATTATCAGGTTTTCCCCCTCGTGCACCACACCTAGAAGGAATTTCATGCCTTGAAGCACCACGGTTTGTGGCTTTTCCAGCACCCTAGTGGTTACTGCTGGTTCCCTAACTCGTCTCGCAGACCTCGCCGTGCCCCTGCCCTCATTAGCAGCGGCAGCGCGGAGTCCCCAGCTCCGGAAAAGAGGGTGGCGAGGCCCAAATGTCCTATTTTCCCAAGGCCAGAGGAGTCGGGAAGACCCAGGGGTGCAGAGGGAGAAAAACAGACGGGAACAAAGGGGGAAATAGAAGGTAAGAGTAGGGCAGCACCCACAAAATGGGAATATTGCCTGCGGGATGCTGGCGGGGATGAGCTGGGAGCATCCCCGCGGGTGGGAATGCGGGGTGGGGGCGGGCTGAGGGGCGGGCTCCTCACCTCGGCAGCCTCCTTCTCAAATTTCTCAATGGTCCGTTTGTCGATGCCCCCGCATTTGTAGATGAGGTGCCCGGTGGTGGTGGATTTCCCAGAGTCCACATGCCCGATGACGACGATGTTGATGTGCGTCTTCTCCTTCCCCATGCTGCGGGGCTACGCGGGGCTGGCGGCGCTGGGGAGGGCGCTGGGAACGCGGCTGCCTTTTTGGGGGAGGCTGCGGGGGAAGAGGCAGGCGCATCAAAAAAAGCCCCCCTTGTGCCAGCCCCTTCCCAGCCCTTCGGGAAAGGCTGTCCTCCCCTGGCCCCACCTTCCCGCTGGACCATGCGCCCGGGGGTGCCCGGTCTCGTCTGGCAGCTCTGCCCGCTCTGGGTCAGAGCCAGCCTGGCCCCGGAGGAGGCCAGCGGGGCTATTTCGGGCTGCCACGTCCAGCCTCCAAGTCTCGGCAAGACGCCGTGTTTTTCGGCATCTTGCCCTCCACCGCCCTCGCGGAGACCCCCAGTTCCCAGGGCTACGTCATGGATGCTTCGAAGGTGCCCTTCCTCCCTGGAAAAAAAAAAACCTTCCCGCCGCCTTCTCGCTCTTTCCAAACCCGAGGGCATCTCCTCCATGTCGTGGGTGCCCTGGGAGGAGCCGAGGGTGCCCGTCCTCCCCGGCTGGCCTCACCCCTCCCCAGCTGGGCACAGTTCAGGTGACAACAGGGTGTCTGCAAAGCGGGGTGGACAAAAATAGCCCTCGCCTGCTTCCCCAAGCAGAGCTGTGAACAGCCGGCACTTTTGGGGGGGTTTATTATATTTTGGTGCCATGAAACTGGATGGAACGGAGGGAGGAGGGTGAAAACGCAAACGGATATATCCGGGGAGCTGTCCTGGCATCTCCCGGCGTTGCCATGGCTCTGCAGCTGCACACAGACCGGGCACAATTAGGAGCTTTAGTCTGACGTCTAATAAAATCCAATTTCACGAATCTGCCCATAGAAGTAAAGGAGGTCAGGAGGAGTTTGCTGCTCTAATAGCGATTCAGTCATGCGGGTGATAACATTCCCAGCGAGAAGCTTCCCTGGGCAGCAGGAGCGGCGGCTGTCCCGTCCCTCCTGCCCTTGAACCCCGCCAGCCCGGCTCTGGCCATTTTGCGGCTCCCCGGAGATGCTCGGTCCCGGGTGCGGGTCCCTCTCCCCCTGCAGACCCCTGCCACACGGGGGGACATGCAGGATCGCTTTGAGAACTGGGGGATTTTTTAATTATTATTTTTATTCCTTCCCCAAGGAGCCAAAGTCATCCCTGCCCGTGGCAGGGGGGGTTGGAACGAGATGATCTTTAAGGTCCTTCCAACCCAAATCATCCGAGGATTCTGTGATTCTAAAGGCAGCGTGGGGGGAGGGGAGAGCTGGGGGGGATTATCAGGTTTTCCTCCTCATGCCCAACATTTGGAAGGATTTTCACGTCCTGAAGCACCACGGCTCGCGTGTTATTTCCCACCTGCGGGAGGGAAGACGCACCTGCGGGATGAAGGATTGGTCCAGCCCCATCCTTTCCCCCCCACCCCAGGGGCTGACAGCACCCGCACACGGGGGGGGCACTGATGCCCTGGGGCAGGACACCCCTCCCCACATCCCGGTTGTCCCCCCCATCCCGCGGGGGTCCCGCAGCTCTTACCGGGGCGGCGGTCGGGGCGGCCAGAGGCTGCCGGCTTGGGCTCCGCCGGCTTTATCTCCGCGGGAGGGGCCCACCTATCGACGGCGGCAGCGCAATGCAGCGGCCCCCCCGCACTACGGCAATGCGGTACCGGGCGGGGGAGGAGGAGGAGGAGGAGGAGGCGCGGGGGGGACGGGGGGAGGAGGAGGACGACGAGGAGGAGGAGGAGAAGGAGGGAGAGACGGGGGACTGGGAGGGAATGTGTAAGGATGGGAAGGAGGTGGAAGGATGGGAGATAAAGGGATGGGAGGAAGATGGAGGGATGGGAAAAATGGAGGGGTGGGAGATGGAGGGATGGGAAGGTGAAAGGCTGGAAGGGTGAAGTCAGAGGGAGGCAGAAAGATGGAAGATGGAGAAATGGGAGGAAGGTGGAAGGATAAAAGATGGAGAGACAGGAGACATGGAAGGTGAAGGCATGAGAGGGAGGTGGAGAGGTTGGAGGCAGAAGGATGGAAGGATGGGGAAAATGGAGGAGAAATGGAGAGACGGAGTGGTGGAAAATGAAGGGATGGGAAGATGGAGAGATGGAAGACTGAAATCAGAGGGAAACAGCAGGATGGAAGATGGAGGAATGGGGAAGAGACGGAAGGATAAAAGATGGAGAAACAGGAGAGATGGAAGATGAAGCCATGAGAGGGAGATGAAGGGATGGAGGAGATGCAGAGACTAGAGGCAGAGGGATGGGAGAAAAACAGGTAGATGGAGGGAAGGGCTTTTTGGAAGACAGGGAAAAAACGATGAAGTGCTGGCCCAGGGGGACTTGGACTCCCTGTAGCATCCTGGGAGTGAAGGAACAGGGCTGGGTTTGGAGGTGGCCACCAAGTCCCACATCCCCTGCTCTGCCCCCAGTGGTGCAGAAGGCTGTGCCCCCCAGGGGCTGGGAGGAGAGGGGTCCCTGCAGGGCACAAACACCACCCCGGGCACCCTGAGGGCACTGCCCCACATCTCTGCCTCGCTGGGAATGCATCAGTCCAGGGCAAGTAACAAAGCAAGGGACAAACAGAGCAAAACAGATTGCTGCACCTACAAGATAGATGGGGACTGCTCAAGAATTTGTGATGTAACAGCATCATCTCATTTTTAACAGGAAGTGGGGTTCAAGTCCTAGGAGGATAAGGAAACCATAAGTAATCTCCTTCAGTAATATAATGACATTTACTTTGCATAAAAATAATATGTAGTGGTCAGAATATTTATGTCTGTGTCAACTGTGCATTTCCAAGGCCAATCCAAAATTTTCTGTGTCCCAAAGCCAAATATAGGTCAAAGGAAAGCTAATTTTAAATAAAGCTATGAAATAACCCAGAACAATTTTGTGGCCCAGACCATCCTTCCTGTGAATTTAACAGCTAAATTAGATACCCTTATGAAGATACTCCTACCTTCCTAGACTAATGGTTAAAAACTTATTCATTGTGTGGATAAAAAGGTCCCTAATTTCTCATTAGTGCTTAAAGGGAGGCCTTTTTTAATGAATATTATAGCTCACTGGTATTTTTGTAGAAATATGATAGTCAAGCTATCTTTTGTTTTTATGAAGCATTCCTTGCACAACATAAAATTCACTGAGTGCCAGGAAAAATAAAAAGAAACTTCCAAGGAGAAGCTCTAAGAGGATTTAAAGCGATTACCCCAGCCTTGTTTTGGGACTGGGGTAGAGGCTTTACCACAAGTCTGGATGGGCTGGAGATGGACAGCAAGTGTGATAATGTGGAGGAGGGAGAGGCGTAAAAATCCCTTATTCTTCCTACCCGTATTTTAGTGCTTTGCCCTTTTTTTACACAAGGGCTGAGGCAGCCTGGGAACTGCCCTCAGAGGGGCAATGGCTGAGTTTAATAATGAAGATGGGGATGGAGTAAATCCTGCTCACCTCTGCCAGGTGAGCATGGGATGGGCCTCTCGTGCCTCCTTTCCTTCTCCAGTAAAAAGGATTTTAGTTCCCACCCCTTTTCCCAGGGAGGAAGAAAGGAACTGGGCAGTGCCCTGTTCTGTACTGAAATAGAGCCTGACAGCCCATCAGCCTATAAATAGTCCAGGACCTGAGCAGGAGAGGGCTGTGAGACCTGGCTAATCCCAGCTCCCTTAAGCCACTTTACCCCAGCCTCGAGAGGCTTAAAGCCACAGCTGTGTGCCCAGGTTTGGCTGGCACCCGGGGCAAAGGACTCCTCTGAACACATGTGGTCCCGGGGACCATCAAGGTCAGCTGCCACACCTGAATGGAATCATTTTCCCTCAGAAAAAATGGTGTAAATTTGCCCTTAAATGTTCAGCCATGTAAAATAAGAGACCCAAGCAAGCGAAATCCGAGGGCGACTGAAGTTTAGAGCCTCGTCTCCCTCCATCTGGTGTCAGATCCACATCCCTGCTGAAACAATTCCCCTACATCATATGGAGGCTTGATTCACCCTCCCCATAAACCATCACCAAATGATTTAGGGGGACTCAAGAAAACAGAACTCCCCCTTCCCCAGAAGGGATGGGCAGGCTGCACACAAACCTGCAGGGACCTCGTGCTCCTTTCACCATCATCACCTCCACCCCATCCAGCCCCACAGCCTCTGGGTGGAGATTTGGTGCTTTAATCCAGGCTAAAATTTCCATTTTCCCAGACATAACAACGGGAATTTATTTTTTTTCCCCAAGAGGCCTGCACAGTGTGACTGGGAGAGGGAATAATCCGCAGTGCCAGTAATTTGTATGGATCTGGGATGTGAACACCCCAGGCTGCCTGCCTGGATTTGCCTGGCTCTGGGGGTGTTTCTGCCTCTGAGTGTTCAGCTCACTGAGCAATTGTGTGTTTGTGGGTATAAAATGCAGCAGGTCTCCTCTGAAGGAAGGGCTTTGGGCAGGGCAGATGGCAGCCATGAGGAATGCCAGCCCGGATGTCACACCAGAAGCTCTGGTCTCACAAGGGAGAAGTTGGGGCTGGACAGAGGGATGGCTGTAAATTGCTATTTTCTTTCTATGCAAAGAAATAGAGTCCTTGAAAGGAAGAAGTGCAGCCTGGCCTCCTGCAAGAGATATTGGAAAAGCAGATCAAAGGTGGGTAGGGCAGTGGTTGTCCTCTAAAGGGCAGTTTGTGGACGGAGTGGAGGCTGTTGGGTTTCCTCCTTCCCATGTTCAGGCTTTCAGCTCCTTCCACACCAGCTCTGGAAGTTTTGCTGAGCCTTTGCACCCTGATATTTCAGCATTTACCATCTGCTGGGAGTGGAAAAACTCAAAACACCAAGGCACTGAGCATCCTCTGCTCATGTACACATCGTGCATCCCGTGGCAATCCTGGCTGCTGGTGCACACAAAACAGGCATTCCCATTGCAGCTAAACCCCAGATTAACTGGTGTTAAACCAGGATGGGATTCCCTGCTGTACACCCCAGGGGTTTCTGGAGCGTGGTTACCTGGGGCTGGCTTTGAGGTCAAACTTTCCAGGTCCCTGTGTTTACATGCCATGACCCTCCCATGTGTTTGCCTGGCAACACTCCTGGCCCAAGGCACCAGATAGGAAGAGATCATAGGATTATAGGATCCCAGACTGGTTTGGGTTGGAAGGGATCGTAAACATCATCTCATTCCACCCCCCTGCCATAGGCAGGGACACTTTCCACTAGACCAGTTTGTTCAAAGTGTTCATCCCTTGAACACTCCCAGGGATGGGGCAGATTTCATGGACTTTTAACATGAGCAGGTTTTTCAGCTCATGCTCATGTTGTAGACCTGGAGAGGAAGAGATAAGGACAGGATTTATGGGAAGAAAGGCAGAGGAAGGAGGAGAAAGGGAGTATTTTGAGGTCCTGCACTCAGCGCATGCTGCTGATACCTTTAAATTGGAGCCAGAGACTTAAAAATAAACTTTGGAAGTGATAACAAGACATCCAAGTCCTCCAGCCACTTGGCCAGCTGGGGATGGAGTCTGGTGTCATCCCTGAGGGGACAGCAGAGTACCCAGAGCAGGGTGGGCTGCTCCTTAGGACCCCCATGGTGCTCACACCACTGGGACCTGCCCAGTGGGGTTCAGTCACAGCCATTGGGGGTCCAAGGTGATGTGAGGTGGCAGTGCTGGAGGGACAATGCCTAAAGGCCTTGAAAACTGTCCCCATTCATCCTGGGTGTCAGTGGCAGCACACAGCTCCAGGGGATGCTCTTCCAGGAACCCCTTTCCCCTCAAATATCTGAGTTATGGGGTTGAGGCTGTGGAGGATAAAACTGCTCAGCCTGAGCTGCTGTCCCTCTGGGAAGCAGCCAGGATGAACATTTCCATGCCCTGAAATATCTTTTAGCACCAGGGAAGGAGACAAACATAATTTCATCCACATCTCATCAGGGATACTGTGACATTTCTGGTGCCTGGATCAGCATCTGTGGGGGCTGCGAGACGCTGATCCCTTAAATCTCCCCCAAGCTGGGGACAGGGCAGGGCCCAATCTAGGTCAGGATATCTCAGATGAGATAAGGCACCTCTGCCCTGTGGCTTTGTGCTGTTTGCAGGATGCTGCCTTGCCCCTGGACCGTGCTGGGTTTTCAGCAAAGATGTCTGGTGCTGTGTCAAGCTGCACCAGATTGAAGTGTTTGTTTTGGCAGCTGTGCACATCTCCCAGTTAGGAAAAGCCTGATTAATCCCAGGGATGGCTTTTCCTATCAAACCACAGCCAGTGAGTGAAAAGAGCCCTGGCTGCCCACATCTGCTGATGGCTTCAGTGGAAATGTTAAAGGAGACACCTGGATAACAGCATAAGCTTCAGATGCATCCAGAGGTGAAAAGAGGATCAGGGAAATTAATGAGAAAATTTTTTGCTGAACCAACCCCCATCAAAGCCCTAGGGTTTATACTGGTGAATAATTTGTTTTCATGTGGTGGTAGTGACTGGTAGTGGCATCTCCCTGATCCCACAAAGGAGGTGCTGGTCTAGGAGTTTTCTGCAGATGTGGATCCTGCTCAGGGTTGCTGCTGGTTCCTGCAAGATGATTTTCTAGTTTTTAGAGAGGAACAGATGCACCAAAAGTCAGGAAGTTGTAGAACCAAGTTCAGCACAAGCCTCTGGATTACAGCAAGCAGCTGTCATCTCTCTTCACTGGCTTTTCCAAATTGGAGACATCCCTTTTGCACAGGCAAATCAGACAGCTTGTGACTGTCTGTCTAACTCTCTCCACAATGGGAGTATTTTCAGACCAGACTCAGAATTCTGGGGGTCCTGATGCCAATTCCCTGTGCCCTTTGGGAAACTGGACTGCGGGTGAGGACAGCAGAGCTGCTCCCTTCACCATGGGCACAGTGATCCATGCCCTGCTCTGACTTTGCTTTATTCTCCTGACAAGATGGCACTTGGGTCACCACTGCATGTGTCCCAGAAAGGCAGAGCACGATTTTCCAGGTAAAATATGCTGCTCAAGCACCATGCTTAAGGAGAGTCTTTCCCTCCATTTCCAGCACATTTCCTTTTCCAATTTAAACCCATAGAGGCAGGGGAAGATGTCCAGGCATTTCTATCAGGACACAACCTGAGCACGGGTTTGGTGTCACAGCCGCTCTGCTCTGACCAGAGATTGCCCTAATGTGGCATCTGCGATGAATATTTGGGGTATTTATTATCCATAGGTGGCAGCAGCTGCCTGCGGCGGGCGGACGCTGCCCTAATCCCAAACCTGGCAATGAGTAACAGAGCCGGGAAAAGGCAGGGGAGGAGGAGGAGGAGCGAGAGAGGGAGGAGAGGGAAGGAAGGACAAGCCTGAACACAGGTCCTGCCTGTTCCCTCTTCTGCAGCAAGAGGTCCTCAACAGAGGGAGAATTCGGGAAACGCCTCCGTGGGGCAGGATCAGGCTTTGTAGCTCCGTAGAGAGCTCAAGTCTGTGTCACTGAACAGGCTGCCCAGGGAAGCTGTGGCTGCCCCATCCCTGGAAGTGATCGAGGCCAGGTTGGACGGGGCTTGGAGCCCTCTGGATTAGTGGAAGTTAATTCCAACTCCCTCCCATGGCAGGGAGTGGAATGAGATGAGCTTTAAGGTCCCTCCCAGCCCAAACCATTTCGTGGTTCTCTTGCTGTGCTAGGACTAAATGCTGCCTTCTTAACCAGGACGAAAATTGCTGCATTCTCTGGTGGAGAAGGGGCTGCTGGGCAACCTTTTCTTGACCAAATTCCTGAAGCACTGGGATGTCACATCCCTAGAAGGAATCTGGTGGCAGCATGAAGCCATTGGGGTGCCCCAAACACGCACGAGTGCTGGTGGAGTCCAGAGCCAGCAGCTCCTTCATCTCTGCAGCTTTTGTCGGCTTTCAGAAATTTCTGCCAAGTTCAAAATGACACAAAAGGCTCTCCCTCAATGGCCCACACAAATGGCAGATAACAAAAGCCAGTTGCCAGAAGCTAAAAGCCAGGTAATTTAAAAAAACAAAACAAAACAAAAAGCAACAGCAACAAAAACCACCACACCTTGCTGAAAAGCAAACGGGAGAGAATTGCAGTCCTAGGCTCTAGCCTAGAGGCTCTAATGAGAGGAAAACCAAAGAGAAAAATCTATCCAAATCTTGTCATCTGCTCACTTTAAACCTACCACTTCTTGATCAATATAAATGAAATGTATCTTCCTCTTTTAGACACACCTGATATGAACAGGCTTTGTCCTGGGAAACCAGACTGGCTGCTCCATCAATCTCCCCTGGCTGCTCTGTCCTACCCACGCTGCTCCTGCTGCATCCTTAAGGCAAAATGGAATTGATTTTGAGAGGAAAAGCAGAACAAGGCACGATTTGCTGGAGACTAATCCCACTGAAGCAGCAAAACCCCAATTCATCCCTCTTGGCTGTGGGTGCAGCTTCACACCCCCAGTGTTATCTGCTTAATGAGGTGATCCTTTAAAAGCAGCCCCAAATGTGGGTGTAAGTGGTGTCATTGCACAAAGGGACTGGGGCAGGTTTGCTCATTTCTGCTCTATCATTAATTAAGGCAATTAGCCTGCTCAGGCTCAGTGGGGTGCACAGCCAGCCTGAACCTGATGGGGAGAATATAATCCATTATAGAATATAATCTTTATATCAATACACTCTAATTGCTCTGTACGTTATTGGGGGATGGAGGATGCAGGAATACATCTCTAGGGAGTTGAGGAGGAACCTGAGAGATGACACAGGATACACTAAAACAAAAGTGACTTTTCATGTCTGAAGCACTGAATTTTTTAGCCTTCTGTCATTCCCTTCCAGGGCAGAATAACCTTCCAAGCCTGTCTCCTGGAACTCCCCGTGCTGTGTGGCCAGGCAGGGCTGGGAGCAAACGGGCTGGCAGTGTCAGGACCCTGAAAGCAAACCAGTGATCAAACCCAGTCACGCAGCACAAAAGCAAAGCCTTATGCTGGGCATGCAAACAACCACGGGGCTGTTTAAAGTGCCTGTTGGAATGTGGGTATTCAAAGTCCATCACAACATCGAGCCAAATCCTTCCCTGGAAAGCGCTGAGTCAGTATTATCAGTGGGGAAACTGAGGCACAGCTGGAGGAACTCGGTCCCCAGCTGGACCACACGGGTGCTTGTGTTGGCCCTTAAACCTCTGGGGTAAATTTTAGAAATAATCTGTTTATCTACAGATTTGTGGTGCCAAGGCTTTCCCTGAAAGCTGTCCTGGCTGCTTTCCTGGGAGGGCGCATGCAGTGTCCATGCCAGCGGCCATGGCAGTGGTCAGTGTGGCCTTCTCCTTGGGTCACCTGGGGACATGGTTCACATGGAGTGTCCCCATGCTGGGGTGGTCATACCCCACTGAGAAACACCCCCTGAGGGCAGCTCAGCCCTTCTGCTGCCCCGTGAGCTGTGCAGGGAGATCGATGTCCTGGAGCAAGCCAGGGCAGCCTCCCCTGGCACTGGTTCCTCATCCTGGTGATTAAAGAATAACTCCAGATTAAAAAGGAAAAAAAAACAGACTGGGGAGGAATCAACCTCGGTGCATGGGGAGATTCTGACAGAACCACCCCAGGCTGGGATGGTGGTGGGCTCCCTTCTGCCTTCAGTCCCTAAAATGGTTAAAGCATCACCCCCAAAAATATTCTTTCCCACAGCTGCACCCAAACTGCAAGGTTTTACTGCAGCCCTCAGTGTGCTGGGCTGCAAAGCTCTGCTCTGGAGCATTACTGAATTTTAGGAGAGAAAAACGAGCAAAGTTTTAGGTATACCAAGTACCACACTGCCTTTGTGAAGATGTCTTAAGGCTCTGGCATCTCTTCGAGTGCATTGTTCAACCCCCCAAATTCCACTCCAAACAGAAAGGAATTTTCTGTGAAGTTTCTGTTCCTCTTAAACAGATCTGCTTCCTCGTACACACACGCATTGCCTTGGCTCTCCCAGACTCACATCCCACAAAACCAGTGATTTTCTGGGGCAGCACCTGTACAGGATGCTGCCCTGGTACCCAAACACGGGGGAGCTGGTCCGTGGTGTGGGCTGTACTTTGACCTTGCTGCAAGCTTTTCCTCCCAAATAAAGCGTTCTCTCCCAAAACTGATAAAATCCAGCCAGCTCAGAATCCCCCGAATCCGCATTTATTTACTTCTCATGTTTACCCTCATTTTAAACTCCGCATTGCTTGAAAGGAGAAAGAAACCTCTCCAGAACCGGACCTGAACCGCCTCAGAGGGCGGGACTTTCAATCCCTCCTCTCCGGGTCCCGGGCGGGTCCGCGTGGCCTCGGGGGTGTCCCCTCTCCCCGCCGCGACAATCGCGACAGCTGCCAGGGGCGTGTCCGGCCACGCCTCCACCGGCAGGGGCGTGTCCACCCCGCCCCCGCTGCCATTGGCTGACCCACGGCTGGGCGTGTCCGGCCACGCCCCCTCTGGCAGGGGCGTGTCCGCCCGCCCCTCTGCCATTGGCCGGCCTTGCGGGGGGCGTGTCCGGCCCGGCCCCGCCCACGCTGCCATTGGCCGGCCTTGCGGGGGGCGTGTCCTGTCCGGCCCCGCCCCTGCTGCCATTGGCCGGCCTTGCGGGGGGGCGCGGCCGGCGCCGATAAAGGCGCGGCGCGGGGGCGGCCGGGCAGCGCCGCGGCTCAGGCCGTGCGGTGCCAGCGATCGTCGGCCCCCGTGCCGGACCCCCCTGCCCTGCCCTGCCCGGCCCGCCGGACCCCGCCGGAGCCCGCACACGGCCCAGGTGCGCTGCCGGGGGGGAGCGGGGCGGCCCCGATGGCGCTGCGCTGGGTCGGGGAGAACTTGCCCGTGCCTCAGTTTCCCCGCTGAGGAAAGGCTGATTGTCGCGGGTGGCGCTCGGGGTCCGCCTGCTGTTGGCGGCTGGCGCGTTTGAAGCCCTGAGCCGTCTTTTAGAGCTTGGAGAATAAGGGGTCAGACTGTGAGAAGAGCCAGCTGCTGGCAGGAAGGTAGTTTGTTCCTGCAAAAAACTCCAGTTCAGAACTGGAGCTGAACAGCTTCGAAGGTGAAGGGCGGGCAGGTTTGTTCCGGCTCTGGCTGACGGGGAGGCTGCTGAGAACAAGCTGGGGCTGGAACTTCTTGCAGGAACACCCTCGATGTGTGCCCCAGCTCAACATTTCTTTGCTCCTTATGCAACATCCGCCGGGGATTTTGTAATGCCAGATGTTGATCCGAGGAGGGGAGCTGGAGTCCTGCAAGAAAAACACCCGGGGAGGAGGGGTCAGGAAGGGGCTGTGCCAGGCTTTGCTCTGGGCAGGCAGTTGTGTATGATGGAATTACTTTGGCTTTGCACGTAGCTCTTGGAGCTCCGTGGGTTTAATCCATGTGCAGTGAGCACCAGCCGCCGTTCCCAGTGCAGGGTGGCACGTCCCTTTTCTGCAATATCACCCTGGTCCATTTACACCCCTGCAGCTTTTGGGGGTGCGGGGGTGGGTCAGGGTGGGTGCTGACGGCTGCCTCTGTGCCCCCAGGTTTAGATCTGCACAAGAACCAAGATCAGGAACCATGGCATCCATCCCATCCAGCGGCTCGCTCATGGCCACGCACAACTATCGCAGAAGTAAGGGCAGGCTGGGGCCGGGGCCTGGGCTGGTGGGTGAGCACGTGGGGGTCTCCACCAGGCATAAGGGGATGTGGCTGGAGCAGAGATGGAGCTGGGCTCAGGTCTGTGCTTCCAGCTGCAGCCCCATGTGAGAGGTTGGTGAGGAAAGGGGACAGCCAGCAATGTCCCCCTGCTGCTGCCCAGACCCTCCTTTGGGACCCCAGCCCAGCTGTACCAGCTGGTGAGGGGGCTCAAATCTCCCTCACTTGTTACTAAAGTTGTAGAGGACAGAGTGGACAGTTTCACCTTGCATTGTTGCTTCAGAAATGAGCTGCAAAACCAGTCTGGGCAATGGTTGCTCCTGGTACCTCACCCAGGAGAGAGTTTCTGGTTTAATGGATTGCTTAAACCACAGGGAATTAAAGGATTCCCCCGAGATAAAACAAGCAGCAGGCTTGTAGCTGTTGTCCTAAAAGTGCATGGATTACACACAGGAATTTGCATCCTCTTGGCCTCAAGTCATCTGCAGAGGCCTCTCAAAGCCACTAAATTTTGTCCTTGGGGTTGCAGGTTTATTCCTACAGAGGTGTTCTGAAGTTTTTCTGCTCCCTGTAGCTGGAATCTCCCCAGTATTCCCTTCCTAGTGGTTTTTACTGGCCTGGCTCTAAACTGGGGAAGTAGTGGAGCGAGTTAGGGATGAGGCTGGGCTGTATCACCCAGGCACAGCCTCACCAAGGCTGTGTTTTCCCTTTCATGGCACATCCACGGGTCAGCAGAGGTACTGATGGCCATGATTTTTCCACAGGGCGCCTGAGCTCCACATCCAGCACCAGCTCCTGCAGCTCAGAGTACTCTGGGGAGGTCATCCCCCACGGCCCCGGTAAGTGCCACCTGTCCTGGCTCATGGAGACTGCTCCCAGTCCCTCTGTGGGAAATCACTGGAGAGGACCCAGCCTCTGCTGTGGGGTGAGGGTGGGGTGGCCATGGGGCTGCCCAGGTCACACTGACCTCAACTCTCCCTGCCGTGCACCGCTCCTCAGATCTGCCCAAGTCTGACCCCGGCCAGTGGTGGGCCAGCTTCTTCTTTGGGAAGACGACTCACCCAGCCATGACAACGGTGTCAGAGTCCCAGGAGAGGTGAGGTGACACGGGGGAGCACCGAGGGCACTCGGGGATATCCCCAATTGGGCGCATTCTGCCCCGATGCGCACGCCCAGGGCTCCCACGCCTTTGCAGGGCAGCGGTGCCACATCTGGGGGCTGGCATGAGCTGCTCTGGGGGCTGGCATGATGCTGACTGTGTCTCTGTGCTGTGTGTTGCAGCCTGGGAGCTCTGCGGGTGGCGGCGGGGCCGATGTCCTGCGCGCTGGTGGCAGCGCCGGGGCGGAGGCGCCACGCCAGCGAGTCCAGCGCGGGGCCCTCGGCGTGAGCAGCTCGGTGCTGCTCCCCCAGCCCGGCGGGCACAGCCCCTCCCCTGTAGCGTAGCTGGCTGCTCCAAGCAGAAGGTGCTGCTTTCCGACGGAGAAATGCACCCACCCTGACGATTCCACTCCAGCCTTTTTTTAAACTCCCCCCCCCGGTGTAACTAAGCCCTCTCGAAGCAGACTTGGTAACACGTTTTTATTACCTGAAACTCGTACAATGGCAACGAATAAACTGGAGCAGCCTTTTAAAACGCTGTGGGGTTGTTTTTTGTCCGTGGAGGGGGGAGCAGGGTGGTGCTGGGGGTGCTGGTGGGGCTACACCAGGACACAGCTCCTGGCCGCAGCAGCAGGATGTGCTGGTGCCAGGTACCACGTGCCAGCCTGACTCATTGGGCCCTGTGTGTTTTTTGCACGTGAGCAGGATCTGGCTGGGCTGTGGTGGCGTTGCAAACGCCTTCCCTCAGCCTCTCCTCTCCTTACTTGGCTACACAGCCGTCCCTGCTGGCACTGAACTTGTTTTGCTCCCCAAACACACGGCTGCCCTGCACTGCTTCGGTAGCTCGAGGAGTGGGGACGAGTGCCAGGGCCTGAGCAGGTGTGGCTGGGGCTGGGGGAAGGATTTGGGTGCACAGTGACCCCTCTGTAATGAGGAGAGAGATAAGGCTTGCTCTAGACATGCGTTTGTGGGTCGGGATATCAGGCTGGAGCTCCTGGTGTGGATGGCAGCTCAGATCTGGCCTGGGTTTGCAGCCCTGGATCCCAGCTGGCCCATGTGCTGCACTGCCCCAAGTGCTGTTTTGCCTGATTTTTGCCTTCAATTAGTCAGTTTGGCTGTTTGATCCTTCTGTGACCTGCCTGAGAGCTGGGAAAACAAGAGCCTGCAAGCGCCTGCATGAAGGGAGTGCCTTTGTTCATGCTGGAGGCAAAAAAAAAAACCCTTGCAGAGGTTGATTTAAAGGTGCCAAATGTTCCTGCTCTGCTTCCAGCCACAGCATGAGGTGCAGGACTGTCTCTGTGTGCACCAGGGCCTGCAGCCCCGATGGCAGCTGAGGCCATGGGACCCCTGAGCTGTGACTTTGCCTCCTGGTGTCCCACGCTGGCAGGGCAAAGGGCAGGGAGCAGCTGGGGACAAGTGGCTGCTCTGCTTTTTGTCTGCTCTGCAGGGGCATCCAGGGTCACTTCCAGTTCTGTTGTTTCTCCAGGGGAAAGTGTTGAGTAAGCTTTTTGCTGAGCTCTGCTTCCCCAGGCACTGGCCCTTGTCTCTGGGGCAGAGAGGCTGTGCCCCCTGTCCCTCCCAGGGGCCAGGGCAGCACTGGCACCTCTGCTCCCCCCGTGTCAGTGTGTGCCTCCAAAGGGAATGGCTCCAGGGCTGTTCCAGCACTCTGGGCACACAGCTTGGACCCCAGGGGCTGCCAGAACCCTGAAGGGGACCCCCATGTCCATGGCAGCAGCTGATCTGATGTGACCTCCAGTCGAGCAAACTGCTGTTGTTGTGGGGCTGCACATCCCAGAAAGGACTGGCAGCCTTTGAACTTCACAGAACACAGGAAAATCAGGATTAAATGAACCCTTTCTGAGTAAGGCAAGGCAAGGTGGGCTGGCTGGCTGGGATGTGTGGTTGTGGCACTGTTCCAGGGTTTTCCCAGGCCCCAGCAAAGCCCTTTGGGTGCTGCTCAACCCCAGGATGCCTCAGGGATCTCCTCTGCTGCTGGCTGCCAGCAAAAGCCACATATTTTGGAGAGACAAACGTTTTTTTTTCCAAGCCCGGAAATCAGTGTGGACACACAAAGGTAAAGTCAATATTCCTGTATTTGCTTGTTTGTCTTGTGATCATGGAGGGACAAATCCAGCAACTGTCCCTAGGCACCCAGAGGAGGAAATGACAGAGCAAAGGCACCAATCCTACATCTCTGGCTTTCATCTGGGCACATTCCCCAGCCTGATCCAGCTCTAAGTGAACTGCTCTGTGATGCCATGAGCACATGGATGCTCCCCTATCCAGCTTTGGGATGCTGGATGGAGGCTGAGTTCATTCCACATTGCTCCAAGGTGGGTTGGATTTACAGCAGGGACTCCAACACCCGTCAGTGGCTGCCCCTGTGCCCATGGTTCCCTGTCCAGTGAAGTAAAACTGCCTGGAAAAACCCTGCTGAATTAAAGGCTGCTTTTCTGAATATCTGTGAAGTGTCCTAGACTCAGACTCCTTCTCTGCTGGGAGTGAAGATGAAGGGAGAGTCCAGATCCCCCCAGATGTGCTCCTGGGCAGCTTCATGGCATTTCTGAGAGCAAAGCCCTCGGCATTGCCTTTTTTTCTTGGGATTGAAAGGCTTTTAGGGCCTTTCTTGCCCTTTCACAGCCTTCAGACATATTTTGAAAGAGCATCTGACAGCCAAGCAAATTTATTTTTGTTCTGTTTCCATCTCCACTGCTGTGGGTGTCTCTCTTCTCAAGTAACAAGTGATGAGAGAAAACTCTCATTTCACAATTGTATGGAACAGTCTCAAATTGTGCCAGGAGAGGTTTAGGTTGGACATAGGACAAATTTCCACACTGAAAGAGTTACCAAGCATGGGAACAGGCTGTCCAGGGCAGTGGAGGCACCCTCCCTGGAGGGGTTGGACAGACCTGTGGATGTGGCACCTGAGGACATGGGTTAGTGGTGGGCCCAGCAGTGCTGGGGGAAAGGTTGGACTCAATGATCTTAGAGAGCTTTTCCAGCCTAAGTGATTTTATGATTCCAGCTGGTTTCCTGTGCCCTGTGTCTTCATGTTGCTGCTGTGGTGGGATAGCAAGGGAAAACACTGTGCAGTAAATGCAAGATAATGAAAGGGGTTCCCCACAGACTGCACACACTCCTAATCAATCCCCTTCTTCCTGTAGGGCTTGATATTGGAGGGGCAAGCACCCACCCCCCATGGCATCAACTCCACAGGGACTGATGTCCCCTCTCTGCTCCCTCAATGGTGTTTTAACTGTTGATTATTTCACATATTTGCTAAAAACTCACTGGAGTTTTCTGCTCGCTCGTCCCTTGCAGCAGCCCTGGTGCCACCCCACCGCCTCCAGTGAGAAGTATTTCTTTACATTCCCTTCCTCTTGCTGCTGGGGCTTGTTTTGGTTTGGTTTATTTCCCTCCAGCAGATTTGCTTCCCCCTCACCCTTCAAACGCTGATGTGGGACCTTAAAAATAGCAATGAGCTGTGCAACTGAAATTCATCACATTAGCCTGAGGCTGCTTCCAAATGCCACTGGGTCAAGGCTCCCATCCTTGAATCCACGAACGGGCACATGCCAGGCTGCAAATGGAGCAGGAGATACCTGTAACAGCAGGATTTGCAATGCCCCCTGGCAGCAGGACTTGCAATGCCCACTCTGGAGCGGTTCCGGAGCATTCCTGCCTTTGTGGAGTGCATTTAAGGAAAAGCCTGGTCCAGTTTTGGGGAGAGGGCTGCAGTGCCCAGCTCAGGCTGAGATCCTGGGAGCAGATCGGAAAATTTGGGTTCCCCTCCCCCCTGCCAAAGTTAATCTACTTTTAGAAAACAAGTAATGACTCTGAGAAAAGCCAAAACCCAGCAGACCGTGTTGGAGGGCAAACCCAGGCTGTGGATTGGCTTTTCATGCAGCGGAGGAGGAGGAAGAGGAGGAGGAGGAAGGAAAACTGCTGTGGGCAGCACCTTGTCATCACATCCCTGTATTTCCCCCCCACACACCCCCAAGAGGTCACTGTGACTGCTGAGTGAGCCGGTTTTGGGCCATGTGCCCTGCCAGCCCTCCTGGCATCTCCAGGTACCCCACCATGGATGGCTGTGCCCCACACCAGCCCCATGGCCTCACACACACCCTTCTCCTCCTGCTTATTTTTGAGCTCCATCTGGTGGGAGCCAGACCTGCAAATTTATGTCGTTATTGCTGTTTGAGCAGCCTGGTCTAGTGGGAAGTGTTCCTGCCCGTGGCAGGGGACTGGAACAAGGTGATCGTGAAGGTCCCTTCCAAACCAAACCATTCTGTGGTGCAGCAGTCCCTGCCCTTCCTCAGGATGCCATAACCCTGCCCCTGCTGCATGTGGCTTCAGTCTTTCCTGCAGGAGAGGGCCTAGGCTGTACATAGGTGTGCTCTCTGCTCAGGTGTTTGATCAGGCTGTGAAATGTTTGTGCAAGGAGTGGATTTCCTCTTGCAGCCGTGTCCAAACCCAACCTGTTGCTTTCCCACCTGGGAACACTAACCAGGAGCTGCTGCCTTCCCAGGACAGGGCTGCAGCTCTGTGGATATGAACAGAGCTGGCTTCATCCCACCCCTAAACCACATTCCTGCCTCCCCTTTCCAGGCCCCTCGTGCTTGGAGACTTGCTCAGCCAAGAGCCAAACTTGTTTCTGCTGCTCTGCACAGCACAGACACTGCCCAGGCGTGGGGAGTGTTGCATAAACTTTATTAACTTTATAAATTCCAACGTTGCTGTTGGCTCAGTCCCACTGGTCACCTGCAAAGCGGCAACATGGGCTTGTCAGGAGGAATTCTAAACCTCTGCCAGTTGCCTTTCACCCACAGCCTGTCTGCTCCTGCCACCAGTGCCACAGCTGTGTTAGGGCCCAACAGCCCCACTTGGCCTGGCCCTGCCTGCACCAGCCTGGAGCCTTGGGATTGCTCCAATTCCTGCTTTTCCATGTGCCCTTCCACTGCTGCCAAGGACAGTCCAGCCTCTGGGAGTGTTTATGGGCAGGGGGCAACAGGGACTTGGCTGCAGCAAACTCTGCCCTGGCTTGGGAGGGACCAGAGGCTCGAGGTCCCCCTGCAATGCCATATCCTGGGATTAGGGAGGAGCTGGGGGTGGGGGGAGTATCTCTTGGCTTGCCCCATGCATGGGATAAAGAGCTAAGCAGGGTGATGCAGGTTTTTAGCTTTGCTGCCTGCACCTGGCATGAGGAGGCACTCAGAACACAGAGATTCATTTTCCTTGGAATAACCACACGATGGTGAGGGGACAAGGTTCCAGAGCAGAGCAGCCCAGTCAGGAGCTGACTGCAGAGTCCTCAGGGCATGTGGGGCTGCTGCCTGGGAAAGGGGTGGCAGAGGCACACAGAGGTACTTGGGTGAATGGAGTCCAAAGAGATACAAGAATGGTTTTATCTGCGGCTACAAGAGTGGGACTGGTTGGAAATCAGTGCTTCCTTAAACCTATCCTTGGTGGGTTCCTTGAAGTGTTCACATCCAGGCTGGACAGGGCTTAGAGCAACCTGCTCTAGTGGAAGGTGTCCCTGTCCATGCCAGGGGGTTTGGAACAAGATGAGCTTTAGGGCCCTTCCAACCCAAGCCATTCCAGGATTCCTGGGAGGGAGTGGAGCAGCGTGTTGAGGGAGGAGCATCCAGCACCCCTGCAAGGACTCCTGCGGGTGGATGCACACACATTTATTGATAAATACACCAAACACACACTACAAGATGAATCAAGCAGAGCCACAACTGAACATGAACTGCAGACCTTCACGTTTGTGTGGGGTGCAGCAGGGACCTCCCACCCTACTGAGTGAACGAAGATGTAAACTTTGAGTGAAGCCTCCGTGGGGCTTCTCCAAACTGTTACACAGCCAAGCTGGCAACCTGTTCTCCAAAACTTGTTGCTTTCTCCCTTGGCCACCTCCCTGCACCCTGACTGTGAGGGACCATGGGCTGTTTTCTGGGGGGATGTGCTTTCCTCGTAGCCCTGTCAGAGGGCAAACCAGAAGGAAGGAACTTCTTGGCAAGAGCTGGCCTGGAGGGGCTTGTGCGGGGAGGATGGTGGGAAGGGGATCCTCAGGAGAGGGAGCTGAGCAGCCGCCTGTAGATGAAGCCCAGCTTCTCCCGCAGGGCCAGGAAGGTGGGACGCTCCTCCGTGTTGCCACTCCAGCACTCCAGCATGATGCTGTAGATCTCGGGGGGGCAGGGGCTGGGCCGGGGGAGGCGGTAGCCCCTGGTGATTTGCCGTACGGTTTCCTGGTTTGTCATTCCTGCAAGGGAGGAGAAGATGCCCCTGATGTCCCCAAAGGATGCTCTGAAGGTACACCTGCAGTGGCCAAGATGTCACTGGTGGTGCTGTGAAAAGGTGTGTCTCTGCCAGAGGGGTGGTAGAAAAGAGGATCTGGGAGATCCAGACCTTCCTGCCACCACTCTGCAACCACTGAATATCCCTCTAAGCCATCCCCTAAGTAGACAATAACCTGCTCATGCTCCAGGAGCTGCTTCCATATCCCTTAGGGAAGGGACAATATAACAATTCATGACCCTCTGGCTTTTGGGGACCAAGCTGCCCAGCAGGTGGATGGAGGGCACAGGAGTGGGGCAGCAGCCCTACCTTCATATGGGATCTGTCCATACGTGAAGACCTCGTAGAGCAGAATCCCATAGGACCAGACGTCAGACTTGAGGGAGTAGGTGCGGTAGTTGGCTGCCTCCGGGGCCGTCCACTTCACCGGGATTTTGGTGCTGCTGCTGGTGGAATAAATGTCATCCTGGAAAGCAGTGGGAGACAGGACATGAGGGATGGGGTGATCAACACAGACACGGCTTTTGGGGAAAGTGGACAGCAGGGAATGGCTTGAGCATGGGGCAGCTTTGTGAGCTCAAGTGGTGGGAGGGAGGGACAAGAGCATCCCCTGAGCTGACCTTGAGGAGCCGGGCAAGTCCGAAATCAGCGATTTTGCAGGTGAGTTCCTCTCCAACCAGGATGTTTCTGGCTGCCAGATCCCGGTGGACAATGTGCTTTTCCTCCAGGTACCTCATCCCATCTGCCACTTGGCAGGCGATGTTGAGCAGGTGGGAGGTGCCCAGGGACTTCCCTTCAGGACCTGTTAATCCAGACAATCCATGAATTGGGGGCAATCAACCAATATGTATTTTGGGTGCTCTGGTTTGGAAGCAGACCCTGTGCTCGCAGTGTGGGACATGGGGAACATGTAAAACCTCAAATTGGTGCTCCTGCCTATCTGTGCTGGTTGTGCTATGTGGAAAGTCCAGCACAGCCTTGTGCTCCTCAGGCATGGGACAGGGATGGGCTCTGAAGAGCACCAAGGTCACAGATATCCATGGCTTGTTCAAAGCCAAAGGTGACCTTCTGCCATGCAAATCTCCCTGCAGGCCTCTCAGCCTGTTGTACCTGTGAGCTCCAGCTCCTCAGGCACCGAATGCTGCCGGAGCCCCAGTCAGAAACAAGATCAGTGTGGGTGGGAGGGGAAGCAGCCTGTAGAAAAACAGGTCTTGGTGGGAGCGGTTTGTTTTGTTTCCTTTCAAGACTGATTGTGCTGGGTCAGGAAAAGAAAGGCCAAGAAAATTACACTGGGTGATGTGTGGTCCACAGCATGTTATGAGCTCTGCACACAAAGAAACCCAGGGGAGGTTTGGCTGTTTCATTCCTAAAGAAGCTGGAGTTGTCCAAACATGGCAGTGAGATTCCGTGCACTGGTGGGAGCTGGCAGACCATGGGTTGGTAGAGGAGGGATGAAGGTCCTTCCCAACAGGCTTGGGCTCCCAGGGATTAATACAGACTCAACCCACATGGACACCCAAAGGATCATGCCAGACTTTGTGATCCCAAGACCATCTCCACCAGCTGCCCATGGATAGCTCTGCATTGCCACTGATCAAACAGGACAGGAACCAGGCTGGCACTCTCTGAGGGTCCCCATTCAGATTCACAGGGCCACTCTGAAGCACAGGAAGCAGTGACCCAGGATCCCCCCTCCCGAGGGGCCAGCACAGCACTCACTGTTGAGGTAGCTGTGGAGGTTGCCTTTGCGCATGAGCTCGGTGATGATGTACACGGGCTCCTCCAGGGAGCACACGGCGTGCAGCTGGATCAGCTTCTCATGCCTCAGGCGCTTCAGGTTCTGAATCTCCTTGGTGAAGTCTTCTGCTTTCATGTCAGCTGTGGGAGAAAGCCAACACAGCCCTTGTGAGCCACTTTGTCATGTAGAATTTGGGAACTCAGTGCCTCCTGGGTTGAGGATCTTTTTTACCTTGTCACAGCCCATCCCCGCTCTCAAACTGTGAGGACTGCACAACCTGTGTCTCAGAGCCAAAGAGATGTGTTCCATAGGGCTTTAGGTCCCATTTTCAGGATTATAGTCCCATCAGGACTTGATCTATCACAAACCCATTTGATTTGATATGACATCATTTATCACAAACCCACTGGCTGGAGCCATTTTATAAGTATGCTGCCCAAGCTTAGGTTTGTGCACAGAAATATTCCAGTGGCTCCTCACCAGGTCTTACTGCAGTTTGCCTGGTAAAACAGTCACAGTGGCCAAGAGGATGAGACTATAAAGGAGGGTCAATGATAATGGCAGTGAACAAGTTACTCAGCTGGCTGCTAACATCTGACTGTCCACGTACCTTTAATGATCTTGATGGCCACTGGCACCGTGTTCCTCCACAGCCCTTCCCACACCTCTCCAAAGTATCCCTCTCCCAGCTTCCTCCGCAGGGTGAACTCCCAGCGCGGGCGCTCCCAGCCGTCCCTCTCGGGGGGAGTCTGCCAGATGGACATGGAATGGCACACTCGGACCAGGCAGCCAGGCAGGGCCTGCTGCTGGAGCCTGCACCAGCCCTTGGTGCCCACAGAGGAGCAGGACAGGGTGCTCCACCAGCCAGGGGCTGAGCCCGAGCATTGCCCTTCCCTCAGTGTTCACTGCGGGCACAGAACGCATGGGGCATCCTCTGCATAGCCCTGCTGGGACCCCACGTGTGCAACGGGGAGAGTTTGGGCATGAAATACCAACAGTTCAAGTCATAATTCACTCCTCATCAGACCTCAAAAGTGGCTTTTCTCCATCTTCCCCAATAAATTAAAATGAGTGAATTAATATTATTGCGCATTATGGCTGATTTAGGCTTCAGCTCATTAAGCATTTCTTTTATCCCACACCTTTCAATTTCACTCTTGGATTATTCACATGGTTAATTGCTATTTCCAAGTCATAATCAGTGGATGGAACACTAATCAGGAAATGAGTTGGCAATTTGGGATTAATACCGTAATTAGACTTATGAGTGCTGAACTAATTGGTATGAAAACTTTATAAAAGCCATGTGTTATGTCTTATATTCTCCGGAAAAAATTGCAAGGGCAGGTATTTCCAGAATCCATATTGAAGAGGATTGTAGCAACTTGTTTTCCAGTCTTTGAGATGGACAACACATTTCAGAAAATTCTGTGCATTTTGCTGGTCAAATATACATATAAGTGCCATGCCCAGCCTTAACGTGGCTGATCAAAGGTGATGCTGGCAGCTATACTAGTGCTGGGCTTTAAATTTAGTTCCAGAAAGCTCAACCCCCAAACGGACAGACCAATTATTTCTAGTTTCGTTTCCCTTTCCTCTTTCCAGGCTGAGCGTACGCACCGCAGGGCTGCAGGGCTGCAGCAGGGGGCTCTGGATCACCTTCCAGTGCTCCGTGTAGAAGGCGAGGAGCTCCTCCATGCTGGGGAAGAGGTGTCCCCTCTGGATGTAGAGGCTGCCCCGGGGGCTCTTGCAGATTCGGAAGTGGCTGACCTTGCCGTGGTTGCGCACTGTGGGGAAGGCCAGGTTGGGAAAAACTCAGCTTGTGCAAAGATCAGTCCCTCCCCAGCTCCCTGCTGACTCCATCCTCTCTCCTTTAAAGACTCTGAGTCTTTTAATAGAGCTAAAACAACACAACTCTCCCCTGGACTGCTTCATCCCACTCTCTCCTGCCTTCTATCTCCTGGTGCAGAGGACTCGTGACCACTGTGACCCAGGCTCCTTTGGACCACAGAGGTGATGCTTTATTATCAGGGATAATTAATGAGCTTTCTTATCAGGCATTATTCCAACATGGACTGCTCAGAGAACGGTGGAGCTGCTCAAAGATGACAAACCAGGGGCAGCTGTGACACCCACAGCCCAGGGACTGATGGTGGGATGCAGAGTTTGCTGTGAATTTTCCTAGGATTATTTTTATGAGGATAAAACCAGATAGTAATGGCACTGCCTGGTCCAAAACCCCCTGAATTCAGATTTCAGTATGTGGGAGCAGCCCAGGCCCTGGTAATCTGGAGTAGCAGCATATTTTTACACAACTCTTAGGTGACAAAAGCTGCTGGAATGAAATCCTGGGAGCTAGTGCCATGAAACCATCATTAAGCTGCAGTGAAATGTTTATGGCTTTCATACCCCAGACAGGAGCCACGCACTTTCCTTTGCCCCAGTGATTCAACAACCCATCCCTGCTCTGTAAACTTTCCCCTCAAAAAGCAGCCTATTCTCTTCAACAAGGTGCTGAAAAGTGCTTTCAGCTTATTCTCGTTTTTCACCCCATGCTAAGCAAGCCAGGAGCCACCCCTAAGGAAAGCCTGCTTCCTTTCCCCATGCTAATTTTATCTGGATAATTGCCACAAGGTCACCTGAGAGGGAGTATTCGCCCTTGCTGCTCTCGCTGTCCCGGACGAGGAAGGAGCCGTGCTGGTTGGGAGGCGAGAGGAGGAGCTGCTCCGCCTCGTTTCGGCTGATCTTGCTGAAGTACCAGCTGGGGAGCAGAGCACAGGGGTCAGAGCAGGGCAAGGGGATGCTGCACACATGGGTCTGCATCCATTTCGGGGGATCCTGCACCTCCTGAGCCAGAGAGGGGAAGCAGCTGCTGGGATCCCACTCTGCTCGTTCCTACAGCCACCAAGTGGCCTGGTGGCTATCATGTCTCAAAACCTGTACATGTGGCTGCCTGCACCAGGGCTGTTCCATCGGGTGGGCTTTACAGGCACTTGCTGCAGTTTATGGCAGCTCACTGCCTGCAGACCATTTCACAGAATCAGAGAATCCCAGAATGGTTTGGGTTGGGAAGGACCCTAAAACTCATCTCATTCAACCCCTCCTGCCATGGGCAGGGACAATTTCCACTAGCCCAGGCTGCTCAAAGCCCCATCCAGCCTGGTATTGAGCACTGCCAGGGATGGGGCATTTCCTCCGCCAGTCTGGACACTGCTGGATCAAACTGTCCAGGTCTCAGCTCCATCCCAGACCCGTGAGGTTTGTACTCTTGACAGCCTGTGGTAAATAAAGCACCAAACACCTGGTGCTGTGTGGAAGGTGCTCTGGTGAGGTTGTCCCTGTGTCCTGCCATGACAGCAACATCTGCATCCCTTTGCATTTCTTGACTGCAGCTCATGGGCAGAACCGCCATGAGCAAACGGCATCAATGAAAACATCTCTGGCAATTGCCTTTTGCTGCTCCAGCCGTGGCAGGGCTGGCTGGGGACTTCACAGCACCAAACAGGGGGGAGGACCCAGCCAAAGCCCTTTTCTGTGTGACATCACTGAGATTCATCACTGAATTCCCGTAAGGAAAGGCAGGTTGGCTGGCTGGGTCCCGACACAGCGGGATGCACAGGAAGACACAGCTCCATCCAGCCTAAGGCAGCCAGGACGTGAGAAGCCAAAAGTTTCATCATTAGCTGGGATCGCCAGCGTCTGAGAAGCCGCGCAGGAAATTATAAATGACGGGGTGAACAAATTAGCACCCAGCTCCGACCTGCGGCTCCGCGGAGTCTGTGTGCTCCCGGCTTGCTCCGGCCGGGGAGCCGGGCACGTTCCCGCCGCCTGCCCTCCCACGCCGTGGCAGCGCCCTTGTCCCTGTCCTCAGCGTGTGGCTGGGCACCGGCTGGGGCTCACACAGGTACACACACACCTGTCACACGTGTACGGACACAGGTACACACACAGGTACACACACACCTGGCACACGTGTACGGACACAGGTACACACACAGGTACACACACACCTGGTACACATGTACGGACACAGGTACACACACAGGTACACACACAGGTACAGACACACCTGTTACACATGTACATACACAGGTACAGACACAGGTACACACACACCTGGTACACATGTACACACACAGGTACACACACAGGTACACATGTACAGACACAGGTACACACACATATAGACACACACATGTACACACACAGGTACACACACAAATACACATTTACAGACACATGTACAGACATATGCACAGGCATGTACACACAGGTGTACACACACAAGTACACACAGATGTACACACACACACGAACACATACATATGCACACACAGAGGTACACACACAGAGGTACACACACACATGTGTGGGCTGCACGCTCTGCTTAGCCTGTCCGACTGTCCCATGCCGTGGGAATAAGGCAGGGAGCCGACCCCACGCCCTGCACCGCTGTGGTCCCAGCACAGCCCAGCCGGACTGGATTTGCCTTCCTCAAAGCACACGCAGGGAGGGTCTCTCCCGTCCCACCCGCACCTCGGGGACCCTTCCCGGGCTCCTCTCTTTACCGCACTCAGCGCAGGGCGAGCACGGAGGGGTCTCCAGGGTGCCCGCCCAGCCCCGCGCTGCCCGCGCCCGGGGTGACTCAGGCCGGGCACAGAGGGAGCAGCAGAGTCTCGGGGCGCTTTGCCCGACGTGTCGGGACCCGGCAGGATGAGCTTCCCGGCCGGCCTTATGCAACGAGGAGCCTGGGCTTTCCCGGGCTGCCAGAGCGCTGAGACATGCCCCGAGCTCCCTGCGGGCTGGGAGGGGCACGGCGAGGAACCCCCAGCCCTGGATAAGCGGGATGGCAGCAGCAACAGCTGGCCCTACAGAGCTCGGGGCTTCCTGGCAGGTACCAATGCTTCTTCCCGTGCTCCCAAGCCCTTTGGAGCTGGCACGGCTCAGGTGCAACTTCCCCAGCTCCCTCCCTTCCTGCTGGCTCGCCTTTAACAGGAGGGAGAGCAGCCGGAACAAGCGGGAGCCTTTGCGACCCTCCCGACCATCACTCCGCACCCCACCCGCAGCCATCCCCTCCCGTGCGAGGGGGATGCAGCCAGGAGGGGGCACCGGCATCTCTCCCCGCTGGATTTGGATCCCCCAAACCTCCCTTCCTCTGCCGAACACCTCCTCCAGGGGCTGCAGGGCAGGGATGCCCAGGGAAGGCATGAGATCCCGGATCAGCCCCAGCGCGGCTGATGGCCCAAGCAGGGACGGGGATGTCGCGCTGCCGCCGCTGTGGAGGGTGAGCGCTGCCCTCCCTGTGCTACCCCAGCCCAGCCTCCATCCCCCGCGGACCCGGAGATACTCACGGGCGGTGAGCGGAGCTGCCCTGGCTGAGGTTGGCCACGTAGGCAGCAGGGACGTAGCCCGTGGCCGGCTCCCCCAGCAGCCGCCGGGCCAGGACATACTCGCCCTCTTCTCTGAGGACGCGCAGTTTGTCCCCTGCGCTTATGCTCAGCTCCTCGGCGCTGCGGGCTGTGAAAGCGTACAAAGCGATACAGAGAGAGGACTTGGGGATGAAGGAAATGGAAGTCGCCTCCGAGTTGAGCGAAACGGAATCAGAGCCAAGATACCCCAGCGAGCAGCTCTCCGTCACGGAGCGGGGACGGAGCTTGTTCCAGAAGGATGTCAGGAAGGTCAGGCGCTTCCTGACGAACTGCTCCATGCCCGGGGATGCGCTGGGTGCGGTGGGCTATGCGGGGGGAAGGGGGCGTGCGGGGCTCCTGCCGCCGGCCCGGGAGCTCATCCTGCCGGCCCGCGTTACCCGCACGCGTCTGGGCGCTCGTCGGCCCTTCCCGGAGAACTTCCTATTTCTGAAAGTGAAACTGGTCCGTCTGGTGAGACGAGTCTGCAGGCGGGACGAGTCTGCAGGCAGGAGTCCCACGCTCAGACCCACGGGCACATCTGGGAGACAGGCACAGCTGGAGCCGGGCTCGCTGCTCTCGAAGAAGAAGGAGAACGGCTGTTGTTTTATTTAATCATTATTTTAAAGTGTGCTCTTTGCTTCTTACCAGAGCACCATAAACACAGCTCTCTGTTCTTCAAGCAGCTCTTGTCACAAGTGGCTGACTCCAGTTAATAGTTTTCATCTCACTTGTGTGGGAGGATATTTTTTTTTCCATAGGACAATAATTGCATCCACAGTGTGGGAGAGTTAAAACAGAATTAAGGAAATAACCTTAGAAGAGATCTGAAGTGTTTGGATATTTCCTGGGTGTATTTTGTGGGGTTTATAACATAAGATCCTTTCTTCCTTCAGTCTACAATGACCTCCCAGAGTTACCCCACTAAAACATTTACCTCCTCACACTAATTTGCTGTTGCAGAGGATTGCTAGGGAATTCACATCCCAGATCCACCAGGATCAGGTAGATCACTCAGCTTCCACCAGAGATGGGTCCCCCTCAGAATCAGGAGATCTTTGCCTGATGCAGGGCCTGGATCAGCCTCAGGTGCTTGCATGGCATCCACAGCCAAGCCCTGGAGTGCAACCCCCAGCTCTCACTGTGCCAGCACAGCCACACTTCCCCAGCCCTGGTCACACTCAGACACTGACATGCTCCAACCCCCTCCCAAATCCTACCACCCATAGCCACCAGACAGAGATTCCTCCCTCACATCTCCTATGTGCACTTTAAGCCAACTGGAGACCACTGCTCTGGTGAGAAATCCCAACTCCAACCCCTCAGCCCCCACCTGGACTTTGTCATTTAACTGTTCCATCTAATTACTGAGAGTTTTGTGCCTGAAAACGCCACTCCTGGCCTTAAGCCCATTATTTCGATCCTCCTCTGCTTGCAGTTGGTCTATGTAGCTCATTTTGGGTGTGCAGTTGGGATTTGAAAGAGGCTGCCTAGAAAGAAATATGAAAACTTAATTGTAGGAGTCTGGGCTGCTGACTGGAACCGTGTGGGGTATGAGGAACAAGCTGGACCCACCCTTGGGTCAACAGCTCTAGACATGCTGTGTCCTGCATCCTGGGTGTCCCATGATGGCCAAAAAATTGCAAAGGGATTTCCTTGTGTGGGTTTTGGACTCAGCAATTTCCTCACCCTCTCCCAGGCAGAGGTGCCCAGGGCAGATGACAGGAGTACAGAGCTCTCCTCAGCGAGGCCTGTGCATTCCTGAACTGATGAGAACTGGGAAGAAAGGCAGTCCTTAATAAAATATTGTGCTCCCTCCTCACCCAAGTAGCACATGAATATATTGGTTAGCCCCCAAGGTCTGCCCCCTGCCCAGCTCACAGCCTCACCCCAGTGCCACACAGGGATGTGCAAAGTGCATTATTCCCACTGTGCAAAGTCTCTGTGCATTTTTCTCACTTCAGCATGAGGAGGAGAACTGAGGATGGAGCACAGAAGGGTTTCCAAACCAAAGGGAAGGGACACCCCTCTGCTGTCCTTCTGCAGCCCTTGTGACAAGTGTGCTCCTCACATCACACCCCATCAGGAGCAAAAGGGGCTGCCTGGTTATGCCCTGAAAAAAGATCTGATCAGATCCAGCACAGAACTGGTGATGAGCCTCACTGTTATGAATGAGGTCTCACTGAGCTTCTGGTCTGTAGAAGGAGACTGTGAGCTGATTTACCTTTATTGACCTCAGCCAGATTAGATTCTCCAGAGGTACCAGTGATAGATGAGTGCAGCTGATTTCTAACACGAAAGGCTTTGGGTCTTGATTTGCACCTAAATGAGAGAGTACTTCCAAATGACAAACATCCCTGAGGACTAAATACTGCCTCTGAGCTGAGCCTACCAGACATGCAGAGCACAGACTCATCCCTGCAAACCTCTGTCTGCACAGGGCACACACACAGCTCAGCCGTGCCAGGAAAGAGATGATAAATCACAACCTTTTTCTAGTATCTTTCTTTTATTATTATTTTCCTATTCAGTTCCAGGAGCATCCCTGTTGCTTTGAATCCCTTTTGGTACTATAAAACACTCCCCCCCCAAAAAAAAGAAGAAGAAAAAGCACGTTCAGTGAAGTTTCTTGTCCTTGTGCTGTGGGAGATAAAGTGGGAGGATGCAGGAAAAGTGATAAAGATAAGGGAGGCACAGATATCTGATTTATCAAGTATTATTTTCTCTTCAGCCCCTGTGACCAGCTTACAAGGATGTATTAAAACCCAATCTGTCCACAGATTTGGGGCTGTGGTGGGTACACAGGGACTTCAGTTCTAGCACCACTAAAGAACAGCTCTGAAGAGCACCAAAAGCAGCAGAGCCGAGCAGCAGAGCTGCCTGCACAGCTCTGGGCTGGCTGCAGAGCACCAGGGAGCCATAAACACAAACAGCACTTTGCATCCACCCGCCTGTCAAACACCACAGCGTGGCCTCCCAGCCTAATTGACAGAAACCAGCAGCTCCCCTCCACTAATGAGAGCACCATTACACCTAATTAGCTGAGGTTCTTTTCCAGGTCCTGTTACGTTTACACTCAAAATACATCTTCCAGCAAAGAGCCTTTTTGGAGGGAAAACAAAAAGGAAGAGGAGCATAATTCCAATTAAGCCCCTAAAGGGGAAGAAAGTTGGAGAATGCAGGTCATGCTGAGGAAAATGGTTTTGAGGAATGGTAGGTGACTCTGGGGTAATGGGATGTGTCACTTGTCACCAACAACTGGCAAAGCACAGCTGAGGATTGAGGGTGGCCATGCCATGCCTGGCACCCCATCCTAAAACACCCAACCCTGAGGTTCCTCTCGGTCTTTTTGATGGCATCAGAAGATGGCTGGGGTTTCTTCTGGGCTTCATGTTCCTTTATCTTTTTTTTTTTTAAAGTGATTTCTCCAGATGTTTCCTGGCACCACAGTGCATTTGGGAAAGGTTTAGTCTCTTAATGAACTGTTTTGGGTGGGTGTCCATGGGACACTTCAGACAAGGGCTGGTGGGTGATGACAGTAGGGCATGGGAAGAGGAGCAGAACAGAACAGTGGCATTAAAGCAGCTTCAATTTGTCTCTATTTCCTGGGGGCTGTGGAGGAAAGAGGCACCTTGGCAGACTCTGGGCTGTCACCATCGAGGGCAGGGTCCATCCCTGGGAGGCTGACAAGGGCAGGAAGGGTCCAGGGGCTGAAGGGCTCATAGAGAGTCAGTGCAGAGGGTTCCATACAGGCAGAAGTGCAGTGGTCCTGGGACAGGGAGTAGGTACAGGTACAGGAGGTTTGAGAGCAGGCACAGCATCAGGGGGGTCTCATGGTGGCTCTCTGAGCCCTGTTGGGGTGTGTTGGACTGGCTGGTGGAGAGCAGAAGTGCAGGTCACAGGGCACCTGAAATGGCACAAGAAAGCAGAAAAGCTCTGTAGGAGCAGCTGGAGGCAGAGTGAGTGTTTGTACAGTGCCTGGCAGGTCTGGGGCAGGAAAACTTTTAACCCACAGTAATACTTTTTAGGGACCCTGTAAACCCAGGCCTCATCAAGGATCTGAAACAATGACAAGGAAAAGCCAATTCATAAATCACACTGCACTCTGTCACATTTCTGAAGCAGAGCCACTGTTTGAGTGGAAAATCTGTAAAGACCACAACACCAAATCCTGCTGATAAACAGTCTGGGCAGCCTCCAGGCTTTCCCTTTCTGCTTTTTGCTGTGTTTATCAGCACAGACCAGCCTTTGCTTGCCCCATCCTTTAATCTGACTTCCAGAGAATGAACGCTTCCCCTAGCACTGGCTGCCTGGCAGAACTGCACTTCTCAAAACTCCCCTGCTCCTGTCCCTGAAGCGATGATTTGTAACACATAAAACCCATTCAGCACCTTCTCCAGACTGGCAGGTGCCAGTTCAGCCTCTCTGTGAAGGCTGCAGGGATCTCCATGGCAGGGGGAGAAGGGAGCTCAGGCTGTGTTCCCCGTGCCCCTGAACACCTGGCTGGAGTTCTGGCCAGGACTGTGTCACTGCTGAGAAGCAGTGGGAGTCCCCAGACTGGCAGGGGCTGACAGGGACTTTGCACAGTTGTGCTGCCCTGCCTTGGGCTCAGCAGAGGACTGGTGCCTTCAGGAGTGAGGAGCACAGTGACTCAGATGGGAAGGGGGAAATCTCTGCCAGTTTGTAAGCAAATGATGGATTGCTCCATCTGCCCAGATGTCCTTGTTCCCCTGGGGAGGAACCAGTCCATCCACTCCATCACCAAGCTTTGTGATACCTCTCCCCTCAAAGGTCCTTCCAAGCCTGTTGGATTTGGGGTTATGACACTAAATGTTGTTAGAATAAACCTATCCAGAGTCCCAGGAGAACAGGCCCAAGAGACCTCACCCAATCCACCCGGCCCATCCTATACTTATGTCTTTCCCCATCTTTGCCAAACCAGTTCTTAAAGGACCTCCAGGAACGGATACGCCACCACGTCCCCAGACGTTCAGTGAGTCACTAATCATCGCCAGCAGAAACGAGTGTCTAACCTGCTGCAGCTCTTACCTCATGTCCCATTCATCACCTCATTGCTCCATTCCTTCCTGCCTGGGAACACTGCTGAGGTGTCCCTCCACACTGACCCTACAGGGCCCCAGAATAAACACACTGACCTTACACAAGGAGGTGACATGGTCATCTTTTTCTCCATTTGTCCCCGGTCTTCTTGCCCTGTCCACGTGTGCTGGTGTTCCTGTGGTGCCACCTCAGCTGGCTCTCTAGTGCATTCACCTGGGGGTGAGAAAGCAGCAGCTCTGAGAGGAGTCTGCATCACTGCACAGCTAATCTTTAACCTGTTCCAAATAAAGGAATCTGCACCACTGCACAGGTAATCTTTAACTTGTCCCAAATGCAAGGAGTCTGCATCACTGCACAGCTAATCTTTAACCTGTCCCAAATACAAGGAATCTGCACCACTGCACAGGTAATCTTTAACCTGTCCCAAATGCAAGGAGTCTGCACCACTGCAGAGATAATTTTTAACCTGTCCCAAATACAAGAAGAAAATGCTGGCTCAAGTTTTCTTCGCTGAGGTTCATGACTCCACAAGAGACAAACATTGGGGCACCAAGTTTTACCTGTTTCCGTAGGGAAGTGACTGTCTTCTCCAGTTCAGCTACAAGGGACTCAAGATTGTCTCTGGAGGAAGAGCTTGGAGAAGGTGCCTCATCTCTGGGGTCAGGGATAAAAAGCGAAAGGGTTTATGCAAAGAGCAGCTTCCTAGGTGAGGGAACCATTTTGCCTTCTCCAATGTCAGCCCCCAAGTGAGAATCAAAGGGAAGGGTCCAACTGGTCCAACTGCCAAATTCCCCAAGAGATGCCAGCCAAAGAGCCCCTTAGCCCAGGTATTTACACATCAGAGCTGAGCTTTGCACTGGAGTGTGGAGGACTGGCTGAGCTCAGCACCTCTCTACTGATCCACCCCTGACCCCAGGCCTCTGCAAAGTGCCAGATTCAGAGGCCAGACTGGACTGAGTTATTAAAATTTCTGTTTTATAGAATGGAAGTAGAAGAGGTGATACTACACCTGGGCAAGGCAGGCTTGTGCTTTGCAGGCTTTTCCTCTGGGTAGCTGAAGCCAGGAGACCTCTTGCTTCGGAACCGCTGCGAGAGAGCCCTGAATTGCCCTCGTGTCCGGCAGTCTTGGGAAGGGAGGGAAAGTCTGCAGTGAGCACTGGTGTTTAAAGCAGGACTGTGTGAATTGCAGCAGCACAAGGCAGCACTGCCCTCCTGCACCATCCACCCTGGACACATCTCTTGGGCCAGAGGGATGGAAGCAAAAAAGGTGTGGAAAAGGATGTGCATCACTCATGGATTACCACGTCTCAAATGGACATCTGAACCAGAATGCAGCCCAAAGGGAACATGGAAGGATCTGAAGTTCATTGGCAGAGATTTAGGCTCCCAAATGATTCTGTGAAGTGGCACATGGTGCGGATCATGTCCTGTTTCAGTCTCTCCCTCAGCCAGAGAACAAAGCCCTCAGTGAGGTGAACTTCCAGACAGATTAAATGAAGCTAGCAGGCTTCCTAGAGACATGGCCAAGGTCTCAAACCTCTAGGGGTTTAAGAAATATTTGGATATGATAATTATTAAGACATAATTAATAATTTGCTTTAACTTTTGATCAGCCCCAAACTGGTCATGAGGTTGGACAGGATGATTGCTGCAGGCCCTTGACAACTGAAATATTCTATTCCATTCCATTCTATTCTATTCTATTCTATTCTATTCTATTCTATTCTATTCTATTCTATTCTATTCTATTCTATTCTATTCTATTCTATTCTATTCTATTCTATTCTATTCTATTCTATTCCATTCCATTCCATTCCATTCCATTCCATTCCATTCCATTCCATTCCATTCCATTCCATTCCATTCCATTCCATTTCTATATTCAGTTCTCTTTGCACGCATTTGCTGACACAAGGGCCTCACGGTGCAGCCAGAAATAAGCTACAATTTCATAAAACCTGCTGTGGCATGTACCAAATGCCATCCAGAGTGATGCCCACATCAGTCAGTGCCAGGGCATCCCTCTCCTTACCCTCACAACAGTCCTGCCACAGGCGGAGGTCCACGGCAGGAATCTCCTCACAGCTGACCATGCCCTGCAGGTATGATGCCACCTGGAACACATCTCTCTGCAGCTGCTGGATGTGGTCACTGTTGTCACAGATGACACGAGCCAGGGACGCCTGTCTGATCTGAGTCAGCTGCGCCGGCGTGAAGACTCCGGGGTTCTCATACCAAAATCTGCAGTGGGGTGTAATCACAGCGTGACTCAGGAGTGGGAGAGGAGTCAGAGAGTGAGTGAGTGAGTGAGTGAGTGAGTGAGTGAGTGAGTGAGGCTGGGAGAGGAAGAAGAGCTTCCTGACATCAGTGTGGCAGCACCCACACCCCTCAAAATGAGCGTCTGCTCAGGTGTCAAGTGGCTGCAAACACAGATGGCTTTTTCTGAACCCACAAACCCCCATGCTCCTGCCCTAATGCATCACCAGGCAAAGGTGTCCCGTTCACACAAGCAGTAAACAGGGACTAGAAAAAAATATCTTGTGGGAATTTTCTAGGATTTTCATGAGATATTGGGAACATCCTTGATGATTCCCAGTGTTCTGCAGTGAAATGAGAATCATTAAATCAAGAAAGGACACCTTGACAGTAACTGTAACAAGTGTTTTTGCAAATACACTGGACAGGGAACACTGTTCCTCATATCATAAGACAATCAATAATAAAAAATTACAGATTCTGCTTCTTCCTGTAGGGCAAAAAAACTCCCAAAGAGAATACCAAAGGATTTGGGATGATTCGAATGGCAATACCTGTCTCCATCCCTGAGCCTTCTGAACTGAGTTGTTAACAGACACATCAGTGTTGGTCCCACTCTGGTCCCAGGGACAAGATCCTCCACCATAAGAGCTGGAAACAGGTCAATATTTTTTGTAGTTCCATATAAACTGCAGGATAACAGATATACAAAAAAAAAGTTAAGAGGCTCTCAAAGAGTGGTGATAATATAAACCTGATACCGACATAGAAATTTGTATGTCAGGAACTCCTCTGGACAATATTTTTAATGGTTTTGTCTAAAAGACAATAGGATAAAGACCTGCCTTGGAAGAGGCAGTCAGAGCAGATAGCACGCAGTTTAGTCTGACTGGAAAATAGCTCCAAGGCTCAATCTGCTCCCAAACTACACCACAGCAGTGCCTGACAACATTCCACCCAGAACCAGACTGATCACTTGGAGAAATGTCATTTGTCTTACCCCATTGTTAAACCACAGTTATTACCCTATCTTAACATCTGTGGGGGGCAATATCTGGGAAGGATACTCCATGGATGTACTGGAAGAAGCAGGAACTTTTCACTGACTGGTCTCCAGTAATTTTGATCCTTCCACATCCAGGCTACAGTACCTCCTGAGCTTTTCTCTGATCTCTAAGTTCTTTATCTCGTTTCGGAGGTCCTCAAACTCCTGTGCAGAGGAGAGGTTGCAGAAGACCCTGAAGTCGTTGTAGGGTGGGATGCCGTGGTCTCTCCCTCTCTGGATGTTGATAGCGGCCAAGTCCAGTGACACAGAGTGTGCCATGGAGAAAAGTTTCTCTGTCAGCTCCATGTTGAGGAGTTCAGAGGGCACCCGCATTTTCCCAGGAACCCCAAACAGCCCACGGAGGAGGGGGTCGATCCCCCCTTCCTGCATGATCCTGAAAGGAGAGAAGAAGGCCTTGTGCAGGGGGATGTGGCCTTGTTGGATGGGCTGGAAGGTCTCGTTCAGCCGGTACAGGATGGGGTTGATCAAGGTGTGCCCGAAGCGGAAAGCGGCCGTGGCAAAGGCGTTGAGAATCCCCGCGTTGATGTTGGGGTTGTAGCCTTTGTACTCACCCAGCATCTTCATCCCAGCCTCCCCGAGGACCTTGGGCAGCCACTGGGAGTAGGTGATGTGCTGCATCTGGGCACCCACAATCTTCCTGGCCTCGTGGTACAGGAGGTCCCCGTCCCAGTGCGGGTTGAGGGCAGCCAGCTCCGTGGCGACGCGGTTGTGCTCCCTGAACCACAGCGTGTGCATGGCCGTGAGCCCCAGCTGCTCGTTGGCACGGTGGTCTCCTGCCAGGAAGCACGGCACGGGGCTCTCATTCTCATCCCTCATGCACTCCGTGGGTGGCCCCACAGCGAAGGGAAGGAGGTGCTTCCCTGAGCTGGGTACAACTTGCCCTCGCTTCAGCAGCCCTTTCTGGCCGCTCAGATCCCGCAGCTCCCGCGACTCCTGCTCCGTGCTGCCATAAACGTTGGAGGCGTCGATGTAGGATGTCAGGTGGTTGATCTGCTCCCTGGCATAGACAGAGTTCATCAGCAGGGAGGTCATCCCGCTGCCACACACGGGGCTGGAGCGCACGAAGAACATGCAGCGCCCGTTCCGCACGCGGGGGTCATTGGCAGGGACGGCGATGGAGAAGCAGGGAGGGTCGTTGGTGCACACCTCGCTGCAAGGGGCTCCGTCTGAGAAACGGGACATGCTGATGGCTGCCACTGTCTGGTCCATGTCGTGGTCCAGGAACTGGCCCCACTGCATGAGCATGTGCGTGAACTGGTCATCGGGGGTGATGGTCTCGGTCCCGATCATGGCAGTGGAGACAAGGCGAGGTAGAGGAAGGGGCAGATCCCTGGCGTCTTCTGCCAGGGAAAACCCTCGGGGGAGGTTAAATCCGTTCTGGTAGGCGGGTTTGAGGAGCCTCTGGAAGGCTGTGAGGGATGCACCCCACATGGGGTGCTGGAGGTTGTTACAAGAGCCGTCGTGGGTCCTGTACTTCTTGTGGAAGCAGATGTCGGAGCAGTTGGGCGTGCGGCGGTGCGCGGAGCAGCCCGACAGGTTGGCGATCATGGTCAGGTAGTGAGGGGACACCAGGTCATTGTAGCGATAGCCTGCAGAGGGAAGGGCACAGCACCAGGTCAGGCATCACCTGCAGCCTCCTGATCCCCACAGTGCCATGGAATGGCTCTGTGTGAAAACCCCCAGTCAGGATGGGCATGGCACAGCGGGGGCTCTGAGTGCAGTGTTGCTGTGGAATTTATGGGAAGCAAAGGAAGTGCAGGATCACGTCAGGCCCACAAAGCAAAGAAGGGAAAAGAGTTGAACTGCAAAGAGCTGGAAACCAGAAATGTTGTGACTGGCAGAGCAAACTGTGGGGGTGGTCTTGGTCTCTATTCTAGGTTTATTTTATGGCTCCCTGGGTTGCTGCTGCCACCACGAGCTCCATCACCCACCCAAGCTCTACGTGACCAGCAGCAGGAAGCCGTGGGTGACTGCCAGGGCGCTGCTGCGCCGTGTGAAAGCGTTGAATGATGCTGCATTGTGTGGATGCTGACAGGGCAATGAGGAGGAGAGGCTGGCAGTCCAACCAGCCCAGACCAGACCTGCTGCCTGGAGAGAGACTCCTCGCACCCTGGAATACATCCAGGCAGGAAAAAATATTTACAGGCCCCAAACACACATGCCTGCTACATGATGAATGACACGTATAGGTAGAAGCACACAGTGTATGGGAATGTTCGCTGTATATCAAGGAGGTGCTAGGTAGAAAATGTTGGGGTCCAGCTGCTGCATGATTAGACCTCATTAGGTATTTTTGGTGTTACATTGCTTTGTTGTTTCCTATCTTACCTCAATAGAAGGAACCTGAGTTGCTGGGACTTACCTGAGTTTGTAGCTAAGAGGTCAAAGTAGTAGAGACAGAAAAGGGATATCCCACTGCCTCTGCAGCAGCACCCAAATACCTCAGACTTCACAGCACTGTTCTCGATGCCATTTGGAGGACAGGAAACATCTCAGACCATGCTGTTGAGGGTCTAAACTTCAGACCCACAAGGATGCTCCTTTATCAGTTAGATGGTTAATATTTTTTTAAGGAATAGGGCTTCTTTAGCCATCTAAGAAACCTTTACCAAAACAGGGAATTAAAACATTTTCTTGGGTATCAAATTGGTTCAGTAAACCCAAGACCAACCCTTCAGCTATTAAAAAAAGAAGTGAGATATAGAAAGAATTGCCACCCAGACAACACATTTCTTGATATACCCAACATTTATCTGCATTTTCTTGATACACCACTGCACATTTTAAACTTCCTGGATGTCTACACATCATTGTTTTCATTTCATCCTGCGCACAAAATTAAGAAGGGAAATAAAATCTCTCCTACCTGTGACATTCATGTCCACAATCAGCCCTTGCTGCACGTGTTCCTGGATCAGCTGCAGGGTCCTTTCAAAGATCTCCCCTGCCCTGGCGGTCTCGATGGTGTAGGGGTCCCTTGGATAGCGGAACAGAGCCAGAAGGTCATTGGGAGTCTTGGGGCGCCTGTTTCCAGGAATGAAAAGTGATGCAGGATCATTAAAATTAATCAACTCTGCTCAGGGCAGTGAGAGCCTACAAGCAGCAAGAGTCAGGCTCTAAGCTGGTCTAGTGCTTGGCCCCCAGATTAGTGCATAAGATCATCGTGGCTTGCCTGCACATTGAAGATGATTAAAGAAAGGATATTTTTCCCCAGGAAAATGCACATATTTAATTCCCTCAGTTTCTCTGGTTTTTTTTTCTGTGATAGCAATTTATTTTTTCACTTTTCAACAGCTGAAACCCAGAGGGTTTCTGGCTTAATACAAACTATCCATCCTTCCAATAAAAACATATATTGGGGTAGAAAAGGAGGGAATCATATTCATTCAAGAATTTATTTTTTATTGAGGAAATGGTTGGAATTTTTATATTATTATTATTATTTCTGTTCACCCTCCACAAAGTCAATTGCATTCATAAAATGACTACTCTGATTATTTTCTTTTTTATTCATTATCTCCAGAACCAACTCCAGCTGACAGAACACAGATGGAAGTGACACAAGAGATGATGCTCGTGCATCTCATTTTTCCAGAATCCCAAATCTGTTGGGAAGCTCTGTCACATCCTTCACGGTGCAGCTTCAACCTCCAGCACTCGAAACAACCCCGTAGCTTTCCTTTGCGGGCTGCCAGCGATAAAATGAGCTTTGAGAAAGCTTCATTTCTTGCTGTTTTTTTATCACTTTTCTGCTTCAGGCAGTTCCCATCCCACACTTGCCTGCTGAAGAGCTCGGTACGTGTGGAGTTGATGGCGTGGTCCACACTGCTGATGGCCTCGCGCAGCGACGTGGCCACAAACGTGTCCCCGCTCCGACCCACGTCCGTGGCTGCCCAAAGCACAAGGAAACAACAAAACACCCTCAGTTTGCTTCAGTATTAATTGGCCCTCCCAGCTCATGAAAATCTGTGCGCCAGCACCAGCTCCAGAGTGACCTCACTGCAGGACAAACCGCGTTTCTGTTTGTAATATAAACACCGCGATTTTTTAAAGACAGATATTCTGAAGAATGTGAACTGCCTGAAAAAAGAAGGTGACTTTTTCAGGAGATGACTGTGGACACACATTCAGAGTTTTCTCCTGTACAGCTTTGCAAAAAATAATGGCTGTTTTGGTTAGTGGTTAAACTGCAAAAAGAAAGTTTAAAAATCACAGTGAGTTAATCCAAAATAATATATTTGCTTCCCACGAAGGTGCTTCTCAAATTCATGAAATTAATTTAGATATATTGCTCATTCATTAATTTTCTCTTTGTGGAACACTTTATTTATTAATTATTGGTAGTAATTAATAGATATTTATGATAATGATAGTTCAAACTTAGTCTTAACACATCTGCTACATCATTTTGAATCAAAAATACCAAAGTTGTTGTTGGAATACCTTCAGAAGTAAAGACATCACTTCTTTAAAATTGCTACAGGATGAATTTTTTAAGCCAGGGCCTTTGTCACAGCTGAACAAACCAGTTCCCAGTTGGCTACTGGTGTGTGCTACAACCAGCTGGTGAATGAGGCACCAATCAAGAATAAACCACAGAAATTATCTCAGGAATTATTTCAAACAACAAAGATATTTCTGACCATTTTCAGCTCCTTGCTTACAACCCCTGTATGGAAAATGTGATTAAATTAATCTAATAAGTGACTCACTATCCACTCTGGCTATTGCTGGAACAGATCTTTATTTATATTTTAAACTTTTTTCTTGCTTTTGATTTCATTTTTCCTTCGCCAGATTTCTTACCCTCTAAGAGGTACAATTGCCACTCCTGACCTCTGGTTTGACCTGCAGAGGACAGCTACTCCTCCTAGTTCATTGCAGCTTCCCTAACACACAGAGCAGGAGGTTAAAAACCATATTTAGTTCCCATTCCCAAGAGTGGTACATGGTCTAAGGTTGGACTTGGTGACCTGGGAGGTCTTTTCCAGCCTTAGTGATTCTGTGATTCTATGACCCTATGACTGAGCAGACATTTAAACCCTGTATTTGCAGTGACAATGTTGTTCTGCTCCTTCCTTCCCTGGCGTGCAAGGTTTAGATGATTTGTGAGCACGTTGGCACATTTTAATAAGTTTCTCCCTCCCAGCAGAGGCAATAACAACATGGACACTGACAGCTGGGCTTGCAGGAGGAGGTTTAAGACAACACCTTTGGCTTTGCAGGGAGCAACTGCAGCTCAGCTGAGCAAACAGCGAGGGGCAGCTGGGAGGTGCGTGGGCTTTCACAACGAGGTGACTCCGATCCGAGGGACCTGTCTGCAAAGAAGCTGAAAAAATCATTTCTTACATAATTATCTGCTCAAAGTGTAGCTGTGAGCAGGGCACAGCACCTCCTTACACGAGAGCCAGGGAAGGCTCGGGGGAAGATACAGTACCAGTGATGGTGAGCTGCATGGCACTCGAGGTGAAGCCAAAGGGGTTCCTTGCTATGCACTCGTATCTGCCCTGGTCAGCCACACCCAGGTCCTGAATGGAGAGGGTCCCGTCCTGGCTGATGTGGAACTTGCCACTCTCTGTGATCTGGATGCCCTCCTGTTGCACCATCAAAAGACAAAAGTTGTGTCAGAGCATGGAAAGCTCCCCACCAGCCCAGCCTTCAGCCTGCTCAGCAAACCCTGGGATGGATGTGATGAACAAATGTGGCCACCAGATGTTAGCATTGCTCTTCCAGAGAAACCAGAGAGAACCAAGGACACCTTTTCCTGATGGGACACACAGTGAGGAGGTCCTTGCTCAGCTCCTTCCCCTGGCCCAGCCCAGGTCATCCCCACAGGACACCCCACACAGATATCCCACACAGACAGGCTGGCTGGAACAAGTCCCAGGCCCCGATGCCCTCACAGAAGTTTCATGGCACAAAATTAAGCTGAAATGTTTTCAGTTTTAGGACAATCTGAAACTGATAGATTTTTGCTGGCCTTGATCTGCAGATCTCAGCTTTTGCTGGCTCTGACAGCATCACTCAAACCCAGCCTCTCAGCCTGGCTCATGGCAGAAGTGACTTCAGGTTTTACTTTTTTATTCTCCTGCTTCTTTCTGCTGCTCTGCTGCCCTCTCAGGCCCTTTCCTTCTGCTCCCACTGGTTGAGCAAGAAATGTCACTAGCTTCAAGTGACTCTTTCAGAAGGAAGAACAGGAGAATATTTGCTGCAAAGCTTTGAGACTGAGAAACTGCAATGTTCTCTTGAAAACCCCAAATCATTGGAAATGTTGGTCTTTTTCCATGTGTATTGCAAAACTACTGAAGCTGGGAGAGGTGTTGAAGGAGAGATTGTTTAATTCACCCCAGAGGAGCCGTCCCTCTCCCCAGGGAGGTGAAATCACCACGTACCTTGACCCAGGTTATGGTGGGCCGAGGGTCTCCCTGGGCAGCGCAGGAAATGGAAACGTCCTGGCCTGTCTCTGCCACCAGGTCTTGGGGGGGATGAAGGAACACCGGGATCACTGTGCAACACAGGGGAAAAAGTCACTGGGGTGAAAAATGCATCAAGGAAAACAGAGAAATCTGTGTGTAATAAAGCATCTCAGCATGGGAAAAGCAGAGCTGCTGCTTTTGCAAGGGCTCTGCACAGGGGCAGCAGCTCGCCCTGTGCTCTGTCTTGCTACCAAACTCTCTGTTCATAAATTTATGTAATTTATGTTCATTATTTTCTGCTCCTCTGCATCTCTGCTTGGGACAATTACACAGGAATGTGCTGTATCATTTAAAATCCTTAATTCAAAGGTTTTCTAGGAAAGATGCTCCAGCTGAAACAGGGATCATGACTTGCTTCAAGAATTATAAGATGAAGCTCTCTTAAAGTGTTAGTCAGGCCAGATTAAGTGATTATATTGATCCTTCTGGTCTTAAAACATTCTGTGAATTCTGTGCTTGAAGCTTCACTAATTTCATGCTTCTAGACAGTTTCCTTCCCTCCAGTCTGCCCTTAGTAAAACTCTGTCCTTTTTGTGAGCAAGAAGGGAAATTTGCTCATTTAAAAGAATGATTTATAAGGAAAAAAAAAAACCATCAGAAAATTAGGCAAAAGCCTTAAAAAACTAAGGGGAAAAAAAATTAATTAAGCTTTAATTAAGTAAAAGCATCCCTGTCTGATTTCTGTTTTAAAGAGTCTTGATTTTAGAAAACCTAAATTTAGATTGAACCTATGACCTGGTAGGGAATGTTTAAGACAAATGTATCAAGAGCCAGAGTTAAATGTTTGCTGGAAGGAAACATTATGTTTTGCAGAATGTTTTGTTTGAAAAAGAATTTTGCAATTAGTTCTATAGGAAACAAAAAAATGAAATTGAAATATATATATAGATATTAGTAAGAATTTAATTAACGCACGCTTTTTGTGAAATATGCAGTTTTTCCTTCACCAAAGCAATTTTCTCGATGACAGCTCCCAAACTGCAGCAGCTTATTCCAATTCACAAACCTCATCGCTGGGGAAACCCCTCTAACATTTCCCACCAGCTGACGGAGCCCTCATGGACGGATTCTGTCCCCAGGGGAGACCAAAACAGCAAAGGGGACAGCACCCTGCCTGCTGAAATGGTGATTTACCATAAAAAACCTGAATTACAGCGCCCAGCTCACCTCGCGGGGTCACCGAGAGCTGCACCGGGAGGGTGGCGACGCCGATGGCGCTGATGGCGTGGCACTCGTACTGCCCGTGGTCGTGCAGGGCCACCCGGCCCACCCGCAGCGTGCCCGTGGCCAGCACGCTGTGCCGCCGGTCGCTGGGCAAGGGCCCGCCTGGGAGAAGGAGCAGCTCATTAATTCCCCGCCCTCGGCCCGTCGACGCCAAGATGATTTTTCTGCTCTTGTGCGTTCTTGCTATCTATTCGCGGCTCTGGAGGATGTTGCTGTGTTCTTTTATAGCTTCCTAAAGATATAAAACACTTTCCCTGTTAGGGAAATTCCTGAGGGCCAGTTCTGATTTTGCTTCTTGTGGGAATCAAGGACAAGACACCTTCCCAAGACACTTTCTCATGTATTAGACATAAACAAGTAGCAAGGAGGGAGGCTTCAGAAGGGGTTGAACCAAGAGGGGGAATTACTTCATCACCTGTGTTTCTAACTGGGGATTCTTGTCAATTATGCTAATTTGCTGAACTTATAAAACTCCACTTGCCCTATGTCACATGTGCTTCGACACCTGTGCATTTTCAGCACATTTTTGGCATGCAGTGTGCCATATTTGCCCCTGGACACCTCCAATTAAAGACCTGTTTTTATATTACTTCCTATATTGTTTCAAAAGTGGTGCTGTTTCTAGATTTTGAAGGCATTTTGGAGGGGTCTGTGTGATAGTCACACATTTCATTTCCTTCCCAGCATCGATTGCCCTGAAATACCATTTTTACACTCTGAGTTGTCTTGTCTGATCTGCAGGGAAGAGCTGGAAACCTTTTGCTTTCCTCCTAAGTATTTTCTTAGTGCAACCTGAAGATTTTTTGACCCTTGATGGATAGCAAATCACTCTTCAAATTATCCAAACTCTCTGTTTCATCAGATAAATAGGAGCATTTGTTGGTTTGATTTTTTGGTTTGGAAACAGCTGTTTCAATATTTTCTCTATTTCAACAGAAAAGCTGAGAACTAAACTGCTTTAACAAACCCAAATAAAATCATCAAACATTGTCAGGTTAGCAACTTTTTTTAGTATACTCCCTTTTCTTCCATTTATTCATCCTTTACTTATTCATCCCAAATACCAAAACTCCCCACGCTCTCAAAAGTGGCTTTGAGATGAGCAGTGCTGCACCACTTCCCCTCCTCTTGTCTTGTTTTTAGTATGTGAAAGCACTGTAAAGCTTGGTTGGCTTTTTTATTTACAGAGTGCTGAATGCAAACCTGGTTACAAAGCAGTTATGAACCTTGCTTCTTGTCACTGTGCTCCTTTCCACGTGCCTAAGATATATTTTCTGGGAAGTGGAGGAAAACAGGTTAAAGGAGATGGAGAACATGCTGGCAGAGCAGAATTTCAGCTGGTCCTTCTTAACTCCGCGCCAGGGCCATTGCTGTGGAAGCTGGAACACAATACCCACAAAATCTCCACAGCCCTAAACCATTAATTATGGCTTGTGAAGCATAAGGAAAAGTTGGAGGACCTCTGGGCCAAGTGTTACTGGCTTCTGTCCCAGAAAATGTTGGATGAAATCAGCTCAATGGAGCCAGCATTAACAATTATTTGAGACTTTAAAAGTTCACCACCACCTGTTGTCCCAAAATCTTTTTTTCCTAAGCTAAGAGAAAGCTCTGAGATGTGCCAGTGAATGGTGCCCTTCTGCAGTGTGTTCCCCGAGGGCAGCAAACCAAGGACAATGACACAGAACTGGCACATGGTGGTGCTGCAAAGGGAATGGTGGAGTCATCATCCACAAAAGTGTTTAAAAAAAAAAGTGTAGATTTGGCATTTGTGGTCATGGTTTAGTGGTGAACATGGCAGTGTTGGGTTAAAGGTTGGAATTCATGATCTTAGAGGTCTTTTCCCACCCAAACAATTTTGTGATTGATATCCTCTGACCTGGAGTGTCCAGACCCTGCCTTTTCAAGGGAGGTAGGAAGCCACTGCAGGAAGAAGTGTGAGGCTTTTCATGGATTTCATTTCAACACACTCCTTCCTTGTGACAGAGACCTAAGATGTTCCTTCCTTGGTGCTTAACACCTCCTTGGTGATCTACAACACACCTCCTAGTGGGGCTGGGTCTGTGCTGGTCACAATTTGTCCTGTGCCACCACTGCAGGCCACCACCCTGGACCAGCAGCTCAGATGTTCACACCCACAGCCCGTGGATGATGGCATGGGAGAGAAAAGCCACAAGTCAAATGAGGCAGTACCTGCCCTTGTCCAGGTAATCACTGGGGGAGGGTGACCCTCAGCAGAGCAGGGGAAATCCACACTTTGTCCCTCAGTTACTGTCTGATCCGTGGGAATGACGAGAAACCTGGGAGAATCTGGAAGGGAAAGCAATGACTGAGCAGCAGGAAACACTCAGGCAGCAAACTCAGGGAGGTAATGGGAGCAGAACCAGTCACAAGACTCAAATACACACCTCAAATACAGACCAAACACTATGTTCCAGAAATGCCACAGCATCTCCACAGGATCAGCCTGGGAGCCCTCACCTTGCACTATGATCCTTGCTGTGGCCTGGATGGATCCCTCAGAGTTGCTGGCATTGCAGTTGTACTGTCCCTGGTCCGAGAAGGTGACGTTCTGAATGAAGAGCCCTCCAGAGCTGGTGATGGTGAAACGGGAATCCTGTGGCAAAGGAGAGCCCGGGCCAAGGGTCCAGCTGATGCGAGGGTGGGGGTGCCCAGAGACCCCACACTCCAGGGTGACACTTTCCCCAATCAGTACTTCAGTGTTCTGTGGTTGGATCACAAAAGTGGGCTTGGCTGGAAGGAAAGGAGAGCTTTAGGAACCAGCTCTGCTGCTGCTCACTGGTGGGCAGAAGTTGCTTGGACTCCTCTGCAACCCAGTAACCCACCCCAGTTCTTCCCCAATATCCAAATCCTCTCTGTGAGCAGTGCCCCCAGCACCTTCCTACCACGTCCTCACTCAGTCCTGGGGCTTCCCCACACCCTTGTCCCCTTCACCCTTGTGCTGCAGAATTCATCCCAGACTTCAAACTCCCTCCCCAGTCCCAAATTACCCTCAATCCCTAAGTACTCCTAGTCCCACTCCAGTGAGAACCCCTCAAACTCAGGCCTTGCTCAGCTGTCACCACTCTCTCCTCCAGAACACCAAGAACATCTTGGCACATACAAAACTGGCAATGACTCTGATTTAGCTCTACTCCCATCCCCAGTCCCAGCTGGGTCATAAAGGGGGGCACAAAGCTCAATTACATGGGGTGCCAGAGTAGCGCAGCACGACTTCCTGTGTCTTGACCTCCCCAGCAATGTTCTTGGCCATGCACTGGTAGACTCCTTTGTCTGACTCCTTGGTGTTCTGGATCATCAAGGTACCATCTTGCAACAGGTTCAGGCGGTTGTCATCTTTCATGTCAATCTTATTACTGAAAAAACAGCCACAAACAGGCAAAATCTGAAAGGGATAAAGACTGGTGGTTCCCCCTGGGGGGACTTGGGGGCTTTGCACTGCAATAAGCTGGTTTTTTTTGGAGCTGTTCTGAGGCTTCATGAAATTTGCAGCAAGAGTTCTGATTCACAGCCCTGAACTGCAGCTCCAGCTCTGATTTGCTCCCTGGGTGAGCTGCTTTTTCTCCCCCCACTGATTACACAGGACATTTACAGCCCATCAGGAGAGCACTCTGTTCCCATGTCACAGCATCGCTGCCATTGTCAGGGCGTCCTGGCCCGGAAAGCCTGTTCTCCTCACTCACTAAGTGCAAATTTCACTATGAATTCATATTGTTCTGGTATGAAGCCACTGTATTCAAACTCCAGGCTCAAAGGCCTCAGAGGAGCAAAAAGCTCTGAGAAGTCACCATGGGACCCCAGCACAGCTTGGAGTCCAACCCAGCCCGAGAGCTGTGAAACATCTTCCTTCTTTCTGCACAGACCTGAGACTCCTGGATCCCAGCCCATGGCAGAAGGTCCCAGTGCTGCATCCCATTTGTCCCAGCATGAAGGAATCTTGGATGGCTGCAGATGATGGAAAGGGAAGAAGGGACCTCTCTCCCCCTAGGACAAAGGCTGAACCCACTATGCAATCTAATCTGCTTGCTGGGCATTTATTTAATTCCCCTGGTGTCTCCTTACTCCAGCCATATCTCGTTTGTTGAACATTTATTATCATTACCCTTCTTACAATGCTGTCTTTGGGAGCCTGCCAGCATTTCCCTAACAAAACCTTCCTTCCAAAAGGACTTAACTCAGCCATAAACTTTTGCTCTGGGCTGAAACTCTGCCTGGTGGGGAGTTTGCTGAAGAAACAGACATTGATCATTTTTTATTAATAACTGAACCCTGCTCAGGCTTCACCAGACAAGAAGCTCATAAAGCAGCAAAGCAGCTTCACTTCCACATTGGGCACAGAATATTTTATTGTGTAGCATTTCCCAGAACACTCTGGCATCTAGCACATAAACTATATACAAATTTGCAAATTCTGTCCTTCAGTGGAGCATGGCAATTTTTCCCTTTGGAAAGAAACCTTATACCTAGCATGAGAAGCATTTCAGCAGTTAACAAATGGCAAGCATGGTGGCTGAGAGCAACATGAAACACTAATTTTATTTTTTTTTTTCCTGATCAAAAGACAATTGGTTTCAGCCTGCAGAGTATGTTTATAGGAACGTTATAAGCTCTTGGAATCCGTCACAAACACAGATTAAATATTTCAAATGCAGATGAAAACACCACTTGGATTACGTGGTCACCAGAGAATGCTGTTAAAAGGAAGGTAAATATAACCCATGAAATAACCATTTCTTTTTTCTTCTTTTTTTTAACATTGTGTGAAACAACTTTTGTAATTACAGGCAGGCACTGAAAAGCTCAGTGCTTGAAAACCTTTGCCACCCCAGGGCTCCTTGCATGTGACTTACTTGTTGTGCAGCCAAATAATGGCAGGCTTTGGGTTGCCTTCTGCCCTGCAGGTGAAATAAACTGTGTTTCCCAGGAGCACATCGACGTCGTGGGGTTCTGAGGTTATTCGAGGCCTCTCTGCAAAACAACATTTGAAAACAACCCAGTCCAAAGCAGCACGAAACTGCCTGCAGCCCAGCTGGGCTGTGGTGGGGCACACAACACCCATCCTGCAATGCCCCAACAGACAGGCACCAGACACAGCAGCATCCACTCAGAGGCACCCCAAAACTCACTGATACCTGCAAGTATCATGAAAGAATAGCATCATTCATTTTAAAGGCCCTGGGGAATTGCTGCTGTTCCTTTTCCCAGTATGCTGGGCAGTGGATCAGTTCCCACAGAGCTGACTGTACAGTGGCTCACTATAGAGCTGGTCCCTGCCTCCCCCCAAAGAACTAAAGAAGTCAGTAGCATCCTCACTTGAGTTGTTTTTTTGCCCTTGGCAGCCTGCAGCTTCTTGCTCCACCTGAACACAGAGCCAGTTCCCTGCAAACCACATCCTTCCCAACAGGATTTCATTTATTATGGCCCTAATTCATCATCCTATCCCTGTCCAGCCAAGCCTTTCACTGTGTGCTTCACTTTGAGATGTACTCAGGCACCATGCAAGTTAAAGATTGAAAGGATGTGCTAAAATAGGGAGGAATTTATGGACAAGCCCTGGAGTGCTTGATCCTGATTCAGCAAAAAGCTTATCCATTTCACAATCTGCATGCTCACCAGTAATCCAGTAAAACCAGATGGATTATTCCTAAAATTGAGAACCTGTCACCTCCTCCAGTGGAAGGTCAGTGTCCTTACTCCTCGGACAGCAAGTTAATGGCTCAGAAAAAATCACCAAAGGCAAACCTAGCACAGCTCAAACCCAGCATAGCCCAAACCCAGCACAGCCCCAGAGTACAAAACGCTGACCTGAGGCAGATTGGCCCCTGTGGCTCACAGCTGCTCTAAGCTGTGGGTTAATGGTACCAGCAGCTTTCAGACTGACTCAAATATCAGCCACCTGCATGGGTAGAGCTGTGTGCTGAACTCTGTATCATTTGTCTTCCCAGATGGCACCCCACCAAATGCCAGCAAAATCTTCCCACCAGGTGCTCTGGCTAATTTGACAGATATCCTACTGTGTTTCCATGCCTAAACCAGAACAAATTTGCACTAACAGCTGTACTGTGGCACTGGGAGTGTGTTGGGGACAGCTTGTTGTGTGGCACAGCCACTCCATGTGTCCCCAGCTGCTTTCCCTAGGCATTCCCCCTCCCTTGAGGTCACAGACTTGTTTGTGCCAACTCAACTCTTTGCTTGGCTGTGCCCTAAATTAAGCTGTGAAATATAAAAAATAAAAAAAAAAAAAAGAAAATAAGAAAATAAGAAAATAAAAAAAAAGAGATCATAAGAGAAAAGCTGAATTCAATGGAGAGCTGTTCAAAATCCAGCTGAGCTCACACATTTGGCTCACAGCAGGGCCATGCACAGCTGGACTGGCATATCCAGGAGGGATGCTAGCAGCCAGCCCATGTGGGTGGGAATTTCTCAAACTGACTCTGCCAGCAGCAAAGCACCATGGAGCTACAGACCTCCACTTAAAGTCAGAGATTTGTCTTAACTCCACTTAAAAATCAGAGATTTGTCTTTTTCTATATGAAATAATGAACTTTGGGATTTTTCAGAACAAAACCTAATTTAAAATGTTAAATTTGAAGAATAACAGCCTCACAAAAGCCATTGCTCACACCACAGTCAAACACAGCATTCAGCTCTGTATATTCTATGCCCTCCCTCAGGTTTCCAATTTTGTTCCCAGCCACTGCAGCTCTCCCAGTGCTCCCCTTCTGTTCAGCCTGACGTGGGGTATTTCCTCTGGTTCCTGGTTTAGCCATGGTTGCAGCAGATCCTTTTCCAGCCCTACTCCATGCTAAAAGCCAAGACAACACCCACCAGCCACAACAGAGCTGCCTCAAACACATCTGGGGATGCCAGCTTCCTTCTGCCAACCCCACTGGGATTTTCCCATTTCACCAGCGAAGGAGGGAAGAAATCAAGACGCCAGCAGAGGGAAGAGGGAGGAGAAGGGCTGGAGGAAGCAATTCCCAGGCCAAGCCCTGCGGCAGGGGCTGGCAGGAGGGGCCGGGGCTGGCTCACCGCAGCTGAGGTCGCGCGCGGTGAGGGTGGCGATGGAGCGGCCGTGCAGGCCGCGCGGGCCCTCGCAGGTGGCGGCGCTCTGGGTGCGGCCCTGCTCCGCGTTCTCCTTCAGCAGCTCCGCCAGCCACAGCAGGTCGCAGTCGCAGAGCAGCGAGTTGGAGTCCAGCCGCCTGCAAGGGGCAGGGAAAGGCAGCTGAGAGCCCAGCCCGGCCCGGCTGCGCTGCCTCCTTCTGCGGGAGCAGCCTGCCAGAGCGAGGGGTCACTCGGGTGCTTTGCCCTGCTTTTGATTGTATCCCAAGTGAAAGTTTGAGGTATCTCATTGTCATGATGATGATTAACCAATTAGAAAGATTTAATGCAAAAACTACCATCAGTCATACCAGTTTCAGATAGAAATGATTCGGTTAAACTGGATCGTGTTGTTTAGGACTGCTTGAGACACTGAAATATTGGGCTTTACCTTGGGATGGAGATTTCAGCCTTTACCAAATTCTGTAAGAACTGCCTCTGTTACAGCTTTTCTCTTTTAGCTCCTAGAAAACCTCTCCCTTTATTTATGTGTGGATGGGATCAGACCCTTTCTGTAACCAGCTGTGAGGGGTTGTAGCATTTCTGCACAACTGGAAGAACTTTTATTGCTGCAACACAAGCCTGAACCACAGCAAATGGAGCTCCAGTGACCTCCCAGTGCCCCCAGCCTCTTCCCTGCACTGACCTCATTCCTAAAAGCAGTGCTATCCATGAGGATAAATAAGGACTACAGGGGGATTAGTTTATGCTTCTTCCCCACTGACAGTTTTACAGTTCATGGGTCTGGGCCATCGTGATGGTTTTCAAAACCAGCACAGACATCCAAAAAACAAACAAAAAACCCAGAAAACATGGAAGAAAAACCTAACACTTTGAGGGTCATATATTTGAGAATGTGAGATTTCACACAGGACCGCAACTGAATATTTCATAGACACCCCAGCTTTTTCTCTGGCACCTACAGACAGCATTTTACAAGATATTCCCTGTTAAAGAGAAGTGAAGCATTTTACCTGCCTGCAGAAATCCCTGAGGGCTACAGTGAGAAATACATTATTTTATTGCACTTGAAAATCATGGCAGAACACCAAAAATCTTTACCTTTTGCATTTTTTCCTCCCAAAAGCATAATAGAACTTATTTCCAGAGGTCATAAAACCAAAACAAGAAAAAAGTTAGCTTAAGAGACCGACAGGTAATGTGGGAATGGCACCCTGAGGAATTCCTGCATGGAAAGAGACTCATGTCCCTTGGCACCCCTGTGTCTTATTTCAATCTAGAAAACAAGTCTTATCTTTTATGATTTTTCTTTCCATGTTGGATACTGATCTACAGACATGTTCAAGGTCATATCCATGACCTGGACTTTCTACATTTTTCAAGGATGTTTTATGGGTTCAAACTGTGGTGAAGACTTTCCAGGAACGTTCATTCCTACTGCATTATTAAGCTGTAAGCAGATTATAATTAGACACTAGCATAAAGAAACTTTTAACTGCTTAAATAAGCTTTCAGGTCCAAACAAAACTGTTTTATAAACTTAGCAGTGGCCTTAAAAGTGCAACAACTAAAAGCTTTGCCAACCAGGCACATTATTCCTCATGTCCTGCCCATCTGATTGAAGATAAAGTCCTCTTTGCAGGCAGTGTTTTTTACTTACAGCCGTTTGAGGGATTCCAGTTGAGAGAATGTCCCTGGATGAATCCTGGAAATCTTGTTGTTGTGCAAGAATCTGTAGTGGGAGAAGCCATGCCAAAACATTATTCAGTATTTGCACTGTGAGGATGATAACACCCCAGGTCACAACTCAGTTTAAATGCAAAGGCTGCTCATCAAAATGGAGCTCAGTTTTTTAAATTCCATGTTTGTTTCCATGAGCTGGAGGGATTTCAGCCCTTGGTGGGTGTGATGTAATATGCCAAAGCTGAGAGCGGGTGTGGGCTGGAAACAGTGACTCAGGATGTGATGGAACAGGTTTAAACTGGACCCTTCCAGCTTGTCTGCAAAGGGAGGAGAAAGGGCACAAAATCCCCTCAGACTGGACCCACCCTCTGTTTTCAGGGCCTGGGTCAGCTTCAGTTTAGAAGGGACCTTTTCCTTCCCCTGTGCAGATGACGTGACAATTTTACAAGGGCAGCCATTGGTGTTGATCAACTCCTGCCTTAGACTCCATGGAGTTATTAACCCAAATCCATGAGCAAAACTAATTCAGATAACAGCCACCTAAACTGGGCTTATCTCTGAACAAAACTGAGGCAAATTCTCACTTCCAGAATCTTAGCACACACATAAACCTCCCCAGTTCTAAGGGAGAAACCCTGATTGTGCTAAAACGCACAATCTTAGTGGGGACTGAGAAGGGATAATTAACTCCCCATTCCCATAATGGTGGGGAAATTTATTTGTGTTGGTTACATCTAAAACTCATAAGAGACCGTTGATAAAAGAGATGAAGCAATTTTAGTAGGTGGTGGAACAGGAGAGAACACAAAAGCAGCACAGCTCGAGGGCAAATATCTGCACACACACGTGTGCACCAGAGTTCAGCCTGGTTGCCCAGCTTGGAGGCTGAAAAACCTTCCTTTAAAATTTAAATCCAGAATTTTTGTTGGATCCGTTACAGTGACTGAGATCAGCCATGAACTGATCCAGGTCTGAATTTTCCTAAGGGTGTGGGATCCTACAATTTTATTTCTTTGGCATGTATGGATATAAGGCACATTTCCACACAGCCCAGAAAAGTCTGCTGGTTTCTCCATGGAGTGGGAACCACACATGGACTGTGGTGCTGGTGGCTCCATTACTGCTAGAAGCAATCCTGGGGAGCAGGAGACTCCATTTCCTTACTGCTTTCAAGAAGGATGTGTGTTTTTCCTGTTAGACTTTCTCCTGAATTTATCCCTTTTCCATTCCCATTTTTTTCTCACTCTGCCCAACAGTGACTAATGTTGCTGACCTTATGCTCAGAGTAAAAATTCACTTGGCTTGACCAGCTGTAGGATTTTTGCAGATTTACTCCTATTTAGATGGAAACCTGAACATAACATAAAGTGGGAAATTCCCTTCACATCCCCAGTCACCCTCCTACTTGGCAATTATGTAAAATCTCTTTCTTTAAAGAAGTTTATTTTTGTATTTTGGAGATTGCACTCATGCTACCAAAACTGCCACACTAAATAAAGGGGTTTTCCACCTTCTCCCCACCCTCTTAATCCCAAGAAATATCCCATTTTTACTCACAGCCTTTCAAGTTTAGGCAGGTCACTAAAAGTCTCCAGCTCCAGACTTTCCAGGTTGTTGAAATGCAGGTACCTGAGACACAGAAATCACACAGAAATCACACACAGATTGCAATTTAAGAGAGACAAGATCCTTTTCAGCACAACTGACACATTCCTGACACTTAGATGGATTTTGCACAGTCCCTAAATTGCCTAAACTATTCCCATTTATTTCACACAGGCATAAATTTCACAGCAGACACAGATTAATCACAGATCTACAAATACTCATTCTGCTATTGTAGCTGACTGCATTGAGAAATAATTGCCTAAGCCTCCACATGGCTGTTTGATTTGTAATGGAAGGATTCATGATAAATGGTCCAGTATCAGAGCACAAACTGGGAGAGGGTGACTCAGATTCTGCACTGGAGGGTCACAGTGGGGAACGTGCTCTAATCAGTCTCAGATGTTTGCTGAGATTGCTCTGGGCCTTGAGGAAAGCATCTGATCCTGTCCATCAATCGGGTTTTACTTTTTCTTGAAGAGCTGGCTTGTGGGGGACAGGAAAATGGGGTAGGATTTGAGCAAAGCTATTTCTTCTGGAGCTAAGCCTGCCTGGGATTGAAAACAGATGGGACTTTCAGTGGGTTGTTTGTTGGTTTTGTGGGTTTGTTGGGTTTGTTTTTTTCTTTTATTCGTGACATCAAGTCTGGAACACTCACTGAAATATCCCTGTGGGCAGCATCAGCTCTCTAAGCTCAGCTTAGAGCCAGTTTCAGCTTCCTAAATTTTCTCCCAGGCATCCTTGCTGAGCTGGCTGATGAAAAACTACATTGTACACAAGCTTGGTGGCACATCTATTGTTAGGATTGCCTAAAACTTCCAGTTATGCTCTGTCCTCTTGTGCTGTCAACCTGGAAAACAAGCTGGATCTTATTTCTTTTACAGTAAAATCCTTGGTTACATTCCAGCCCTATAAAAGCTGTGGCTGGGAACAATTCAGGAATTAGAGCAGTTTCACCTTTGGTCCCTGTTCTCCAGTGATATAAGTAATCCCTATATTTCAATTATTTAGGAAGAATAAATCATTAGGAAGGAATTCTTCCCTGTGAGGGTGGTGAGGCCCTGGCACAGGCTGTCCAGAGAAGCTGTGCCTGCCCCATCCCTGGAAGTGTCTGAGCCCAGGTTGGATGGGGCTTGGAGCAGCCTGGAATAGTGGAAGCTGTCCCTGCCCATGGCAGGGGGTTGGAATGAAATGAGCCCTAAGATCCTTTCCAGGCCACACCATTCCACATATCTATGATTTAAATATCCAAGCTCACACTCTCTCCACCAGTCCCAAGCAAGAAAAATCCAGTCCCAGTTTAGGAAGGCACTTCAGGAGAGTCAGACCTGAGTCTGCCCATCTCACCTTGAGAGTGGTGCACTGAGAGTCAAAAAACAGAACTTCCCTGAATAAACACAGGGAAACAAACTGTTTTGCCATACACAGAAGGGGAGCAAATGGAGACTGTTGGAGTCCCTGTGATGGACTCCAGCTGCCAGGAAAACACACGAGGCTCCCTCCATCCCAGATTCAGCACAGAGTGCCACGCAGCTTGAGGGAAGGTCATTACTCTGTTTGTTTGGATCCATCACCTTCTCCCACTGGAATTTCCAGATGCTTTGCAGCATGGGAGCACCACCATCCTGGTAGCTCCCAGGAATACTTGACTGCCCCAGCTCTCAGCTTGCACTTCATCCATTCACTCCCAGCAGAGCTTTGGATGAGAGAGGACCTCCACCAGCACCCTCAATTTAAATAAAGGACCAGATCTGACTCTCTGCATGAGGAATCCCCAGGCACAAACCCAGCAGAGCAGCTGCCTTCTGCTTCCAGCCCTCCTGCAGACCCCTCTCTCCTCCCATCATTAGGTCCTTGGAAATAAAGACCATCAGAAGCACAGCTGGGTTCTTCCTATGCTCCAGAGGTTTGGGGGCAGGACAAAACATATGGAACACCAGTAGGAAGAGACCTCAACACTAACAAACCAAAACCAATACTCAGAACAGCTGTTTCCAAATGAACCCAGTGTAGTCTGGCAAATCTGGATGATAAAAGAGCAGAAGCTCCATCCTACCCCTCACTAAGTGCCTGCTGCTCTCCCAGCCTGGGAACACAGCATGCAAACAAGGCTCCTCTGTACTTACAGCTGCTCCAGGGAACGGAGCCCGTGGAAGGCATGTTGCTGGATGCTCTGAATTTCGTTTTTATAAAGGTAGCTTTCAAAAGGAGAGAAAGGAAAGAGCATTAGGCCAACTGATCAGCAGTTGTGTTCTAAAAAGTCTCAGGAAACAGCAATGACCCTCAACCCCAAGCAGAACTTGCTGCCTGGATTCAAGGGCAGTGTTTTATACTTCTGACACTGAACTCCAGACACACACAATATGTCCTTGACTGGCAAATATTAAAAATGGGTTGTTGGATTTTAAAGAGGTTAAGAAATTACTGAGCTACCAACTCACAGGTATTTCAGGTTCTCCAGATCTTCAAAGGATCTTCTCACGATTTGTTTTATCTGGTTATTGTTCAGCAGCCTGTTCAAATCAAGAAAGAAAAACACAGCTGGTGAAGTCAGCACACGTGAGATTTGTGGCATTTCTGTTCGTGGATGCCCACTGAAAGAATCTGATGGCAGCTTCACAAGTTCTCTCCAGGCACCTGAGCCACACCAGCTTTCCCCCAGCTCTTTCTCAGGTGGAGAATTACACTGAGTTGAAAAACCAACAAGCAACAAACTCAAAAACAAACAACTTTGGAAGTCAGGCAACGAGGGGTTGAGAAAAACCTCCTTATGCTGGATTTGACTGTCCTCCCTGGATTAGCTGGCCTGACACCAGGGCTGTGGGTGGCACTGCCAGGCTGCACATGGCAGGGCTGGGCACAGGCAGCCTGAAGAGGCTGAGGCAGAGAAAGCTGGAGAGCTCCTGCACAGCTGGAAGCAATGGCCCCATGCACACGGCTGAGGTCAAACAGCCCGGGCTCACTCACAAGGATGCAAAAATGATGTCAGCTCCTTGGAACACACGATCCCGCTCTGACAGCCAGCTATGCTGAGTGGAAATACAGTCCCTGAGCATCAACCCAAAAGTTTATTTGATGATTGAACACCCAAGGGCTGGAAATAACTGCCTAAGAGCAGTGTGGGAGAGGGCTTTTGTCTTTGTGCCCGCAGGACAAAGACAACCCAGGCAGTGCTTCCCTCCCTGCCCCTATCAGCTTTCATCTCTGGCCAGAGCAGCACCAAGGCAGCTCCCTCCCTGCTATCTGATCCTTGGCCCCACTTCTGAGCACACAGTGGGCTGACAGATGGGTGCCAGCACCAACGTCATTCCCATGCATGTGAGCACCTGTCACACAGCTGGCATTGGCCATTTGCCTCCCAGGGGACAGGTGACAGTGACCAAGTGAGCAGGGTCACACCAACAGCCTGAGCAGCCCCATGCTGCAGCACAGTCTGGAGCCCTTCGCTGATTGTTATCTTTAATGCTCAGAGTTCAGACCAGGACTGATCTCCACTGGGATTTCAAATTGCATTATGTTGTCTGGTTGTGTTTTGGGGCTATTTAAAAGCATTATCCCAGTCTGTTTTGTTGTCTTGGCTATTTTGTACAGCTCAAGGGAGTGTAATCACTGACCCAGCCAAATAAGATGAATCCTGGAAGTTCAGATGGCAAGCAGCATACAGGGCTCTTATCTCATCGTCTGATACTTAAAAATTTGTTCATTGCCTGATTTAAGAATAAAAATGCATAGAAGAAGCCATCTCTGCTTCCTGTCTCAGGATTCCCCATTGTAATGGAAGCATAAATCCTGGAAAACATTCGAAAGTGAGATAATTATGAAGTCCACAATAATGTACTTATTCCAAAATGCTGCTTTCAGAGAAATCCATGGACAAGGCAGCACATCTGCTCCTAGAAAGACTTTGGATGGCTCCTGCACAGCTGCCTGCTCCTGGACTCCTGTGCAATTCACCCAGCACAGAAGTGTGCAAAATCCTGGCGTGGCCTGGCTATTGGTCCCAGCTGCCATCCATAGCAAAAATGCCCCAATTCCTGCTGCCCTGAGAGGGCTGAAAGCTGAGATCCTACATTTGCTGGGAATAGAGGCTCTGGCAGACAGAGGCTGGGAAGATCACTACCACTAGCATTACCTTAAGCACACCCTGTAGCAGAACAGGCTAAATTAAAAATATCAGAAGCACATTTCTAGCAATAGGATGGGGCATTCCCCTTCATGCCCTGTGAACTGGGCTCCACATGAGTAGGAGAGCTCAATCACACAGGTTTTGTTCCTACAAAACTCTTCTAAGAGGTTTGAGATACACAAGTGCCATGAGATCTGGCCCAGATCCACTAAAAAAAAAAAAAGATTCTGTTCTGAATCTGCTGTGATGAAATGGAATTTGCATTCAGCATCCATCATCAGTGGTCAGAGGGAATCACTGTCTCCATCAAAGATTGTGCACTTTAAATCCTCTGCTAATTCAACTGCTATATATTTGATTTTAATTAAAGTTCTGTCATGAATTATAAAAGATCATATCTTCAAAGTCATTAATTAAGGCCTCTCGGTGTCTGAATACCTACGCTGTAATGACAAGTGAGGTGTACAGTGACTAGCAACAAGCAGCTGCCCAGCAGCAGCACCAAAGCAAGCAGAACTATTATTCTGACGTGTTCAGGAATGCACTTGCTCACTGTTACAGCAAAGAGAACTCCCATGAATACAAACAGAACAGCAGTGGGGAACAGAGAATAGCCAGGGTTGGTGTGGCACTGTTTGTGAGTAAAGTGCCTCTTCCCAGGGTTTGGGAGATGTGCAGCACTCCTTGGGGTCTGTCTCTGAAACCCGAACAGCAGAAATGCCACAGCTCTGCACTATGAGGAGCTGATCGTGCAATCACATCCATTTAGCTCTTGCTTTTACTGTGGGGGTTTGGGGTGGCTACCTGGCTACCAGAGGGCTTCATCCCATCCTCTCTACTCACATTTTACACTGCAAGGTGCCTCATGGAGCTCCACGGGCCCATTCATAACACATGGCACAAGGCAACAGCAGTGTGGATGGCAGGATCTGTTCCCAGTGCTACTGAGAACCATGCTGAGTTTGCCAAGTTTAACCAAATACACTAAGTTTTATGTCCTGACTGCCTCTCCTTTCTCCTTCCCCACCCTCTCTCCAGGTTGCCAGGCACAGGCTTAAGTTGCATTAAATGAGTGGTTTTCTGTTTTGAAGGATGTATTAAATGATGTGACAGGACAGAATTCAGACTCAAACCATGTTCTCTTTCCTCTTTTCATTTCACAAACCACATGCTACAGTCATTGTGACAAAACAGCTATTTTTTTTTTCCTCATGCCAGTAATAGAAATCATCGTGTAGTATATTTAGAGGGGGAGGAAAAGTGAGTTTTATGTTCAACCACACATTCTCCCTTGTTGACAGCATGGTCTGGAATAGCCATTTCCCATATTTAAGCAAGAAGCTTTTATTCTGAGATCCAAGCAGGCTGTGACCTCCCCTCCTTGCTGGCAGGAACACATTCTCTCAGGAGTTACTAGAGGGTAAAAGAAACTCCACATTACTGCTCTGTCCACCCTGAGACTCCTCACCAGCAGCACCTAAAGCAGAGCTTCAGGGCTCACCAGAAGTGTTTTGCTCTCACCTGAGCAGAAAGAGAAAAATGATGTGAGCAGTGACAGGGCAAAGGGCCAGGCAGAGGCACAAGCAAGGTGGTCTCCACAGAGTCCCTGTTCTCTAGGGTGCTCTTGCCCCAGGGAGGACAAAATACACACTGGGGATGTTGAGAAACTTTAGTCCCTGGGTTGGACATTTCTATGGATGGTGCTGGAGAGACCCAAGAAGCAGCAACCCCTTAGGCTGTGTTTGAGAATTCAGCAGTGAACCGAAGGGGTTAACAGGGCAGCGCTGGCTCCCGTGGAGTCATCATCCATCCCCACCCAAAAATGACTTAAAGGAGCAAAACCTGGAAAGCAGAGAGAGGCTGTGCCTCACACGGGCTCACAGTGTTTCCTCTTTCTCCCACAGCACCTGCTCTGAGCTAACTTTGGCTTCAGCCCTGCAGCAAGTGATGGCAAACTGCAGCAAAACAGCTCTTCTGGAGCTGGGGGTTGGGGATGGATGGCATACAAGGTGGGGGGGTTGCATCACTCTCCCTGCTACCCTTTTTTTTTTTTTTTTAATTTTTAAAATTGGTTGGTTGGTTTTGTTTTTTTGGGGTTTTTTTGGTGTTTTTTTTGTTGTTGTTGTTGTTTTTGTGGGGTTTTTTGTTTGTTTTTGTTGTTGTTTTGTTGTTTTGTTTGTTTGTTGGGGTTATTTTTGTTTTTGTTTTTTGTTTTTGTTTTTGTACCAATGGGACATATTAAGAGTTTAAAAATGCACAGCACCATCTGCATAGAAGGGAACAGAGCAGAGCCAGTAGGAGGGGACAAGGAAATCTTACACCTCTCTGAGATGTTCAGCCCAAGAGAACTTCTCCACCTGCACACAGTCAGCAGGGAAGTTCCCAGTGGTGCAGGATTTAACCTCTCATGACCTGTGGTGCTGTACCAGGAGTTCACCAGCTGGCAGCAAACAGTGACCGTGTCTCTTCCACAAACAGGGCTCCTGTTTTTAATGCTAAAGTAGTGCTCTGTGATTTATCAAATCTCACACACCAGAGAGGAGCCAGAGGAGGGTTTGAATTGTTAATCAGCCCCACTGGACATCCACACAGGCTCCTCTCCTGTCAGGCTCTCAACCATTTCTGTGCATCCAACACAGGCTACAAAGGCTTCCTTTTCAGGGTGGTTTATAAACTGTCAAACTTGGACACAGAACAGCCACCCTGCCCTAAAGGAGATGGAGAACAGAAGCTTCACCAGAATCTGTTGCTCTTCCTCTGGCATTAGTGGAGAAAAGCTCTTTTAAAAAACATTTATTTGTTTATGGAAGATTTATTTAAATTCAATGGGAGAAAGCTGCAAGCCCAGAGCTCTGCACATGGAACCTGAGCTATTCTATCCTGCAAACTTCTCACTCCAAATTTTCTGGACAAATTTTCCCAGGAAGTCTCTCAGGGATTTTGAAGGATTTATTCTCTTTATCACTTGAAAAGCTATCTAAGTCCTCAGGCAAAATTTACCATTTAAGAAACATCAGCAAATTCTTCAGCTCTTGTCAGTTTTGATGTGGGAATTGGACAAACCAAAGTTCCTGGAGAGAAATTTGCTTCAGGATGTCCAATGTTCTCTCAGTCAGCTATCAAGCTCCTCAGCTGTGAGAGTTAACTACTACAAGTGTGAGAATAACTGAGTGTTCAGTCTGCTGGCCAGACCAGGAAACACAACTAAGCATAAGAAGTGCTATCTAAATAGAAAGGTTTCCTTGGCAAATCAGGTTGATTTTCAGAATCCAAATATAAAAATGCAGCATTTTGTTAGAGCAGTGTTTCACCTGGTCCAATATTCCAGCTCTGACAATGGCCATAGGACATTCTTCAGGGAAAGCAGGAGTGTCTGCCCACCCCCTGTGAAAACACATTGTTCTCACTTCCCTGGCATCCTAAACCACGAGATCAGGAATGCCTGGGGGTACATTCCTGCCTATTCCCTCTTGTATCTGTTCATGGACTTGCTGTCCTTGAGGTCTCTGTCCAGGAGAGTGTGGAAACAAAGGAAAAAGAACTGGAGAAATTCATGGAGCACAAACAGGTGTTAGAGAGAGACAGGTCCTCCCCTCAGTCAGGCTCTATCTGTATCTACCTCCACGCAGGGTGGAGGAGTCAGAAGGCAGAAACAAAAGTCCTGCACAGGTCAGAGACCAGTCCAAGGTGCTGGCAGGGCAGGGATTGGGATCCCTTGCAAAGCTCAGCAGGTTGGGTGGAGCATCTCTCCCAGTGAAGCCTTGCCAGCATCCTCGTTTTCCCCAGGGCTCTGCTGAAACTCGCCTGGTGGTCCTGGGAGCTGCTGCCAAACATCTGCCTCCATCACACTGAGATGACTTCATCTGGAACCCTTTGTTTCCTCCACTCAGGAGAGCTCCAGGGGTGGAAGAGCAGGGCTGGAGATCAAGAGGCCTCAGCAGAGCTTTGTGATAAGACAAAACCCCACAGACTAGGACTCTATTATCTCTCTAGATATTTCTTTCTCATTTCTCGCTGTATCTCCCCCTATCTCAAATGACAGAAATCCATCCAAAGCATCCTTTCTTCCCTATTATTTTTGGCAATTAAGTACCACTGTGCTGCTTGAGAGACTAATCTGGGCTCTTCTGGATGAACAGCATCAGTGGCAATAAAGTTTCTGACCAGCTCACTTGATGACCACCAGTCCTGGGCCACAGCCAGGTCACTCTGGAGTGTCCTGCAGTCATGGCTTGGCCACTCAGTCCCACACACAGAGTGGAATAATCTTTGGAAAATGCTGATTTTTCAAAGATAACACTTCAGCAGGTCTCAATAATAAAGTCCTGCTGTAATCTCACTTTTTCAACAACCATTTAGAGTTGACTGAATCCTTATTGCCCAGGTTTTCCTTCCTTCAGCTCTGCCACCTTCACAGGATCAGGGACTTCAGATTGCTCAAGGCCAGATAGAAAAAAACAACCTGAACTTCGTTACCATTTGGGATCAGGAATGTATGAACATCTGTCAGGTTCCCAAAGGAGCTGCTTTGCCTCACTGAGGAATTCCAGCTTGGACCTGGGAATCCTATGGCTGTTAGCACCATGTCACAGCTCGAATAATTAGATCTGAGTCTCAACAGCCCAGCTGCATCCAGCACAGTGCAGGGCTGACACAGCTTCTGCTTCTGTGTTTGCAGCTCCTTGGCTATGGGGTGCAGATGCACTCAGATCTGTCTCCAAACCCTCAGACCTGCGGCAGCCAGGAGGAGCAGAGGCTCCCAGGATTTCCCTTGGGAAGAGTGAGAAGCTGGTCAGTGGAGCAGTGTGTTCAGTGAGGTGAGAGTGGGATACAAGGCTGGAGGGGCAGCTTCCTACCCCCATTCCTACCTGGAGTAGGGTAGATGTAGGCACCTCTTTTAGGGCAAGGCATAGGGAAAGATAGAATTTGAAGGATGCTCAGTCAAACTCACGTGGAGCAACTGATGTGATTCATGCATTAGAGGAGATCATGGAAAGGAAGAAGAATTTAATCCATCCCTCCACTGTCTTGATCCCAGGTGAGAACTTCTTTCATTGGCTGCTCTAAGGCCATACCTGCCCAAACATCCTCAGTCACTGCTAGAGCTCATCACATTTTCCTTTTAAACAGAGAGGTTAACTGTGAAAAATGAAAGTTCTTAAACACCACATTTAAATTAAAAAAAAAGGTAAGAAACATGATGCAAGGTAGAACAGAGGGAATTTTACAGATTTGGTTGAATATGCACAACTTGACTGAAATAAAAGCCCAAGGCAACCTCTAAGCCATTTTAGGGGACAGTACCAACACAAGTAATAAATGGATTCCCTCAGAGTGCAACTTACAGTGTGTTGAGGTTCTTCAGTCTTCTGAAGGCTCCAGGTTGTATCTCCTTGATGTGGTTGAAGCGTAAATCTCTAAAAGCAGAGGACATAAGCAAGTCATTAGACCAAGGAAGGGAGTGGAGAAGGAGTGGGGACAATGGCTGGGGTCTGCTTTTGTCTACAAATTCAGCCAGTAGCTGGGACAAACCTGCAGTCAGAAAATTCTTTATCCTAACTTCAGAGAAAACCAAACACTAGAAGGACTCAAGGGACCATTCCAATGAGTACCAGAAAAAAGTCTGCAGCAAAACACTCCAAGTTAATGTGCAATTACTCTTACATCTCATCCTGATTTGTAGAGGAGCACACATCATCATGGGGATCCATAATTAGCTCCCTGCTGAAACTATCCTTGCCCTAAAATGGTTAAATCTGCTCAAATAACCTCATATAATAAGAATTTCCCATTTTGCTCTGCAATGGTCCAAGACTTACAACAGCTTATCACTGCCTGCATTTCAAATCTGTGCCAACTTCAATTAGAATTACTGGAGTCCAGGGGATTCTGGCAAATTTCAACGGCTGCCCATGGAACTACATCAGCTTGGAACCCAAAAACATGGGGTTTGGATTGCTAATGGGATAATGAAATAAGAGCTAAGTGGTTTAACCTGCTTAACCAAGGAGAAACACTTCTATAGGGACATGCATTGATTTGGCACCTTGCGTGGCCCAGTGTATTATAACAAATCACAAAAGGCTGACAAATGGGGATTGCTGCAAGTTTCTGTCCAAAGCACACAATGGAGTGGATTTTTTTTCTCCTGCACCACTTGATCTATCACATTTAGGGAATACACAGCTAGTTTTTTCAGTTTAGGGCAGCCTTTTAAGGGCATTTGCTTTAAGAGGAAAAAAGCACGAGTTGCCCATTCTGGTGGTAAAGTCACACTTGGAGGCAGAGTTTAAAACAAGGATTCTACAAAGAGCTGCAAATTCAATTATTGTTTTGAGGCAAGCAGCAACGAGAATTGTGGCATGTATAAAATTCAAATTAGAAAGAGGTTCAGTCATTTCAGGTAACCCTAAATTGACAGGGAGCATCCAAGGGGGCTGAAACAGCTTGAAGCAAGCACACAGGAAGAGGCTGCACAGTGAGTAAAGCTGATTTTATTTTAAGATCATGGAATCACAGAATCAGAGATTGGTTTGAGTTGGAAGGGACTTAAAAGTTCATCTCATTCCAACCCCCCTGCCATGGGCAGGGACACCTTCCACTATCCCAGGCTGCTCCAAGCCCCATCCAGCCTGGCCTTGGACATTTCCAGGGCTGGGGCAGCCACAGCTTCTCTGGGCAGCCTGAGCCAGGGCCTCCCCACCCCCTGAGTAAAAAATTTCTGCCTAATATCTAATGTAAACCTGACTTATTTCAGTTTAAAACCATTTCCCCAAGATGCAACATTTCTTTAGCATAACAGTTTGCAAAATGTAATCATTCTATGCTAAAAATTGCATAATAAATTTTCTTACTTTTTAGGCAGGAAATGCAAGGCAGTTTTATTTCAGCTATACTGAAATATCAAATCTCTGCCTTGTTACCCCTTTGTTATTACTGGATGAACAGCACATGGACCAGTGGAAGTTGTTCTTTCTGTTGTGTTTTATTCCTTTAACTCTTCCACTTTGACCAAAGGATTCAAAAGTCTAATATAGAAAGAAATCTTTCACCTCTCTTAGTGGTAAGTATTGCACACAGAAGAATTAGAGGGCAGAAAGAAACACAGCTTCACAATAATTTAAAAACCCAATATTTCTAATTGTAATTCGCCTTCTCTGTTTGTCCACTGCAAGCTGCAGGTGATCCCAAAGGATCACCTTGACATTTTCGGGTGTGTTTGGCTTAGTTTACATTATTTCAAATGTGCATTTCTTTCCCTTCTTCTCGGAGGGAGTTCCTTATCCTTCCTCCCTGACAATGTGAATTTGAGGGTATCTTTATGGATTTTCCAGGGCAGTGGCTGCCACCATAAAGCCAAACACAATTAAACACTGGCAGCAGTGACAGCACAGTGTGCTGCCTCTTCTCCACAACCAAGGAAAGACCAGAGCAGGAAAAAAGGTGAAGAAACTTGATATATGCCCTGCAGGGCACAAACACCAACCCTGCTGCCCTGGGGACTGTAAAGGGCCCTGTGATCAGTCCAGGCAGGCAGCTGCAGGCAACAGGGAACATCACAAATACATGGGAGGAGCACACAGGGGTCAGGGCTGGAGCTGGGGATGCTCAGGGAAGGCAGCAGGGAGCAAGTGTAAAATCCAACCTTAGGTCACAGGCTGCAGGTGGGGACAAAAAGCCTCTGAGTATTTTAATGAACAAACACAACTGCAGTCCTTTAAACCACACAGAACTACAGTTCTTGTTAAACTACACTACCCCCAAGGACCATGTAATAAAGCTTAGCTTACTATTGTAATGAAATATTTTAATTTTTCTTCTGTTTTCTGTTCCAGGTAAGGCCTTTATATGATTGTCTGGATCTCAGCTGTCTTTCAGTCCTTTGTAAAGTTCTTTTTGGTTTGTTCTCCATCACAAAGGCAACAGCTTTCCCCACAGACAAAAATGGAACCAAAACACTGCATCTCTTCTCTGAGCACTTCATTTCAAGAAATGATGTGAAATAACTGGAGAGGATCCAAAAGAAAGCAGTGGGAATGATACAAAGTCTAGAAAACCTGACAATGAAAAGAGCTGAAATTGCTTATTTATCCATAGATACAATAACTGTGGCAGGAAATTGCTACAAATAGGGCAAATAATCACTGACTGAAACTGCAGATTCAGGGTTTTTTAAAAAATATCTCAATTAGCGAGGCTCATAAAACACCCAGTGGATTTCAGGTGAAACAGGCATTAGCCACACACGGTTTAGGTGGGTGGATCCTGCCCTGGAGGATGGACCAGGCTGTTCTGCTCCCTGTACCCCAGACAGCATTAAAAGGTACCAGTGCTGATATCCCTGCACAGCAAAGAAAGTCCCTGGGCATGCAGAGGGACCTACATATTTCTCTTTACCATACAAAAACCCCAGTACTTTGGCTCATCCTTAGAATTTTTACTCCAAACCTTGCCTTAGCCTAAAGCATCGCCGGCAGTGAGGGGCTGCACTGGGAATTCCCTGGCTTGCATTTGTTTGACTGAATCATTCCCTGCAGAGTTTGTCTCCTCTCCCACAGAAACACTTGTTCCTCTCTATTCCCAGGGCACTCACTCTGGAAATCCACACGTTTCTTTTCAGGAACAAATGTGCTTTTTACAGGGACCCACCACGGAGCTTCTCCCAGGGCAGCTGCTCCCAGCTGCCCCAAGCCCCAGCAGCTGGGCTCCCTCCCTCCTACCCACCTCTTTCCACCTGGGAATTTGAAAAATAGGGGTAAAAAATAATCCCTTGTGATTTAACTCTCCCCCACGATTTCAAGGATGGCAGTCTGGGTTTACAAAGGACCTTCCCACAAGGGACAGCTGCTGCTGAAGGATTCTGGATCCTCTTCTGCCTTCACACGGAGTGGAGGACAGCAGCATCACCCAACACAGATCCCTCTGGACAACACCAGCTCAACTGGCTCAGCTTAAAATCTCACCAAACCCTCATGCTCTGACAGGAAAGTGACTTGGAATATGAAGATAATCCAGGATTTGATGTAGGAATCAGTCACCTTTCCTGAATTTGGGAATTACTGACAGAGGTAACAGAGAATGCCAGAATTTGCACATGGCTGGGGAAATGAGCCTTTACAGAAGGGCACTCGAATCTGTCTGAGCCTCTCAGCTGCTATCAGAACAATCACAACTGCAAGCCTTGTGTTAAATAATTATCAGTGATTAGGATATAAAGCAATCAATGGCTTTTACAAGAAACTTCCACTTCCTTTTAATCTATTTAGGCTTTCACAGACTCATGTATTACTGTGTTAACTAAGCAGATAATTAGCTACAAGAGGCGTTTTACTGCAGTTCCATGGAAATTACTGGGTTTGTTTCATTGAAGAATCCTTTGTGTTCCCAACGCTGTGCACAGCAGTGATGCTGATGGTTCTGCCCAGAAAGTGGCAGCCACACAATCACTACCAACAATGACACCAAGAGTAAAGGTGCTTTTACAGAGATAAGATGTATTGAAGTTCCTCCCAGTGTTTCCTGGGGAAGGGAGGGTGTGAAAGACATCCCAAACACATCCTAAAATATCCTATAAGTCAAGTTTCCAATATAGAAGAGGAGCCAGGACATTCATCAGAAAGATGCTCGTTCCTCACATTTATCTGCACAACATCAGTCAGCTCTGCAGGTTCTCCAGTCCTGCCAAACCACGCCAGTCCTGGCAGGAAGGGAAAGCTGCCTTGCTGAGATGGAAATGAAGTCTTCCAGACTCACTGTCATCAGCTCCCCAACTCAGGAATGTCCCTGTCCCACAGTGTCCCCAAGTGGCTTTAATAAATGACAGCCTTCATCCCAGAAGCCCTTACATGGACAGCTGAGCCCTGCCAGCCCTGCGAGGCAGATGAGGAGACCATGGGGAGGCTCAGGGCTGGGAATTTTCCAAGTCCTGGCTATTTTGGGCCTTACCAGCTGAAGACACCAAGATTTGACTGTTCAAAGAGTGGAGAGGAGGGAAAATATGTTGAGCATGAAGATACAAGGAAATGAAGTGATGGGATCATGGCTGAAACAGCGGAGAGGAGCAGCTGCAGGGAGCCTCACTGCAGAACAGGCTGTGGTTCCCTGCTGCGCTGCCACACCACTTATTTTGCAGATTCAGGAACAATAGATTTTAATTAAGAAACTACCACAGGCATTCCTGAACCCAGCTTTTTAAGATTTCAGCTCCAACAAAGATAAGTCAGATTTTCAAAAGGGCTCCCTCTGCATCAGCTGGGGCAGGCACTTGACCATAACCCAGCAGCCAGTGTACCCAGCTGGTCTGAGCTCACTTTCTCTGTCCATGTCAGCTGGTGGGAATGCCATGCCTGACAGGCAGTGCCAGGGCAGCAGGGATCTGCTGGTGCCTCATTCCTGGTGGAACCATTTCAAATACCCCCTGGCATCCCTTTAGCTCTTTCCAGGAAGGGTAGGAACAAGGAATACCTCCAAAACATGGTTTTGGTCCTGAACATGTGTTCAAGTAGGAAGATTACATAAGAAGATGCTGAATTTATCAATGTTAGATAATTTGAGCTATTACTTATTAGCAGTGGGATGAAGATTAGAGTCTGATCCTACCCAAAGCAGCTGAGTCTATTCTTGGGCATTTACTGCAGCATGACTTTCTTAAGCTGATGCATAATTCCTTTGCACCTTCTATCCAAGATACTGCCTACATCAAAGGAAGAAAACTTTCCCTCCTCCTGAAGTGTGCTCTGACCCTGATTCAGAGGAAGTAAAATAAACACATTAATACTGTGTCTTATGTAGCTTAAGTGTCAGTCTTCCACTTTTTTAAGAGCAGGATCATTAAAGTTTTTACCCAGAATAAACACATATTCTTTCACCAAAAAATACTGACTTCTCCTTAAAGAGCACAGGAAAGAGTCCTGGTATCCCTGCAGGGAGAGGGATGTGGTAAGGGCAACAAAAATACAAATACTCAAGTGGGAACCAGATGCTGAAGCACTGGGAAGTTCAGGGAAAGCAGGATTTTAAACATCTAAGGTAGATATGATCACAAGACTTAGGATACTTCCATCAAAAGATGCTGGAATGTTTCTAAAAGGAAAATTTATTTGAAATACCTTCCCTCCCCATCTTCCTACCAATGAAGAGACTTCTAAAAATAGAACATAAAGTTCTTGGTCACCTCTAGAAGGTTTAATGAGGATTAAATATTACAGTGAAAGAAGTCAGACTGAGATTCTACCTGGCACATGCAGAATGTGTGGGTGTGCATTTAATGGCTGCATATAAGATTATCACACACAGAGGAAATGAGTAATCCCTTTTTCAACCCAAAACACACGACAGAGACCACAAACAGAGCAGCATTTCCAAGAACTCATTTGCTCAGTAAACCTTTCCCCAACAAATGTATAAAATTCCTTCTCAAAATGTGCTCACTAATAGACTAAGAGAGCTACACCCTGCCCAGTTCCTGCAGGAGGAGGAGAGGAACTGAGCAGGCACCAAAAGCAGCACAAAGAGGGAAGGAAACAAAAGTTGTCAAGCTGGCCATGCTTACACTGCCCAATTAGCAACCAGGTCTGTGAACAAGTGGGTCACCTTCAGTTCATGCCAGCGATGTGTTCAGATCCCAGATCCTGCCCTGGGCCCTCAGCTATGTTTCTCCAGCAGTACTCATTCATTATGTGCCCTGCATAATGCAGAAAGAAGAATAACCCATGGATAATTGGATTGCAATCCATTAGCTGCCAGCCAGAGGGGAACTTCTTTCCATGGATTTCTTCTACTTGTGCCCACACGTTTCGAAGTTTATTGTTTTAAATGTCACACTGCAGAACAAATGGCTGTGGAGGTTAAAGACCTATTGAAATTTTCGGAGTGTATGTTCCACAGCTGTTCCCTTCCTTGGGCTGCTGGCTGGAAGAACTGCCTGAATCCCAGCGGTAACCAGCAGATCACATCTGGATAATCGTGTTCCAGTTGAACAGACACCAGCCAGAATACGTTTGCAGTTCTACACCATGAATTTTTATGGCTTATCTGTACATGTGTAGTCGTTCCTGCCATCCCGTTCTCTGCTCGGGATGAAGTGAGCAGGCTCCATTACCAAAGATAAATAGTCTACTGCTAAAACCAGACTTTGTGCCAGATCCTCAGCTGTACCCAGCTGGGATTGGGAAGGGAGGAGGGAAATGGCGACCCAAGAGGAGCCAGTAACAGCTCATCAATCCTGGAGCTGGTCTCATGCCAATCCCAGCATCGCTCAGAGAAGGCGATGGGCGGCTCCGAGCGCTGCGAGCTGGCTGCAGCTCCTGGGGCCAGCTGCCAGGTGAAGCACAGCCTGTGCCAGCTAGGAGACTTCCCCACTCTTCCAGGATGCTTAGAGAGGGTGGCACAGAGTCACGGAGGTCAGAAAGTCCCAAACTCCCAACTTCAAAGCGAAACCCATCTGGAAGCTGCAGCTGTTCTTCGAGGGAACTGAGCTGGAGCCTGGGATCAGTGCTTGGAGCTGCAGTCACAGACTCAGTCCTGTTCACACCAAAGATTAACTGTGGAAAATATCCCAATCCCACATTTTCTGCTCAGAATAACTCCGTGATCAAGACTATTCTTGCTATAATTCCAACTGTTCAGTCTGACATGAGGGTTCTCCCAGGAGAAACACTAACATACCAAAAAAGCTGGAGGAGTCAGGGCTTGGTTAAGAAGCATTCCTTGATCTTCCATAATTCAAAAAAAAGTTTAATTATCCCAGTGCTATTTATAACAGATATAAATGGGATGCTGGCTGGGACATGCATTTGTACACATCAGATTTTCAATCTAGCCAGACAGTCAGGATTTTTCGTTGCCACACAAAGGCCCAGGATCTGCCAACAGAGAGCACTCACCAGGCTCATCTGTCTTTATGTCTATGAGGATGTCTGATCACCAGTGTGTGGTTTGCTTAGAATTATGCAGAGAGTAGTAAAAGAAGATAAAATGTATAAATCACCTTAAAAAATACTGGTTCATGAAAAGTCACCTTCCTTTGCAAAATTGCAATTTTTATATCTCACACCTATACTATTTTTTTAACATTTTCAAAGCCAGTTTCCCATTCAAGGTGGTGCAGAGAATGAATTGTGCTGCTGCCAGAGGGAGCTGGGAACCACACCATTGCAGAACTGGAAAGTAAACTTCCCTCCCTCTGCACTCGAAGGATCTCTAGCAGGAACACACTCAGGCTCCACTGTGACAGCCAACGTTGCCTCATTTCAAACAGAGAACAGGAATTAAGCTTCAATAATATCAGAAATACCTCAGTTCAGCCAATGGGGCAAACCTTTCCCTTAATAAAATCTAGGTTTAAACAAGGAGGAACAAGTAACTTTGCTAAAATCAGTGTCAGGATATTTTAAATATTCTAATATTTCAAGATGCAGGGGAATAAGGGGTAAAAGTGTGAGAAGTCAGATGCTGCAATTTACTGTAAGAGCACACAAGCACTGCCCCATGAGCAAGTACTGAGCAGGGTCACACTGCAAATAATCATTCCACCACCAGCCCAGGCAGTGAGAAAGCCTTGGGAACTGTACCAAGTGTAGATCTTATCCTGTGGGCCACCAATGCAAGAACCTCTGTGCTCTCCACCCACCAAAGCAGACCTGGATGGCAGCAGCCCAGTGCCAGCATCCTGCCCACAGCACGCTCCTCTGACTGCCAGCAGAGAAAGTGCTTTAGCAATATTAGTGAGATGTCCATGGGAGAAGTGGTGGAATGGATGTGCCAGCTGAGATAAAATTGAGTTTGTGGTAAGCAAAGGGAAAAGCTGCACAAACTCATGTTGGAAAAGTTTTGCAACTGGCAGCAGTTTATGGAGGACGAGCAGGAAGATTCATTTTTGACAAGTCTTTCCAACTACAAAAAAAGGGTCATCCAAGACCAAGGATCAGATAAGAGTAGGACAAAGGGAAGGATTTTGTCACATGTTCACTGCATCTTAAAGCCACCTTTAAATTAGGATTAGTTTAGGATCACAGGGAAGTGCTCTTCTGCACCTATCAGTAAGAGCTCTTTAGGAGTCCCAAGCACTCGAAGTCCTTTTCTTCCACGTTTCCTGTTTGAATGGACTCAGCCACCAGCTCACTCACCTCTTTATTTCTCAAGGAATCTTGTGTTAGTTACCACAGTTGTTACTTTCCAAATAAGCCTTAACTTTGGTATGAACAGTTCAAATAGAAAGTGGAAAATCAGTACTTAAGAATTCAGTACTGAAGTGGTTGTGTATATATAAGGAAAGTGTTCGTGTCACTGGAGACAAAAGCCTGAGCTGCTCTATTTCCTCTCTCTCCTACACCCATATATAAATCCTTCTAAAATGCAAACTGTGTTCCTTTCCACAAGTTCAGTTTAACATTTTTGACCTTTGATTCCCCAAAACTGTCTTCCAGCGCTAGCCCTGGAATTACTCTCATCAAAGTTTTCAGTTCCCTCAATTGCCCCATTAGCAATTAACTGATGCCAAAAGCAGCAGTTTCTGCTTCATGTTCTAAAAGCACAGAACAGTTCTTCAGGCAGATAATTCTGCAGGAAAAAATGAGAATTGGCCTTGACTTTTTTTCCCCCCTTCTTTCTAAAGACCATGCAGGTAAGAAAGGCAGGAAAATGAAGTGGTTACTCACAGAACGTTTGTCTGGGGCGGGATCTCGGGGATGGTTTCCAACATCAGATGCATGCATCTCACTGTAGTCCTGAAGCACAGGCAGCGGCTGGGGCAGGAGCAGGAGAAACCAGGCAGGAGAAGAAAATACAAAAAGCCTCCAAGAGCTGAAGGTTTGATCAGCATGGTGTTTGCTGGAGCGTATTTGCCTCAAATCTGAGCTGCAGGGAGCTGACAAAAAAAAAGTTTCCCAGCCCCGAGGTCCAGGAGGAGGGGACTCATCAGCATGTGTTTGCAATTAAATTAAAGCAGTTTGACAGTCCAACCGCCCACCCTCTCTGCCATTCTGCACATCACTGGAGATCACACTGACCCCACCCCTCTCTAATTGTGGCGCTGAAATACAAACTCTTCATTTGGATCTGTTTTTGTCTCGTTGCTTCTTTTAAACAGCAAGTTAACTCCTCACCTTCTCCTCTGAAAGCACAGTGCACCTCCATGGGCAGCAACCAAAAATGACCCCGTGCTTCCAGGGCTGAGGTGGGATGCAAAAGATCCAGGGCCAAGGTTTTGATGTCAATTTTTTTTTTGCCCTAACACATTCTGCAAAATGAAGAGAGAGTCTTATCTAACAGCCTATCAAATGAATTGTGCTGTAACACTTTCAGGAAAGAGGCTGTCTCTTATTACATGTAGTTACAACATCAAGCAAAAATATGCCTCCAGCCATTGAGTACGCATGGGATGTAACAGATAAGGGATTTTAAAAGGGAGATCACTAGCAAAGATAAATAACCTGCAAATAAAGTCAAAACCCCACCCTGGAATCTGTAAAGCTTCTTAGGCACAGTAAAAGCTGACTCATTTCAAAGGTCTTTGACCAAGTGTAATTTCTTTCAACAAGAATGTCATTTGGAAAAATGTCAGGGGTTTTGAGAAATTCAAGGCAACTGAGGGGTGAAGAGGGAAAAAAAATCCCATTAAATCAACAGAGTTTGAACTGTAGGGAACACAGTCCTCTATTTGTTTCTCCCCACTGGATGACAAAATTGAGATGCAGAAGGCAGGATTTGTTTCCAGTTGAATTAATCACCTTTATAAAGAAGCTACACTGAAACCAGGTCATCTTTAGGTTTCAAGTTATTACTACACAAGATCCTAAGTGTATGGGTTGGGCACGACGGAGGCATGAGGACATAAAGTACTTGAGGAATTTCCAACACAGCACCATCCCACATAACCTGGCAGGTCAAATGAAAGCTTCCCATCAACCTGCACATCTGCTTTGTACTGTACACTACAAAATAATTAATGTGGCAAAGAAGACAAGAGTGACAATTAAACCTCCCTGGTTTGGATTCTCTGTCACTTGAGCGTTTGGGGAGAGCGTTGGGTTTGGTTTTTCATGCCATGGAAGGTAAAACATGTTTTCTTTTGTTCAGCTATAAAAGAGAATTATTCTGCAGGCTTCCTGCATTAGTCCTCGGGCAATCAGCTGTTTGTTCGCCCTGCCATCACTTGGAAATCTAAGCAAGTACACTGAACTCATGGTTTTGGGCAGAGTGTCCTCTAGCGGCCACTCAACCCAACCCAGGCCAACCCTGCTCAAAAAAAAGGGTTGTAAAAAGCCAAAATATCATCTTCAGCCTTCACACAAAAACTGGCAGCTGAAATCAGAGTGCTCTGGTGAACAGGACAGGTTTTATTTCCACTGAGGCATTCGGTGCATTAGAAGCAGATCCTCCATGTGCATCAGGCAATGTGCAGGACGTGAAAATCCTCCCGACTGAAGCTCTCTGTCCTTCAGCCTCATTGCTCCCCACACCAGCTCCTCCCAAAGCACACTGGAGCCTGCTAGGACAGGGCAGCACAGCGGGCAGGAGCTGTTCTGCAAAGCTGAGAAAATAAAAATGCTCTCTCCAAACCATGCATCAGTTATTCTGGAGCATTTCCCCTGGCACCTCTGGCCACTTTGCAAATTCGAGGCTTTCGCTTTCTGCCTCTGTGGTGCATAAACTGGGCTCTAAACCAGCCCTCTGCAACAACAGCAAAAAATTCCTTTTTATTGTATGGCAAAGAGGAGAGGTGGGCCAGGGCTCAGTCCCATTGCTGTGGGTGAGTCCTGTCTGTGGAATTGCATTTCAGAGTCCGGCTGTGCTGTGGGGGAGCAGCCTCGGGATGGATTGAGGGGGATTTGCCTTGTAGGAAGGGGATCTGGAGCCAAGTCAGCAGATTTAACAGAGCACGGGGAATCGTTTCAGTGCAAGAAGGCAAGTTCTGCAACCCACGCATTTTCTGAGAAGCAGATCTTCACCACATCTCTCCTGCCTTGCTCATCTCCCCTCATGACAAACGGGATGTTGGTGAGGGTTAGGGAACCCCAGCAATGCCAGGCCCCTTACTCTCACATTATTTTTTTCTGATTTTCCATCAACATGACAAATTCTTTAAAAAGGAGTGTGCACCCCTAAGCAAGAACAAAAACTTATCTCCTGAACACCAGGAATGATGTCAACCCTCGTGTCCCATGCTTCAGCATTTCCAGCCTCTGCTACACAGGCTTTTCTTTCTACACCTGTAGAAAGCAACAAAGTGGGTGGGATTCCCTCAGGTTTTTTTTTTCCCTTCACTCTTTGTTTTTTAATTTTTAACTCTCCCTTCTGTCTCTTTTTCTTCAGCAGAAAGATCTCCTTCAGGGGACCTGCCCCCTCTCTACACCCCAGGGAATTGTGATGCTCTATGTTTTACAATGAAGTGAGCATAAACATCATCTGACAAATTTAATTTCCTCAATACCATTTGTATGACACATCCACGGCTTTCCAAAGCAGAGAAGGATTTTCTTTCAGCACGCATCACGTGAAGGAAAACATTAACATTGAACTAATCTCCTGTTATAGCTGGGAAAAGGACATTTATCATACACACAGATGACAGGAAGAAACACACAGACAGGCAATTATCCTATGGAATAAAGGTTAACAGACTCATTTAATTAGCAGCAGCTGTATTTGCTATTATGATCAGATTCCTACCACAGCTGAAACCAAAATATTGTTCTCAATACTGGAGAAATGAAAGCCTTGAACACCGCTCTTAAAACTCCACGTTAATTAAACACTCAGAGCCCGGGGGACAAGAGGGGAGCTGCAGTTCAGAATGCACAGAACAAACTCCTGATACATTTGGTTTAGGCAACTCCTTGAAGTACAGAAATGGATGAAATCACCTTCTGATATCTGTTGCTTGCAGGTCAAACAGCCAGGGAAATAAATTCACTCTAACCACGCTGACACATAAAATCTAGATCAGTCCTGTGTGTGCTGATCCCAAAATTCATCCTGCACAACTGCATTACTTCAAGGTTTGGAACCAATCATCTGGGCAGGTCTGAGAGATCACATTCTGAGGAGTTCATCTAAAACTATGCACCTGAACCATATTGTTAAGCATTTTTCTCTGCTGTTTTTGTGTGTTGACCTCCAATTACAGAAATAAGCACTCACCTACAAAGTATTATAATCATAACATGTTGCAAAGCCATGTTAAGAAGGCTAAAAAGTCTTTACTGAATTTATTGATACAGAAACACTTAATAATAATGTTTAAATTGCATAACACTTCTGCATGCCTCAAGCCAGTTGAACTCTAGTTTATATACAGAGATTTTTCAGCTTACACACTCATGACTAAAGCAGTTGAAGTTCAGTTCTTTTTGCAAATTTGCTGCAGGATCAAAACCTAGGAGTCACATACAAAAAAAAAAGTGACAACTACTGAGAACACAAAAAGAAACAAAGCAGGTACAATTCCTGGACAGCTCACAGATCCATACAAACCCAGCTCTGCCTCAGTTCCTCTGTTAGAAATGTCTATAAAACTACAGTGCAAGTGCTTGTGCACAGGGAAAATGTATTTACAATTCCTCTTTATTTACAGGCTATAAGCAATACTATTTCACAGTTATATTGTACATAAAATTTCAATCTGTCTAGATCTGTTTAGATCTGTGGGGTTTTTTTTGGACAAGGGGACAATTTGACAATCTAGAACATAAACTTCCTATATATATATATATTTATTTATTCAACCTTATCCAGAAAAAAATAGCAGTATTTATGCATCTTACAGAAAGCTACAAAAATCTAGCAAATGTAATAAAAAAGGCAAATCTGGTGAAAAATCTGATAAAATACCTTTTATAACTGGGGCTGGGATGGGGATAAAAACCAAACAAGGGATAAATGAAAGATAATCCTCCCTCAAATGGTCAGCTCTAACAGACTCTCTGCAAGGCTTACTAACAGGAACCTGAAGTTTAATGTCATTTTTAGAGGAACTTCTTGAAAAGTGTTGTGATCAAACTGAAGGATGACCTGGTAGCCAAAAGCAGGAGGCACCCTGGACTATGGAGGGGCGTGGAAATTGTGCCACAATCCAGAAAGGCACATACCTGGCACGACACCCATTAAGCAGAATTTTCCAGCAAATGAGAGGCCACAGCCTGTAGGGAAGCACTTGGAATAACTACACACAAATTCCATTAACCCTCTATTCACCACCACATTCAGGAATTGCATTTGTAGAAAGAAATTCATGGGAGTTGCCAGAATCCAATGAGAGGGACGTGCACCTTTACAGGAAACCATCAGCTCAGTGGCCACAGAACTGCCCCACTGCAAATAAAGAAATCAAAATCCAAGGGAGAAAATTAACTTGGGGTACCATTGAGACCAGAAGTGGAGACAGCAAACCAGAGGCAAAACCCAGCCTATGACTGTGTTACATGCCAGCAGCCTCATGATACAGGATTATTACAGACAATGTTCCCAAAGAGACAGAAAAATCCTGTTAAGGAAGGAAAAGTTCTCCACTTCAGGCTTAGACATACAATTTACTCATTTATTTTCAAAGCCACAGAGAACTTTGAATCTATTTTTCATGAAGCAAGAAGTCGTGCAACTCAGGACCAATTGGCAATAGAGTCTTCACTCATTCCTCCTCAGAAAATGAGGAGACAACACACATTTAAAAAACCAAAAGATATCAAAGTGATACCAATTTAAGTGCTTCTGATGGGGCAATGCTTTAACACAGCCTCAAGAGCTGCTAAAAGAGAGCTTTTCATGCCCCACTGCATTAGGACTATTTCACTCCAACACAAACTCCAGGGTTTCTTTTCAGCCTTTGCCAGTTTAGGTACATTTTGCAAACAGGAATAAACCTCTTCTAAACACAGTATTTTATCATCCACAGACACTGTGGACTCCCCATTCCTGGAACTGCTCAAGGCCAGGCTGGATGGGGCTGGGAGCGACCTGGCCAAGTAGAAGGTGCCCCTGCACACAGCAGGGGGTTGGAACAAAATGGTCTTTAAGGTTCCTTCCAACACAAACCATTCTGTGATCCTATGATTCCTCAGCATCTCCTTCCATCACCAGAGATTTGGGAATAAAAATTACAGCTCACATGCACAGAACTGAGAGTGGCAAGTCCTTCCATGTGAACCTGTTAAGATTTCTAGTTCATTGGTGCAGAAATAAAATCACCCACCAAGCTGAGCAGCTTCACTCCACTGTGGAATACCTGTGAACAAGTTGTATTCTGGCCATGTCTGCACAGCAGGGGCACACACACACACAAACACCTGAGAATTGCACATCAGTTTGGCTCTCCAGACTGCTCTCAGGCTCTGCAGACCCTCCACAAAACTCTGCTTTGCTGATTCACTGCTCAGGCCAGTGCTCTGCACCCCACTCTGCTCAGCCCAGATGATCTCAATTATCTCACACAACAGCAAAACCCACGGTTACTGCTTTCAGCTTGCACAAACTCACTGCTCTGCAGCTCTTCTCTACCCTCCTCCCCACTCAGAATTACTCTGTAAATATTTCCAGAGGTAACAGTCCCATCCCTGACTACCCTTGCATCCTGTCAAACAGCTTTGCAATTCCTCGCTTGCCTCCACTGCTTTAAAAAGAACCACAAAAACCCAACTCATTCTAGAGAAACCACTAGAAGAAAGTGGTTCCAATTAACAAAACCATTATTTTTCCCATCAACAAAACCAATATAATACTTTTTACTGAAAAATTTTATATAATTAACAAGCAAAACAGACCAACCAAAGGGGAGCTGATGCTTTCCTTCTCATTCAAAACCTGGATGCCACAAGGGTAATGCCAAAAATTCTTTCCTTTCTGTAAAAGTTGTGCTTTTCAGATTACTGGAAGAAACATGATTTGCCAGGTCAGGTTTTAACTAATAATCTTCATTCTCCATTAAACACACACCATGGCAAATACATGGCAGGTTTAATGGGAGAGAGCACAGACAGGGAAGGTCTTTGGGGAACTGCTCAGGAGTTTTTCCCAACTGATATTCGGTAGAGCAGCCATGAGATTTTTAGGAGGATCTCCTGCAGTTAGTTTCAAGGGAATTAAATCCTCCTTTCCCTACGCAGCTGAGCACTTCACCACCTTGCTTCCTAAGGAACCCCTGCTGTAGGATAAAACTATAGCACACAACTGAGAAGAAAGAAGGAACTCAAAAAAGCTATAACGTCGAAGTTTACAGCAGCCACATTCCCCAGCCAGCCTGCTGCCTCGGGTGTCACATTCGCAGGCAAGCAAGTGGGACACGTTTGTCAAGCCCTAAGGAATACTTTATTCTCTGCCTGCTTCCTATATTCTAGAAGAAGGAAAACTACTTTTCCCTGTAATAAAGCAAGTAATACTTCAAGGGATCGGGCAGAGGAAGGCTCAAGACCTTTTCTCTCAGAAAGTTCACGGGAGGGTCTGGCTTTAGCTCGGAGGGTTTGGTTTCCTCCTCCTCCTCCGGCCTCTCGCCGTCGGCGTCCTCGCAGTTGTTGTTGTCGTCGGAGGGGCTGGAGATGCGGCTGGCGAACACCTCCTTGTCCAGGAACACGATGGTCTCCATGCGCCGCCGCCGCACGCGCCGCCGCTTGAACCTGGGCGGGCTCCTCAGCCCGTCCCCAGCCCTGCCCACGGCCTCCTGGTGGATGATCTTCTTGATGGTGCCTCGGATGGCGATGCGAGCCAGGTCCTGCAGGCTGCGCACGGCCACGGGGGCTGCAACCAAACCAAACCCGTCAGCACACGCCGAGAAACACCCCCAGAAGCCATCCCAGGAAAGATTCTGTTTGCTCAGATTGAATCAGGCCATTTGAATTCCCTGCTGGGGTTACACAAACGGGTCTATTCAGCTCCTGTCAGCTCGGATAAACTGTGTTGCAGCTTTCCAAACAAAATTTAATTGTGCGTTTCTCTCATTAAAAAATTTCCTGCCTCGATTTCAAGTTCTCAATTATTCTATGATGCTTGTCTTAAAGATTGTATGAATGCAGACCTAGTGATGGGAGCTGGGACTGTTTAATGGCTTAGAATAAGGTATTTTCCTGTGGTAGATAACCAGACCTGAAGTCTGTTTAATTCTTCCATAAAATCATTTTTCTATTGTACAGTTCCTTCAGCTTTGCCAAGTTCTGCAATTACAAAACACAAGTACTATTTCTGCTACTCAAAAACTGCTTCAGACTTAGTGGGTGAAGACAGGCTGGAAACCATTTTGTAGAAGTAATTATAGAAACATTAAAATAAGTTACTGTATTAAAATGCCTCCCACAGTAATGGCCTGGAAGACTATTCTGTCTTCTGCACTTATTTGCTGCCAGCCTGAAAATGCAGCAATTTTTTTTTTAAAATGTATAGATGTACACAGAGCCACGAACTAAAATGAATTCAAACTGACATAAAAAAGTCCCTGTCCTCTGCCAACAAATGAGCTTTCCTGGGACCTGAATGAAAGAAGCAGAAAATAACCACATGTGATTTATGTGCAGGTCTCACTACAAAGTGAGAACATGCTGAAACATGCACTTATTGGACCTTCTAGCATGCTGTGGACTGTTTCCTGAGCTCCTCTCTGTCATGCAGACACCTTTCCAGGTTAAGACCAAAGCCTGACTAATCTCTTCATGAAAGTACCCCTGTCTTCATGTGTTCTTAAGAGGCCTCTTGACACTGAAGTCTTAATCCAAAGATTGGGGCCACTGATACAACCTGCATTTCAAACAGCTAACTAAGAACTGCACAACTTGTATCCCTCAAGCATTCCAGGTTCAGGATAATTCTGGATTGCTGGGGGTCAGAGTCTTTGGGTAGATACAACATTTGTTCACAGGTACTGCTTGTGTGTTTTCCTTTCCCTGAGGCACAGAGCCTGAAAACTGTGATAGCATTCAGTCATTCAGGACTGGAACAGAACGTGCAAAAACAAGGATAAAACACCCTGCAAAGTTCAGGTGCAACTTCACAAGAAATCATTTGTGTTTAGAATGAGGCCAATGGAAGGTGTCCCTGTCCCCAGCAGGGATACTGGAATTAGATGATCTTTAAGGCCCCTTCCAACCCAGGCCATTCTGTGAGTTCAAGATTTAGAATCTATTTTGTTCAACTCCAATGCTTGCACAAGACAGAAAACTGTTGAAAAAAAGGAAGCACTTGGAGTAATTTCCTCCAGGATTCCCAGGGATGTTGCAGCTCACAGCCAGGCAGCAGAAGGAACTGCCCCATGCTCAGGAATGTCTGTACTCACGCAAGTGAACGAGCCTTGATTTTCCTGAATCTGCGTGGTTTGGCTGAATCAAAGGGGCAAAAGAAACAGCAAGAATCTTCTTTGTCTCCCAAGCAGAAGGACCAGTCCGAGTTATCTTGGTCAACTGAAGCAGAACAAAGAGATTATTTTCCATTGTGGGAACTACAGTGAGATTTTTGAACAAAAAAATGAACAAATGACTTTCCTGCCTGGACAAGCTGAAGTACTGAAGCTGCAACAGTCAAAGGTGGTAAGGAGAAAGAACATTGGTGTTTTGAAAAAAATTGGGAACTCCTTGCAGGATTAGCCCCAAGTAACTTTATCTATTGCAACAGAGCATGAGCATTGGTAATTTGGGTCACTCTGCTTGCCCAGATCTTCCTCCAGGCTGGACCAGAGCAGCTGTATCTGACCTCTGGGAAAACTCCTGAGTCACCACGAACACGTGCTCCTGAAAAGGTCTGCAGATCAAATCTCCTGCCCTAACCCACTGCACAGCCTCTTACTGGGAAGAAATCCTGCACCCTGCTCCTCTCACGTTCCCTGACAGAGGTAAAAGGTCAGGCACTTAACCCACTTTTTACTAAAAAGAATCCACTGACACTTGTAAATAGAGACATGCTGCATGCTCTTTCAAGAGCCAGTCAGGGTGCAAAAGGTTGTGTTTTGTCATTAGGCACAAAACTAATTTATATAATTAAACAAAGCTTTGCTCACATTTTCTGCAGTGTGGAAGTAAAATTGCAATTAACAGCAGAATGCAATATATGGAAGGCTGCAGAACTACAATTTCTTCAGTATTAGGAATGTGCAGAGTTCAGTTTTCAGTCATAGTGAAAACTGGTGCACTTAATCCTTTCTTCAGCCTGCTACAAGGGCAAGATAAAGGAACAGTACCTGACTAAACCAAGATCAGAATTAAGAATAACAGGAATATGAGTAAAAAGGTACTCAACCCTCTCTTCCAGAGGCATGACAAGAATTCCCCCAACTTTCAACAGGTTCTTCATGTAGTTCTCGTGCTCCTTCTGGACTCCAGCACCACAGTAAACACGGTCATACTGAGTGCAGTCTGGAGAAATCTCTAAACAGTTGCCTATGACAAAGGATGGCTCACAAAACTCAAACCTGAAAGGGAAAGAGACTTGTATTAGACAAGAATACAACAATTTATCGAATAAATTATTTTCACAGTTCTGGAAAAATTGAACTATGAAAAACCCTTGAAAAAACCCCACAGTTTTATAGGATTTCTCCTCCAAAGCCTCCTCTAACAGACCACAGCTAGAAGTCTCAAAACCACGGCAAAATGAGATCAGAATTCATGGATTAAAATCTCTAAAGGATAAGGATACATAATTTTATCCTTGAACTGCAGGTAACTCTTCAGAATGAGCTATTTTTAGTCACCTGATGCTGACTCAGTTGTACTATGCAAATACAAATATTAAACATGCGCTTCCAAATGTCAAAGCCTTTTAAGGACTGCACCTGGGTTTATTTTTGCATTTTCAAAAGCTTTTAACTGGTTTTCAGATGTGGGGAATTACCACCTGATGCTACAGAAGTAGGCTGTGCTGAAACCAATGGAAGTTTTGCCATCAGCTTCAAAAGAACTGTGATTTCACCCCTCATAAAAAAGACTTTTTGCCTACAGTATTTCTGACTCAGTTTAAAAGAAAAATGAGTGATTCTCTGATGCTTCTGGTTTTCCTACAAGCTCCAAAACTCTCAAAGTTTTAAGCCCTATGTTTAAAAGCTGATTTTGGTAGAAGTTGCTCAACACATCCATTCTTTTACTGGTATCTTGAGTGGCAGCTCAACATAGCACCTATTTATTCCTAAACGCTTCCTGGAGCTTTCTGGGTTTGCAAAGAGTGCTGGACATTCAGAGCAGCCAGAGAACAGTTCCTGCACATGCTGTTCCAGGAGCACAACCCAGCAGACATCACTCAGCAAAGCAAATTTTCCAGGCATGTTGATTTCTGAATTCAGCTCACTTTTGCTCCATAGCTATATTTGTCTGGAGAGAGAATAAAGTCTTCCTTAAAACATCTCCTCAAACAATAACAATGTGACTGAAAAAACCCCTGTTGAGCACCATCCATGCCAGAAAGTTTCAGTCCTCTGCCAACATGCAGAAAATACAATCCCCTCCTCAGCAGCTTCCCAGGGCCGCAGGAACAGCAAAAGGCTGAGTAGCCTAACATCTTGCATGTCATGATTTTAATTTTCTTCCTCCCAGGACAGGATATCAGGTATTCACAGATGCTTTGCTTCCCTGTTTGAACAAACTGTGAAACAGATCCAAAAATTAGACAGCCACAACTTTTATTGCTGAGGTTACTATTGGCAATGGTTTTCTAGCTGGGAAGTTATTACTTGTGACAGCAGCAGAATGGAGGGTCTAAGGAAGAACATAAATCAAATCCCAGGCAGTTTTAGTACCAATTTAATCATCATAAAACCACCTTCATATTTTAAAATGCCATTTTCCCTTCTTCTCAGATAAAACATATTAGGCCACCACAAGAAGCAGTTGATAATTTCATCACCATGCAGGCTTTCAGAGCACAAGCACAACCAAGTATTGTTACTTGCAAGTTTTAAGCTGTTCCTGCAAGTGCATTTAAAAATAAACAAACTTCCTCAGCTCCCTCTAAGCCCTGCAATATCAGCACTGCTATTAAAAACACTGCAAACATTTCTGAAAATCCCCCACGACACACACAGCCTCCAAAGGTCACACACTGCAGCTCAGCAAGCCTAAGGAGCCTGAATCCTCAGATTACCCTGAATCCAGAGGGGCCACACGGGAGCAAGAACTGCCCTGAGTAAAGCCAAAAGCACAAAATTAATCCCAACAGGCAATCTGCATTCTTACTTGTCAAAGCTGTCGCTTGTTTTAATGAAAAAGTCCAATTTCTGCTTGGCGTACTCGATGACGTCAGAGTGGAGCTCCACACCGTGGTTAACCCCAAAAGGACCTGCAAGTGCAGAACACCAGGGAATGGCAACAGCAACAACAGAAAATCCAGCAGGATTAATACAATTCGGGTTCCTTCCTCCAGCAGATTGTTCTGTGAGTTCCAGAGTCGTGTTTGTGTGGGGTCAGCCCTCTCACTGCTACAATGGGATTTGCAACCCTATACCTGCAATTTCTGGCAACAAATGAGCCTCTTGTGCACAACTGAGTCTGAATAATTTGCTCTTAACTATGGAGGAAACTTCTCTATAGGAGGGAAACATTGATGCCATTGCTGTGAAAGTGACCACCTGGAAAAAAAACCCAATGGCCTGCATGTTTTAACACATCCATGTTATTTTTATACTCCCTTGCTGATCTGCTAAAAACCTCTGCAATTAATCAGGAACAGTCATCTTACACTGTACCTCAATTAACAGCAAAAATAAACTGGAAAATATAGAAGTTGTTCAGCATTCACGTTTTTTATTCAGAACTGACAGGGTAACTTTTGCAAAAAGAATAGAAGAGCCCTGGAGTTACATATTGGTGTTCTATGTAATGTTAACAAACCTAGGAGAAAATCACAAATGGGAAATGAGATTTTACCCTGAGAATAAACATCCCAGCAGTTAAAATTCTGGACACTTCCCCAAAATTTAAGTAAGTACCCTATAGATGCTATCTATCCTGGCAGCACAACTCTGACTGAAACACTGCAGAGGGAATTTAAATTGTCCAATTACACTGGGATAATTTGCTTTGTGTACTGCAGATGTGGTCACAAAAACAGTTTTGCTGCACTAAAGCGTTTTCCAGAGAATATTCCCATCTGTGTGTTGGGGAGTTAAGAGTCAAAAGTGGATCTCAAACATGTCTCAGTCCAGACAGAACTGTGAACACAAGCCAGGCACGGTATAGTCACAGCTTTTTGTGGACTTGCTCAGTCCCAGTTTCAACTCTGTACTCCCAATCCTGACCTGGGGTCTTGCTTAAGGTGAAACAAACCCAGGTTTGTGTTCAGACCTGCAGGAATCCACTACAGCCACCTCTGGAACTACACTGCTGCCTGTTTTGATCTGCCTATGGAAATCTGGATCCCATCCAGTTCCACAGAGAATGCTGTGAGTATCCTGATAGATTGCTGAGCTGGATTAATGCATTCTTCACTTTCCCAGCTACCTTTTTACCTCCATTAGTGAAGGAATGTCTCATCCTCAATTTCAAAACTTGTTTTCAAAGCTCTAACACAAACATTTAACATGACTGAAGAGGTATTTACCCAGGATGAGTCCAACCATGGAACTCAGGTAACCAGTGCCACTGCCGAGGTTCAGAAACGACAGCCCTGGTTGCAGGTCCAAAGCTTCCATCACCTCTGAGTAAATGCACGGTGCTGAGAGATGAATATTTCCATGCTTCCACGCCAAGTCCTTGTAGGCATTGTCTTTGAACTCCTCCAGGTAGTAATCTGCCCGATCGATGGCTCGGAATGCCTGTTCCACCAGCTCTGTCCTGATGTACTGGGCCTCCTTCAGGTTATCAATCAACTCGTCGTTATCTTCTCCTGCACTCACTGCACCTCCCATCTTCAGCAGCCTCCTATGAACACTGAAAGTGAAACAACAACAAAGCAAGGTGAGGTACAGAACGTGCACTCCAACAATAAATCATGCTGCTGTACATGGAGTACTTTCAAGCTCCAGAAAAACCTCACCCCAGTGCTCCCGTCCCCCTTCCCAACAATGGAAAACAAAATGCAGCAGATCTGGCATCCAGTACCTGACACCAGTGAGAAAAAAAATCACAGTAGGCAATTTCAATGTGCAAGGCCTGTCTTCCAACCCTCCCTGGGTTTTACCAGCACATCAGCTGAACCCTTTTATATAAAGGATTATTCCAGCCCCTGTGCTTAGGGGTCATTTTTCACTGCAAGCCCAAACAACAGGGCAAGTCTGGGCTGTCAGAGCTCCTGTCACACTCAAACTTTCTACCTCTAATAGCACCAATGGCAACTGAGGAGACTAAGACACAGGCAGAAAATCCAGAAAAACCTCAAATTGCATTTCCTTTGAACGTGCATCAGGATGTTGATGGCACAGAGGTTCAAAACACCCAACAAAACTCTGACCTGTCAACCTTGCTTACGTTGGCAAATGCACTTTAGCAAATGCACTTTCACACAGCTCATCTCCACAGCCTGAGCCACCACCATTAGCAGAGCAATTAATGACACAGACAGCAGCTCCAGAGAGAATTCCCACTGCAGCCTACAGGTTTTAAAGGAAAACGTATAGGGGAACAAATCCACTCAACAGTAGCTGGGCTTCTTCTCCCCTTCTCGTATCTTAAGGAAAAAAAAAATCCCGTCCAGAAAGCACAGCATGATTTTTAAGATGTGTTTATTTACAATGCCTTTCCCTGCTCACAGTAATAACCACAAAGCAGCAGCTTTGGAGTTCATTCCTGGGATCAGAAGATCTGCCTACAGCGAAATTGTTGGGGTTTATCTGTAACATTCAGCCAGAGCAAATTATACACTTTCATTTTCTCAGGAAACAAAGCAAAGCTACAGGACCCCAAGGAGATTTCAGTTGTTCAAATAACACACCGTTCTGATTACCTGTAGAGGCACACAAAACAGGATATACTTAGGCAGGGAACCCGAGCCAGTTCTTAATCCATTCATGTCTCACATCAGCCCAGTTCAAGACCATTAATAACACTTGAAATAAAACACCACCACTCCACTTTCTACAGTTACTCCTTCATTTTCTCTACAAAAAATGATTGTGTTTTACTACTTCACAGAGGGAACACATCAGATTGAAGGTTCAGGTGGGTTAACCTACCAATTATTTTTCCCCCTCCTCTTACACACAGAAAACCTCATTGCATTTGTATCATAGGTCTGCCTGTATCTTTGGCCTATTATTTAACATCCCACATTAAAATACTCTCTTCACCGAGTATCTTTGATTCCCTTGACTTTCTTTATATATATTTTTGTTCTTAGGCTTCCTTCATTCTTTCACTTTTTTTGCTATTAAATTAAAAAAAAATTTAAAAAATCTACATTTTTAGATTTAAAGCATGAATAGGAAGTTGTGCCTTTAACAATGCTCCACTTTGGATCCCCAGCAAATTCCTGCCGATGTACGCAAGCCCCACTGGGACAACTGCTCTGACCTGGTTTTAGCTCAGCTCCATGGACAACAAGTGCTCTTCCATGTCCTACGCCATGGAAAACAACAACAAACACGGCTGGCGAGAGATTTTAATAATGGGATCGAGGAATATCCGCACCCTGACAGGTGTCAGTCACTTGTGAAATCATCACTTTCACTGGACATTCACTTCCTGCCAGTAAAATGCGTGTTTTATAGGCAGAACTTAGAACTCTGCCACTCAAACTCCTCTCTTCATGGGATTCACTTTACTTGGTGGAAAATGAGAACCAAGTAGGGCTTATTTTTATTCCGCCTTTCGAAACAAAACTCCCTCACTCCGCAGCCAAACCCAGGAGCATTTCCCTCACCCCTAAGGCAAAACAGATTTCCCCAAATCAGAGCAGAGACAAAGTCCACACGCAGAAATTCGGACCGCTGCCCAAAACAGAGACATCAAAGGTGGCTTTGAGTGTTGAAACTCCCCCTCGTTGCCATCTTCCCCTTTGAGAAAAACAAACCAGAGCACAAACCAAGACGCCGGGCACAGCACCCCGGGACGGGAGCGGCTCCTGCCCAGGCTCACCGACAGCGCCCGGCGCTCGGGGCAGGGCTCAGAACAATGCACAGGGCACAGCACCGCGGCCGCTCACCGCCAGCACATCTCCGGGGCAATCCCTGCCCTGCCACAGCCCCGGGAACAGTAACGGGGAGGTTATTCAGGGATTTAACATAAAAGCGGTACCTCAAAGGATGGCTGAGCTCTGTTCGGCTCCGCTCGGCTCCGCTCGGCCCCGTTCGGCTCGGCTCTGTTCGCCTCGCTTCGGCTCCCTAGGTTCGGCCCGTTTCGGTTCGCCTCGGCTCCGTTCGGTTCGGCTCGGTTCGGCTCGGCTCGGCTCGGCTCAGCCCAGGCCGGCGCCCTCGGGCTGTAAACACTGCCCAGCTGAGAGCCGGCCGCAGCACTGCGCATGCGCGGAGCGCACCACAGCCGCGGGCGGGGGGAGAAGGGAGCACACCACTGCTGCCCGGCGGGGGGCGCAGTCTGGGCCGTACCACGCAGAGCCGGCGCGGGGGGCAGGACTGTACCATGGCTGGTTCCGTGAGGGGAGTCCCGGAGATAGAATTGACTCCATCAGACACGGGGAAAACTTCCAACAGCTTCTCCCAAAAGCCACCCCGCTACCAAAAGCTTGCCATGCACACTCAGTGCAATGTACCAGGGCCGGACACAGGCTGTGACTCTCTTTTTTCCCATTGCAAAGCTCCTGGGAACATCTCCCCATCCCAGCGTGGATGCCTTTCCCCATTGCTGGACTTTCTGCTCTTCCCAAAATTCTTGTTCCCAGCACGAGGCTTCACTTCCACCCCTGCTCCTCCAGCTCATCGCCCAGCTGGCCCAATTGTGCCAGTCCTGGTGCAAGGGATGGCACTGGGACAGCTCCTGGTGGGATGCGGGAGGGATGCAGGGAGTGAGGCTCTGGGAGATGCCAGTGAGCTGCTGCCCACCACCACATGTTCTGGTATCATGGGTCAGGACTGGGAAAAAATCATGGGAACTTAGGAAAAAAAATGTGGTGGGAATTGGTTGATATTCTTCATTTTGAGCTGATGAACATCCAAATTTAGTCACATGCTCAGATTTTTTTTTTTCCTGCAAGCATAAATGCCAGATGTGAATTTACTGAGGGATAAATGAGAAGCAGATTCACCTGATTCCAGGGGCGTGAAGGAAACACAGAATATTGTGAAATTTTGCAATAGCTGATGTGCCATTCATTTCATGAGGGATCTGTGTCCCATAACTGAGTATTGGGCCACAAATTTAAATTTTACACACCCATGTGAGCTCCTTCAGTGACCTGGGGAAAAGGTGTCTCCTGTCACCTGTCTAAGACTGAGAGAAATTATCCTCTAAAAGTGTGTGTTTGTTTTCATGTGCAAGTGACCCACCCAGCACTGGCTGATGCTGTAGATGAAAGAAAATTGTCTGGACTGGCCTTGGATCTAGGACTTCATATGGCTGCAAAATGAGAAGGAATAACTGCAACAAGACAAGAGGCCTCTTAATTCAAGTTCTCTGGAGATGAATTGTAAAAAAAAGAAGCTGTCTTGGCAGACACAACAAGCCTGCAGCAGAAAAAAAAATAAGATTTACCCTGGTGAATGCGACTCAAATAAGAGAAAGTGAATCAGCATGCGAGATTTATTTATGCTGTAAGGTGATTATCTCAGCTCCCTTCATTAACGTGATAACAGCAGACTCTGCAAACAGGCACTGGTAATACTGTAGATGTCTGCACTTTCATTTTGCAGAAGACAGCTGCCTGGGAGAATGGGATTATTCGTGGAGAGCCAGCTCTGAAACTCCTCCTTGCTGATTCAACCGAAACAGGCCGTGGTGATTGCACTCTCCTCATCTTTCACACGGAGAATGCTCAGGGATAATGGCAACGCACTGGAAACTGCAAACGCAGGACACACAAACTCCCTGCACGTGTGATCCCATTCAGCATCTGCTCCCTTTGCTGCTGGAATCACTTGAAAAATAGCAATTGGGGTTTGTTTTTTTGAGTTGTTGTTTTTTGGGGGGTTTTCTTTTGGTGTAAAATTTGTTAAAATAAAAGCTGGGTTAAAAAAAATAAAATGCAGTTGCTGCTAAAGCAGCTGTGCTGTCAGCAGAGGGGCAGAGGAGAGCACTGCTTTCACCTCCTTCTGGCAGCAACGAGTCCTGAGGAAGCCCAGCAAGAACCTGAGGAGTGTTTTAGGGATTCCCAAATACACTGTCCCCTCCCGTGTGTATTCAGGACTCCTGGCAGCCTTAAACTTCCAAGATCAGTGAGGCCTGCAGCTGCTGTTTCCAGCCAGAGAATGGCCAGGAGAAACCCACAGGGAGGATATTTACCCACTGCAGGTCCCCACCTCACTGCCTGCCCCCCAAACGTGTCAGGAGCACAGGCAGGGGGAGGGAGCAGCTGGAAGGACACGGTCACCCCCAAGGGACAGGTTGTTTTCTGCACCTCTAACTCCTGCACATCTCTGCTGTATGTGGCCCAAATCCCTCGTGCCACGCTGTGCCCAGACAGCCACACTGTCACTGCTCCATGGGCTCGTCCCCAGCTTCCCCCTGGTTCTCCTCCCCTGGCAGGTTTTCCCCTGTCTCTTTTCTTTGAGAATGTAGCTGTGGGCTGAAAACAACCTCTGTGGGTGTCAGAGCATGGGTCTCCAGCCCTGGAGGATACCAAAAACTGCCTGATAATACTGCAAAAATCCCCACATATAGAAAAAAAAAAAGAACGGTTGGGTGTTTCATCATTCTGCACGTCTCCAGCTGCTCATTCTCCGTGATTCTTCTTTCCCTGCTCTTTACAAAGCCCCTCCTTTCCTCCTTACAGCTCCCTGGGGCTTTGTGAGGCAGGAGTTACAGTCAGGAACAGATCAGTGACTGCCTCCTGTCCTACAAACCCCTGTGGGCAGCTGCCCCTGGCGTGGAGAGCCCCAGCACCCTGCGAGTGGGAAAAGCAGAGCAGGATGAGGACAGCAGGGCCTGGTGGCACTTCAGTGGCAGCGTTTGTGTCCCAGCCGAGCGCCACAAGGTGTCCCCAGCAGTACGGGATTGCCGCGGGGTTCGGAGGTGGCACCTCAGCATCTTCTCCTAGGCTGGGGCAGGGCAGGGTCCCTCACAGGCACAAGTCCTTTCTGTCTGACCAGGGAGAATCAGTCTCCATCTTTCATTAGCTGAGATAATTGCTCAAAGCAAGCAATTTTCACAGGGCTGAGCTGAAGCCAAGGTTTTCCTTGCCTTTATTTCCCTGCATTTCACGGCTACCACCTTTGGGTTGTTTTCTTTTTTTTTAAGACCGATTTCTTTAATGAATATTTTCAAATCAACAATCGGCATGAATTAACTTCTGAACTCTTAGTGATGCCGAGTTAAAATGAGATGATTTCATTTATTTGGAAGATCAAACAGCAAAAATGCATTTTAGCCCCCAAACCAGGGCCCAGCAGACTGAGCTGACCTGCAGCCTGGTGATACAGATGGTTGGTTAATTCAGCGGGGTAATTAGTGAGTGACAGGAGGACTCACATAAATTAAGAGCTGGGGGAGAATTAAATCATAAGGGTATATTTTTACCCTTTTTTTTTTTTCATTTTGTAAAATATGCTGTGTTGCCTTTTCTGTGGTCAGTTTGGCTTTATACCACTTTCATATGCAAATATTCCATATATGCATATGCACACACATGCATATATGCAAATACATGCAGACATATGCATTTACACTAGAATTAATATTAACACTCTGACAGCAAATCACTTGAGATCCTCCTGCCCATGCAAAGAATTCTATATTTTTATATATATATATTTATATACGTGCATGTGTGTGTGTGTCCTCTTGCTTCACTTCATCTCAGGGCTCTGTGAGTAATTGCTGAAGCAAGAGGAAGAACATATGTCTTGATTTCCACTGGATTGCACCGCACATAACCAGTGCCACATGGAAAAAGGCCTCCTGAAGCCCTGGATTCATCTCACTTAAGTGTGTCATCGAAGGAAGGCAGCCAGGAGATGCTGCAGCCTGGCTGAGAGTGGGAGAAGGTGTCACCCGAAGTCCCTGACATCACTGTGGATGGAGCACAGAGGTGTTTCATCTCTTCTTGGTACTGCCAGGAGCACCAGCGAGCCCAGCTCTCTGTCCTGTCCCTCTGCTGCCTTGTTGTGCCCCATCTGCCATGATTTACGAGGCAGCTCCCAAATAAAAATCTCAGAAATCAAGGTTTTCTTATTGATGGAGGAAGAAAACCATTCCTGGATCTTTCAAGTGATTCATGGATTAAATAAAATCAGCGGGGTTTATGGATTTATAAATAATAAAAATGCCATCAGATGGCAGCCGTATCACACCTCCCTCCTTTGCCTTTGGCAGTCCCACGTGTCCCACCTGCAGACTCACTGGTGGGGCTAAACCAGACACATTTGTCCCCTCCAAGACCACCGGGGCACATCCACCCTGCTCAGAAGGCCCTTCCAAAACCTCCCTCCTCCAGCACCAGGAAAACATCTTCAAATTTCCAGAGGAAATTTATTCCTAGCCAAGATGTGTCTTATTTGAGCTCCCACCCATATATCCTCTAACATAAATCATTCCCCTTCCTCCCACCCTGGATGTATTTATGAAAAGTAATCATATCCCCTCTTAACCTTTGTTTTTCTAGGCTAAACAAGCCAAGCTCTTTTAATCTCCTCTCCTAAGATAGGATCTCAGTTCTGCTAATCGCTCTGCCAGTCCTTCTCCGCACCTGTTCAAGGATAAATTAATCTTTTCTTTTTCCAAAGAGACATCCCAGAACTACACACAATATCCCACATGAGGTCGTACCAATACTGATACTCCTCTGCATCTGCCAAATAAATGGTTTGTTGCATGAGATTTTTTGCAGAACAAATGGAAAGTAGGTGCAAATCCATAAATTAATAACCCTAACACAACCTTAAATATAACAGAACCTTACTAAAGGAGATCACTGTGTTATTTGCACTTGCTTTCTGCTCTTTTGAATTTGTAGGTGCAGGTCCTTAACAGGCCCTAATCAGTGGGTTTCCATGTTTCATTTACTCTGGATGAGCACCAGGACCTTGTATTAAAGGAGGCACTGAGGAAAGGCTTTTCTGTGTTTCCCTCAGCCTTTGCTGTGGCAAAACACCCTTTGAAATCATAGCTGAGGGTTTGAACTGCGGAGATGCAGAGTCAAATGATGAAAAACATTTTGCATTCGTCTCTTCTCTTTTCAAAATGATTTTCCAGTTTTACTCGGGATTTAATTAAATTTCTGTGACCCAGGCAGGGAGTTCAGCCTTTCTTGATTAATGCTCTTTTAAGTGGCTCTGCTGATAAGAATTTAGCATCAACAATTGAGCTAACAAGCCCCAGTGAACAGTTTATAGCAGGAGACTAATTTTATTAACACTTTGCAATGTCAGGACTCCACTTTGAGCTCAGAGCTGAGAGGAGAGATGGGAAAGAGGGAGCAAATGTAAAATTTGGCAACTAAATCACCAAGATTCAACTTCTTTGTGGGCAGAGCTCATCTAGAAACTATTTTAGCTGACAAAATCAGAATTTCACCTGTTCTTTTTTTTTTCCCCCTTCCTGACTGATGTTCTGCACTTTTTTGGCTGGTTGTGATAAGGGCTGGGAATAAGGAGTGGAACTGAATGGCAGCATTGATAAGAGAAATGAAAGGGTAATGCGATGACATGATACTGGAGTGGGGCCTCTGCAGTTAGCCCTGTCTGTGCTGGATGTGTACTGCAGTACAGGATGGTCAGGACAAAGATGCTTGTGCTGACAGTTTCAAATTAGTCTGCTGTGAGAGAAAAATTGAGGTGAATGCTCTGCAGAAACCTTTCTGTTACTTTTTGGGTGACAATAGAAATATCTTGCAGGTCTGATGTGATTCACTAGAATTTTCTCTCTCACTTTCCCTCTCCTCCCTACCCTGCTAAAAGTACCCCTAAAATCTCACTCTGTTTGTGGTACAAAGTCTTGGCCAAGATATTGAAGATCCAGAGCTTCTCATCTCCAGTACCTGGGCACCCAGGTTTGGACTTACCTGTTCTGAGCTGCTCACAAACCTCATGCAAGAATCACCTTTGTGGGAACCTCAGAAGCCAGAGCATTATTTTGCAGCTCTTTTCCTTTCTCTCCTGGACAGCACGGGTGCCTTTCTCCATCCCTGGCCACCATCTCTCCTGTTGACCTTTCTTACTTGCTCAAGGCACCCACTTAGGATCCCCACTCATTCCTGCTTTGCCTGGGATCAGTCCTGTGGCTCTGCAGCTCGCCAAGACCGGAGGAGGATCAGGGATGCCCATGGACAATGGGGAGCTCTGTCACAACAGGAGCCCCCAGCGCCCTTCAGTACCCCCTGAGCTGTTTCCCCTGCCCGTTTCAGGAACAGGGGTGACACTAAGTCCTGCTGGAGCTGATCCCTCCCAGGGGAGTCAGTAGTCACAGGCCCAGCAGGGCTGGGTGGCTGCACCCCTGTGTTCATCCATGCTGTGCTTGGTGTTCAGATGCTGTGCCCGGTTTTAGATTACTTATTTTGCAAAACAGGATAACGATTTGATTCAATTATTTAGGGAATTTGGTTACCTTTGCTGTCAGTGCAGTTATCTGGGAGGATTAGCAGGGTTTCAGCCCCTCATCAGCAGTGATGTCCCACATCACACACTGCTCCTGCTCAAACCCCCCTCCCTCAGCTGGCACCTCTTTGCTGTCCCTAGACAAAACCGATGACAAAACATGCCAAGGGTTCACAGCCGCCCTCCCTCCCTCTCCCCCCGTGACTTTTGCCACAGCATCACTGCAATTTGTAGCTGTCAGCAGGGGAGCACCCTCATCAGGGGACTCCAGCCATAATCACTGCAAAGCGGATGCAAGGCTCTAAGTCCTGGATGCTCCCCAATATCAAATCACAGCAGGGACCCAACTAATACCCTTGTTCCCTCTCCTGAAAACATGAAGAGTCATTGAGAAATCCTTGATGAGGGAGGCTCAGACAGTGCTCCCGACCTCTCAGGACAAGAGGCAGGCAAAGCTCTGGTCCCCAAGGCACCTGCACTGGCGGTGCTGCCAGGGCTGTGCTCGCCATGGGAGCCACGTCATGAGCCTGGTCAGAGATCCCCCTGCCTTCATCTCTACAGCTGTTGGAACTGGCCTCGTGCACAAAGGGCAGTGTCCTCATTAAATCCCGTGGAGGGTTGCCATGTGGCCAGCAGAAATTTTGTTTTGTTTGATTTTGGGAAGCTGCACAGTAATATATTCACCACCTCCGAACACAATGGGGTGACAGATGGGAGCTGGGCTCTGGCTTTCATGGGAAAGGCTCCACTCAGCAGGGAAGCAGCAAGGTTCCCACCTAATCTTCTGCAACCTTCAGACTCCTAACAACTGTAAGAAGCAAAGCAATGGGTAGTTATTAAATTAATGACTTCATCCCCAAGCTGGTAATAAATATTTTATAGTTTTATCTCTCCATCCTGTAGACTGCTCTAGACAGACCAGACTGTTTATTAATCTAGCTTCTGGATTTATGTTATTTAATTGCTAAACAGCCTCAGCGTGGTTAGGCTGGATTATTAAATGTTGGCGCCTGAGAAGGAGTCCTCTAACAAATGGCAGAACCTGAGGAGCTTGATCTTGGGCTTGTCTTATCAAAACCAGCTTCCCTGCAGTGCTAGGGCCAGGTTAGCCCCTGTTTGAGTCCAAACTGTTCAACCATTGCCTCATGCTCAGTGTAGATGGACTTTGAGACTTGTTGTGAGCAAGGAAGAGGCAAGGAAAAGTTCTGGCACCTCCTGGTTTCAATAAGGGTGTGCTGGTGTTAACGTGCAGTGGGCAGGATGCTGCAAGGGCATCTTAGCATGGACAGGTTCTTCTGGGGAAGCAGGCAGAGCATATGTCCTTGTTCTGCTCCTTGATGGCTCGTGTTTCTTTGGGTCATCACAGATAGCCCCTGTCATTTAAACAAAAGAGCACTGCACTCACAGATATGAAGGCAGGCTTTAGAGGCTCTTATACTTCCTTGTAGACAGGGTCAAAAATATCATTAAAACAGATACTACCATTTTTACAACAGTTGCTGGTTTACTCATCCCCACTGAGAGATGGGGATGAAGGTAGCTGGAATAACAAAAGCTATTTGTCTGAAGAGTGCATCATCCTCATACTTTCCAAAGCCCCAATCCCACAAGCCCTTATGTACAATGCAGGAGGTCATTTCAGGATATATCTTGTATAAAAGTGTAGGAGAAGTGAGTGTGCTAACAAGTGCACGCCAGAGCCTTTGAATCCAACCAAGCCGTGCTGGAGCAGTTTCCAGCTCGGGGCTGCTCTGCTGGCTGCAGTGTCATCTCCAGCCCATCCCATCTCTCCCCAGTCTCAGCATGGTCTTTCTGAGGCCCAGGGGGGATGAATTTGTTGCTAAATGGCATCTCTGAAGAGCAAAGTTGCTTTCTCTCCCCAGTAGCCTGATGGGAATGGGGCAACCCCTTCCTGATCACCCAGCTGTGTGTTTTTGAGGACTCCTTGTTTGTGGGAGCAGGGTGGGGTGATTTGAGCCTTCACTCAGAGGAGCTGTGGGGCAAGGGGAACAAAAATCAGAAAAATGCACGAGGCTGGGAAAGATCTCCCCCCTTGCTGCTTACAGCTGAAAGCCATGGCTGGAACACCTCTCCGGGAGAGATGAGGTCAACGCTGACAAGTGGAAGGTACCACTGGAGGATTGAGTCATTAGCAGCTTTTAACAATTAACAGCAGCACCAGTGAGGCCAAATGACTCTCGCTGGTCAATGGTTTATCGATGTGTTTAGAGACAACCATATGCTGACGAGTATCTTTTCCCTGGCATCCTTGAAGCCAAAGGCCCACTGTGCTCTGACATTCCACTCTCACCCTACGCCCTGTTGGAGGAGGTTTAAGAGCTCTCCTAAGCACACCTATAAACTGACAGTGTACCATCTTAAACCAATTCAATTCCCTTCCCTGCGATAAAGAACGCCAGTTCCGAGAAGATAACATCTCCCAGTGATGGCTCCCTGAGCTGCAATTTAGCACAAATCTGAGTGCTCTATTATCCAGCTCAGCCAATTCGTTAAGGAAGGACAGGCGAACACGTCTATTAGCTCGATCATCATAATCAAATATTGGCACAAGGAACTGCTCAGCGCTGCAAAGTCGAGCAAAACCCCCATAAAACAATTATGTGCCCTTCAGGAAAACAGCGTGCCAGCCGCTGAGGTGAACATGAGTCTGACTCCTTTTCTTCCTGTGAGAAAAGGACAAAATCCCAGCAGCTCCAAGTTAAGTCCGGCAAAGCCTCAAAGAGACTTTGTTCTTGGGGCTCCTGGGCAAGCTGGGCTCCATCTCCAGAAGTCCTCATTGCTGGGGGTGTTTATTGTCAGGGACCTGTCTCAGGGATCTTAAGCCTGTCCTAAGCTTCTGCCAGTTGTCCTGCAGCAGGACACCTTGCTGACAGTAAATGAAGGCAGAAGAACTTCCAGTGAACACCCATGGCCATGCACATGCTCAAGGAAAGACTTTAGGAAATCTTCTTTCTACCAAAACTTTTCTCTACATTTTTCTGACTGCAGTTCTTATCTTTTTGGCTGTGTTTACTGTTCCCCTTCACTTTCATGTCCATGGTAGGGCCACCTCCTTCTGCTGTAACCCAGCAGTGCTTGTGCTGAAACCCAGCAGTGCTTGTACTTCCGTGCAGGCACAGACAGAGAAGTTCAGTTCAGTTAATCAGACAATTGAATTTCTTCATGATGAACCTGCCTGAAATTCCCATTTGATCTAATTCACACAGCTCCAAATGGCCTTAACACGATTTACCTTATTTCACCTCTGCTACAGCAGAGCAAAACTGAATTTTGGCAACTTGAGAAATTATGTCCCCAACACAGAGATCAGTGAAAAATTCTCTTCGCTGCCACAGCTTCAAAACAAACTCTTACTATAGAAAATTCTTCCATGAGGGAAATTTGTAAACATCACAGTTGGGTTGATGCGACTGAGCAAATCTTGTTGACAAAAAACCGGTTTTTGAAGTTTTTTTGGAAATGCAGGAGGGAAAAGTGTCCATCTCTGTGTTTCATCCTAGGGCTGACATCTCCTGTACTGCTTCTGATGGTCTCTCCTCTGTTCACACACCACCTGTGGGAGCACAAAACCACAAGAACATGAAATCTAGAATGGTTTGGATTGGAAGGAACCCTAAGGACCATCTCATTCCAACCCCCTGCCATGGGCAGGGACACCTTCCACTAGACCAGGTTGCTCCAAGCCCTGTCCAACCTGGCCTTGAACACTTCCAGGGATGGGGCAGCCACAGCTTCTCTGGGCAACCTGTGCCAGCACCTCACCACTCTCACAGTGAAGAATTCCTTCCCAATATCCCATCTAATCCTGCCCTCTGTCAGTGTGAATCCAATCCCGCTTGTCCTGCCCCTCCACACCCTTGCCCCAAGTCCCTGTCTCTCTCTGATATCCTTAAGACAAATTCTGCCTCCAGCCTCCCTGGGATTTATGATTCCCATCACAGCACTAGTGGGATTTTGAGCACCTGCTTGGCTGGATGATGAGAGCTCCTTTCTCCAAAGCCTTCAGAGATACCAAACCTAAATTCCCCTGAAATCCCCCAGCTCAGGAGGTGGGAAGAGCCAGGTGGGAGGTGCACAGTCCCTGGCTAGAGCTTCAGGTCAGCAGGGACAGGGTGACCACCCCCAAGCCACGGTGCAGGACAAGGACAAAGCCCGGTGGGACACACTGGGAGCAGCTCGAAGAAAGACCATAGGAACTAAAGTCACAAACAGAACTGGGTTTTATTATGAAATAACCCTGCCAGTACATAAGGAAGTTCTGTCTGCAAAATACATTTCCTGAGGAAAGTAGATCACAGTATTCGTTTTCACAGAATAACATGTAGCCTGCTATAACTTTCAATGTGACTCTTTATTATTTAAATATTAACAGTATTCCTTCACATAAACAAGTACTCAGTCATCACATAACCAACACACAAACGACAAAATAAATATACAACAAGAGCACAGTTCATTTTTTTTTCCCGACTTAAATATTAAATAAATAATAAATACAGAATTTTCATTTCCTGTTGTCAGTGCCTGAAACAATATGAATGAAAAAGAAAAGAAAAACTGAGAAAGTCTCTCTTCCCCCCAGTGCCCCTGCCCCCACAAAAAAACAAACCAAAAAATTATCAAAATGTCTCAGTTATAAAATATCTTTAAAAAAATTCCCATCATTAAAAGAATAAATAACAAAATATATAAAAAATAACTTGGTTGCATCAAAATTACAAGTAGGAGTTGTAGATAGGGTTTTTTCTTTTTTTTTTCTTTTTTTTGGAATATCATATTTTATGGTCAAAAGTTTTAATTTTTAACTTTTTTTTTTTGCTTCTTTTATCTTCATTTCTATGGTGCAGTGTCCAGTTTAAAATAAGTATAAAATTAATAAATAAAAAAGTTAAATAAATAGCAAAAAGTTAACATAAGGTGTTGTAAATATAAATTACATACATCTTGCCAAAATTAAATAATTTACAGGATAATTAAACTAACTACTTTTTTTTTTCTTCTCTTTCTTCCAGTAAGTGCAATTTCTCTACTTTTAAATACTAACTGAATTGCAGTCACAATCAATTTGGACTCTATTTACATGTTAAGAACATTGTGTTTTTAACACCTCAAATTTTATACTTTTTTTTTTCCCTTTTTTTTTTTTTTTTTTCTTTTTTTTGTATTTTTGCACTTGGAATGGGTTCTAAAATAAGTGAACTCGTGGAGTCTGATCCTGCAAACACTTAAGTATGGGAGCAAGCCCACCCAGGCCAACTGCCCTATGGAACTTAACATGGGGAACAACTCCAGTCAAGCCACTCACAGGCTTCCAGACCAGATCCTGTGGCCATGGTAGTCACTGGGACTTTCCACTGACTTCTCCAAATCGGGAATTTTACCCTAAATATCTGCAGGATTTGGCTCGAAATGACACCACACTCTCGCCTTTTGTTGGGGTCAACAAGACCCTCCCCATCTCTGCCCGCCCCACGGCTGGGAGTGGTGCAGGGTGTGGGGTACCCCCAGGCTGGGGCCCCTCGGGGGGTTTTGCCCCACTGAAGTGTTTGGAGAAGGAAGCGAGCTCCGGATGGGAGGGAAGGTGGGGAGCAGCCCCGTGGGGTGACAGCAGGCCCTGGCCATGGAGCTGTGCTGCAGAGCAGCGCCCCAAAGACATTCATAGAGTTGTTCTCTAAGTGCACAGAGGGCTGCCTGTACCCAGCTGCTTACAACTGCTTCTTTGGAAGTATTCCCGATACCTGAATCCTCGCACCTTTTTTCTTCTTTTCCCTTTTTTTTTCTGTTGTTGCAGAATGGCGCTCGCGCTGTGATTTCACCAAATCCTAGAACACCAAACCAAACCATCCTCATTGCCCTGTGGATACGTGTAAGAAATCAACTCCTGGTTCACGGTACGTAAGCACTTTGCTGGCCATCAATTAACATCTCTCTTTTTGTTGGTTTTTTGCTTCTTTCTGATTTGATTTGTTTTGTTTTGTTCATTGCAATCTCAACCGTTCTCTGGCATTGATGTATGATCTCTGGACTGGCAGTACTGCGCCACTGTAGGGATGATCACAATAATGAAAAGAACCAGAACTGTCATCAAACAGATTTCCAAAAAATCATATACACCGGACCATGACACATTAAAGAAATTCTTCTGTTTGAAATATCTGGAATTGGCCTATTCATAATAGCTACTCTCATATTTAAGACAGACAAAGGAATACTGTAGTTGCAAACTCCAAAAGCTTCCCTGAGAACCTTTTATCCATTGCGCTTTCCACTGGAGATCCAGAACTGCTCTTCAGATTTCTTTCAGAAAATAAAAATAAGCTACTTTATAATACTTCAGAGTTCCCATGCCCAGTGGATATCTGAACACTTCGGGGTTGGGAGGCCCAGCACAGGTTCAGATTTACAGGTAGCTTGCAGCTCCAGCACTTGTAGCAACACAGAACATAACTCATGTGTGAGTAGGTGATCTGGACATACGACCATAGACAACATGAGGGTTTAAGCCAGTCATACACTAGTCTTGGATCAGACAAGACCCTGTTCTTGTAATGTTTTAACCCTTGGATCAATTCTGCAAGAGCAAACAACTCACAGAAGATGCCTGCTCTTCACCTGCTACCAAGCCCCACAGCCTACTGGAGAATTAAACCTTCCATCCTGATCTACCTCGTGGTCCAGGTAGAAAAAAAATCCCACTTTTCTCAAGAAGGTCCAAAGTTAAGTAAACGAGAACATTGAGTTTGATCAGTTCCACGTCTCAGAAATGGCCTCTTGGTTAAATTTTGGTCCTTTTTTTTTCTTTTTCTTTTTTTTTTTTTTCATTCATTAAACAAGTTTTCTAACTTGTAAACCTGAATACTTGGAGGGGGAGTTCCATCTTACAGTCTGTTTGCTTGCTGCTCTCCATCCCGCGGCGCTACACCTGGATGCCCTTGACGGCTTGCTTGATGCTCTCCAGCAGGTCCTTGTTCTCTGGGTTCTGGTAGCACTCCTGGTTGGTGTACATGTCTGTCAGCGTGTTCACGTAGGCATCAAAGTTCTGCTCACTAATTGGCTCCTGCAGCCAAAAAAAAAAAATAAAGCAAAAAAAAAGCCAAATAAAAGGGTTAGTAGAAGAGCTGGAAGAGGATGAGAGCCTTTGCAATAAATCATCTGCGTATTTTAGTGCCAAGAGAAGTTGTGGATTCCTGGCAGTGCTCAAGGCCAGGCTTGGAGAGACCTGGTTTAGTGGAAGGTGTCCTTACTCATGGAAGAGGGCTGGATCAGCATTAGTTTTGAGGTCCCTTCTGACCCAAACTGTTCCATGATTCTCTGTAGGTACAGACAGCCAAAGGTCTCCACATCAAAGCCTTTTTGTGTGCAGTGCTGCATCTGCAGGAATCTCATCATCGCCCTAATCCCGCCGGATCTTAACCAGGTCCTTAATTTTATGCACTGGCCTTGTGGAGCTATTAACAGCATCAGGTTAAGTGTGTGCAGGCAGCCTGGCAGGCTGGAGGCTGAATTAAGGCATGGAAATGAAGGGCTGGAGGGACAACAGGACTGCTGAAACATCACGGAGGGAACCAAAGGCAAAGTTGGGTCACCTTGGGCTCACAGCTGCCCTGCCCAGCTCTCTGCTGCAGTACAGCTTCTGCTTTTGAGGGGCATTGCAAGTATCTAACTTGGGCTTAATGGGGGAAAAAAGAGAGGGAGCAGGAAGAAAAAGAACAGGAATAAAATGAGCATAAATTCTCATGGGCATCATTTAATTAGGGTTGCCTGAAAACCTTGAAAAAATATTTGCTGAACAGTTTATTTGACCTTTATGTGTCAAACACTTTACAAAAAAGCTCTCAGCAAGTGGTTTTCTGCCAGTTAGGCAGCTGGGTGAATACTATCCAAAACTGCTCTGCTGGAGGATGGCTTCTCTCCAACCAGCCAGAATTTAAATACAAACTCCAATGAAAAGGATTCCCAAAAAAAAAAAAAAAAAAAAAAAAAAAAGAAAAAAAAGAAAAGAAAAAAGAAAGGGGAAAAAAAAAGAATAGAAGAAAAAATAAATCAAAAGCTCATTTCTCTGATCATTGCAATGGTCTTTATGGGTTGTAAGAGGACAGCTTCCTCAACAACACGAGCCCCACCTCCACACACCTGGTTTTGACAACAGTAATTACATTCCTGGGAATAGAGAGAAGGTAATTAATAGCCTTTTGTGGTTTTACTATTTTAATGCAGTCTTTTCATTTCTCAGTAACTCTATGGTAACATGCTGTGGGCTGTTAGACCTTGTTAAATTAAACAAAATACACTCTCTTTAAGAATGCTATTCTTTAGCTGCCAGCTATTCAAAACTGAATTGAAACTACCTGCATTATAATAGGAGCTCTAAGATCTTTCTGACGTTGAAATCCAATCCCTCCTGATCTCTGCTTGTGCTGTCTTAGCCTAAAAGGCACTGGGTGCCCTTGATAAAGTTTCCTATTTTGTCATAGTGCTCCCAGATGTAATGAGACAGAACAATAGATACAAAGGGAGATCAGCAGAAAATGACAACAAAAGGGAGATATAATGCAAGCTTCAGAGATAAGAGAAAAGCACTGATCTTATAAAGGACACATAGGTGTATGGAAAGAAATTCTCCCACTCTTTAATTGTGAAAAATCATGAATTGGGTTTGGCACTGCTCCCTCAATGACACCAGCTTGGGCTGAGCACTGTCAAAGTTTCTTACCATGTGTGGAAGGCGGATATTGGCAAGACTTTGGATGAGAGCCTGGCTCAACCCTGAGAGCTCCAGGAACAGGGCTTCATTTTGCTCCTCTATGATTTTATTTTCCTCCTCAATGTTCTTCAGGTTCTTCTCCATGGTGGAGATCTGTGGAGCAAGGAGCATGGCAGGGTTACCAACCCTCACCCACCAACACCCTGCACCCCAGGGCTCGAATGCTTGGCCAAGGACACCAACCTGGGACTGGAGTTTCACCATGGCCGCTTCCATCTCCGAGTTGGACTCGTTCAGCTCACTGATCTCCTTGTTCAGCTGCTTGATCTCCTCATCGTTCTCCAGAACTGCAGGAGGGAAGGTCACGGGAAGTCAGCAAATGCTCTTGGGAAAAGCAAAAGTGCTGGGCTTTCTGCTGAGCCCATCCTGCCTGCACCGTCCTCACCTTGGCTTTTACAGCATCAAAACAGGATGTACCTCTCACCTGCCTTTTTCTTTTCTATTTTTTTTTTTTTAATAATTAATGTTTTTATTATCACAGCTCAATGATACTTGAACAGGTCAATATGTAAATGCAAAAGCAAAGGACAGCAGAGCAGTTGGAGTCCAGCACATCCCCACACCCTGCAAGGTTGATTGTCCTGAACAATCAGGTCACTCTCTCCTGTCCTGAGTTTGGAATGATGCCATTTAAAAAACTAATGCATGTCTTGATGAGAAATTACGAGGCCCATAAAATAAAGCAATATTTCTAGAGGAGTGCAGGTATTTATAGGTTCCAAACTATCAAGTTTAATGCTTGAACCTTGTCAAATACCACAGAAAGCTCAGTAATAGCACTGGAAATGCAAAGTGCCATCACTAACAAAATTCCAGATCCAGAAATATCTCAGTATTAAAAGCCTGAATAGGTGAAAATTGCTGAATGACTGCAAGGGATTTGTAAAAATGCCAATGAATTTGTGAAAAAAAAAAATCTGAATTTCAGCATTACTTTTGCCTTCTTTATTGTTGTTCCCTTAAAATGTGTGACTCAAGGAGTGAGACTGGCACCATGCCACCACAAACACCCAGAAAACACAAGGAATGGGTCTTCAAAGTACACAATGTCCTTGAAATCTGTGCCCAGATTTCAGCTGAAAACTCCCCAGTCTAAAAAGAAAAAGATCTGTGGGTCTCAATACCCTGACACACCTGCAAGGCAAAGGAGTGAAAAATCTTACCATCGCTGGTCTTGAACTTTGTGTTGAGAATTTCATCCCCTGAGAGTTTTCCTTTCTTCCCAGCAAAAGTAGCTCTTGGACACCCTGACAAACTGAAAAACAAGTAAAAATAGGTTTCATAAATTCTCAGTCTTTATAGGTGCTTACATTCCCAATGTAAGAGCGTGTGCCATTTGGTGGAATTCAAGCTGCGAGACAGTTCTTCTAAAAGCTTTTTATGGTACAGAGGAAATTGCTTTATGAATAATGCCACAAAATGCCCCACTTATAAAGTGAAAGCAATTTTCTTTAAGCAAAGATTAAAAACACATTGCTTCCTAAAAGAGGAGGTGTGCCAGGTAAGGAGGGTGGGATGAGTCTGCTTGTCTTGGGCACCAAACCCCTATTTATGGTGCTCAAATTCTGTTCCAGCATGAAAATAGAGATTTAGATTAGAGGTTAGGAAGAAATTGTTCCCTGTGAGGGTGGCAAGGCCAGAGTTTCCCAGAGAAGCTGTGTCTGCCCCATTGCTGGAAATATCCAGTGCCAGGCTGGACGAGCAACCTGAGATAGTGGAAGGTGGAATTGGGGGTTGGAATGAGATGATCTTAATGTCCCTTCCAACCCAAACCTTTCTGTGATTCTGTGAACATTAAAACAACCACACCTTTCCTCTGTTCAGTAAACTTCAACCTGGCTGAACTCAGCATCCAAAGCACCAGTTCTTGAGCCTCGCATGATGAGCTGAACACTGCTCAAGCAGCACCTTGGGGCAGGTGGGTTTGTCCTCACCAAAATCGTCACACTCACACTGACTTGAACCCCTTGGATTTACTGTAGCACTGCTTCTGTAAAACAGGCCGTTTTGAGGCACCAGACAAACTGTTCGTGAGAAATCTTATCAAGCCACCTGCAGTCTTGTTTTCAGGGTTCTCGGGGATTCAACAAGGTTACTGGGAAAATAACAGGATTAAGTTAGGAACAGGGAGCCTGAGAAACTGTCCACAGAGAATGCAAACCCTAGATACAGAGGGTGTGATGTGATGGTGGACATTTGACCAATTGGATGTCCTAAAGGAGATGAACCTGCCTCTTGAACCAGCGACTTGGCCAACTAGAAGTGTGTGCCCACGTGGGCTGTAGATTTTAGAATCTATAACTGGGATTGCAATGTAAACAACAAACAGCTTCTGCTGACATCACATTGGTTCACTATCCAGTTGCCCTGCAACTTACCTCCTGTGAGTGAGGAAGCTCCCATTGGCGTGGCCAGAGCCGTCACAGCCTGGGGTGGGGCAGGTTGGGCCTTCATTCTTCAGGGACTTCCATGAGAAGGAGGATCCGTTGAGCGAGCCCTCCTTCTGCCGGCGCGCGGCCAGCGGGCAGCCGGACGCGCTCCGGTGTGACGCGTACTTGCCGCTGATGTGTCCCAGCCCAACACAGCCCGGAACCGGACACCTGGCACGGGGAACCAGCCAGAGTTACAGCAGGGCAGCCAGGGCAGGGAACAGAGGGGAGGAATGAAGGGGTGAGGGGATTACTTCCCAGGTAAGGCCTGGGAAAGAGAGTGTTTGCATTCGCATCTCGTCTGGAGTTTACGGGGGGATATTTGGGTGATGGGAGTAGCAGATGGGAAATTAAGAGTTGTGGCTGCTCCTTTGAAAGAGCCAAAGAGAATCAAGGAGAATTCTGCAGGGGGGAGGTCTGTGGAGGTCACATCACAGGCAGCAAAAGTAGGTCCCAGTGGTGTCGGAAATCAGGTATTTGGTGCCTCACTGGGGACGGAAATGGCAGGTTGGGCTGCCTGATGTGAGATTCTGGTGTACCCCAAGGCTGACACTCTGAACCATCACACACGCACTGCTGGCTCTGCCCTGCATCACTGCTGATGAACCCAGGCTCATCTCTTATCACCCTACAGAGTCAACACAGCGTAGGGGCACTGCCTGTGCCCTTGGGGACACAGCCCTCCCCAGGAGCCAGTCCCTGAGCCAGGAGCTGTTCAGGCTGTGCACACAGAGCTGCAGCCCTGCCCCTGCCAGGAGCACATCCGAGGGGTTTCTGAGCCTGCACCCCCCCCATTAGACAGGACAAATCCCTGGGCCATCACTCGCCCTGTAGCTATGGCATGGCCTTGCTTGCCTCCTCCTCCTCCTCCTGGTTCACATCCTGCCTCTCTGGGGAGATCAACCCACACTCTCTAGGGGATAAAGTGGGAATTATCATCAAGGCAGCACATGAGCCCTGGCCTGACCAGACCTGTGCCTCTTTTTGGCTAGTTGAAACACACAGGAGCTGTGAGGAACCTTGTGGAAGCACCAACACAACTTGTGCTACTGCCAAGAACACGAGTGGCTTTCTAAAAGGCATCTCTTTCCTCCCTCCTCACCTCATGGCATTCTCCCTAAATCCAGCCTTACTAGAAGCCCAGTGTATCTATCAGGGTTTCTGCTGTGGTTTGCACTTGTTTTTAAAATGCTTGTCAATTATAAATACAGTTAAAAGTTTATTACTCAAGGGAGGTTACTCAAAAATAGGGGATGTGGAAGGAGGTAAGAAATGACAAAAATAACCCCCATGTCCTCAGTTTGGAAGCAATTAGGGACTTTGAGGCTCTCCAGCAAAAGCATTCGTGGAGCTGCTTCTGAAAATCGCAAGCTGCGTTTCACCGCAGAAATTATTGCCCTGATTGTTTACATTCCACACAAAAGGGAGATGACAGCAAAAGGGGGGGCCCTACACCCAGCCTTTTCCCAAGATAATTTGAAAAATGCTGATCTCGATTTTAATCAGCTGCAAATGCAGCACAATTCACTTATAATATCCCTGCCAGCAGGATCCTCAGTAAATTCATAACATCATTGCTTTTATATGATCACGAGCAAATTACTGAATCCTCAGGAGGAAAAGGAGAAGGGGGAGAGGGGGGAAGAGCAAGAGAGAAAGAGACAAACCCCAGCATTTCATATGCAGCCGTTACAGCCCAACCATTACATATTTTACACCGTTAATTTAACTTTTATTACATTTTCATTGTTAAAAAATAAACCAGAGCCTTATTGTGTAAAACAGCTGTCTTTGACATATTTTAATTTTTTTTTTTTTTTACATTATTATTATTTAATGGGAGCACCAGTAGCGTTTGATCAATTAGACACCTGTGGATGCTTCTGCACTATGGGCTGGGCTGAAGGTTGAGGTGATCTGTTCAATCACGTCTGCAGCAAATTACTTGAAGGATGAACAGCACAAACAACAGGGACTAAATGACTTTCTCCTGGGTGACAATGTGCAAAACTCGGCCGGGTTCCAAGCGGAGCTCGGTGCAGACAGAGGAAGGATTTAGAGCCAAAGCTGCTTAACATAAACCCACACCAGGCACACCTTGCCGTGGGTGGTGGGACAAACACTTCCACAGGCTGGGGGAAGGCACCAGCCAGGGATTGCTGTGCCCCGTTGTTTTGCACATCTCAGAGGAGATTTTGCTACTCCTGAGTGAACTGGAAAAGGGGAGGTTACTGTCTGGGCCATGGGATGTTAGGGAATGCCTTCACCTCCTGCTGCTGAAGAGATCCTCACGGCCCATCCCACATTTCCTGCACCATGCCCATGGTTCCACCAAGACCTGTTGAGGGGTGGATGGCATCAGCTTTCTAGGAGTCAGAAAATCCAGCTCTGGTGATGCTCCAACCCCATTTGGAGCCTGAAACCTAGAGAATCTATGGATGTCCCACCCCTGGAGGTGTCCAAGGCCAGACTGGATGGATCTTTGAGAAATCTGATCTAGTGGAGGCTGTCTCACCCCATGGCAGAGGGTTTTAATGAGGTGAGATTTAAGATCCTTTCCAACCCAAACAATTACATGATTTCTTGCAACTTTATTTTCCCAGTGTTTGCATCTTTAGGGTGGACTAGGAGAAACCCAGCCCCTGGTGAGGACCCTCACTCTGCTGTGGGTGCCCTGCCAGCCCAGCCCATGTTCCCCATAACAAAATATCCAAGTAAAATCTCCTTTCTCCTTGCACTAGGTAGTGAACCACACTGGGGAAACTGCTTGGCACATTCCTGCCCTGTTCTGCCCTGAATGGGGAAGGCACAAATGAGCAAAACCACGGCTTCCCCAGCCCCACAGGACATGTGTCCCTGGGGAAACCATGGAGAGGGGTGACCTCCCAGCTGAGGGCTCCAAAAATGCTGAGAGCAAAGGTGCAACAGCCAGCAGTTGCACATCTCCAATTTGCTGCCTGCCCTTTCCTTCCCTGTGCCACTGGTTAATGGCACAGAATTGCAACAGCACCAGCAATTCAGTGTATTTGAGCCAAAACAGGCTTTTTTTTCCTGCAGATTCTCGAGTAGGTTGCTTAATTTTTAATAAACTCTGTTAACTCCTGCTAATTATCACACGGCTCATTTAACTGGGAGGCTTTCCTTCCTGTAGACTGAGGAGGAAGAACAGAGCAGATGGCTCAAATATCATCTTTTTCTGAAAGGTCCTTCCCCCCCAGCAGGCACATCCCAGCTTCCCACAGCCCCCACAGGGTTCTTCCACCCCTGCTGGGTCCTGCTTTGGCTCAGCCTCTGCTCCAGGCCAAAACCTGGGCACATGGAGATATCCAGTTCTGCTCCTCTGTGAGAGCAAGACCTGCCCTGGGAGTAAAATATTAAAAAAAAAAAAAATCCACTTGGAGACAGTCTGCTGAGCCAAAGGGGTTTGGACAATATTCCAGCACTCATGGGCAACCAGAAACTCTTGGAAGTGGTTGATAATTTTTTTCCCTGTTTCTTTTTACCCCCTTCCACCTGCACTTGCTGGGTAAGTGTAAAGGCTTCAGAAAGGCTGGAGATGCTCTGAGGGAACAACATCAAAAAAAAAATATAGGGTCCTGGAGTCAGTGCTGCCTTTCATGTCTTGTAGCTGTGCAAGGAGATACAGATGCCAGACCCCACATGCTGTGCCTGTGATGCTCAGACTTGCTAAAAGTCAGGACAAATGGATTTCACAGCTCGTGAAAACTCCTGAGGTGGACTAAGCAATTTCAAGTCTCTATTCCCCACAGGAATAAATCCCCTGGGATGTTTTGAAAACTTCAGCCTGAGGCAGCAGAGAGAGAATTTTTCAGTTCACTTTGAATATTCTGCCCTGGCAAAGACTCTACAGAGCACAGTTTATTCAGGGTTACCAGATCCTGACCCAACTCAGTGCTGGGTGGTTTCTACTTCTGCTGTGCTCCTGGCAGTTAAGCCAGTCCATCAGCCCTTGCCTGCTCATTGCTTCCCAAAAACCTGCAATGTTTGGCTTGACTGTGGGGTTTTACTCTCATTTACAACACTGGTGTGATTTTCCAGGAATTATATAAAGTACAGGTAGCAGAGAAACTGTTTGTGCCCTGCCAACCTTTCACATCTGCAAGAAAACTACACCATTGCCTCCCCACCACCCCATTTTTCCAGCAAATATCGAAATTTCAACACCAAAACACCACAAAGAGCTTCGGTAGAGGATGCACAAAGCAGTGTGAGCAAGGGGGGATGTGGGGTGGGTGCTGATCACCCACGTAAATCTGTGTGAGGTGAAGTGGATGGAGTGACAAGCTCTGTTCAGGAGTTATTTCCAGACTTACTTCATCAGCTCTGGGTCTTCTTTATCATCCTTTGTCGGGGTGATCTTGATCCCACTTTTCTTGGCACGAGGGCAGCCTGACAGACTGTGGTTAAAAAGAGAAGAAAGGCCTGTCTCACTGGCAGAATCTCTGCATTTGCTATTCCCCCGCTTCAGTCATCTTTCCCTTGAATTTGGCACAGTGTTTTTGATCTCTCTCGTTTTGCAGCTTCACATCACGAGGAGAAGTCAGAAGGAAAAAAAAATAGTAAAAACTTGAGGGAGATGGACAGTAATTAATGGTGTCTAGATAAGAAGATATCTGCTAACAGCCTGCAATGTTTAATGGAATTGTTGAAACAGAAGGCTCAGATCTAAGCTATTAATGTTCTAAAGTGATAATAGAAGTCATAAATAGGTAGCAATATTAACAGGAACATTGCATCAGCTAAAATCTGACCCTTTGTCTTTTATTCTGTTGAAAGAGCTTCTAATCAGATGCTGGAAACATCAGAAAAAAAAAAGAAGTCAGATTAAAGAGATGAAAATAGGCTTCAGTTGTCAGTAACATTAATGTTTTATTCAGAACTTTACAACTCTGCCCACTGCAGGGAAGAAAAAAAAAAAAAAAGAGAGAGAAAGCAACGCAGAAAGAGGCTAGAGAGAAAATAATTTAAGGAAGATCTTACCTTCTATGCGATGCATAATTTCCTGTTATGTGACCAGAGCCATCACAACCAGGAGTAGGGCACCTGCAGAGGCAAGGGAGGCTGGGATTAGCCTGGGGACCTGAGCAGAGGATCCACAATCTGACAGCTCTCCTCAAAGGAAAATCTGGGCACTGTCAGCACAGGAGCAGGTTTTACCTTCCTGCCCCTTCCCCCTCTGTAAGGACAAGATTTGGTCTGTAACATCCATGAAACCGAAGTCTATGCAGCTCTGCAGGATGTGGCATTGGAGAGGAACATCTCAGGGGCTGCTCTCCCACGAGGGGACACAGGTCCCAGCCCGTGTCCCCACCCTCGGGAAAGGGACAGCTCAGGAGCTGATAATGAGCTAAAACACCCCTCCAGGACAGTGTTTGTCATCTTGAGGGAGGCATAAGGAGACAGCAGGGGCCATCGAGGGTCAGCAGGATGGACCCAAGCAGAGACAATAAACCCAAAAAACAGCTGACAGCTCTGGACAGCAGGGCCACCATGGGCAGCACCAACAGAAGGTTTTGGCTGGGGTCTGGGTGGGGAAGCATGATCAGAGTGAGGGCAGGAGGGTCTGCAGAGTGCAAAACTGGCCAATGCTTCTGATGGAAAACGATGAAGAACCAGGAGGAAAAATGTGAGGTTAGCCTGGGTCCCCTCCTTCCACACCACCATGGGCAGGGGACAGGGAGTCAGCAGGGGGACAGCCTGTGAGCTGGGCATCACCGGGTCACCACACACGGTCAGCTTTTAGTGCACTGTGCTCCTCCATCCTCAGCAGCTGCGTTACCCAGTGACCTCCGGAGGTCACCCCGAGCTCCAGGTGAGCACCCAGCGCTCTCCAGCACGGGCTGGGGTCGCTGCTGGGATCACCCGGACCCGCACGGGGGCTGGCGGGGGCTGCGAGCCCACCCAGCGGCACCGAGACAATGGCCCGAGGGCAGCACAGCATCATTAAGGGCTCAGAGCGGAGAGGGGATGTGAAGTACCGCAGCACAAAGATCTGCTCCCGGGGCTGTGGGTGACATAAAAGTTGTCATGGGGACAAGCAGGAGAGGCGAGGAGTGCTTGCAGAGGATGTGCACGCCAGCCTGCCAATTAGCCAGGGCTTTTTGAGTCAAGTGATTCAGGCTGAGAGGTGCGGGGAGGAAATTCGCGCTGCTGCCCAGGACGAGGGGGAGATGCTCGGCCGCTCCCTCTGAGCAGAGCGAGCGGAGCTCAGCGCACATCCACGGGCTTGCAGAGCGCCCCTTCTCCTCGGGGGAGGGGTTTTCCGTGTCCCCGCTTTCCCCATCCCTGTTTTTAAAGCCTGGTTTGGGTGACTGGCCGGTGCCGGCAGCCCAGCAGGGGTTGGTGTGTCCGGGACTTGCCGGTGAAATGATGGGACACGGTGATGGGCAGCCCCTGGGTCAGGGCCCTGATGCTTTCCCTGAAGCTGCACAGGGCTCTGAGCAGCCTGGTGTGGCTGAAGATGCCCCTAAGTGCAGGACAGGTCCTTTCCAACCCAAACTATTCCGTGGTTCTGCACTGGTGACCTGCCCCTGAGGGTCAGTGGAGCAATGGTTTCCACAGATGTCTTTAGTTTGGCAGCTTAGAAAACAGCTTTTTTTAAGATCTTCCTTTTTTTGTTTAGAAAATATCAAAATTCTCCTCTTTGCAGCAGCTCTGAGGGAAACTTTGGCATTTGCAGGTCACTGAATAATCTCAATTGGCACCTCAACTCAAAAATAATTGGCACCTCAACTCTAGTAGGAGAGCAGGGACATGTCCTGGTTCTAGAGGGTAACAGGGGGGCTCAGAGCCAGGAAAACATAAGTGCACATAAATGTGGTGCAGTGAGAGCAGGACGCATCCAGCAGGACCTCAATGAGGATGCAAACACTTCAACTCATTTAGAAATTACGAGTTTGGGAGATGACTGTGATATTTCCCAGCTCTACACTGTTGCAGTAGAAAGCAAAACTATTTCTCTGTTGTTCTAGCTTCAGGCTGGGAGGATATTGTGGAAATACTAACACCAAACTCTTTCTTCCTTTCAGGATTTTTAAAGAGGAGAGAGAAGTAATATGATTTTTATTTTTAATTATCTGGAGACAAATCATACCAACAGAGACCTTTTATTGCATGTTTCAGCCTGGAGCTATTTTTTTTTTTTATATCAGGGATATTAACCCCTGAAATAGAATTTATAATAGAAACACTGGCATGGTCTTATCTGGAGTTCTGACAAGCTATGACTGTGCAATCTATAATACCTCAAAATCCCTTCCTCCCTCCTCTGCTCCCATCCTCACCAGGATATAGGAAAAAAAGTGGTGTTGGAGGAAATAATATTAGCAAGCTTTTTTTGGGCCAGAAGTCTCCTTTTTTTACACAGTATTTTGATAAAAAACCCTGACATTGGATGCTGCACAGCGAGGCTGGACACGATGCTCGGTCTCAGGGATGAGCCCATTTGCTTTTTGTCTGGCCACTACTCCTGGGAGCTTTTAATATCTTTAACACAAATTATCTGATCACTTGGCTATTCTTTCACTCTGTTGGAGAAACACCAGTTCAGCAGAGCTCTTTGAAGAGGTCCTTTCAAAATGTGTATGGTCTATAGTGCTTGATTAAGGGTACTTAGCACTAATCACAGCAGTCCTTGCCATCCACCAGCAAATTCTATTAATGTCAACTAATCCTGCCACTTTGTCCACCTCTGTGATAAGGAGCAGGTGGATAACTAACACTTTTCCTGGCACCAGCCACACACTGGTGGTGGGGCACAGAGAAGTCCAGGAGCCACCACAGAGGGATTTGGGACTTTTCCAATGACCTTAGTGACCACTGGGGCTGCCACTGTGGCTACCACCTGTGGCTCCAGGAACCCCTGACTGCACGCAGGGCACAGCACTTTGGGTTTTTTTCATGGTGACCCTGTGCAATGTGAAGCCCTTCATGAGGCTTTACTCTCAGTGGACGCTCTTCAGTTGTAGTTATGAATAGCTCAGTGTCAAAATGATCCAAAAACTGGAATCAGCAAAGCTGGGAACTCAGAGGAGACTCAGCCTGCAGAGATAGGCTGGGCCCATGAAAGAGATAATGAAAAAATTCACAATGGGCTTTACCCCAGAGATGCAGATTGAGTGGAGAGGGTTGGGGTCTCCCCAGTCTTCCCAATAAATACAATTTCACCTTTCTTTAGGGAAGGCAACCTAAGAGAGCAATTGGGAAACCCACCTGTGAAACATAAGATCCTACTGAAAAGGAGGAGTTTGGAGAAGATAGCAGAAAAGCTGAATATGGGATTCAAAGGATGATACCTGAATGAAAGTGTCAAAACCAAGTTCCTCCTTTCAGAAATAGCAATGGGAATGGGGCAGTTTGGATTTCTGTGAGCCCTTGACCACTGGCTCAGGATCTGGCCTCACCAAGCATTTGCTCACTCCCTCTTTCATTCCCTCACAAATCATGGAAATGAAGAGGAACCTCTCTCCCTACATCCCAAACAGCCCCTAAAAAGTAGCATAAAAATAGCACCCCAGGTTCTGCAAAAGAGTTGGCTTGGCTGTGTGCTGGCAGTGAGCTTCCAGCTGTGTCTCTACCCAAAAATAAATCCAGGCTTTGGATTATTTGAGACGGACAAAAATGTTAAATGAAAAGGGTTATGGCCCAAACTAGGCAACAAAAGCTTGGGAAAAGATGCCAAGTGAAAAAGAAAATAACATTTCTACAGTGCCCAGAGGAAACCTGCCAGGTGTCCAGGTTATTTCCAATCACTGCCATCAGCCACCTCCCCAAAATTATCCTTCCTCCATGCCATTGCCTCTTCAATGCAGCAGCTGGAAGCTGGACTCCACCAGAGCTCCTCGCAGGCAGGTTTGGATCAGCTCTTTGAAAGGAGAAGGGAGGGGATGGAAAAGCAAAAGCAGAGCAAGAGGTGTGGGAGCAGGAAGGGAGAAGAGAGAAAAAAAAGTGTGGAAATAAAGAAAATAAAGGAGTTCCAAGTTGAGCACAAACATACTTGAGGTCAGCAGAGTGGGCAGCCATGAGGTTTCTGAGGCTCTTGTCAGCAAGAGGACAACCAGAAAGGCTGAAAGAGAAGAGATGGAATATCTGGATAAGCAAAAAAAAAAAAAAAAAAAAAAAAAAAAAGAAAAAGGAAAAAGAAAAAGGGCTGGGGCATGGGGAGGGAGAGGGGCAACAGAAAGGGGGAGGAAACAGAACCAAACTATCCACATGGTCACAAACTATATCAAAAGCAAAAAAAAAAGAAAAAAGTTGTTTTTAGAGTTCAAACCATGGACAAACTGTCAACCCACCTGCGGTGAGAGGCATAGTTCCCCGTTATGTGTCCACTGCCATCACAGCCTGGGGTTGGGCAACTGGGCAACAACAACAAAAAACAGTGTAAGAGTGGGAAAGGAATGGATTCCCCAAGACCCACGGGTGGGCAAAGCCAGCAGAGCCCCCTCAGGGTCTGTCTGGGGCATCTCAGTCCAGCCCTGCTGCCAGAGCCCTGACACCAGCCCCATCCAGCAGATCGTGGTGTGTGTCTCTATGTTTGCAGGGGTATAAACCAGCTGTTTCCCTCTCACCTCCCATTCCTCCCTTTTTACTTCTAAAAGATCATAAGGATCCTAAACACACAGTTTGAAAAAAAAAAAAAAAAAAGGAAAATATTGTGGCAAAGGCAAAGGAAGTGTTTAAAACCCTCAGGTGATGGGAGGGCCTGGAGGCAGTGGGGGACTGACAGCAGCCTGCTGGGTGGCACAGCCTGACAGATGTGGCTGCTGCTGCCAGGCTGGATGATTCCTGCCATACTGGAGCTCTGCCTGCAGGAATCATCTTGTTCTGATTTCAGATCTGAATAAGGTGCTCCAGAATTCAGCTTTCTGAAACTATTTTTTCCCCCCAGCACTTACAGCTGCAAAGAAAAGCTTGCAAACACCGTTTGCTGCTGAAAGGGAGTGACAGTAACCTCTAGCTGTGCCTGGGGGTGATGGGAAGATACAGGTGAGGGGCACCTGCCTGGAAGAGGCAGAAGAACTGCACCCAGACAGAGCATCAGACCCACTCTGCTCCTGAGTTAACTACAGCTAATTCATTACAGCCCTTGGGCCAGAGAGGAACAAGAATATTAAATGGAGAGAGAAGGCTCAGAGCTGTCCAAGACACCATTTATTTATTCCAGGGCTGTTTCCATTTAAGAAATTTCTTTACCATCACAATAAAATTAAAGCACAGGAGGACTTCAGGGCTCTACCTCAGAAATTGCTGTTCACATCACTGGTGTGTTTTAAAAACTCTTTAGAGCTTTGTGCAGGGCAGCTGGTCTGAGCTTTGCTCATTTAGGGAGGATGCTGCTGCTGCTCTGCCCCCACAGATCCCCTCCCTGGCTGGCTGCTCCCTCAGACTCCTGCCTGCAGATAAGGAGTGTGTTGGATGTGATCAGCAGAACGGTGCCCATCAGCTCCCTGTGTGATGTGTAGGGGCTCAGATGCACAGGAAAGAAGCCAGGAACAGCTGGGATGCCTGTGAGGAGAAACCTCTCCATCACGACCTCCAGGCTGATCCCAACGTGCTGTTAGACCAGAGCCAGGTCCAAGCTGCCATCTTTGGCTCAGACTCTTAAACATTAACCCTTCCTGTGGGGTTCAATGTGGATGCAGAGCCACACTCCATCCAATAGGGCAGGTCTGGGTCTGTGCTTCCACCCACACGATGGACAGAGCTGTGAGCTGGGTCACCTCTCCAATGCAAAATGCAACACAACAGCAAACTTGCTGCAGCCTCAGGTCACATTTTGTGTTCCTGCAGTTTCACAATGCTGGGGCCCATTGCTCTAAGCCAACAAATTCTGTCTTCTCAATGAAACATCCTGTGTGCAACACCCCCTTCAAGGAGGTGCTGGGATCCCTTGGGTGCTCTTGGCTCCACAACATCACCCAGTGTCCCAAAACAGGGGATTAGGACATTGAGTAGGTGCCATCACCATGCCAGAAACACTCTTGCTGGAAAATATCAGCAAAAACTGCCCCTGAAAGAAGTTTTCCACAACCCTGTCTGTGAGTCCCAAGGGCACAAAGCTCTCAGGTTCCCTTCATAACTGCGAAGTAATGTAGGAACATATTTTGTCTCATTGATCAGCTGTTGTGGGAGGATGAGTAAGATCAATCACAGTAAGAAAGGGACCTACAGTTCTTATTTTTAAAATGTATTTACTAATTTTGTTTCCAACCATGCTGGCTAAGTACCTATTAATAGAGTTTGGAGGAAGAGACAAGAAGGCAGGACTTACGTGAGCAGCTCTTTCTTGATGTCCTTGGAGAGGAATTTCAGCTTGAAGTTGGTTAAAGTAACTTCACCTGGGTATTTTCTCTCTTCAAAGTTCTCCTCTGACACTTCTTGCTCATCAGCTTCCGAGGAGGCAAAAGAGTGAGCAGCAGGCTCTGACTGCAAGGAAAGGGGCAGAGTTGTGGTGTGGTCATTGCTGCTGAGCTGTGGTGGGAAAGGATCCCAAGTTCATCACAGCCAAGGGTTAGTGCAGCATTGCCAGCACTCCTGAGCCCCCTGCAAGCACCTCACAGCACCCAGCCCAGAGATCCAACAGCCTATAATTTCCTGGGAATTTAGGAGAAATGTGTAAACCACCCCTATAAAGGGATTTAAACGTGGCTTTCCCAAGGTCTTGAAAAGATGAAGATCAGTGCAATCCCCCCACACTCTTCCTCAGCAGCCTCCCCATGGGCAGAGGTGATGCTCTCAGAGCCAGAACCCTCACCCCAGCTGTGGGTCATGGCTGGGTTCCCCACCTGCAGGATTAATGTCAGTGCCATGCGGGGCTGTAGCTGCTAATGGCAGATATAAATCATCCTGAAAAACATCACCAGAAGCAGCCCTGCTGCAAGGGAGCTGACAGGATTTACAATGAAGAAAAGACTGCAGACTCAGGACAAGAAAAGGAGTGGCTTCTTCCTTTGCAAGGGCATCCCAACAGATCCAAGAGCAGTCCCTTCCTGCCTGATTTTCCCTGGCTGATATCTGATAATACCAACAAAGCCAGGAATGTTTCTTTCCTCGGCCCTAAGGACAAACTGAGGGTTTTGGGGAAAACAGGACAACTGTGCAGGCAAACATGGTGTTTAATGTTCCCTGAGGAGTTTTTCAAGCATCAGGAGCCACCGCTCACCTCCTCCGGCTCCTCTTCCCGCTGGCGGTTTGGTTTGGTGTAGTCGATGGGCCCATCCCACTCATCCTGGCGGGAGGTCTGGCTGGACTGGGGGGAGGTCATGGTGCTGCTCGTGGCACTGGTGCTGTTCTGGCGCTGGGACACATCTGGGGACTTCATGCTGGGACTACTGCTGCAGCTGCTGCTGCTGGGGAAGGTGCTCTCCCGTTTGCGGTGTTTGTTCATACTCAAGTCCAGAGTCCCATTTTCATCCACCTCAATGTCCATGGACTGAAAGGTTGGAAACACAACCAGTGTTAGCAGCTGCCAGAAAGTCCCCATGGGGACCTTGCCCCCGTTTGTCTTTTAAAGTGCAGTGGGCAGGGGTTCATGTCCATCCCCACAGTCAGGTAGGAGGAACTGGATAAAAAGGATTACTCTTTCCTAAATATCTCAAGAATATGTCATGCAAAAGCATCCCTCTACTACCATCAGGGTTGCATTTTGACTCAGTTCATTGGACACAGGTATCTGGTGCCACTTAGGATGTCTTATGGCATCCAGAACATTTGCCCAAGGTTGGGAGTGCTCCATGGGACTTCAGGAAATTCTGTGTTCCTCTGAAAAACAGTTGGAGATCAGACTGGACACAACTGGGGAGCTTCAAATGGCATCAGATACAGATCAGGAAACAACTCAAACCCGCTTGAGAATCATGGAATTACAGAATTTTTTGGGTTGGAAGAGCCCTCTGAAACCATCAAGTCCAAGCATTCATCCGGTACTGCAAGCCCACCACTAAACCATGGCCCCAGGTGTCACATCACATGTCCTTTAAATCCCTTCAGGGATGGTGACTACACCACTGCCCTGGACAGCCAGTTCCAGGGCTTGACCATCACAAATCAAAAATTTTTCATAATATTCAGACTCAGCCCAAGACTTGGCTCAGGATTGATGCTCATCTCACATGGGCAATTTGAACCACAAGGCACCTCCACATCACCTTAAGAGCCAAGATTCCCTCCTCCAAACCCAAACTGGGGAGCCAAGAGGGAGATTTTGCATGAGTGCCTGCATTCCCTCCATATATTTAAAACAACAAAATGAAAGAAGGGTAAACCAAGGTATTTCTCCCATCCCGAATTTCAAGTCTGGCCCCTGGGCAGTGGGTCCTGGCCACGTTCACCCACCTTGCCAGGGGCCTCTTGCTGCTTGGTGCTGAGATTCTCGGGCATCTCCCAGCAGCGGGTGGAGAGGTTGAGGATGGCGGTGGCCGCCATGTGCGCAGCCTCAGCGTCGTGCGAGTAGTCGAAGCCTGTGGAGGAAGATGAAGTGCTCTTCACGTAACTGCTGGAGGGGCTGTGGCTGGGGGAAGAGGCCTTTGGAAAAGGTTTGGCTGGAATAAAAACAGAAGGAACAACACAAGGCTAATGTATAAGCGGCACGAGCAGCAGGGAAAGGTTAAGGCAGAGTGACACAGTTAATGTGTGAACGGTTCCTGGGGTTATTCCCAATCCAGGGGCTGGTTTGTTGCCTGGGACGTGCAACAGGAGCAGTGCTGGCTGCAGCTTGTGCTTGGTGTGAAAGGTTAATTCATTAACTGACTCTGCCATCAATACCAGAAACACAAGTCCTTTTCTTCATTAGAGCTGCTCCTCAGTGGAAGCAGTTAAAGGAGAAAGCTTAGAGAAGCTTCCTGGCTCTTTTTTTATTGTTCTCTCTCTGTCCATAACTTATCTGCAGGGCTGCCTTACAGGAAGATTTGAAAAGTTTAAATTTATAAAATTACATTATTAGAAAAAACATGGTCATAAAATATCAGCTTCCAAGGATGACACTGGTGAAATATGGATTTTCTGACAGCTGACATATCATTTAAATATGCCAGAGTAACAGGATTCATTGCACAGCTGCACACAGCCACGCTGCTGCTCTGCTCCTGTATGTCACAGCAGCAGCAAAGCCAGCCTAGAGATGCAATTTCTCTTCATATCCTGTGAAGTGAAAGTATTTCTCAGAGTGGATGCACAATAAAACTTTCCTGAATTATAACTAATAATTCTCTATTAGTAAAATTCGAAGCTGATCCCATCTAGGGGTCCTCAGTAGTTTCAGTATGTGCAAACAGGAGATAATCTGATTTTGAACAGTCACAGGACTGTATTCTGAATCAATTATCAAAATCTTCAGATTCTTAATTCATTCCACCATGCTCTGTCTGAGGGAAATCTTCCCCCCTTTTAGTGGGAGGCTCATCCAGGGAAGACTCATAAGTTTTGGCCTGATCGTGGCAAAACCAAGCCAACCTCAATTGATGCAGCCACAGAGCAAAGTGATTTCATTATTCCCATTAGAAACTTGTAATATAAGACTCTATAAAATACTAATCTTCCCCAGCACTGCTTTCTTCCTCGTTGCGTGCATGTATAATGCGTATTGACATTAATGGGAGTTATGCACACACATGCGGGGGAATATAAATCCCTCTGGATGAAGATCTCTTTAAAATAAGTTCTCAGTGAAAAGAGCAGATTTCCCTGCTATGATTGGCAATCATATTCATCCTGTCGCTTTGATTAACTCATTGGAGGCTTGCCCACATGGTTATTCTCGTGTCTGGCTGCTTGTTTTCCTGTCCAGTTTAATCCATGTCTTTGAGGCGGGGCGCGAGTATCCGCCAACCCAACCTGACAATATCCAGGATCGGGAGATGCCAATTTCAATTTCACACCGTAGGCTCAGCCATGCTTTTCCATTTCATAAGTATTTCTACCACTAATAGACTCGCAATCAGCAAATTAGTGAAATAAGTGATGAGAAAAAATAGAAAGGATTATCCTAGTGGGTCTGCTGGAATTATTTTTGTCAGTACAATTACCCTGAAAATTCTTTGCTAATATTGCAAATAACACAATCTATTCAGCGAGAGAATCACTTGTACTGGGAAACAAATTACTTTTCCATCAGCCCTAACCCAGGATGACAGTGGCAGTTGTGCTCCCTGGCCTCCATCCAATTTCATTGTCTGATCCTGTACAGATTTAGTACTGTAATAAAGGGTGCTCCCATTGTAGTGCAACAACCAGGATGCTTTCAAGTACGAGCATTTTTTTAGAGAGCAGCTGCATCAGGATTAAACAGGATTGTGGAAGTGGGATTAGCTAGACAGAAAGCCCTTTTGAGGCTGCTGACTTCTACAAACTGGCCTCCTAAATACTTCTTTTTGCCCCTCAAAAAAGTGTCTTGAGGTGCACACTTGATAACAAATCACACATTTACAAGGGCTGTGTCCCCATGCTGTCCCTCTTGCCCTTGGCAGCCTGGCCCCTCAGGGTTTATTCAGCCATTTCATTTTCACCCAGAGTTAGAACCAGTGCAAGGTCCTCAGAAAAGAGCAGGAGTGGGTGGCTACAACAGGAAAGAGCTGGAAGATAGAGGTGGGTGATCGATAGGTAGAGCTGGAGAGCAGAGCACGGCAGGGAAGACAAATGGGGGGAATGGGTCATATATAAGATGGAAGAGAAGAAAACTGTAATCCATTTAGCTAGATGAGGAAAGCCAAATCAATAGATATGAGCTGCAAAGCAATGGGGACCAACTGAGGACAACTGTGTAACTTATCCCACCTCGAGACATCACTCAGGTTAATGTTCCCACCACAGTTCTTCCAAAAGCCAAAGAGATTCTCTTCCAAATAAAGCTTTCCCAGCAGCCATAGACTCCCCTCACCATCACAGGCGCCCACCTTGGGACCCACCTCACCCTCCCCATCCCAGGAGGGTCCAGCAGCTCAGCCCCAAGCATGTCCCATCACCCCAAAGCCACAATCCCAAGAGCCTCACAACATGCTGAGAAAGACAAAAAATGCAAAAACCAAATCCATTCCTGCTCCCAACTTACATTTAAAGGCTTTAGGTGAGGTTTCGCTAGTCTGAATCTTTGGGGCAAGCATGCGTTTGCCAAAAACCTGAGCATCAAAACTTGCATAATCGAAGGTGACCTTGGAGTACTTCTCCAGCTCCTTGGCCAAGTTGGCCCGGGGGGTTGCTGGGACCATGTTGGGCCGGTAGCTTCCATACTGAGGGATCTCCAGTTGCTTCACAAAGCACATAGGCCTGAGGATGAAACAATAAACAGCAATTATTTATCTTTTCCTTGAAGAGGTGACAGCTGAGAGGGGACAAGACACAGAGGGGGCACAGCTCCACCCTGTTCCTAAAGGCTTACAGGGGACGAGGAGGCAATGACAGCCTTTTTCTCTCCCTCAGCAAGTCTGCATCCGATTTGTATCTCTCAGACTCCAGTTTTATTTTTCCTATCCTTTTTTATCTTCATTTTTTCCCTCTTTTGAAGCAAAACATCAAAGTGTCAACCTCATACAGCGCAAAGCTCCTGCAGGCTGTCATGGTGTGGCAGCATTTTCTAGAGGAGAACAAACTTGGGCAATAACTCCCTCATGTGACCCATGACACAGGATGGCACACAAAGGCGTGAGGACCCCAGTTCAGCTCAGCTCCCTGCTGCAGGTTCATTGCAGAGGCACCACGGCCTCTCCCCTGCCTCAGCCCCTCCTGGAGACCCACTGCTACGGGCTGCCTATCATGAATCAATTTGTCTTGCATATAAATTGTGTATAAATGGCCTATTGTTATTCTCCTTCCCATGACCTCTTTCCACCAGAGAGTCTTTGGAGCGGGAGCTCCTTGGAGCACGGACCGTCCTCGTGATGCGCTCAGAGCGCTCTGCGAGGGCTCCGCTGCAAATAAATAAGTAATTGCCCTAAATGGCCTTTCCAAAGTAGCGAGAGCTGGAGCATCAGGGTGCTCAGCAGTCCTGGGGAGCAAATAAATAAATGAATCAGAGCTCGATGCCTTTGTGGGAGGGCTGCTCGGGGCTCGCTTCGCGGTTTTTATCCTGCTCTCGTTGCGAAATAACCAACCATATTCCAATCCATCTGTAGCCTCATGAATCACATCAGCTACGGAAGCCAGCATCTATCAGGGACATCCTTAATGGGAGACAGCCCTTTCTCCCGGGAAGAGAGAGACGGGCAAAGTATCAGAATTAATGTGACTGGTTTGGAAACGAGCGGCAGGTTCCTCTCCTCTGAAACATGCGGGCTAAGGAAGAAAAGCAGGTGGACTTTAATGCACAACTGCCATGGAGTGATTTGTGTGTAGCCTAAACCTCCTCCTCTTCCTCCCCCTCCCTGAGCCCACCCTACTTATAATGCTGATATAATAACCAGCCCTCTCTGGCAGTTTGTGCTGCGGAGCAATCGGCACAAGTGCCTTCTGCTGCACTGCTAAAACCCTTTGGCCTGTAGCCTCAGCATTAATTGATGCTACAGAGGCAATTCATTGTCCTCAATGCTCTCCCTGGGATCATCAATTAAATATCTCCCCACCTTGGCGAGACCTATGATGATAATAACAGGGCTCAGCAGTATCAGGATACAGCTGGGGGGAGTCGTGGCGGCTGTGCCTGGAGCGTGGCGGGGCGCCGAGGGCTGGGGCAGTGTGGGGACACGGAGCTGAGCCTTCCTGCCCCCCTTACCTGAGTATCCTGTCAGAATTGGAGCTGGTCTTTGCAGGATCACCAGACTGGGTTTGTTGCTTTTCGTGTGATTTGGCTAATTTTTCAGCAGCAGCAATGGGGCACCCAGATAAACTGTGGGAGTTGGTTGGGGTTTTTTTTGAAGGAGAAGAAAAAGAGAGAAAGAAACCAAGCATGAGGAATGAGCGTCCAAATGAAGGTTCAAAACCCCTCATTTCATGGACCCAGAGCTGCACTGAGCCTGTGAGAAAAGATTTTGCTTCCTCCACACTGAATACATAAGACGAATTCACCTCATCAACACAAAATCATGGAATCATGGATTGTAGAATGGTTGGGTTGGAAAAGACCTTAAAGCTCAACTCATTCCAACACCCCTGCCATGAACAGGAACACCTTCCACTATCCTAGGTTGCTCCAAGCCCCATCCCACCCAGCCTTGAACGCTTCCAGCGATGGAGCAACCTGTGCCAGGGCCTCACCACTCTCACAGGGAAGAATTTCTTCCAACCTAGCCCTGTCCTCTGTCACTTGGAGAGCCATTCCCCCATCCTGCCACCCCGTGCCTGTGCAAGAAGAAGCCAAGGGCGGTACCTCCTGTGCGTGTTGCGGTTGCTGTTGACGTGACCCTGTCCTGTGCACCCGGGCGTGGGGCACTTCAGCACGTTCTCGTGCATGGCCAGGACTTGGGAGAGAGAAGGGGAAGGGGAGAAGGGAAGGGAAAGAAAAACAACTTAATAAAAATCAGAGAGGAAAAAAAAAGAAAAGAGAAAATCATCAAGCCTTGCACGCTGGTTTCCTAGAAATCAGGGAATGTGAAATGCTGTAATTAGAGTTTGCAGAGGGAAAAATAAAAGATTTACAAGGCAGCAGTGCCCAGGTCAGCACTAAATTAGCATCTCTGCACACAGCCTGGGCTTTCTCCTCATTTTCTGATTGCAATCCAGTTTCCCCCTCCAGCCCCTCCTCCCCACCCCTGTTTTGGAACTAGATCTCCAGTTTCAGGTAGTTTTAAGTGATTGAAGTTGTAGCTCTGCGTTTATCCTTAGGACTAGTCTTTGTTTTTATTTTTTTTATTTTTAATCTTCAGGATTATTGCTTCCTGCAGTGCTGACCTTAAAAGTAAAGAAAATAATTTGATCTGCAAGCTTTCGTAAAGCCAGTGGCTTGTGTTATTTATTAATATTTTTGCTTGCATTCCGGTCTGTGAAGATAACTGTACTTTCTCCTTGTTTCTTCCAGTTCTGGGTTTATGTCAGGTCTGCAACTTTTAAAATTACTGATAAGGAAGGGCTTCTCTTTCTTTTGGTCTATTATGCCATTATCATAAACATACAACATTGATTTTTATGTATCTGTACAGGGAAAGCTATTTAGGATTCTGGTAGAGAGGTGGAAATACAATATCTCTCTGTGCATATGTATGTATGAAAATCTGTTATGAGGATGATAAATATTTTCTGTAGAATAGGTGAATCTTGGTATAGCACTTCAGGAATTTTGCAGTGATTAGGGCACAGGAGACTCAGCAGTCCTGCACATCCTGAATCACTCCTCTTTTTTCTGCATGGCAACATACTTAGACAGCAATGAAGAATAATACCCCTTTTTTCCCAACATGATGTCCCAAATAGGGAAAAATATGCAGCTTCCAGTATAAAGATGGGCACAGCTTAACAAAACTCTGGAGGTGGGCAGGTGTTTTTAAAGCCCCTCTTTGATTTTCAGAGAAGGGATCTCATTCTCCACAGGATGGTGCTAAAAATCCTTTAAGAAGGACAGGACTTCCAAGTAAATCCCCATCATGTTCCCTGTGATTAGTGATAACACTTTGGTGGATAACAGCATCAAGGGTCAACTTGGAAAAGCACCACCCCACCCCAAAAACTCTTGTTATACTCCAAGGAGCGACATCAGACTTGTTCTAGCGACTCAGTCATAAAATTCAAATCGTTTGAGAAATTCCCCCAAGAAAATTAGGCTCCAGACTAACTGGAGCAGCCCTTGGTATCCCAGCATGTACTCACTCTCAGGGGGGATCCTGTCTTTGTGCGGACAACCGGAGAGGCTGCGATGGTGAGGGTAAAGTCCCGTGACATGTCCGGTCCCATCACAGCCGGGAGTTGGACATTTGATTTCTCGCTTCTCAGGTCTTGCAGGATCTAAGGATGGTGGGGAAAGGGCAGAGGGAAGCAGGTTAGTGCATTTGGAGGGGAAGAATTGGAAAGAAGTACTGAGGGTGCTTCTCTCTGCCTTTCCAGTCAAGCAGGGGGAAACCTTTGGGTTTGGAGGTTTTCTCCCTGGAGCTGGAAGTGTAACACTGGAAGTTTCAAAAACTGAAATTGGCAAAGTGATTTGAGGAACTAACACAGCTCGGAGCCTGGGGCCACTCACAGTGACTGAGCAGGCAGCCTGGCTCAGAGCCAGGGGATGCTGAAGCCCCTGCCCTTGTGTAAAACCCACTTGGATTTTAAACCAGCCTTTCTGCTCAGGCTGAGATTTTCAAGGTTAACTGACATTCTAGCCAAGCAATTCCTCTGCTCAGAGGGAGGAGCCCTCGTGAAGGTGTAGAGGACACGATCATTTTATGCATGCACTGTTGACCTCAAGGATGTCCCCATCCCTCTGGGCATCGAGGATTTGTGGTTGAATTCCCCCTGTGGGCTGTGAACTCTCCCTGCATCAGTCTAATAATCTGTGTTGAGCAGACAAGTTCAATTCTTCGACTAGGGATGGGAAAGAGGGAGATTCACAAAGGTTTGTCCCATACCTTTGCCGTAGTAGCTTTTCCGGATGCTGTCCAGCGGTTTGCTCTGTTTGTCCTCCACCTGGAAGTGCTTCACGTGCTCTCCTGGCAGCCGGCTGGGCTCCCGCACAATTTTCACCTGCTCGGCTTTCAGGGCAATGGCTTGTTCCAGCAGCCCCAGGTTCCCCCTGGTCATCATGTCGTACATCTCCGACTCGTCCGTCACGGCAGATTTCTGGGACCGGGCATCGTCGTCCTTGTCGTCATCCGACCGCACCTCCACGATGACCGAGTACTCGGGCTTGGGGCTGAACTGCCCTTCACAGTGGTTTTTCTGGGGGTCCTGAGAAGTGTGAGGAGCTTCCTCGCAGATCACTTCAGGAGCCATCTCCTCCTCTTCCTCCTCCTCCTCTTCTTCCTCTTCCTCCTCCTCCTCCTCGTCCTCTTCCTCCTCTTCCTCCTCCTCGTCATCCTCCTCATCATCCTCCTCCTCATCCTCTTCTTCTGCTTCAGCCTTTTCCAGCTTGCAGGACTCCTCTCCGTTGGCGTCGTCCCGCGGCTCCGGACACAGCTCGCTGCTGCGCTCGCTGGTGACCTCGATGACCTCCTCCGCGTCCTCCGTCTGGATGATGATCTCCTTGTCACACTCCTCCTCCACCAGCTCCTCTCCCGCGTCCTCATGGACCAAATGCACCACGTTGGACGCCGGCTTGGAGCCCTGCAGCTCCGCCTCGGGCAGCTGCCCCTCGATGGCGAGCGTTTCCTCTGCTATTTGGCCTAAGTTTAGGAGAGAGTTGGCGATTATCTCTTGGTAGCTGCTATAGTTGGCCTTGCTGGGCCCAGATGTTGCTGTGTTTTGTCCATAGTGGGTTGATTTTGCTGGGCTTCTCTCTGAAGGGGCGAAAGAAGGAATAGGAAGAAGAAGGGGAAAAGAAAGTAAAGATGGAATAGAACAACAGAAAAAAAAAAAAAAGTGAGGAAATGAGAAAAGGAGGAAAAGAAGAGAGGATTAAGAGAGAAAAGGAGGGAGAAGAGAAGAGGGAACAAAAAATGAGGCAAATAAAGTAATCATATAAACTCATAATATACAACTTTGTTGTACTTAAACTTAATTGAAACCAGAGCCTGGTAGTTCCACCCCTGAAGCAGCCTAATTTACTGGATTTGGGGATGGCAGGTAGAAAGAGGATTTCCACACAGCTCTCAGGTGCACCATTGTCCCACTGCCACTCCTGCTGCCAGTGCTGCCCAGGCCAGGGCTCCAAACCAGTGTGCAAGGCAGTGTCAGGACCCCAGCTGAAAATCCATGTTCTTTTCCATGTCCATTCCCTGCCACTCCTCTGCTCCTGGACAGTGGCCAGATCTGTCCAGGGAGGTGGATCCTGCTGAGCCCCTCCTGGCACCTGTGTGTGACCCTGGCTGCCTTCCCTACCACCTCTGTGTTTTCCAATTTCCCTAGGGAGCATCCCTGATGGAAAAGCTCTTATTTTTAAGACACTGGAGGCACTGTGACTTCTCAGCTTAACCAGAGCTTTGCCATTGTGCTTCTACCCAACAACTTGTCCCCCCAATAACTGAGGGACCCATCCTGTAGGTAATTCAGAGGAGCTATAACTCCTGGCTGTTAACACTTCCTGCCCTTTCTTCATATTCAAAGCACAGCTCTGCAGTCAATAATGATCAAGCACCTTCTGCTGCCTCGGGGCTGTGGGTCTCCTCCTGCTCCATGGCCTCTGCCTCATCCTCCTCCAGCATCCCCTCCGAGTCATCAGAGCCAGATTCCTCCTTGGCCTCCGCCTCCTCGCTGCCGTCGCTGTCGACGTTGTAGCCTTCATCCAAGGCCAGTTTGAGAGGATGGGATTTCCTCTTCGACACCAGATGTTCGGCCTCGGCATCCTGAAGTTTCCTCTTCTTGGCTAGAGGGCAGCTTTGTAAACTGCAGGTGGGATCAAGGAGCGGAGAGGAGGCATTGCTGAGTGAGAAAGGCAAGGCTACCTCATCCCAACCCGTTAGGCAAAAGTAAGTGGGACAAATACACAAATACTACCAAAAAAATCATCCAGCACCCCAGATTTTTAGCTGGTTTAACCCTCTGTGGCCAGATGTGCTCTTAGACTTTGATTATGTCCAACTATATCAATTTTTTGGGGAAAATCAGTACACAAATGCTGGGATGTGGCATCCCAGGACCAATGTTGGTGATGGGCACCATGAAACCAGGCATGGGATGCAGAACCAGCCCCTGGGACACATCCACCAACTGCTCCAATTTCAGGATTCATGGGGTGATGAAAACCCTCAGTTAAGGCTTGCATGACCTCCAAGGCAGTGAACATGTTCTAATTTCCCTTCCCCATCTATAGAGGTACCAGGCAGACCAAAATCTCTGCCCATCAGCAGCTCCCACCAACCCAGACAGCTGAGTCAGGCACTTCTAGCCAAGTCTGGGGTCTGCAGGAAGGCTGCTGTAAATCTGGACAAGCAGATCCCCCCCGGTTCCTCAGGGACTGATGGAGAGCCAGAAACAAGAAGATTTGGGGCAGACAAGTTGGGTTGCTGCTCTGAACCAGACTTTCTCCAGTGAACGCCTGTCTTTGGGTCTGTTGATCACATTTTTCCATCTCAGCCAGCTCCAACCCTGCCTCACCTTCTGTGTCTCGCATACTTCCCACGGATGTGTCCTGAGCCGTTGCAGCCTGGGGTTGGACAGCTTGGGAGGGAAACAAACAACCATCAGGAACAGCAAGAGGACTCGGAGAATTAATTAGGATTGTACAAACTACAGTCAGTTTAAACAGGTCCTGTGCCCAAGGAACAAGCTAGCTGCAAACAGGAAGTTAATTTCCTTCAAATGGTTCCATTTGGCCCTTTGAATTCCAAGGGAGGAGGGCAGGAGAGCAGCCTTGCCGTTTGCTAAAAATTAATGAAATTACTCACCCCATTTAATTAGATGAACAGTTCACTATAGTTTTATGAGTATGTTTAATTAAAGATTTGCATGTGTGAGAGCAAGCTTTTAAAGGCAGACAAGCTCCTGCACTCTGCCTCCCCGCTGCTACTCTCCAGTTTTCTTTTTCTCAGGAGGAAAACATGGGATTTTCCCTTATCTGGTGGCTTGTCAGGGAACTGGGCCACTTACAGCAAGAAATGTGTGTGTTTTGGGGAAGAGCAGACGGGGACTTTTTCAAGGAGCTTTTAGCCAGACACATTGTATGGAGATCCCCAGGAATAAAATCCTCAAAACCTCGGGTTTGGGGGAATGGCTGGAATTGAGGTGACTGGATCTCCCAAATCCCTGCAAATTTTTCCTGCTGCTCTGCAGAAGAGGATGAGTTAAAGGCTTGCAGGGAGCTCTGAGCCTGCTCACAGCCACTGCTGCCTTCACTTGAGCATCCCTCACACGGGACCACGAGTCTCCCCTGCAGGGGTAATTAGTCCCAGCTTCAGGAGCTGTAAGGGCTCCAGATAAGAAGCATTAAAGCAAACATTTTCTGGCAAAACCAGATTATGGCATTGATTATAGGATGCCCAAGTGACTTGCCTGATGTCTGAGGAATTCTGGAGTCGTGTAGGATTAATAACCTCATTTAGCACTGTATCACCCTCAGCCGGGGAAGCTGGAAGTGCTAATGAAATCTCTTGATGACAGTGCAGAGGGAGAAGGCATTGCCAGCCCAGAGGGGATCTGCCCAGCCTGTTATTCTTGGAGTAAAAGACATAGGACAATATTAAATAGTACCATGTGCCAAGTCAGGCTTTAGGGACTTGGAATTTCTGCTCCCAGCAGAGCTCAGCCCTTGCAGAAAGCTGAGGGCACGGAGGTTCTGGCTGCACTAATGGGTGCAGCAGCTCTGGGAGCACTGGTGGGTTATTAATGGTTCAACTCTCTCAAATACAAGATCTTTGTGTTCAAAAACTATAATTCAACCCAAAACCAGGGCAGGGCAGTGCTGCTGAGCTGTCAGGAGAGTCGGAATCCTTCTTTTAGGGACACCAACTGGCTCTAGATTAGCAAAGCAAATGCTGAGAGGGCAAATGTTGGCACCACATCCCCTAAGGGGACACAGTGCTCTGGGGAGGTGGAAGCTGCACCTCATGGCTCCTCCGGATAAGTCCCCTGTCCCTGCTGACCCCTTTGCTTGTGACCTGGCTTGAACCCGAGATGCTGCACATCCTCCAGAGCCATCTCTTGTGGGATGGCTCCCAGCTCCTCTGGCATCCACACACAGCCCCAGCCCCACCACAGCATGGTGTCCCTTCTGCAGCAGGACACTGGAGGTCATAGAGAATGAAGTCTCATCCCACTAACAAATGTAATTGAAAGAGAGAGCTCCCCTCTCTGCTGCTTATGATCTAAAAGTCTATTTAATTTTAATGGCCCTCAGGCCTGACTGAGGCTGCTCTGTCCCGAGCAGCCCCAGCCACACTTCCAGTGACTGCACACCAAAAGACAGAGCAGTGCTTATGTCACCAGTGCCTTGCCTGAAAAAGGCCTTATTCAATGGCAAACAAGAGCAACTCTGATGAAGATGTTACAGGTTTTTATAAGTTTTCCTGTATCAATTAAACCGAATTACCCATCACCCTATTTTTAATGTGGTTAAATGAAGCCTGCAATAAAAAGTGTGTAGGAAAGAGACAAGTGGTTCAGCACCGAAGCAGGTGTTGACTTGGGATATTTCTGGCTTTGCTTTGCTGATTTAATGCCTTTAAAAAGCACCAGCACAAAGGTGATGCTCTACATGCTTTGGGCCAGGCTTTCCCTCCCCATTCTCCGCTGGGGAGTTTTCGTGTATTTTGGCAGGAGTCCCGAAAGGGGAAACGGGCTCCGAGGTCTATAAAAGCTGCTCTGCATCCCGCAAGAGCCACCACACCGACCAGCTCTCCCCCTCCTCAGCCTTCATCTGCTTGACAAAAGGGCTTCTTATTGTTATGCAGACGATGCCCTGCTTCCAATTAGTCGATTAATCGTCCAGTTATTCAGGCAATTAGGTGACAGCTGCAGAGATGGCTTTGTGGAGCACTCTGTCCTGCCCCTTAGATATGTCACCTGCTCCAATTACCACCTCCACTCAAGTGTTCAGCAATAAAAGTTGGAGAAGGGGCATGCCCAGTGCTGGCTCCTCCCGGCTCTTCAGATAAATAGGAGGGTGAAGGAGCAGAATGCTCTGAAATTGGGCTGGTTTAGGTCCAATTACTCTTTGACACACGCGAGAGGCTGCAAGGAGAGGCAGCCCCTGCTGTTAGTGCCTGTCAGGGTTGAAGGCTCCCACCTCTGGCAGAAGCCCCTGTGCAGGGTTTAGTGGGAGCTTTCAGGTGGGGGAGGCTGTTACACCTCATGGGAAGCTCTGGAGGGCTGCAAAGGCTCTGCTCCTGCTCCTTTGGCTGCTGCTGTTGGCATCCCAGCACTGCTGAAGGAGCGACAACAGGAGCTCGGTGACTGAACAGAGGATGAGGGACTAAAGGAGTATCCGGCACCAGAAGTGACGTGACAAATATGTGGGGAAAAGCTCTGGTTTAGTAGGATGATGTCCCCAGTGATCCTGACCCAAACCCTGGGCATTACGTTTGACAGGGGTTTAGATCTGGGTGGGACAGGTCTCCAGTCTAATGTGATTCATCCAGAGCTCCTGTTTTCATTTCTTTAACCCTTGTGGTTCCTCTGATGTGTTCTCTAGTGGTACCCTGAGGACTTGGACACAACCACCAGTAGAAGCCCCCCAGCAAGACCCCATTAGTCCTGGGGGTTTGCTCCCCTCGCTTGGGTTTCCAGCTGAGGGGCTTCTCTCAAGCCAATCCCACCATGTGCCCCCCCATCCCTCCCATGGCCAAGGAGGAGCAGGGTCCTTACCTCACCTCCTGGCCGATGAGCTCCGTGGGCACTGGGCCAAGGGCAGGATGCAGCAAAGGAAACAAACACAAGGTCAGAAACAATCCAGAGGTGCCCACCCCACAAACACTGAAACTCTCCTGCCAGCAGCTCCATTTCTATTTCCTCCCTGGGCATCCCAATTTGCAAAGAAAAGGCCAATATATCCTGTTCTCCTTTGCTGCATGCCAGCCTGTGGTAAATTATAATCCTGCCCTGTAAATCCTCAGTCTGTGCTGATTTTCAAGCAGGTGAGTGCACACTGGCAGCATCAGGGACTACCTCTCTTTGAATCCGTGATGACTTTGAAGTCAGTGGAACTGTTCTGACATGCATGCATGTAACTCAAACACTTCTAAATAAAGACTGAGTTTTCTCATGCCTTTATCTCTCTTTTTGCCCTTTAGAGCTGCTCATCAATTTCTTCTTTCCCAGTTCACAACTATTTTCCTGCAATGGCCACTTTCACCTCTATAACACCAGCATTTTTCTCCTCTCCTTGTCCCATCAGACTGATGCAGGAGGCCCTGCCAATGCTCAGATATATGGTGGGGATTTGTAACTTGGGGTATAGGGTAAACAAGAGTTTGTAGGGGTTTTAGGGATTATTCCCCACTTGTGAATAAGAGGGCTTCTCACTGCTCACAACAAGAACATACAACAGCTTCACATGGCAGCTGAAACCTTACATCCAGCCAGGAATCCAAATAATGAAGAAGAAAAAAAAAATCCCTCAGCACAAGTCTAAATTTGCCCAGGCTAAAAACCATAACACGTTTGCTCAATTTGTTTGAGCTAATTGGGTTTCCTGGGATCCAGCTCCCGGTGGGATGACTCACAAGCTTCAACAAACTGGAGGCAGTGACGAGTCCCAGGGTGCAGGCAATAAATTACCTTTTCACATCCAGAAACCCAGCTTCAAGTGTGGGGAAGGCAGGGTGTGAGAAAATAAATAGAATCAGGGCACTCTCATTTGCAACCTGAACGAGCAGCTTTGTGTATGTGCAGCAAAGCAATGAAATCCAAATATTCAAGCTCAGTTCAACACAGCTGGCAACATCTGGGTTTGGTTTTGTTTTTAAAAGGTGCAGATGCTGTGAAGAGCAAGGAGGAAGGAAGGTGAGGACAAAAGGAAGATGGCCCAGCCCAGCCGTAGGAGGAAGCTGCAGTCCCTGCAGCCATCACACCTTTCCAACCTTGTTGGCTCCTCACTTCCAACCACCTTTGCCACTTGTCACATCTACAGCCACAAAAATGAACCCAAAAATAGAGAGGCTGGTCTGTGACCGTGACACATGGCTGTGGGACTACCTGAGGTGACACCCTGGGCTCCATCAGAGCCTCTCACCTTCTCCCAGAGAGAAAGCATGCAAAGAATTTCAGTTCTTCTTTCCTTTTTTTTTTTTTTCTTTTTTTAATCAGGAAATAAATGGCAATAAATCTTTGCATTAACCAGTTGTTTGTCCTCCCATCCCTGCCGGGGATGGCCCATTTGCTCCTCCAGCATGAGCTACTTCTGCCAGGCACTCTCAGATGTGCGACTTCAAAGCCGCTGGCAGAGTGAGCCTGATGAAAGCCCCAGGAGCTGATCTGAGGCTCCAGTGATTGCCATCCCCTACAGCAGAGCAGGCACAGGGGCTTTTTTTCCCTTATTTGCTTCTTATTTTCCCTCGGCTGAGTGTGGAGGATGAGGGTTAAATATCACAAGGAATTATAAAGTTTTGTGGTTCGGACTTTTGCACGTTTCTTAGATGAATTTCAGTGGGGTTGGGGCAGGGGTAGTGAGCATAATTTGAGGAGTTAAGCCTGGACTTGAAAAACCAAAGCCTGTTTGGAACAAGGAAAGTGCAGGGAGCTGAGATCTGCACAGCCTGGTGCTCCCACTCACCTCGGACAGACTTGGATCGCGTGCGTGCTCTCTTATCGTCATTTTCTAAACTCATCTGCAACAGAAATAAAAGAATCACTACTGAAAGATAACCAGAAAATCATCATTAAAGGACAAGCTCGTACGTGGCTGTCACCTTGTGTAAGTACTTGGGTGGCTGGGAAAGATTTCCAGTGTTTTTGAGATAGAGGCTTCTTACCTTAAAGCTGTTGTTCAACCTCAGTGCCCAGATTTAACAACTTTAAATGAATTTCCATGTCCTGGGACACAGGAAGGACTTTGCCTGTTGAGTAGCACAGAGGGACAAACACCCAGATGTGTTGGCTGTGCCTGTCCTTGTTAAGGACAGAACTAATTTCTCTGGACTTACAGCACAGAACTGCTGTGAGCACCTGGGTGGAATGCCAACACAGAATGAGAAATATCTGAATATGTGTCTGAGCTGACCTCCTGCCTGAAAAGGCAATTTTTCACAAGTGCCCTAAAGAACAATCTCTCCTCTCTGCTTAAATTTCCCACAAAGAGGACTGCATCTAAATAACTCGCACCGTGGACATCAAACACGAGGTCTGTAGGGAACGTGGGCATGAATAAGTAACATTGCGGACTTCAAAGTTCTGGATGTTAATTAAACATCAGCACATGCCACAAGGTAGCAGAAGTCTGAAGTGCAGCCACCTCTGAGGTACAGCACCTTTGAAACCAGGCAGTGCCTGGAGGTGGGAGCAGGAAAGCAGGGACCTCCATGGCATGGCACAAAGGTGTAGCTGGAATGATACAAATGGGATTTCATTAAAGTTGTCAGAGGAGTTGCTGAAGTGGTCAAAGAGCTGTTTTACGTCTCTCCGTCTCTCCCTTGACACAGATGCTGTGTCTGCAGGCTGGAGTGTTTGGCAGTAAATGCCAAGGGGGAATGGGAAGATCAGGATGGAAGCAAGGCAGAGGATCAGAGCCTGGTAGGCTGGAAAGCAAATTTAGGTATTACTGCAGCATTACCATGTGGAACATTTCCTCCAGAGATTACAAGGAGACAGAAAAGGAGGTCAAAGATCCATTTACAAGTGGGATTTGACATAATAAAAACAAACTCTCTTTGGAATATCCTCTACAGGGCCGGTTAGAGAAGGAACAAATATACAGGATACAGCTCCTGTATCATTCCTAAGGGAGGAAGCTCCATGGCTCAAACACCCCTGACAGAGCAGGGACACCACCTCTGCTCTCTGTGGTGCAGGGGCAGGAAGGGACATGCACGTAGAGCATGCACTGCTCCACTGGCAGGAGGGATGGTGCAGGTAGGGTGTGTACACCCTAAATCTTGATGAATGTTACTCCAGTTCCCAGCAGAAGGGCCAGGGCTCCTCACCCTCAAAGGAGACACTGCTTGGTGCTTTCCCTGAGGTTTGGGAGCTGCAAAGAGAGAGGGAGGCTGTTGGGGCCAGCAGGGAGAGGGGACTAAGGTCCCCAGCCCTTGGGGCATCACAGCTAAAAATCCCTCAGAGGAGGGATGAAGTTTTCCCCAAGCACCTCTCTCCTTCACTCTGCCATCTTCCAGGAACTCGATGTTAACCTCCAATGATTCATTAGATGGGGAGGTTGGAGAGGAAAGAAGAAAAAAAAATAAGGGGGGGGGGTGAGGAGAATCAAAACCTGGAGCAATTTATGCATCCTGTCAGCATTCAGCTCGTGGCGCGGCAGTGTTGTGCTCCACGTTTATTACAATCTTCCCAATAACACAGCAGACAATTACTATAATTTGTATTTTTAAAGCCCCAGCTCCCTGTGGACCAATGGCTCCCGTTTAAAGTGTGGAGAGGAGCAGGTGTCACAGGGACTTCATTACATTTATGAGCCTTTCAACGCCGGCGTGCGCTGAGCTCGCTCCCTGATGCCGCCGCACGCCGCCAGCACAACGGCACCTCGGATTGCTGGGGGCCTCCAGCCAACAGGAATTGCACAGAGGGATTTTTTTTCCCTTTTTTTTCCCTCTTTCTTTCCTTTTCTGACTATTCTCACAGGGAATTGGCGTGTGTTGGGGTGGTGACCTGGCAATATGGGTTTCCTGCAGATGAAAGGGGCAGAGGAGGTCAGGCTGTGGGGAGGGTGATGGGCAGCGCCTGTGAGCAGCCAGCTCTGGCCAAAAAAGAGGGGCTGGGACCCACAAGGACAGCATGGAAAAACAAAGCAAAATTTCATTTTTCTTAGCCAGGCAGGTGGGATGGGCTCAAGCTGCTTATCTATAAATAGAGGAGATCCCATTTCAGGTCACATTTCTCTTCAGGAGTTAAATATCATGTGAGCTGGCATCCAGGCTCCTCACTACACCACAGCACCTCAGAGCAATTCCTCCCATTGCCTCCCGTTCCTCTTTCAAGCCAGGATCAAATACCCTGGGAAGGCAGGAGCAGATTCAGTCACCACGTGAGCAAAAGGGACAGGAGCCACTAAGGCAGGGACAGACCCAGAGAATCACAGAATTCTCAGGGTTGAAAGGGACATCTGGTGACCCAAACTTGTTAAAGACCAAAGAATGGAAAAGCCAAATAGGCTGCCTGGCCTGGCCTGTTACACAAAACAAAAAACCCAAACAACCCAACCCCAAAGTTCTAAAATCTTGGGAGTTTTCCCCATAGGGAAGAACCCATTTTTGTTTAGAGAACCTGACACAGCCTCACTGCTGTGTATTTATAACATTTCATTCACATAACCATCAGGATGGAGTGGGCTCTGCGCTCCCAGATTCTGTTTTCTTCCATCAAGCTCCTTTTTACAGCTTAAACCAACATCAGGATCATCCTCAAAAATCCCCATTTCCCTCCAAAGTGCAGAAACACCAGGAATAAGATCCATTTCGGAGCTCAGCCCCTGCTCCTCCCAGGCAACTTAAACAACTGGCAGAGCCCTGACTGTGCTTCTGGAGCCTCTGTGATATGAGGCTCAGATGCAGGAAGGTTACATGAAACCATTGTCCTTTATTGTTGCCTTCTCAGCCAGAAGCCCTCTAGACAGATCGTTTTAATGTGAAATTTCAGGTCACACAGTGCATGTTTGCAGTCCTGGAGACCGACAGGGCATTTTCATTAGGTCTCTCTCTTGTTCACATAACAGCCAGGCTTGAGGAGCTGTCTGGATTTCAGTCTTACTGCTTTAACTCTGAATGAAAACAAAGCAGTCCAAAAGGAAACCTGCAAATAAATTGTTGCTGCCAGATGCTGGTCACAAACACATTAGTCTGGCTGGAAAGGACAGAGGTTCATTCCACACCTCCTCACCTTATCCCTGGGTTATCTTTAAGATTAAATCCAAATCAGCATCTAGCAACTTTCCTAACCCAACAGTACAGGAAAGGACCCTGTGCTGGGTCTCAGGGTTCTCCCTTCAGGATTCAGATCAGTGCCTGTGGTAGTCAGGGTAACCTTGGGAACGTCACTTCATCTCTGTGTGCCCCTTTTCCACCTCTTTTCTCTCTAAAAGGAAGAAATGTCCCCCATCCTGTTTATCCTGCACTAAGCAGCTCCCTGACACAAGCAGAATACAAGTTATAATGATAATTTGTCAATGCTGCAGACTTAAATCAATGATGTTCAGAGAGATAAACTTGAAAAAGAGTTTAGCCTGAGCACAATGTGAATTTTAACAGCCAGATTCTATAGTCTTGTTCTGCTGCCAAGACAGCAATACAGCACAGATCTGAAGTTTCATTTTATGCAGTACCTACAGGGTTGACATTTTCTTCTTCCTTCTTGTCTTAATACACATTTCTTTTCCAATGGAAGCCCGAGGAACATAACAGAACACAAACCCACTGGGAACCCAGCACGTGCTGATGCCCAGGTGTGCCTGGGCTTCGACAGCTCTATGCAAATCTGCCATTAAAGGCCCTGCTGAAATTCCCCCCGGTCAGCAGTAATACTTTATATGTATTCAAGAGCACCACAGAGCTCAGAGAAAATAAACACACTGAAAAACCCTTCAGCTGGACAAAGAGAGGTGAGGATTCAGCAGGAATATTTATTTTACACTGAAAGCAGCAGAGCTTCCATCGGTGCTTATTTGTAGATGTAGCAAAATGCCAATTGCAAGAAGCAGCATCTGAGCTTTGCAGGGACAGACAGACACACAGTGCCTCTATTTTTAGTTTTTTAAACACCTCAACTTATATTTGCTTAGCAGCAGAAGGAAAATGCCAGAAGAAATGACATTTTTTTCCTACAGAATTGTTGAAAAAGGGTTTTTTTCTTGATCCTTCCCCTCTTGAAGGTCCAGAGTCCCTTCTTCAGCTCCTCAAGGGAAAAGGCAGCAAAACTGCCTTTTAGTGAGGGTGGGCATGAATGGCCTGTCCTGATTTCTCCTCCCTTTTGTTTCTTATGAGGAATTCCTCCTTGGGTGTTGCAGGCTGAATACAGGTGGAGAGACCTGGATGTGGGTCTCCAAATTTCTCCCCTTTCCTCTCTGTAAAGTGCCATAGCATCTTTGTTCATTGCAGAAAATGAGGAGGATTTTATCCTGCTGGACCTTCTCTAACTGAATTTTTAAAATAAATTAATAAGGGGTGATAGAGGAAGAAATACTCTTGATCAACAGTGTGCCTTTACTTTTAAAAAAAGGCTCAATAGTAGCTCCCAGCTGCTATTTTATAACCACACTCTAAGATTAGGAGGATTTTTTTCTCCCTCTTCTTCCTTTAGGGTCTTCCTAGCTGCTTGATTTAAATCCTCCTGACGTTCCACCTATTGTGAGTCCTGTTCTTGGCTGAATAAGCTCCCGTCTGCCTTTTGCTCTGACTGCTCCCAGGAAAGGACACCCTGCACAGTGTTCCTGGAGCCGGGGAGGGGGGAGGACTTTGCCTTGACATGTTGAGATGCAAACTCCCAGCTTGTACCCACCTCGAATCCGACACTCCAGCTGTGTCACAAACGTCCTCCTGAAGCTGTGCTGTCACTTTGCATTTGCAGAAAGGCTCCATCCCCCCCCACAAATGCAGCCAGTGCTGCCAGTGAGGCGCTTCCTGAGCGCTGCCGCTCCGCAGCGATGGCAGCAGCATCCTCCACACTCGAGGGAAGCGGAGCAGAAAAGCTGCTCCTGAGCCTCACATCTGACACAGGTGCAGCTGCAGCGTTGCCTCCGCAGCGCTGACAGCCCAGCACTAGGCTGGGTGATTTCAGAGGCCGTGGTTGAAGTTGACACACACCTTCCCCTCGACTTGGGAAGTGCTGCGATGCGCAGCCCCAGTGCCAGGGAGATCTAAGGGGCTCCGGACGTGCTGACGGCTCTTGTGCCAGAAGAGGAGGGTAGGGAAGATTGGGGAAAAAGAATTGTAGTCCCTCAATCTTGTTGTTTTCCAGCTCTGTGATAAGCCAGCTGCCTTTTCCATAAGATTATCCTCAAGTGGCACAATGTGAGGGGATTGCTGAGATGGATCTCTGTGAAGTGGACACCAGGGATGGGCTCACTACATCCACCCTACCTGTCCTGACAGCAGTCAGCCCTCACCAACAACCTGCCTACTATTCAGCTGCCTCCCAGCTAGATCCCAATGGCACAGGAAAATAGAGATTTGGGAGACAAAGGTTCATTTTGCCCCCAGACACCGTGGTCAGGGTGAGCCCTGGCAGCAGCGTCCGGGCTCAGCTGGCTCCGTGCAGAGATCAGCTCTCTCCAGCACTGCAGAGATCTCATTTCAAACCTGTCATGGGAAATTTTATCCCATGCCTGGACTTCTTTAGAGGCAAAAATAAATAAATAAACGTGCCCCACATCCCATTGTCCTTCACCGCTGCACATCCTGTGGATTACGAGCTGTGACTGGCATGAAAAACTACATTTAAATAGAATAGATATTTATGAGCACACAGAGAAGTGCAAGCATGTGCACACAATGCAGATCTAAGGTTGAGAGTGATCAGGACCTCTCCCCCCGTGAGGTAAGAGGGCTGCACACTCACACAGCATCCAGGCTCCCTTCTGACTCCCCCTCCTCTCACCCTGAGCCAGGCAGATAAAACACAGATAAGCAGAGCTGAGGATTGCAAGAAGTGGTTAATATTCGTGATGTGCTTGTTAGAGACAGAGTACCAGATGAGCACCAGGTACTGGGAATCTTACCTTTTGTAATCATTACTTTATTAACATACGACAATCTTATTAAATCTAACCTAAGTGCTTATTTGGCAGGTTCAATAGAAAAGCCTTAATTGAGCTCATTTTAAATATAGCAACAACTGCTTACTCTGCTTTCTAAGAAGGTGTGAGCTTTCCTGGCGACACCTGCGTGCAGCTGACAGCTTGTTAGTGAAGAAGGATGTTTTTAAGTGTGGATTTTTGCTGGTTTGGGGTTTTCCCAGGGTTTGGTTTATCTAGGGATACAGGAAGGGTCGGTACCATCAGTCACCTAAGGAAGTATCCTCACCACCCAGGTGGGTCCACCCACTCACTGGGGATGGTGCTTGACTACTGAGAGGCCAAAATAGGACAGGAAGCACCATTTGTGCAGTGAACAGCCCAGTTCTCTGCTTAATTAAAGCTTCCTAATCTGCTGGCAGTGAATCTGCCAGGAGGTTTGACAGCCTTGGCTGTACCTCTTTCATCAGCCACAGCTGCAGCAGTAAATGGGCGGCTATGTGGAGCCCGGGAGCTGTCCAGGGTCCCGGTGGGGATGAATGCCTCACTTGTCCCCTCCAAAGGCGCCCCAGCTTCACCTGGTGTTCGAGGGGCTCCTTCCGACCAGCCGGCGCCTTGGAGAAAGGGCCCATTTTAACAGGCCTGGGAGTGACCTAAATACCCAGATCTGAGCCACCCTTGAAGGATGGCACCGGAGAGGAAGGCAAGGATTTAAATATCTGGACTCCAAGCCAAACTTTGGCAGCTGGAAGCCCTCCCTGCTCGGATTCACTGTACAGGAGGCTTGGCTGTAGCAAGGAGATGGAGATTTCCAAGCCCTGCCCATCACTCTGTGGGCACCGGAAAGGCTCTGCTCCCCCAGGAGCAGCTGCTCCAGAAGGAGCTGGAGCACATGTGGCCCTTGTCCCATGGCCAACACATGGGGTGGGGGGGTCATTGTCCCGAAAACGTCCCTGTTTGTGTTCTCACCTTGATGCGTGTGCCGTGCAGGCCGGCGGCTCCCTGGCAGCTGCTGATCTTCTCTCCACACGTCCACCTCTGGTTCAGCAGCTCACCCCGAAACTCATTTTCTGGGGAGGGAAAGAGGAACACGGGGTCAGGACCCAGAGCCAGCCCAGCACCCCATCAACAGCACCAACCAGAGGTAGAAATGCAGTGTTTGTTCCCTGCCTGCTTTCTTTAATGGCTGTACAAATCCTGAGGGTCTCCATGCCCTGAGCAGGACCCCAGGGTGCTGTGCCAAGGCCAAGAGCCCAAACCACAAAGAATTTCCACCTTCAGCCGACCCCAAACACAGCAACCCTGCTCAGCTCAGTCCTCAGCTGGAAAACACACAGTCAACATTTGAAAATTAACATTGAAAGACTGAGATAATTCAATCTTGGGGTGATGCACATCCAAGATGGTTCCTAAGACAGGTGACTGTCAAAATCATCTTTATGTATTTGTCCTAAAACAGCTGTTCTGAAGCCAAGGGGGACTTTTCCAGGTGTCATAGAGAACCATTTGTGTTTGAGACTCCAAACCCTGTTTGAAGCACAGTGTTCTGGCCTGGACCTTCAGAAAAGGCTCAGGGCTTGCAGACAAAATCCAAGACATTATTCTGCTTCGGAGAAGCTCTGAGGGAAGGGAGTGGGGAGGCACAGATGGCCAAGCAGATGATGAAAACCAAAGAAAATAAGGGAAAGAAGCTAGAAATGGACAGAAGAAAGGAGAACAGAGGGGGTAAATATCAAATAAGAAGAAATAAAGATGTTTCAATAACACATTCATAGGCCAGCGCTGCCTGCCTGCTTATCTAAATCATTTCCCTCAATATCTAAAGAATTTCTCCCAATAGCATGTTTTAAAACAGGAGCATCCTCTATGGGATGCAGTAGGGGCAGGAGCAGAGAGAGGGTTAAACTGCACAAACAATGGATCCTGGATAACCTGAAAGATAGCTTACAAGGTTTTTGAAAGGATGAGATGTCATGAGATTCAACCACAAGGAGGAAAAATGAGCATCACGTGCAGACTCATCCTCTCTGGGCCTGTTTTCTTGTGTGAGCCCAAGTCACAGGCAAAGGGTGAATCCTGGAAGCTGCTGTGGCTAAATCTGGCTCCAGGTGCCATCTTATCCTTGCCAAAGGCCCCATCCTGGTGCCCCATGCCTTCATCCCTTTAAGCAAGAGGTGAGAAAGGAGTGAGTATTGGGGCAAGGAGCCTTGGCCTGGCTGTTGTGTTGGCCACACCAGCTCAGAGCCTTCCAGCCTGCTCCAGTCCCTCTGCCCAGCCCAGCTGGACTGGCCAAGGCAGCTCTGTCAACACTGGAATCAAATTTCCTCTATTCCACGCTGCTTAAATGCATCTGGTCTCAGGGGAGGATCAGCTTGCACTGCTGGCTCTGCCCTTTCCACCTCCCTCCAGATCCTGGCTTCAGCAGAAACGAAGCTCACTGGTTATGTGAAGGACATGTCTGTTAACCCCTGCCTGGGCCACCCACGAGGAGGTGTGGGATGATGCCTTAAATACATTTTTTAGCCCATGGGAAGCAGATCCCAGAGAGAACAGCACATTCTGGGGTTCCCCTCCTGGCACTGAGCTTGGGCAGTGATAGCTCAGATCCTGGAGCACTTGCATCCACACCCCCTTGGAAAATTACTTAGATGCTCAGCTGTTCTGATGGATCACATCCCAAGGGAAGCCACCAACTTTCCCCCACCACCTCCCTCCTCAGTCCATCACCCAGGCAGGACTGGAGCACAAACTTGGGCTGCTTTTCCCCATCAACATTCATGACAAGCCACCGCCATCCTCTGCCAAATTATGTTCTTTCCCAAACCTTGAATCTATCTGTCCCCTTCTGGGGTATCTAGAGCTGTGAACCAAAGCATTGCAAATTGTGTGGAATCCTGGTACAAAAGAACAAGTTCCTTGAAATGTTTGAGTCACCCTCCTCCAATTCCAAACAAGATGATGTGGAAACTTGGGAGGGAGACCACAGCAATTTGGAGTGTTAATCAAATAGACTCATGTGTGTTTTACTTCACATTTCCAATGAGAGAAGAAAGCATTATTTTGCCAGAAAAAAAAAATTACCCCTCTAAAGAATCACAGAAAATTCCCCCAAAATAACCACAACAAACCTCACAGGAAGCTTTGGAGTGAGGATGAATAGAAAATGAGGAGGGGGTGCCTGGTGACAGTCAGCTCTCACACATGTCCTCACACTGCCAGGGGAGCCCCAATTGCAGCCCCACCCTGTCCTCAAACATCTGCAGAGGTTTCACCTGCTATAGCAAAGGGTTGGGGTGAGGGGAAAGTTCTGCAGAGAAAACATGGGGGGCGAAGGCTTCCTTTCCTCATAAGATGCATCACTGCACATTTAAACTGAAAGGCTGGAGGAAAAACATATCAATCTTCATTTGTTCCTCCAAGTGTAAGAAAAGAAAAAGGAAGGGAGGAAAATTTTTCTTCATTTTTGTTCAGGCACATTTTTCATGGGAAAGGTGGGTCCTGAGTTAACGAGGCAGCAGCGTGCTGGGAACGGGCTGAGTCCTTCAGCATCCCACCAGGAAACGTGGGCTCACTTCTCAGAGCAGACACTGCAGCAGTGTAAGGGATCAGAGGGAGCATTTTGTGACCCCAACTTTTATGTGAATTTAAAAAAAATCTCAAAACCAAATTCTACACCTTCTCTAGTCTGGAGAAGCCCCTCCTGGGCTGCTGCACCCCTCTGTACTGCTGGCTGCCTGACACCCCTGCATTTTATAGAAAACAGGGAGAGGAAATTTTTACATGGGTAAATAGTGATGGGATAAGGAGGAACAGCTTAAAACAAAACCAGAGGTTTAGATTTGCTGTTAGGAAGAAGTTCTTTATTCAGAGGGTGGGGAGGCCCTGGCACAGGCTGCCCAGAGAAGCTGTGACTGCCCCATCCCTGGAAGTAGTTTGGACAGGGCTTGGAGCAACCTGCAGTCATGGAAGGTGTCCCTGACTGGGGAGAACTGAAACAAGATGATCTTTAAGGTCACAACCCTAAGCATTCTGTGTTTCTGTGGCTTTGCACTTTGTTGCCCACACACGTAGCTCTGTGGCCTGGAGAGAACTGCTCAGTGAATTTACTCCCCTGCGTGGCCCCAAGCCTTGGTGCAATGGGAGCTTTCCTGCTGGCAGGTAACATGAGCCTTATCTTTGATTTAAGGCCTCAGTCTCAGCTCCAAACTGCAGCACTGAACGCCCTCACACAGCCCCAGGACTCAGCACAATTAATTGCTCCACACTCCTGCCCAACATTTGCCAAGTAAAGACCCCTCTGAGCTGGCACCCCACGCACCTCAGCCTTCCCACTTGCAGGAACACAGCAGCTCTGCATCAGGGTGCTTTTTTTTCCAAAGAAAAGGAATTAAAACCACTCTAGGAATCAAAGTACACTGGTAAATGTAGAACTCAGCTTCTTCAGCAATTCTCCTCCATTCATCTCCGATGCCAGGAGTGTTGGTTTAGCCCCCTCTCAGGGCACAGGAATGCTGCCTATTCCAGGCAATTATCTCTGTTTACTGCAGCAGGGCTGTGTTCAGTGCTGCAAATTTAGCTTCCCAAACACGCATTTAATTTAAGATCTAATACCGGATGTTAATTGTATATTGCACAGTAAACGACTGATCATTAAAACATATTAATTGAGGTTTAACAGCTGTGTAATAGATATTACATCTCATACTTATCAGCAAATATGATTTAATAATTAGTTAAGATGGGATGTATGGATGGGAGTTGTAGCATGGCTGACTGGATTGTGGTTTTACTTTGTTCATTTGCTAAACTAAAGATAGTTTTCCTTATCACATTTAGAGAGGAGCTGGGCAATCACCAGGGAGATCCTCAAATGGTTTGGATTGGAAAGGACAAAGCTCATCTCATTCCAACCCCCTGCCATGGGCAGGGACACTTTCCACTATCCCAGGCTGCTCTAAGCCCCTTCCAACCTGGCCTTGGACACTTCCAGGGATAGGGATGTTGAGCTTCGATATTCTCCCCTGGAAGAAGTCCCAATGAGTTTGTAATCTCTATAAAAGGAAAAATTAAGGGATCATGAGCAGTTTCCTGCCAAAAGCTGGGGCTGAGCTGTGAGGACCTGACCCCGTGACTGTGTTTGCACAGCTCAAAGTTTGCTCATGAGCTCTCTGCTCCTCATCCCCACATCATTCCCAGCCGTGGCTCCTCTCAGGGCAGCAGAGATCCAGAGGGTTCCTTGCAGCACTACATGGCTCTCCAGAGACCCAACCACTCATTGCACCAGTGAACTGCATTTGTGATTCACTGCCCCAACAAACACACAGTGCTGGTTTAACCCACTCTGCTACCAAACCACACACTGTGATGTCATGAAATCTGTGATGCTCACTCTGACCTTTTATTTTCCCCTTACCCAAAGGAAAGGAAGGGTTTGATTTCAGCAGGAACAAGCCTTGCTAGTGCTTTCCCTTCCAAGCAGCCCCCTGCAGCACAGCATGCCTTGCTGACACACTGAGCCACTGGCTCAGCACCAGCACAGCTCCGAGGTGCTCAGTGCTGACAGCCAAGCACAGCCTGCTCATCTCTGCGGGTCCTGGGGCACAGGGCACAGGATGGGAGCACCAGACTGTGCCAGGGGGAAGAGGACAGGTCACCACTAGCACCGTGCTGCTGCTTCCCCGTTTCCAGGCACAAGAGAAGACACTCTCCTTCCTGCAGCCCAGGGAGCATCTCCTGCCTCAGCTCCCTCCTCCAGCACTGCCTGGAGCACAAGTGACTCACGTCGTCCTTCCCAGCCCCTGCCACCTCACCTCTTGGCTGATGTTGCTTCTGATGCTGTCAGCTGCCAGCCCTGCCCAGGCAGGGTCAGCCCTGTGGTCACCTCAGCCCTGCCAGCTCATGCTTTGTCCTGTCATACCTGGCACCTTTGCATGCTCTTGAACCCTTTGTCAGGTCCTTGATGGGAACAGGGAATCATCCCTTCCTCTAGGACAGGACAGTGAGCAACTAGTTGAATCACAAAAAGACTCAAATTTCCCAAACACAAAAACACATTGCAGTGAGAAGAAGTGTGGAAAATTGCTCCTTGGAGAGGGAGCAAAGCCCTCAGTGCTGGGATTCATTAACAAGCTCAAAACCCACCAGGAGCAGGGCACAGACATCACCCTGCCGTGGGACCTGACATTCCCAGACCCTGGTGATGGCTGTGCTGCCACCCTTCACCTGGGGTCCTCTTTCCACCCCTGCCCAGCACCTCTGCACATCAAATTGTGCTCTAGGGAAGGACCAACATTCCCTCCTGTCTGTCTGTATCACCCAGGGCTGCAGGAGCTGAAGCCCTGTGCACCTACAATACAAGGGAAGCAAACGAGGCTACGGTGTCTCCTCATTAAGAGCAATATTCATGCTCCAGTGTTCATGGCCAGTTAATAAGAGTTTTTATTAGAGCCTTTTTTCTTTTCCTACCAAGTGGCAGCAGCACAGTGCACAGCAGCAGGACACAGCAGAAGGTATAAAAGGAGGTGTTTTTCACCTCCCATCCTTGCACCACTTGTGTACCCTTCGAGAGAGGAACAAAAGCCATGTGCCCACAGCACTGCTGCTGTCTGCACGGTGTTCTTAAGTATTGATCAAAAAGATTAAAGAGTGAACATTGTTCTACATCTCATTTTCCCCCGGCTCCGTGGGGGAGCTGTCAAAGCACAAAGCTGTTCTGAACGTGGCAAGCATGGCCACCACCAAGAGGGGAAACAAAGCACTGGGGGTTCTCCACCAGAGAATCCTTCTGGTGTCTCCAAGGCCCAGGGCAGCAGCAGGGCCTGGAAAATCTCCCAGCCAATGTGGGCCCCTTCTAGGCAAGCACAAGACATGAGCTGTGGATTTTCTCTGCCTCCTGCCTTTGCCCTGCCAGCCACAAAGTGTGAATGTTCCTACTGCAATTGAAGCAACCTCACTGAGATGGCTGATAATTCCTCTCCAAACATACCTGAGCCTGAATGAAAAGAAAAATAACAATACTGAAAACAACAACAACAACAAGCAAATCCTGCATATCCCTTCCAAATGATGAGCACCATCATCCTCCTTTCTGCCAGGCTTATTCACAGCAGGGACCCCTCCTGCCACTGGCACCATCCCCAGCATCCATCCTTTTGTACATGCAAAGGGAGCCCTTCTCAGCCACACTCATCCAGTGCCCAGCCCGTGTGCAGGCAGCCGTGTGAGGTGTCAGGCATGCAGGAGAGCATCTCTCAGAAACAGGATGTTGCTTCTTTCTTCTTACACATTTCCCTCATTATTTTGTTCTAATTTGCCTTTCCTGGTACCCTCCCTATTCAACAAAAGCCAAATGCAAACTGCGTCCCTTAATCTCCAGAACAGCAGCTCACTGCTGAGAAAATAATATAGATGTAACTTCCAGCATCACACACTTTCTTTTCCATTTATATGCAAATGCCGACCTTTCACCCAAGCTGTCTCAAAGAAGTATTTCCTTAAAAATGCAAATAGCATGTTGCAGGCAGTTACTCTGGCTGAGTCTTTCTTGTATTATTATTATTATTTCTTTTAACCTTACCAGCACTGTAAAACACAATAGCTAAACTGCACCCTGGCAATAATTACTTTTCGTGCCAAATTGAAAGCCTCTGTGGAGCCAACTTGTCGAAACACCAGCAGGAGAATTCAGTGCAGATAAATTCTTGGGGATGCTTTAGGACAAGCATGTCTTGGACCAGCAGGAAGGAAGCAGCCCTGAGACAGTTCCTGCTGAAAAAAACCACCTGATGGCTCAGGATGAGGTATCAAGAGTCTTGTAAAACCCTTCCCGTGGTGCTGCTGATGCACAGGAACCCTCAGGAGTGGGAAAACCATCTGTGCAAGCCAGGGTGAGAACAGGAATGAGGGATCTGTCCTCTGGCAGTGCCAGTGTTTGGTGAGGATGTCCTTCCCCTCCTGAGGAGACCTGGGAAGACCTTCAGGTGTTCTTTGTGCTGTACCAAGGGGCTCCAGGGCAACCTTAGGGCTCTGGGCCTGAAGATGAACAGGGAGAAGAAGGAGCCAGTGAGGAAGGAGCCACCTGAAGGATGATCCAGAGGAACAAATGAGAGTCAGAGATTTCAGCTCCAAGGCTCCCCTAGTTCACCTCTCCTTCTCCCAGCTGTTGGGCACCTCTGGTGGAAAGCAGCTTCCACCTCCACCACGACAGCAGCACCAGCCCCCTGTGCATCTCCTCACTGCAGGCATGGGCACAGGTCTGTCCCCAAACTGGTAACACAAGCCCACCCCAACAAGCTGAGGGGTGAAAGAAGGCATCAGCAACTGCTGGAAATAAAGTCCCCTTCCCCAGAGCTGCCCTAAGCCTGCACAGGGAAGTGCTCCCAGCATGGATGGATGTCAGACTGAGTTGGAGGTGCTGACCCAGCTCGAGTATCTGACACACTGCATCCAAACCATTCCATCATCAGTTTGGAAACTAAGGGATGAGAGAAGAGAGAGCCCGAGCATGGTGCTTGCACAGGAGGTACAAGGCTGAGCACTGAGGGGAAGCCAAATGTAAAGAGCCAGCTACAGACAGCCTTCCTGGGCTGAGGCAGCACAGGGTCCAGTACCTGCTTCTGAGCAGCAAACACAGATTTCCCCAGTGTGTAGGGAAAGAGTAGAAGAAACAGGGGAAATATGAACTGGTCTTTCCTCTACCATTTTAGCCATCTATAGATTTAGTTGTACATTATTCCTTGGTTCCCTCTGAGCTCCAAACCTCCTGAGATGCCCCATGCTGACTGTCACAGCCCAAGTTACTTTGAATCTGCTGTGACATTTCACCCTCAGCCCTGTAAGTTCTGGGTAGAAACAACTGCAAAACCCCAAAAACTTAAACAAAACCCCACATTGTTTCTTCCCAAATCTGGGCACACAGATGTGTTTGTGGAGCACAGGGCTGGGGTCCATCAGCAGTGTTTGCTCGGGGAGGTGTTTTCCTGACAGGGATTTCTACCACATGTGACACCAGGTCGGGCAGAGGAGGGAGGAGCTGCCTGGCAGAGCCAGGGAAGGGGCTGGCAGTGCCTCTGACGCAAAGTTAGATGACTAAATGGGCTCCTTCCCAGCTGCCAGCTTGTCTTTACGATATTAAGCCTTTTCTCTCTGCTGCCATATAAGAAGTGAAAAGTTGACACGTAAGCGTGTGTCATATGGAGTCAGGGAGACAGAAGCAATAAGGCATAAAAGGAGGTGAGATCATTGTGCAGCAGCAACTCCCCAGGGGCATGAGGCAGCTCTGCTCAGTGCCTGCTGGCTCTCAGCCCCCACCAGCACCCCCCTCCCGGGCCTGGCACTCTCAAACCAAACCATTCCTTCGCCAGAACCCCCTGATCAGGGTCAGGCACAGGGTGCCACGCTGCCCACCACGAAATGAGGCAATTAATGCCTTCTGAAGGGTCAGCTCATTAAACAGGAGTCACCACTGCAGCACGAGTGTCACAGCCCCCCAGGATTATTGCTGCTGAATGGGGCGGCTGCTGTGCACCATTTGCCTGAAAAAAAAGGAGAATCATCAAATATGTTGAGTTTATAGCCCTGCTGGCACCGTTCTGAGCACTCCTGCAGGCTCTGTGTAATTGAAATTAAACAGAGGAGAGTGATACCTTTCTGTCCTTCCTGCAGCCTTCCCTTGCTTGGAAATACCATGCAGGGACAACAAGGAGGAGAGTGAGGCAGCAGCTGGATGCCCATGGGCACTGCTCTTGGAGCAGCTTTCATCCCCACTTCCAGCCTCTTTCACGGGCTGAGCCCTCTGTGCTGCATCAGTTTGGTCCCAAAACTGAGCCAGGAGCAGGGGAAGCCCCCAGCCCCCAGCAGTGCAGTCACCCTCAGGCTCCACAGCCAAGCACCAGCTCACATCCTACAGGTTGGAAGTTTCTCTCCCCTCCAAACCATTTTCTCCCAGTCCTCCCCTTTCTGCAGGGTGTCCTTGCTCGATGGTGAGTGCAGCAGGAGCAGCCAAACCTGCCAGAGCCACCTGCCTCCCTGGGAGCCAGGAAAGCTGCTCCATGATGAGAGGGAGCTGAAAGTTTCTAGGGAATGTGGGACAGGAGCTGACAACTCTGTGCTCCACTGACATACCGCAGGCAGAGTTAACCATTTCAAATGTCATTTTTTTTTTAAAGCAACAACATTGCTCCCAGGCACTATTTTTTCTCTTTTTTTCCCCCTTTTTTATTAAATAAAAAATGGAGCAGCTCTCTCCAGAAGGCTATTAATCCTCTCCTGTCACTTGTGTTCTTGGAGAGCGTGTTTCTCTGGGCAAAAGCAGTGAGTTGCTCGCTGACTAATTACATCAAAATATTGAGGGCAACAAACAAACCTTTAACTCCACTTGCCAGAAGCTTGCTAGATGCAAAGCTTCAGAATTATGGAAGAGAAATGTATACAAATGCAGGAGAAGCTGGGACTCCAGACGTGCTCACGGCCACATCAGCTTTTAGAGGGATGAACCCTTTCCTCTCTGCAGAGCCACTCAAGTTGGGCTAACTTCACCCGACATAACTTCACCCAAAATCTCACCCACCCAAAGATTTTTTATTTCCTACAAATGAAGATTTTGGTTTTTCCTTTGCCATGGAAGTGAATTCATTTATTTTCCTCTCATTCCCACACAGGCACTTGGGCTTTGTGTGCAGAGCAAGGACTGGACACCTGTCCCTCAGAAAGGCTCAATTTAGGCTTCAAGCCCCACTAGAAGGCAATTTTAGGCTGAAATCAGGCAACTTCTCTCAAAGCCCACCTGACACCTTCACTTATCCCAGCAGCTCACCAGAGCAGCCTTTTTTTGGGGCACAGTATTGCAGATTTGACCCTTCCCTGCCATAAAATTTCAGCCTGCAGCGTTTTGGCATTGACTTAATTCCCATCCCATCACCCTGCATTGCCCACACAGCCACAATGGGAAGAGCCAGTGCCAAAAGGAAAGCCTAATTCTGCCTTTAGGTGCTAAACCTGATGTGCTTCCAGAGGGTTTGGATGTCCAAGAGCTGAAACAGGACACTCAAATGCAAGCTTTGGCCCCAAACCCATGGCTGCCACTGCCTTCCACCCCCCAGACCTGCATCTCCCTGGCTGGAGAAACACTAGGAGCAGGGAAAGGCTCGAGCTCTGAAATGTGGGTTAAACAAAGGCAACTGCTGGGGAGGTTTCTCTGCATTCTGTAGGTGTTCAGGTAATGGGGTGCTCACCACAAACCTTAACTAGCCACATTCAGGGAGCCCAGTGACAAGCACAAATTGTTCAACATCGAATTGTTGCTTTCAAGGGATTGTTTAAAAAAAAGAGGAAAGATTTTCAAAAGTCCTCAGACTGTCACCTATAGATTTTGCCAGCAATAACTTGTTTTTTAAATGCTGCGTGCATGAAAGCTCCCCTGAGCCAGCTCTTGTACCTTATAATAACATTCACCAGGGGATCCTCTTAATGCTGGGTTTGAATCCTTTGCTGCTGAGTACACCCGACCCTGGGCTTGCAGAGAGGGCTCAGGCAGACGTGCCTGGGAGCTGCTGCTCAGAGAGACGATTACAGCCCTCAGCATTGATCAGAGGAGTTCTGATTGCACCCACAAGGAGCTGGAGGCTTCCCCAAAACTCACACCAACCTCTCCTGCAGATGCTGTCCTAGGGAGAGCCACGCTCTTGCCAAACAATTTCAAGCAGAGGAACGAAGAAAGCCGAGTCTCTACTGCAGTTTATATTTAATTAGAGGGAAGGCAGCTCACGCAGCACTTTCGGAAACATATTGTCTTACAGCATATTGGATATTTGTATCTTAACAGCTCGACATCGATTTCTTTTATGTAAAGGAAGAGGGGGGAAGAGCACGGCGTGCCCTAAGTTGTGTAAGCTCCAAAGAGACTCCTGCACCACTTGGACTAATGTTTGGAGTAATCAAAGGCGTGAACTCATGTATTATGGATGGGAACGAGAGTTTTCAGGCTTCTGCAAAAAGGAATCTCCAGCGTTTGGTATTTTGTTAGCAGCCTGGCACCATATGGCTCTCCCCTGCTGATATTCTTTCACACCAGAACTTTATGTTCAGATGCTTTAGTTAATATTTTACCCAGCAAGCATAAACAAGATGCAAAGATTGCAGTCGACAGCAACCTTCTCTTAAACTATATATGCACGTTATTACTGAAGGCTTCTTTCAGCGAGTACTTTACCCAACACATGCCTGGCTTTATTTTTTCCTTAGGGGTCCAAGCTGGGCCATTTACTTTAACTGCCTTCCCATCAAGCAAAAAACAAGCAGCAAGCCCGTGAAGGACATTTTCACTCCCTCCCCACTCTGCTTCCTGGCTGGCCCAAAGCAGCACGGGGTGAGTGCAGGAGACACACGTATGCTAGTTGTGTTTGTGTGCAATTTAAGACTGTATCTCTGTATCTGCACTATTTTAGCCTAAATTTCATCTTGGAAAGGCAGAGTTTCCCCTTCCCCATTCCCTGAATGGGGATGGAGCCCCAGGCAAAGCTCCCAGCCCAAAGAGAAGCCTCACAAAAGCACCAGCAACATAAACTGACCACGGACAACAACATGGAGCATCCAGCTCGAGGTCCAAGATTTGTGTTTTCCCTCTACCCTGCACCAAGTTAGACTTAAAATCATTTTGGAAAACTGCAGCTCTGAGATTTGGCTCTAGATATTACACTTAGACTCCCCCCCTCCACACCCCCACCCTCCAATATTCTTATTAGCCTTTAATATTCTTAAAACAAATAGGACCTAACAGATGTCTTTTCAGCCTGCACTCTTATTAATGAGAATTTTGTAAGAATGGAAATCAGGTCACAAATGTTTAATACTTTGTTTAAAAAGTCTGCAGCTTCTTTAAAGAGTTCCACTAATCCCAACATGACAGATGTACAAGGCAGTTTTGCTTGGGGCAGATTAAAATTCTCGCTCTGATTTGCTCTTTCATTTGGTCTGATTAAAATAACATTGAGATTTTTTTTTTAACGTGCTGACTTCAAAATAAAAAGGGAAAGAATAAAAAGTGACCAGTAAAGGCCAGCATGATCACAATAAAAGCAAAGTTATTGTTGTGAAGATTAAAAAAAAAATAAAATTAAAAAAAATTTTAAAATGAGGGAAAAGGAATGGGGGAACAGCCAACTCATTCTCAGGTTAGCATTAAAGCTCTGTGTTAAAGATGAAAGGGGAACCTTTCCAAACTATGTTTTTCCATTTGAAAGTGTTTATTAATCTATTCTCTCTGAAGCAAAAAGTTCAATGAAAGACAAAGATCAAAAGTATTTTAATTTAGGTGAATTTTTTTTTTTCTAAGCCAAACCAAACTGAAAATCAGAGGACTGCAGAGCATGGCACTTCAAATTCTGCTCTCAGACTGACATTTGCTGGGAACAGCCCAGCTGGCAGAGCAAGGTGATCCCAGCCGCTTTTTCCTCAACCAAACTATGCCTGGGAAATTCCTATTTCCCTTTCCTGACATCCTTTCACACCAGACCAACCTTCCCTGGGCAAACTTTCCCAGCAAATTCATTTCCTTGCTGCTACAAAACACACCTGGCATCCGAGCCACACGTGAGTGTGTGTGTGGCAATGGGTGCTCCGGGATGCTCTGATGGGAGCTGCAGAGGAGCAGGGCAGGGATGGAGCCCTGGCCACACTTCCAGCTCACATCCTCTCCCTACACTCATCCACAAACAAGCACAGCCTCAGCTGCCTTTTCCCTCTTGGCTCTACCCAAAACCAGCCACAGCTCCCAGTGCTGGGTCCATCCAGGGCTCTGCTGGACCAGTTTCCTACAGGTATTGCCTCCCCAAAGGCTGCTGTAGCATGGAGGGGTGCAAGGCTTTAAAAAGCAGCCAGAGCTGCTCAAAATGCAGCCTCTCAAAGGGGCAGCCCCTGCTTCAAGGGTCCAACCCCTCACAGGGAGTGGTCAGCGTGTTTGTCTGGACCTCTCCTGCCCAGAAATCTTCTGTGCCTCCCCAGCTGGTCCTGCAAACCCAGAGCCAGGCCTCACAGGAGCACTGCAGGGATGAATAACCTCAACAATAGAAAAACACTGATTTTGGGATGCATATTTGGCATTTTTCCTTAAAACTCCAGCTTGTGTCTTTTATGAAACAGTCCTTAGAAAATCCACAGTTTTTGAGGATCTGCCCCGCTCTGGAGATTTTTAATGTTCACAGTCTTTAAACATAATTGTTCAATTCATGTTCATGTCCCTGAGATGTCCTCACCTCAGTGCCCAACTTCAGCTGTTCCCAAGGCAGAAACAACCTTCCTCCCAGGCAAGATACTGTGGGAAAGCAGCTCAGGGAAGCCAAGGGATGCCTTCCTGTGCTGCTGTTCCCAGGGAGGCTGAATGGGGAGGAGATGCTTGGAAACTGCTCTTCACCCTGTTCCAAAGGGCAAAGCCACCACGCAGCTGCTCCCAGTGAAGCAGCTCCTGAGCTCTGCAAGGGCAAACTCTGCACTTCCAAAAATCCCCTCTGACAGATTAACCTGCCAAGAGAGGAAACTCCAAATACAAACCCACACAGCCCTTTTCTCCTTGGTGAAAATATTTGTGGGGAGTGGGAGGGGACAGAATCTCCCAACCCTGCTCTCTGCCTTTACTCAAGGCCTGGCTCCCAGATCCCAGAGGAGAAACTCTTACATAAATCCACTTTGTTCTAGGAACAAGGTATTTTGGGGCCTTTCTCCACTCCAGAAACTTTTCACAACCTGTGCTTATCACTCCACTTCTCTATTCACATCATGATTCTCCTCTCTAAGGCCTGGGCTATGGATCCAACTTCTACTTTGCATAGGTAAACAGCCTCAGAAGTGATAAATACACTTTAAGATGGGAAGTTTCATACAATCCCTCCTTAAGGGTGTCGAAGACACCAGTGGACTCTGCACCACCAAGAAGACCAGCATGGGAACATGAGTGGAGTTATTCTTTGCAGAAACCAGTAAAATACAGAAGAAGTCAGAGGAAAATGTGAAACTAATATTTTGACAGTAACTTCTGCCCTGTCAAAGCTCCAGAAATACCTGGGAACTGAGAGGCTGTGTGGCAGCTACCCCCAGGCTGAGGAGCCTTTCATAGCTGCTGAAGGACAGCAAAGCCAAACAAACCTGAAGTGTGAGCCACCTCAGCCTCCCTCCTGGCCTGCACAGCCAGGGAGCAAACAGCACCTGCACAGTCCATAACCCAAAAGGGGATTTGCTGAGGAAAGAAGAGTAACACACAGTGGTGTGTTCCCACCTCTGGAAGTCTGAAGTGTGGATTCTGCATGCTCAGCTCCCGTGGATGAGAAAGAGGAGCAGCTATAAAGTGACAACAGGAGAAGCACTTTGTCATTAGGGAGAGGGCTCTAACAACTCAGCCATAGAGTTTAAAGATAGAAAAAGAAGCCCTTCCATTTAGAAACTCACACAAACTCACAAAGCAAAGGAAAGGGTGGGTCCTGTACCCCACTTTGCCATTAGAGTTCCACAGCTGACTTCCCCGCGGTAAGGCGATGCTTCCCCGCCTCTCCCTCCCCTTCACACGCCTCATTTCGTGTCTTCTGGGAAGCCCAGCCCAGCCCCGGCTCCAGCCTTTACTGTAAATCCTCCACTTCCCCTTCCTCGCTCTGCTCCCAGGGGCAGAGGGTCCCTGTGCCCCCAGCCTTAGAGCTGGGGTCTGCAGCATCCATTGGAAAATAAACCCCCCCAGGGCTGCACAAGGAGGGCTCTGCCCCTGGCCGGACAGCGAGGCAGAGATCGTTTTGCATCACACAGACTGACTGGGGGGTTCAGGAGTGTAACCTCACCTGTCCTCCCCAAGCCCTGATGCCAAACTGCGGTGGGATTTCAGGAGCGGAAAGGAGTTTCTGTTCCTGAGCTCTAAAGCTGTGTCATCCAGACTTTTCTGAGAGTACTGCTGACTTAGGGAGCACTGCTCCCCCCAAAGCCCAAGAAGAGCAGCGTGTCCCATCCAGAGCCCCAAGTTTGGAGGCAGCACCCCAAAGCCGAGCCTTCCCAGGGGGGTGGAGGGGGGGTTTAGTGCCGTCTGCTAAAATGGCAGCTGCTCTGACGCCGAGCTACGTCTTGCGAAGTCAGCCCTGCCCTCATCATCATCATCATCATCATCATCATCTGACTGCCGGGAACTGCTCCGGCTCCAGGGGCTCTGCGGGACGGGGCGGGGGAGGCTCAGAACCGGGGCTCGGCCTGTCCCTGCCCGCCCCCAGCCCCCAGTTTGTGACCCCGGGTGGTTGGGGACAGTCCCGGCCTCCCTGGGCATTCACCGGCCGGGAGGCGCCCGTGCCCCCCTTCTCTCCCAACCCAGCCCGGGCCGTTCACGGCTCTCCAAAAACAAGAATGGGAAATGTCGGGGTGGCAGCTGTCCCGACCCGCTGGCTGCTGTCCCCCTGCTTCGTGTCCCCCCTGCCTAGGGGACGAGCAGGATTCTGGGGCCAAAGGGACAGAGTAGCTCAGACAGACAGGGAGTGGAGGTGTTGGAGGTGAGGGGAGAATGAGGGAAGTTTGGGGTCTTCAGGGAAGGAGGTTCTCGCCCACTTCCAGCCTAGAATTTGACAACAGGAGAGGAAGCACCTCGATCCCAAAGTCACCAACGCCACCCTGGGCAGTGACCTTAAGTTCCATCCCGCAGCAGGACACCCCTCCAGCCGGGTCAAGCCCCAGGACGCCCAGGAGGAGGAGAGGGGTGCGAATTTCTGTCTCTGCGACAGCACAAGGTGCCCCCGCTGCCCCCTCACTGCCCGAGAGCTGCCACGGGACAGCGGTGACACCGCGGGGAGAGGGATGCCCGCTCCTCACTTGGGACCCAGCAGGGCACAGGCGGCACTGCCAGCCCAGACCCCTCCTGGACGGGACCCCCGGGAAATCGCCAATCCCGATCGCGGCCACCCAGCCCGGGGGGCCGGGACAGCTCGGTGACAGCACCCGGGACAGAGCCGGAGCCGCCGCTGCGGACCCCAGCACCAGCGGGACACCGGGGACAGCTCCCGTCCGCCTTAGGGGAAGGGAAAACCTCAACTTCCCAGAGTTTCCCTACTCTTTGTGCGGCTGGGATCCCACAGATCCACAATTACACTTGAAGGGAAAAAAACAAAACAACAAAAAACAAAACAAAACAAAGAAAAAAAAAAACCAAGGGGAAAAGAAAGAGAAAGCAGAAAAAAAAAAGAGGAAAACCAAGTTCTCCTTGTTCTTCTCGAGGCAGGTGAAGGAGGGGAGAGAAGGGGGGAGGGCAGCAGGTTTGAAAGAGCCGAAGGGGACAAGTTGTGCCCGGGTTTCCCGGCGGCAGCAGCCGGCGCTGGTTTGTGCTTTGCAACACGCGCCTGCTCCAATCTGCGCCGCTCGGGAACAATAAACAGGATCATACAAAGAAGTGGAAAGGCGGCATCTTTGCTTCTGGTTTCTATGACAGCATCAGAGAGAGACAAACCAACTATAAACTCTAATTCCTAGATTCCTCCTCCCCCCCCGCCCCAAACTCCCTTTTGTCTGCCATTAATTAAAGTGGCCATATGGAAAAGGCTGATAATAACAGCAGATGAGCCAACGAGAGAGAGGGAAAGGGAAAGAAAGAAAGAAAAAAAAGAATAACTAAAAGTAGCGGCAGGGCGACGGCGAGGATTTAGCCGGAGCTTTTCGCACTTGTTTTCAGCGGCTGCTCGAAGCGAGGGGGCTCAACAATAGCGGGAGGGGAGCGGCTGCCCCCGCACTGCTGCCCGGCCGGATCGAGGGGGGCAGCGGGCAGCCTGCCCCCTTCCCCTGCCCAGCTCCGGGGAGCCTGGCGTGCCCCAAGCCTCCCGGCCCGAGAGAGCTGATCCCCACAACCTGCCCCTTTGTGCAGGGGAGCCTCCGACTCCCCTTTGGGGCCGCCTCCCCCGGGAGGGTCGGTCCTACCCGCCGGCAAAGTGCACCCCAAACTCAGCCCAGCCAGCCGGGGCGATGGCAGCGCAAGCACATCCTCAGGCAGCAGCCCCCTGCCCTGGCTCCCTCTCTAAATAAGCCACGGAACAACCACCACAACAAACTTTGCTAAAATTGATAAAGAGATTAGCCAAGCAAAGCCTCTTCCGAGCAAGCTAAAAATAAGAACACGCAGATTTCTGTCGTGGTCAACGTACAGAGAGAAATCCACAAACATGGCACACTTCCCTTGTGCTTCTCTGCTATAAATAGAGAACTCTAAAGTAGGCAATAATCGGAAAGAAGAGGGGGGGAGGAAGAGGGGAAAAAAAAGGAGAAAAAAGAAAAGTCTGGCAGTGGCAGGAGGGAGCAGCCGCCAGCCCTCCGCACCCGCGTCCCCGGGCGAGGGGGCCCGCGGAGCTCCCCAACGCCCCCGGAGTGCGGAGCTGCGGACTTGGGCTGGAGTTTTGGCAGGAAGGGGCCTGGGGGTGAGGGGAGCGCGGTGAGGGACGCGTGGAGCCCGGTCCCGCCCGGCCGTCAGCACCTCCGAGAGCTCCGCGGCCGCGGGGCCGCCGCCGCCGGCGCAAACTCCTCCCGGCGCCCGGGAGCGTCTTCTGCTAACACCTCCCTCCGGATAAACATCCACCGATCTCGCGGTTCACAAACCCGGCAAGCATCCTCTTCCAGAAATATTCAGAAAGTTTCCCGGTTGAATGCGACGTTGTGGATTTGGTTTTGTTTGGTTTTTGGTTTTGTTTTGGTTTTTTTTTAATAAATCTCCTCCTTTCTCATCTTATTCAACCTCTTTCCAGTCAGAAGCATAACATGTCCACTACCGTCTCGCAGCCGGCGAGAGAGCGAGCGAGCAAAGATGGACCTAGGAGCATGATGATCATCATAAAAATCCCCTCGGTTCTCCAGTGCAATTTTCAAAACAACAACCCAGCCTTCGTGCTGTAAAGGCGAAACGCCTGCGTCTGTTTACATCAACTGTGTGCTCCGAAAGCCTTTCCCCTCTGTCTCAATCCAAGGGAGGGGAGGGGAGGTTGAAAAAAAAAAAAAAAAAAAAAAAAAAAAAAAAAAGAGCGAAAAAAAAAGGAAAAGAAAAAAAATCCAGCATTATCTGCCTTTGTCAGCGAAAGAACATAATATTGACTTACCTTTCCCCACAGCTATTGTCTGCCCCTTTACAAAATGACATCACGGAAACCAATCATGAAATTTGCATGGGGGAGGTTGTGGGGGGAGAGTTCTTGGAGGGCAGCCCACTTCCCTACACCAGTAACACGCGTGTAAGACGGGTTGTTGGTTTCAATTAAATATCTGATACTCCTTAGTGTGTGAACTCTTAAGCCTGCTAAAGGCAATGTCTCATTTACTTAATGACCGCTCTCATTAATGGAAATGGCACAGAGGGGGCTTGCTGCGCCTTTCCTTTGTAAATACACTACCCATGAACCCTTGGGGTTGCAATATATCTGTTTACTCTCCGAGGTGAAATAAATTTACAGTATAGCATCAAAGAGAGCGAGCGAGAGAGATGGAGCGGCTGCCTTGAGTGCACCGAGAGTTGGGGCTCTCCCAGCCCCGCCGGCCCCTCTCTCCCGGCGCTCCCCCCTCCCCAGGACCCAGCAGAAGGTGAATGATTTTACCCGAGCTGATTCATAATTAATATGCACGAGGCTCGGGGCTCCTCTGACAGCAGCAACACAAAAGGACGGGCGAGCGCGACGAGCGCCGTTCCGCGTCCCCCCCGCGCATCCCGGCGTGTGGTACGGCCCAATAATTCCTAATAGCAGCAAGCAGCGAGTGACAGATGCCCTGGGTTAGCACAGCTCCAGCGAAAGTACTTTACAATATTTATTGGTGGTTAGGAAGATGACCTATCACCATAAAGAACAGACTGGGAAATTTATCGCCTCTATGAACCTGGAAGTATTGCATATTAGCTGATATACATATTCAAAAGACGGTGGTTAAAAGGTGTATAAATATTTTAATTTTTTTTTTCTTCCCCTTAGGAGAAAAAAAAATAAATAAGGAAAAAAGATGCGGTGTGTTCCCAGCGGAATACAACACCTCACCCCGGGGAAGGTGGTTTACATTTTACATTATGGATGTTGGGGTGGGAAGGACAACATTAGGAAAAGTCTTAAAAGCAAACGGTAACTAAAACTGTTCAGTGGTTGTTTCTAAGTGAGAAAAGTGCGTGTTCTTGCATTATGCATCTTATGCTCCCAGAAAGAGTCACACTTTCCAGGAGTTAGCATTGTCTTTCCTTGAAAATGTTTGTTTGGTGGCATCCAGCCACCCTGGGGGAAGAAAGTCCTCACCGAGCGGGAGGGAGGGAGGCTGAGGGAGAGACCCCGGCACAGTGAGGCAGGAAGGGCACCAGCACATCCCATCCCATCCCATCCCATCCCATCCCATCCCATCCCATCCCATCCCATCCCATCCCATCCCATCCCATCCCATCCCATCCCATCCCATCCCATCCCATCCCATCCCTGCCAGGCGGGAGCATTAGCACTTGGACTGCAACTTTTCGGAAACAGGGAGGGAAAACACAGCCAGGCTGCAGCCCCAAGGGTTGGGGAGAGGGGAGGGGGGAGTGACACTTTTCTACCCAGCGCTTTTCCCTGCACCCTCGTGCCATCCCCAGCACCACCAAGACAATTAAGGCTCTCCTGTCATCTTAATGAAGATTTCCAAAAAGATGCGGGAGCTCACAAATGGACAGAAACCCCAGGAGTCCTCAGAGAGCTGAGGCAGAATCTGGCAGGGAAAGCTGAATCCTGCTGAGGATGCACTCTCCTGTGGGAAACTCCAGCTCCAGTGCTGCAGGGGCCTCAGGCTCTTCTCCAGCTCGCCCCCACCCTGGGAGGGTCGGGACCAGGCAGGAGTGGGAAAAGCCTCTCAGAGTGCTCAAAACCTGGCAAACTGGGCTTGGATGGGTGCTGCCGGCAGCTCCATGTCCCTCACAGACCATTGCAGGACACATGGCAAGAAAGAGGGGTTCCATTTCCCATCTGAGGAATTTTATTGAGGAGAGGGTGGCAGAAATACTAATTTTAAACTGTTTTAAACTCCAAAGGCTGCTTTGGAGGTTGTTAGGATGCCCATTTCCATGGCTTGCCAGCCTGGTGTGCTCCTAAACCATTAACATAAAAGAGATATTCAGCAGAGAGTACTCCTGAAAAGCTGTTTTCTATCTCCTTTGGACACACCACGAAGACAGGGATATTTTACATCCTAAACCTTTGGCATTCAGAAATTCTATTAAACTCTTATCTGCAGGCAGCAGGCCTGGTGCTACACTGCATCTCCATTGTTCTGCACCCGCGATAGAATCAAAGGGAGGGCTGGGTGGACTCGGCTCCCCTCCGCTCACAATGCTGCCTGCTCCTCTCCACCGCTGTTTCATTTAGAGCCCTAATGCTAAAACTTGAGAAACAAAAGCACAATAGATTCGGCTGGGAGGCAGCAGGGAAGTGTGTTTACTTGCGTGTGCTCCCCCATAAACTGGAGCACACGCAGCCTGCATGGATATGAGCACACACATGTGCCTCTCCGAGCGTTAAGAGACGGATTTTATTACTGCTGCTGTTGCATTTATTAACACGCCACGCACCTACGAGCCCTAAGGCAGCTGACAGCTCTGATACCACCCGGCTGAGCTCTGGGCTGCCAGAGGGTGTTTGGCTTTTCTTTGTTCCCAAACTCGCCAGACTTCCCTCTGCTCTCCTCCCAAAATGCTGCAAAGAAGCGGCGCCTTCCCCGGAGTTTCGCACTGCTACCAACTTCACCAGCGGCAGGAATTCCCACCTCGCAGCCCCCAAATCCCTTCCCACCCACAGGAAATCCCCGTCTCAGGCCTAAAGCCCCCCACCCCACGCTGGAGGAGCCCTCGGGGGAACGCGAGGCCACGCGTGGGCTCGGGGCGGCAGCGGGTCAGCACCACGGACAGCTCCGCCCGCTCCCTCCGGCGCAGTTTCGCCCTTTTGAAGCATTTTCCAGCCATTTTAAAAAAGTATTTCTCCCACACGCACTCCCTAAACCTCTCCAGAGTCACTCCACCGCTGTTTGCAGGGAGGAGATAATTATCGTGCGTTTTCAGGTCTCAAAGAGCCGTCGCTTCCCTGAAGGGAGCCGTGCAGCTGAGAGGTCTGAAATGAATGTTCACGTATTTTCACCTTCAGGGGGTTTAAAACGGGGGCTCAGAGAGTCCCTGCCCGCAGGGCGCTTGCAGAGCTGAACCCAGAGAGGATTTTTTAAAGCAGATTCCCTTCACACCCCTCCCCTGCTCTCTGTGCCATTTTTTTCTCCCTCGTGTTTTCAGATCAAGCTCTTCAAGTTTGAAATTATTTAAAATAAAACTCCATTTGCTTGTGTAAACACAGCCATAAACCCACCGCACTGTGTTCCATTGGCTTCTTTGAGCCTGTTTCAAAGAAAATTAGATCTCAAACTTTACGCATTTGTAATTGGCACCAACTTCTCCGGTTACCAGCTGGGGGTGAAAGATTTTTTTTTTCCTTGTTTCTTTCTGAAAGCTTCTATGCAGATGGGCTGGCTGCCTTAATGCCTCAGACTACAATTAGTGCTGTTGTATGCCGAATAGAAATGGCCAGCATTAATATTGTATATGGAACAGCTGAAGGGTTGCGAAGAAACCTGCCCACTACAGGCCCCTGGCAGATGGAACAACATGCACAGGCACAAAAAAACTTTTAATAACCCTTTGCTCGCTCTCCAGCTCGCCCCTGCGCTCCGATTTGGGCGGGTCCTTCCCGAAGAGGCATTGCCTTTGTCTAAGCCAAATCTAGAGCTCTTTTCTCCCTCAAGAACAACAATTGGAGCAATCACCATCTTTTGCAAAAGGCACCTCGCATTATCCCAAAACTTCCTCCTTTGTGCCTCGGTTAATGCAGGCGCTGAAACGCACACCCAGCTGAACGGGCACGAACTAACTTTTTATTTAATAACATCGCCCTCGCCCCTTTATTATCCAGCAATGTGCAAGAGGGGTGGAAAAAGAGTCCAGAAAGCCGAACCAAACCAACCACCACCACTCTCTCGCCCAGCAGAACTGCGAGCAGAAGCCGCAGAAAACAGGATTTTCTCCTCTCCCTCCCTCCCCTTCGCTCCTCGTCCTTTGTAATTAGGTGAAACCGCGGCAGCGGGGACAAAGCCCCGCCGGTGTCTCGGAGCAGCAGCGCCGGGGGCCGCGCAGCCCCCGCACCTGAGCCCGGAGCGCAGCGAGGAGGGGCGGGGTGGCACCGGCACCTCGCTCGCGAAACGCTAACAGGGAGATTGCACCCCCCGAAATACCCTCGGGAACCTCCTTTTAACCCCTAACTGGGGGGAAATACCATAAAACAAGGACAGTTTGCGGGTCCGTATTCCCCCGCCCCCGGCGACCGAGCCTCTTTGGCAAGGCGTGACTTAGGCAGAATTGAGAAACTCAAGTGTTTTAGGGGAGAAACGAGGGAGACACACTAAGGAATATCCTCCCTACACTCCCACCGCAACCCCCGCATCCGCCGGCGAACGGCTACGAACCGAGGAAAGTCCCGCAGAGCTTCATCCTTGCCGGGTGGCGGTGGCTGCCTGGCCCGGGGTGGCGGGGGGAGCGGGCGCGGAGCCGCCCGGGGTTACTCCATCATCCCTGGGAAAAGTTCCCGTCCGGAGCAAAAACTTATGGGCTGCGGCGGCCAATGGGGCCGCGCCGCAAAATCCTCGCAGCGCACTCGGCGGCCAATCCGGTCCCCCCCGCCCCGGGGATCGCAGCCCCCTCCCGGCCCCCCTTCCGGGCTGGCAGCGGGGGGAGCAGGGGAAGGGGACCCGTCCTCCCCAGCGGGCGGGGGCTCCGTGCATCCCTCCTGCCGCTGATGAGGGGAGAGGAGAAGTGACAGCACATCCCAGTGCAGGGGGTGGTGGGGCAGACACACAACCCCGGGTGGAGCATCCCCAGAGAACCCAGGCATGGAATGGTTTGGGTTGGAAGGGATGTTAAAGATAATCTCATTCCAGCCCCTGCCACAGGCAGGGACACCTTCCATCATCCCAGGTTGTTCTGAGCTCTGTCCACCCTGACCTTGGACACTTCCAGGGATGGGGCAGCCACAGCTTCTCTGGACAGCCTGTGCTCACCTGAGCCCCCAGCTGACCCTGTGGACAGGGACAGAGGCCACTGCCCTGAGGGCAGTCCACAGGCTGGCAGGGCTCTGGACAGCCCAGTCACTGCACTCTCACATGCCCAAAACAATTTAGAAATGCAGGAGTCTAATGATGGTCACATCCAGCTTGTTGGATGCTTTGGTCGAGTCCAGGGTGTACTGGGGAAGGGAAAGGGGGAATTGGTTCTGAGAGAGATCCAAAATGGAAGAGGATGTCCCCCTGCCTCAAAGGACAGATGGCAACATTGGACTGAACTGATCCCAGCTGGAGAAAACTGGATACAGGCCAGCAAGCAATACTCTCATTGGCCTCCCAGATGGAAAAGCAGGGAAATAGTTACCAGGAAATAATAACAATAATAACAATAACAGTAATAATAATAATAATACTACAACTAACCAGGGATAGCACTGAACTTTGATATTTCATTGGCTTAGAGGGCAAAGTGCTGTCTGTAAGCTGTGGACCCCCTGCTCCCAGCTCATCACCTGAGGTTAAAACAAGGCCAGCTCTTTCCATGGATCAGCCTGGCCTGAAGAGAAGGAAAGTGTCATTTCTGAAAATGAGAGAGAAAAGGGAGTTCCTGGCAAAAATTAATTGTCAGAGTAAAAACTCGGCACCTTCACCTGGATGGGCAAATAAATGCATTTACAAGAAGAGAGCAAAGCTCACCCAGTTTCAGCTCCAGTAATTTGTGGAAGGGAAAGTGGAAAAACCTGAGCTTGGAGGGACAGTTGGCACCAGTAATAAGGAAGATGGGACAAAGCTGATGTTAACTGAAGGAGAATTGAAAGCAATTCATCTCAGCAGGACACGCCTGCATATTTTGATATTTTTTATTTTATCAACATAGTGGGGGATGCAGTTAGAATAAAGGTTGACAAAGTGTGCAGAAAAGGAAGACAACTCACTCTTTGAGGTAAGACACTGGACCAAACTCTTTGTTGAATACATTTAACTCCTTAATTCAGATTTCTTGGCAGGCAGAGGGCTGGAAGAAGGAGCAGGGATGGATAGTTTTGCTGGGTTGGGGCAGGGCAGTGTGAATAGCAAAGTGCACCTTTTCTTTTACACATCCATCATGGTCTTCTGCTGGTCTCAGGGAGGTCTGAGAAAATAACCAGCACAGTAATCATTACCATTGCCATTGGATTGAAAGTCAGGAGTTTAAGTCAAATTAAAAATACAACTGTTGAATAGGGGGAGTTCTTTTGAGATCCTTACTTTTAGAAGGGCCTGGATAAGGCAGTTGGATCCTGCATCCAGGCTGGATATGGTTCAGGAAAGGAGCTGGAGCTGGGCCCCTTGTACAGCGACATCAGCACAGCCCTCCAGCAGAAAGGGGTGTGACACAGCCCCTTTGGGGACTGGCACCTCTTCCCTCTTTGAATTAGCAGCTCTGCCTTTGCAGAATATTCTGTGCTTTATTGTCCCTTCAATCCCCACCTTGGAAGATGAGAGGTGACATTGCAGAGAGCTCTGCGCTTGGAAAATGACTTTCAGAATTACGTTCTGGCAATTTGAAACTTCCGCTCTCTCATCTTCAGCCTCTTGGGGCTTTAATGGGAGACAGCAAAGTGCCTCTTCCTCCTCCCCTCTTTTCTTTTCCTCCCCTGTTCTCCGGCAGCTGCAGCGGCCGGGATTCAGCAAGGTCACTCAACTCCATTGCTTCCTGCATGCAGGAGTTCTCAAATTAAGGGGTGTTGGGAGCAGCCTGTTGAGATGAAACAGCCTTCACTCAGCTCCAGCAAGCAAGGAAACAAAACCCCTTCACAGTGGCTCCAGACTGGCTCACCTTCCCTGAGCATTAGCTGGGGGAAAAAGTAAAGGCATGGAGGAGCAAAAAGCAGGATAAAAAGAGTTCCTTCTTGAACTGCAAAGCTGCTGTCCTTTGTCTAGCAGAGCAAGCCCCAAAGTTTTATCAGAGGTCTTGTGGCTGCAGCTGCCTTGTCCACTCCTAGGTGTTTTCATCAGCATCTCACCCTGTGTGTTGTTTTTTTTTTTCTTTTTTCCCCAAAATTCCTGCTGCTGCCTCCCCTTTCCCCAGTTCAGCAGCGAGGCAGAGTTGGTTCCATCCATCCCCCGGTCTTGGAGCACAGAGCAGAGATGGGAGCTCACCCCTGTGAGCTCTGAGCTTGCCAGCAGTGTGATCCTCTTCCCAGGTGCCACTGGTCTTAGTCCTGTGCTGGCATTAAGGGCAGCAGAAGAGAACACAAATGGGAATGAAGAAGAATCACAGAAACTCCACTGATATCTGGGTGGTTCCTGCTGAGGGGCCTGGGAAGCCATGTGGCTCACACAGAAAAAGACCAAAGGAAATACCGTCCCTTTGTAGTCTGATATCTGTTGATGCACTGCCAGACTGGGGGTGGGTTATTGTTCCATGCGTGCAGTTCTGCATCTGAAATAAAATAATAAAATAAAATCACCAAGATATTTCTCTATGTACCCCAGCACCATTTCACCAACAGCCTAAATATCTCCCCTGGCCAATGGCAGCCCCAGCTTTTCCACAAAGGAGGGGTTAGCTCCAATTATCTGTTGACTGTTTTATTCTGTCTTAAATCCCTTTCATGGCTGCGTGAGGGAAAGCTGGAGAAGCCGTATGCAGATATTGTCAAGCTCAACTTGATAGGTACTGTCAAAACTGCCAGAGTGTGGTGACAATAAACATTTTAGCTGGCTAACAATTTGCTGCAAAAAGGGTTGACCCTGAAATCAAGTTCTGCTGTAATGAACACTTTGTCTCTAAATATTTGCATTTTTGCTGACAAGGTTCACTCTCCAGGAGATTTCCTCCGCCCGTGAACAATCTGCCTGCACACGAGATGCAGGATGGATGCAGTTTCCTGAGCCAGTTTCTTATCTGGCGTGAAGGAAGGATGAGCACGTGCCCAAAATCAGCACAGGCACCATGGATGGGGGATGCCCAGCCGGGGGAGTTCCGGGGTGCTGATCCCCCTCCCCGAGAAAGCCCTTTTCTGTCAGGTTCTGCATGGCAGTGCAACGCTGACAGCCCAGTGCTGGAACCGAGGCTCATCCCTGCTTAACAGATGGGGAAATTGAGGCACGTGGTGATTCTGGATGGTATTTGGACTGTCTTTGCTGAGCTGCAGACAGAGCAGCCAAAAAGTAGGCAGCAGGAGGAGGAGGAGGAGGAGGAGGAGGAGGATGAAGCCATACTGGAACTCTCAGCAACTCCAGTTTGGTGCCCACCTGCTCCATTCCTTCAAGCACATGGAAAGCTGGGGCTGTCCACCCTCAGGAGCTGCTGCACCGAATCTTCCTCCGTCCTCTTCAAGGTGATTTGGCCAAAGTTACACAAAGAGTCTCAGGCAGAGCTAAGCCCCAAGAATCCTCTTAGCCCCAAGGCCAAAAGCCAGGTGGCTCCACGGTGTAAGAGATGAGGCTCAGAGCTCCCTTGCTGCAAAGGATGATGTGTTTGAGGGTTAAATTTCCCAGGATAACTCTGTCTTAGCCACCAAGGTCTGATCACCACCTCAGTTACCATATTTTTGTCTGCTCCCATTAATGATGGGCAAAGTTCTCTGCCTAATTCCCCAGGGACAAGGTGTCCAGCCTGGTTGGGGTGGGGATTTACCTGCTCAGGGCATCTCTGTGGGATAAAAGTCCTCCAGAGCTTACCTGCCCAAGTCAAGAACCTTCTGTGGTCTGGACCATCACAGGGAAAAGCTGCAGAGTTTGATCCCAAGACGCTGCATGTGGGAATGGCTGTTGACAGCAAACAAGTGGGTCAGTGCATGGCCTCAAGTCTCCTGTGTGACATTTGTCCCAAAGTCAAGCCTGGGACAGAGAAATAGCCTGGGTAAGTTGCTGGTTTCTTGCTTAGGACTTCAATATTCCAGCTCCATTGCTAAATTAATCCTTAATATTGGGGGAAAAGTCCCCCACCAGACAGGTTTTCACACAGAAGGAGAGATGAATTTCATTCCTACTCCTGGCACTGATTTTTGGGGAATCAGTGGGAAAAGGCTGTGGGAAAAGGTCTCCATCCATTTTGTCTCTGACACCTGGCTTCTCTCTTTCAAATAAAAGGTGCTCAGAGCATATCCTGCCTCTTACTACAGCTATTAGCTGTGCTCACCAGGCTGGGGCTATGATTGTTTGAGACCCCTAAATTCCTAGACAAGTGCCCAATAAATTGCAATAAAACTTCTCACTGTTGCAGAAAACCGTGGTGGGGGGCAAAGACAAAAAGAATCCTTATAAGGTTTACAAAAAAAGACATAAAGGGGAGGAAAGCCCAGATTATTTTATTTTTATCTCCCTTTCCCCTCCCTGCTGCAAAGAAAGGCAGTCTTCAGCAGCACAGTGTTGTCATTTCGCTGAAGAAAAATTCACAGATTTGGCCAGAGAGGAGTATTTTCTTTTATTTTTTTTTTTCACTGTGTTGATGTCAGAGAGCTGTTGCATTTCTGGCAGTGGCAGTAGCTCTGTGCCTTGGAAGGCAGCCGGGCTCCTGCCTCGATGCTCTCTGGCTCTGTCATCCCACATGGCGCCTCCTCGCTGGGCTCAGCACGGCCCTCACCTCCCAGGGCAGGCTCCTTTGGCCAGGGCAGCACTGGAATGATGAACACTTCAGAGCATCAGCCCTAGCTGGGAAATTTTGGCACCAAAATACAGCAGAGTAGTACAGAATTACTGTGCTGGTGTGAGGGGGCAGAGCTGAACACAGAGTTTTTCATTTAAAATGTTCAGTGAAATGCAAGGTCCTAAATGAGTAAACCAGGCACGAGCCTAATTGATACCAGAGAGAGCACCAATGCCCGCTCTGCCCACAGGAGTGATGCCCCAAAAAACAAAACTTGTTGCAGTTGCCCCTATAAATACCCACAGAGGAAGAGGTGTACCCATATCCTTGAAATTGTCTCCTTATGACCCCTCTCAAGAGCTTTACTCTGGTTTTTTTTCTCATGCTCCTTGTCACAAGGCCTTCCTGGGCTTCTCCCTCTCCTGGTGGACACTCTAAAGTTACTCCTCTTTTTCTTTTCCATTATAAACTCTGGGAGCCATTGGGAAGAAAGTACCCTGGATGAAGACTGTAAGCTGAGTTCTTCCATTCTCCATTGACTACAAAAACACAATTTTCTCCTTTTCCTCCCCTTCATGGTCTCATTCCCTCCTCTCAGGCACAGGAAAATTACCACAGCTCCGAGACACACACCATGAGCCCCTTGCCAGCTGAGCTGTTTCACCCTGTCCTCATCACAACCCGTGCTGGGAAGCCCAGAAAGCACAAGGGAGGGATAATTACCAGTCCCAGCACTGTGATGATAATTAATACCCTGCTAAAAGGAGAGCTTGTCAGGTCAGGGAGCAGAGGGAGGGGTGGGAAAACAAATAGGCAAAAATCAAACCTGAGCAAAGGTTTGCTGTGAGGAAGGGGCCGGGGACAAGGGGCAGGAGGAGCTGTGGGGGGCAGAGCTCCAGGGTGATGGGGATGGTGCCTGGAGAGCCAAGTAGGTGTTTCACCCCCTCAGTGACTGTCAGGGAGCTTTCCCCATGTCACAGGACCCCCTCCCATCCTCCCTTCATCATTAATGGGCTGAGAGCCAGGAAAAGCCTGCAGCCAGCAGTGCTCTAAGCCATCCTGGAGCAGAGTGTACCTCTGGGGAGGTGAGGAGGCTTGGGGGAAGATTCCCCCAGGTTTTGCAGGTTCAGTCCCATAGGGAGGATGAGCCTCCTGTCTTGGGGCTCTCTGCCAGCTCCCAGTGCAGCTCTCTGAATTTAAGATTGACTTCACCATTTGGGGATGTCAGAGTGCACCTTTTAATCGAGGTTGTAGAAGGAGCTATCATAGAAATATAAATAACTCCGTGGGAGCAATGAGAAATCTTGAAACCTAAACTTCATAAATCTAAACTCAATAAATCTGAGCGAAAAAAAAGAATAAGAGAAAGGAGGATGCCAGCCAGAGAAATGTGAGTTTGGAGATCTCCTGCAGGAGAGGCTTCTGGACAGCTTTGTGCAAACAGGTTTGTTCTTTTTTCCCTCAGTCCCAATACCTGAATGATCAGTAAAATTCCTCTGTACATGCAGTGTTTTGGCCCTCTTGCAACAACTGAATTAAACCGAAAGGCAACCCAGAACCATGGCAAGGGGTAGAGAAACAGAGAAGCGCTGGCAAGGGAGAACAATATGTTTCCAGACAAGATTTAAAAAGAAATGTGATGCTAATACGAGTTTGGCGTCACACTGTCATAACACCATCAAAATGACATGCTGCCACCACTAATACGACTGTTTTGGGAATATGCAACATGAACAAAAAAGCAATTTGCTCAGAAACAAACTGGGATGAGTCTATACTGTAAGAAAACAGAGAAATGCCGCAATCCAAGGGAGGACCAGACAAATGCTCTGTGATTTCTGGTAGCTGTGGCACAGGCAGGGACCAGAATGTCTGAACAGAACTCGCTCCTTGTTTTCCACAGCCTCTCAGCCTTTGCTGGGATAATCTCCGCATAAGAGAGAAACAGTTTAAGGACAGCTGTTCTGACATTAATTAAAGCACCCCACAGTTCTTTCCTAATAAAATCACTTTTCTTCTTAGGTCTTCTTGCCCAATTTGTTTTAATACCTGTCCCTAATTAAGTCCAGTGAGAGGAATTCACTACTTCAAATGAGTTAAAAACGATGTTCTCAAGGCACCTGCATCTGAAGAAACTTATTTTTGAAGTCCATGAATTAAATTAAGAGGGGACATTTTCAAGCTGATCACTCTCTTTTGATTAGCACAAACGAGCTGCTCCACCAGCGTTAAAAATTGTCGCACTTGCTTTTCGGCTAATTTGGAAAGAGTTCAGCTGTTAGGGTGCTAAATAGTCACATTAAACACTACAGACTCGCAGTGCCTTTAGGCTGAGTCCTTTAAAAAGGAGATTGAGCATCCCATCACCTGAGGATGCCCCTCTCCACGGCTAGCCATGGAAACACGCTGCCCAACAGCGCTGACAGTGACTTGTTGACCAACAAAATTCTGGCACAAGCCCCGTGTATCAGCCATGGCAACCGGGCTGGGAGCGTGGCAATGGCAGCTGCTACGCACAGAACAGCGCTCTTAAAAATATCACGGCTGAAACCCATTAAAGAAAACAAAAATAGAAAATACGCAAGAAAGCGAGGCTGTGTGTGAAACAGATACCGGGAAGGATGCTCGCTACATTTATAGCTAAAGCCTGCCCCAAATTTTCCCGGACTTTTAACCCAATGCTTCTTCACTACGAGCAACCCAAATGTTACTTTTTTTAATCATAAAATGTCAGACTTACTGCCTTTTTTTTTTTTTTTAAACTCTTGCTAATGTGATCAAATTTGAGAGCTGACCTGTATCAGACTAAAAGCAGAGCACTGGTATCTGCTGATCTCCCAGGCTCCTCCAGACCTGGTTTGGAGCGCAGTTTTCTCTCTGTGTCGACCCTTTAACCCCAGCCAGGGTGTGAAGAGAGAGAGCTCATTGCCTTACTCCTCCAGAATAATGTAAATCTGATAGAAAATGTCTCAGAGCCTTTCTGAGGGCATCTTTAATGATCATTTCCTACCTCTTGTCTGCAGTACAAGTGATCAGGCAGTGAGGGGTGATATGCTGGGACAGAGCCTAAGCCCTTTGAAAGCCACCTCACCTCCAGCTGAGCCTTGGGAAAGCCAAAGCCATTCCTGGGGTCAGCCCAGCCAAGCACACAGCTCTGCAGGGAAGCTTTGGGCTCTGCTGTCTCCTTACGTCAGACCCCGCTCCAGGAGCTGGAGAGGTTGCAACCAAGAATTTACTCACGGAAGAATGAAAAACTGCCCTGCTCCGTCTCTTCCTTCCCACCTGCTGGGCTTTATCTCTTAAAACCTAAAATAAGGCAGAAAGATTGGCTCTGAGAGCTTTGACCCATGAGTTGGTTTTCTCATAATTCTAAAAGCTAAGCATTCAAAAAAAGAAAAAAAAAAGAAAGGAAGAAAGAAAGACACCAGCCCAGCCTTTGCCATCCAGGATGAATTCCCTGTGTTCCAGCAGATCTGCACAGTGGTAGGCTGGTTCCTGCTGGAGCTGGGTGTTTGCCATGCATTCCTAGAAAAGCTCTCTGCCACTCCCTGCTACATTAATTCTGAACAACAGAGATGGAATGAAATGTAGGTTTGAAAGCAAGCCACGAGGTAGGGAGCAATATTTAACTTTCCTCTCCCAGAGGTCTTACCTGTCTTGGCAGTGGTTTAAAGACGTTAGTGTGGGATTAAGGGGCTAAATCAGATATTTTATTAGTTACAGGAGCCCTTTTTCCTTGTTAAATAATTGAATGCATGCACTTAAGGCAAAGGTCCAGGCTGGCTGGTGACTCCAGGCCGAGCTCTCACAGAGGATCAGCTGGAGTTGGCAGCACCAGTCTCTCTGTGAAAATATCTGCATTTCCTTTTATCTGGAGTAGACACTGTGTGTTGCTGTGAACATCAATTCCTGGAACATTTCTGACAAGGATTCACATGAGGAGATATAAAGGTTCAGAATTCCTTTAAAGGAAATAATGTTTCTTTTAAATAAGAGCTAAACAGGACCTGAAGTTGTGTCTTCATAAGGGATTTATTTGTTTTCCAAATCTTTGTCCAGGATGAGAACCCAAAGGCCTGATTAGGTTCAGGTTTTCATGAGGCATTGGCCAGTCCAGGAAAAGGAAAAGCTGAGAAATTTGCAGCTTTTTATTAATTTTTCAACTATTCTACAGATTTAATAAATTAAAATACCTCTGCAAATACTTTGAAGCTTTTTCATCTCTGATAACATTTGGTACCTTATCATTTCTAACTGTGCTACAGAGAAAAACACATTATTATGGATTTTGTGGTAGGTCGTCCAATTTATCAACCTAAAAAGATTTCCAAGCAATAGAGGCTTTCTGTGTAAGTTAATATGTCACCGGCCATCTATCACCCAGGGTTTGCTGAGCCTGCATTCCTAATCAATGACTTGACACCTTGAGTTAGTGAACACTTAAAGGTTATATCGGTGCTAAGTGATGTGACCAAAGCATTTCAGGCTCCAGCAGGGGACACCTCGATCCTTCCAGGTGTCCTGCACCTGTGAGCACCACAGCGTCCTCACCCGAGCAAGTCCCACACGAGGGGACACTGAAATACCCCAGGACTCAATGGATGGGGGAAAGCCTCCAATTTCCAGGCTCCATAATTCCATTCTGCCTCCTTCCCCTCTCGCCGGGGCCGGGGCGGAGCTGCCTGTCCTCGCAGGCATCCATCACGTCCCGCCCCGGTGCTGTGCTGGCTTCCTGGCCATCTGCCACGCTCTGGGTGAATGATGACGGCAGATACGGGGTGTTATGGGCTCTGGGAGGCTTCACATCACTAAATAAATGTAATGAATATATATGATTTCATTTCCCCCCTCCGCTAGATGCATTTCCACGCTTTGCTCTTGTTGATGTACTGCGGCTTCGCTCTGTGTAATCCACACGAGCTCCACGTGCCACAGAGCAGAGCTGGGAGATCTGGGAGATCTCAGGTGAGAGAGACCTTGGCACCACACAGCCATGGACATGAGCTGGAAATGTCACATTTCCCACTGCATGCCTGGCCTGAAAGTTACAGGGGATGCAGCTCCAATGCTGCTCCATCCTGTTCCACCTGAGCACCTCAGAGCACGTGAGCTCGTGCTGTGTGGTGCCCGTGTCCTGCAGACCTGGAGACAGGAGAGCAGAGCAAGTGTTTGCAGGCACAGGACAAGTGTTTGCAGGCACAGAGCAGACTCTGGGGAGGGGCAGGGTGCCAGTGGGCAGGCGCTGCCTCCACCTCGGCAGAGGAGACGTGTCTTTCAGGCCGTGACAGATTTAACCCTGTGACCCAGCAAGCAGAGGTCAGAAGGCCCTGACAGCAAACAAATGAGAAATGGCATCTTTCAGAAATTCCTGCAGTAGATTCTTTCCCCTCTGGCTGCTGCATCTCTCCCACCATGCACATCCATGGGGGACAGGTCAGGCAGAGAGACCCTTTCCAACCAGGATGTCTCTTCAGGGCTTTTCAGTGGCTGCTCTTGGTCATATCCTCCCTGCTACAGCCTGAAGTGCTCTTTAAACTTTACGCAGTGTTGGGGCAATGATTTGTAGAACCACCTGCCAGCATCCCCCATCGCTCCTGCTTTGGCTCCTTGCAGCTTCCATTCCTGTGTCTGAAATAAACGAGGTCCATTAAAAAAATCTTTGTCCAGAAGCAGAGACATGGTGAAACTTTGCACATTCTTGTTCATCTCCCTCTGTCAAAGCCCCTTGAGGCCACTTATCTCAGCAAGTTGTTACATGCCCCTGTCCCAAAGTTTGGCTTGGGAGCCCTTAGCATGAGGCAAATCCTTGTTCAAATCCTTGCCACAGGGAAAGAACTGAATCCTTTTCCCCCTAACCCCTCCCATTTGCTTTCTAAAGTGTCACCAGTTACGAGGGGTGAACACATTTAAGTAATTTATTTTATCCACTTATGACAAAGACAGTGAACCATCAGTCAGAAAACATGGAAAGAGATGAATTAACCGAGCGAGTTTTCTTCACTGCTTAATTGTTCCAGAGAGGCAGAGTTCTGGGGATGATGATGAATCATTGTTTAGGAAATATTTCTTCCAAGAAGACGATTTGAAAAAATACATTCATAATTTATTGCAACCTCTTGCTTTGTCAGGGAACGGCAGCCAAAGGCAGAAAGTTCCTCCCTCCCCCGTTCTCCTTCCCTCAGTTCATTATCGCTACAATCTTATCTCCCGTACCCTCTCCTCACCCTTTGAATATTACATCTCCTCCCGCTTGTGTGCGGAGGTGTAGCCGTGTGGGGAGGGGGGGAAGCCGTCAGGGAGGCAGGGGGGGACTGGGGAAAATCGTCACACATTTCAGGCTGGCTCTATTTAAATGAGTTTGGGATTGTGCTTCTCTGGAGCAGATGGCCCTGGAGATAATGATGCCTGAGCAGCGGAGGCTGGAGCCCCTCTCTCCTGTTGCCATGGTAGGCCACGGGGCTGAAATGGATTCTGCTTATTAAATTTGCGAGCTCTTGTGTACTCAGGATGAATGGCGTTCAGTCATAAAGAGGCCCATCCTCCTAATGTGGCTGGATAGTTTTATCTTGGAAAGCCAGGCACTCCAGCTCCGCCAGACGAGGGGCTCATTAACCTATTAACAGCAGCGTGGAGGGGTTCAGCCCACAGGGGCTCGGAGCGGGGTTTTCCAGGAACGTGTCCAATGTCCTGGTGGCATCAAACCCAGCTGGGGGCACTCCACTATCAACTCCAAACTGGGAGAGTTTGGCTCAGCACCGTTTCCAGAGGGGTCACTGTGGGATCTGACACCACAGAGCCCATCAGAGCTCCAGGGCTGCTGTCAGCCCCTGTAGGAATAACCACGAGAGGTTGGGGTTGTCCAGGACAGAAAGGCTCACACAGGGTTACTGCTCATCCCCTGATTTACAACACAACCCCTGCTCCTCAAACCAAGGTTACACTGAAATATGTACAGTGCACCTTGGAGCCACTTGGTAGGACAGAGATCACATTTGGTGATGGAAATTGAAGGAGAAAATGGAAAGATATGAGATTTAGGGAACAAGTTTCTTTTTAAAAATGAATTAAAATGAAATAAAATAAAGAAACAAAAGATCAAAGAAAGGATTTGTGCTTTCTTCTCTGACTTTCCTGTAGGACCAGCCTTGGCTAATGCTCAAAGTGATAATGCTCCTCTGAGAGACTCAAAACACTGCAGATTAAATAGAGCAAGCTGCAATGATTTACCTGAAAAATTATTTCTTTCTACAGAAAACTGTGGGTTTGATTCAAGCAAATATTTATAAATCTGTTCCAGCCATGACAGACAAATCTGGCTATTTCCAGAGCACTGGAAACAGGTGTTTCCTTCCAGTAGCCTTTCCACACAATCCTTTCACCCAGGTTTGCTTCAGATCCCATGGTGAGACTTAAAGAATTACATTTTTTAAACCAGTGTAAAAGCAAGTTTAGTCATTATTTGAAGTGTAGTATCACTAGGAGTTTGTTTTCCACTGCACTCTTCATGTAGAGCCACAACCAATGATTTGGAAGAATGGAAATTTGATATGCAGTGAGACCACGTCTGTTACATTATAATGCTGTTAACTTTGATTAACCAGAGGTTGGTAAAATAGCACTGCACTACATTTAGTTTCATGGCACATTTTTTTACATGTTATTATGCAAATTTTCACATGAGCTTTATTTCAAATGCAACCCATCTCTGTTTTCTTCCCCTGCAATCCTGTATGGCCAACAAAAGCCACCTGCCTGAGCTGTGCTGGGTGATTTCCTTGCTCTGGCAGCATCCACCAACCTTGTGGTATGAAATAATCACATCAAAGGTTGTCAGCACTGGACTTTCTTCCCCAAGACTAACACAGAGGTGAGGACTGTCTGCTTTGGTGCAAGTCTTCCCACTCCAGGAGAAGGGGCCAGAGACCAAACACCTGCAAATACTTCCCTGACCTAGTGATGGGCTTGGTGTGGAGCTGTGAAGCTGCTGGGAGATTTTCTAAGGGAAACATTTTCCCTCCCAGTATTGGATAATGTAGGTTGGAAAGGGAAGAATTCATGGAACAGAAGTTGGTGGTGTAGCTCCTCTTTCTTCCACAAAAGGTAAGCAGGAAGCTTGTCCTTTTTAAACCTAAGAGCAACTTGGCAGGTAGCTCCAGAGCCACACAGAAGGGGCTGGAAATGGTTCCAAAAAGCCTCCTCAGCTTCCAAATCTCTCATCACAACTGTGTAAAAGTGTCATCATTGCACATGGTTGGAGCAAATAATCACCCATAGTGTGGGAAGATCATTCTGGCCTCTGTAAATGAAGTACAAAGTCAAACCCAGTCAAATTCTTGGCATTCAATCCTCCTACTTTCAGGACAGATCTCGAGGTTAATTCTCTTAATGAAATAGCAGAAAAAGAGATGTTCACAAGAGCTGTGTTCTCTTGGCAAAGCCAGCTGAACATTTAGCTTTAACACTGCATTTCTGGGAGTGCTGAGGATCCTGCAGCTGACTTTGATCATCGTGTCTCATCCAGGGACCCTGGACATCCCCCCATCAGCTGCTGGCTACAGCAGCTTCTGCAGCATCGTTAAACTGAGATGATATGAAATACAACCCTCACTCGATATCAGCTCTTTAGAAGGCTCTGCAGATCAGAGGAGTAGAAACCTGCCCAGATTTCCACAGAGCTCTCAAAACAACCCCAGCAATACCGAGCAGAGTCAATTCAAGTTGTAACAGGCTGGTTGGAAGTGCTGCTAAGGTGTTTATGTATTTATTCCTGTCCAGCAGTGTCCCCCAGCAGGTCTCCTGGCCGGGGCTGGCCACCAGAGCCGGGGCTGGGCCGGGGGCCAGGTCCATGGGTGGATCAGGTGTCCGCATGCGTAAGCCTGCCCTGGGCCAGGGAGTGCAGCCTGCAGGACTTATCCAGGGTCACCTTGAGTGGCTCTGTGTGAGCAGAGGCTGCAGCCAGGTCCCTGCATGCCAGGTCTGTGCTCCCAGCCCTGACCCACGGCCCTCTTTGTTCTGAAACCCCCTCTGACAGCGAGGGTGGAGGAGAGGACAGGCAAAACGCTCCTGGGGCAGCTGCCTACAAGTGCAGAGCATAGAAAAGGGATTAGCCCTGTCTTCAAAATGCAAATCCCCCCGACACACGCCAAGCTCACGGCACTCCTGGAGCCGTTTGCCCAGTCCTGACTTACAGCTTTTACACAGACACGAGCTTGCCAACTTAATGTTGGAGGTAGGGACTCCGGTGAATTAAAACGGAGCCTACAAATGAAAAGCTGATTAGCAGATATTAGAAGGATATGGAGATGGAGGGGACACAGCGGTGGAGAAAGGCTCCTGGCCCTCACTTTGGTTTGGAGCACAACCTCCTTCCTGACTTCTGCAGCTACTTTGCCACGTCTTAATCCCCTTGCACAGGGATTAAATGACCCCAGAGGAAAGAGGGGCTTCTATTGAATCTCCACGTCAAAATCCAGCCCCCAGATTATGCAGAACAAGAAGAAATGAGCCACAGCAGGCTCCTTGCTCCCCAGTCACCACCTTAGGCAGGGTGACAGGAACCAGGTGATCTTTAAGGTCCCTTTCAACCCAAACTATTCTATGATTCTATAGCAAGGTGACTGTACTGCAAAATGGTTCTCTATTGCCATTGGGGAAAATTTCAAAGCATTTACGGAGAACTGTGACTGAGAGGATTTCATGTGTTCTGGACATGCAGGAGCTGCCAAGCAGAGCACCTGGAAAATATGCTCAAGCAGCAAGAAAGCTACATTTTAGCCCTGGCCTTCATATTCCTATCCTGCAATCAGCATTTACACACATTTCCCTAAACTGGACGCTCATTAAACTGGGACACTTGCATTGCCAGGCCTCACTACCCCAAACAGACTAAGCCGCTGCAAAGGGTGGTCTTGGCCCATCTAGCAGGAGTCAGGGTGGTCACTAAAGAGCCCCCCAAAAGCCACAGCAGTCCCAGCAGTGGACACAAAGACAAACAACAGAAGAAAATCCCTTTTTCTGCTCCAACAGAACTTCAAATGGACCAACAGGACAGCTGTGGGTTTTGGGAAGGGAAAGACTTGGTGATTTCTCACCAGCATTATTCATTCCAGTTCTCTCTCCATCATATCTTGATGAAGCACTGCTCAGGAGAGGCTGCCACAAGCTGGGCACAGGAATCCTCGTGTGCGTGGGCTGGCGTCAGCACAGGGAACTGCAGGAGCAAGCAGGAGATGCTGGAAGAGGTGATCAAAGATCCCTGTGAATACCCTGACAGTCAGTTTTACGCCTTAGGATTTTTGCAGTAAACAGGGAAAAGCCACTTTAGAAACACTGGCAAAGGCAAGTTTAAAACACAGGATGAAGATTGGTCTTTTCCCTTCTTTACCAAACAACCGATTTGGGACCTGAGATTCTCTTGCTTGTGAATGTTTCTTGTGCCTTCCCAAAGTGGGACATACCCACAAGCAATTTTATAAATTGAAGACAAACACTTCAGTCACGAAGCCAGCTTAACTTCACAGGCAAAACAAGAACAGCATTAACCCAGCATTCTTGAAGTAACATTTTAGTTTTTCTGTTAAAAAATAAATTACTGACTGCGGGAGGAAGAAAGGAATCATTTTGCTGTGATAATTGCAAAGCACACAAAAAAGGTAATTTTTTGCCTGACTTACATTCAGAGATGTCTCAGCGTTTACCAAACAGTCTTGGTTACCAACAGAAAGAAAGCACTGAAATATGCAAATATTTAAAAACTAGCAAGCAAATCCCTGGAGAAGAAGGAACAAAAAAGAAGTGGGGGAAGGGGTGCCAGTGAATACAGAGATGTCACAGGCTGGGAGCTGCTTTTCTGAAGCCTCTTGGAAGTTCTCACCAGGGACAGCCCAGGGAAGCAACGGCATGAGGACATCCTCAAGGTCCAGCTCTCAAGCACACTTGAACCTCAAAAGCAAACTGTGCAGGCTGTGATGTTTGCAGCAGCTTCAGCCTGCCCTCACACACACTCAGAGCAGGATATTTAAATGTTCTCTGGGCTCCCTTAGTGGCACTACAAAGCAGGGACAGCTCTTTCCCAGCCTGGATGAGGATTGGATATTCCAGCTCATTTTTACACTGGCAGATATTGAAGATTACATTGCCAATTATGAGACCTGGAGATTTCACCTTCTTAATCAAATCAAGACCTGTATTCCAGACCTTTCACCCCAGAAACTTTGCTTGCCCTTGGTGGGAGGGTCTGTATAAAGTGACTGGTCACCCTCAGCCCAAGGAAGGACCCTCTGTGACACGGCCTTGCTCAGGGCAAGCAGCTGGGTGGGGTTTTTCCCACTTTCCTTACAATTGCCTGTAGTGTCTGCCAGTTACACCAAAGTGTTCCCATTTCTAACATGCTTTATTGGCACCTGAGCTTTTGTTCTGTTCTGACTTGCATTGGAAATGACCATAAAATGGGCCACGTTTGGGCTTAAAAGGTAGCAAACCTGGGCAGGCTTCAAGTTCAAAAGAGGCAGAAGGAAAGATTCCTTTGCGAATCATTTGTAGAGCTGGGACAGCAGCTCCTTGCTTGAGAACCCAGAAAACAACTACAGAAATTCACGGAAGAAAATACCCTTCCAAAACAACCTCGAGCCTAAAGCAGGGTTTTTCTGGAGCCCCAAATCGCTCTGTTCAGGTGAAGGGTTTCCCCCTGCTGTTCCGAGCTGCACAGCCGGTCCCTACAGGGAGCGCTTAGAGGATCTGCGAACCCGGGCGCATCTCTCTGTCCCTCCCTCCCTGTCGGGGTGTCCCCTCGCTGTCCCCTCGATGTCCCCTCGGTGCCGGTGACACCGGGGAGCCCCGGCAGGGTCGGTGGGTGGCAGGGGCTGGCCCGTGCGAACCCCCAGCCGCCGGGGACATTTTCTTCCCTGCGCGCTGACACGGCTCCGCTTTTGTTTCCTGAGTAAATAGAAAAGCCACGGTGGCAGGAAGGAGAAAGGCAAGGCAGGGCTCGGCAAGCAGCGCCTGTTTACAATGACAAAGGGCTCTGCCACACTTAGGGGAGGAAATTTTCCTTCCAGACTTCAGGGCTCATTAAGTGAGTGGGCATAGCTAATAGGCTTTGTGTGCGGACGGCCCCAGCCTTGCAAGGTCCAGCTGTCACTGGGGCGAATGTCAAAAATAACAGCGGGCTCAGCCATTCTCCACCCCGCTCGGGCTTTAAAATTTATCTTTAAAAGGGGGAGGAGCAGGCAATGAAAAGTAGCAAGCAATTAATGGGAGACAAAAGCAAATGGACCCGCCGGGGCTGATTGAGGGAGGGGGGTAAAGTCCCCCAGAGCTTGGCTGGAGGGTCGGTGGGGAAGAAATAGAAAAGCTGAAGAACCCTCCTGACAAGCAGAAACTCCGTGCACGGGGCAGGGCTGGGAGGATGCTCAGGAATTGAGGGTTCCTCTCCCGGCCGGGCAGATGCTGGCGTCTCCCTGCCACGCGTCTTCGCTGCCCGAAACCTCCCTCGCAGATGGTGACTCCGCAACAGCGAGCACATGTCTTCCCTCGGATAATCCCGGGGTCAGGCTCCTCCCAAGTTTGGTCTCTCACCGCCAGCGGAAAGCTGACAAAATTATGCAGAAATAAATATGCTTCCATGTTTAACTTTTCTCTTTCACCCCATCCGATCTCAGCCTGCCCTGAGATAATATTTGCATGCGGTTGGTTTATCCCCCTGTCAGCTCCGTCTGGAGGGAGACGCACAAATGGCTCGTTTGAGGGTATTTGTGATTCATGTGATGCATCAACGGAAGAAAAAAAAAAAAAAGGATTTAAAATCTCCAGAACTTTTAATAGCTTACAGAGTCTTGGCACCCACAGTCCCATGGAAGGTGCCTACTGTATTTTTAGCTGACCTCGAGCTGACTTTGATTTCAGGCAGCAACCTCCCACACTGCAGAGCTTTCCTTTGTTTTGCTTTACCTTACTGCAAACTGAGTCACCCACGTTTTTAAAGCACAAGGGTACACCCCTTCACTTTCCCTACTGAAAACTGCTTTTCCATGGCTCCTGCAGCTATTGGGTCCCTGCACCAGGGCGAGATTGTGCTGGACCAGCCTGAACTCATGACATTTGCACAGGGCTTTGCTACTTCTGGGTAGAAGACATGAGCTATGAGCAGTGGGTTCTGTCTATCAGACAATTTAGGGGTCAAACTATGGTTTTCAGACCAAAAAGTTCTATAGTTGTGCAACTCCTCTTGATCCCATGTCTGAAAAATGGTCTTCTTGAAACAAAGGCACTTGCACTTGGCCTTAGCACAAGGGTTTAACCAAAAGGTTTAACATCATTTCTCTTTTTGGCAATAAAAGTTCAACCCACAGCACTCCCAGCACTGCAGCAGTACAGGCTGGGCCTTTCCTACCTCCAGGACCAGGAAGAGCTGCAGGTTGCTGGGAAGGGCTGGGATAACCTCACAGTGCTGTGAGGAAACACTCCCAGAGGAATTCAGGACACCTACTCCAGAGCCAGACAGCCTTGCAGAGGAGGTGCTGACACATCTGATTACATTCTGATCTTAAACAACAGTAGCACACCTTTCCCATTCCCCATTGCATTCCCTGTTTTCTCATGTAAAGATACGCTGTGATCAAAGACAAAGAAAACTCTTTGGAAGTTTTGGGTTAGTTTGAGCCTCAAAATATGGCCACAGAAGAGGTGAATCATGCCTGGAAATCCTTGAGGGTGCCTGAGAACAGCACAGAAATTTTGCCTGAATGAGTCACGCTGGGGAGAGCTTGAGCTCTCAAAAGACGCAACAATACACCTTGATGGGAAGGAAGCAAAGAGAGGGAGCCTACTCCAAACACATCTGCTCAGATCCAGGGTTCAGCTTGTTGCACTTGTATGGGGAAATCTGTGCAAACAAACAGTTATTGAATGGGTCAACTGAGCAGAGCGGCTGAAGGAGCCGAACAATGGCATGGTTTATTCACTTAATGTATGCCAAGGCCATTCAGCAGGCAAGCACCTCTCGAGGAGCCACGTGACAAACAGACTCAATTTGCTGTTTGCAGAGGTCGTGAGTTTGGGGTGCCACTGACAGTATTTGTTAATGGCAGTGGCAAGGACAGCGAGGGAGCGGCCCCGTTTCCAGCACCTCCACCGCGTTGGGGTTTTGTTCTCTTAAATGGTGCGGTGGGAGGAGAGGGGTTTTCTGAGCTCCTCACTGAAATGTGATGCTTGTATCTCCTTTTTTTTTTACCTCTCTGAGCCCTTTGGGAAGCTTGAGAAGACAATGTGTGGTGCTGCACAATGCCATGTGTCCCTCTGTCACCAGTGTTGTGTCAGGTGGGATTTGGAGTCCAGCAGCAAAGGCAACACGGAGCCATCGGCATCTGGGGAAGAGAACATGAAAAGCAGGGCATGAATTCAGTTTCATTCATAGTCAGCCTCGGCCTTCTGGGTGCTGCAAAACACTCAGAGATTCAGCTGTACAAACAGTGGGTTTGACAAATTCATCCTCCCCTTCTGCCCAAGGATCCTTCATGGCCACTCACAGCTTCCCTGCATTTATTTGCTATTCAAACAGATTTGATGGATAACTTTTCTTTCAAGTAAAGCGAGTTGATGGACCATGGCAGTCTCCAGTTGGAGTCTCTCTGCTGAGTGGAGGTGAAGGGATCACAGGCTGCAGTCGATCCCTGCTTGTTGGTGGAGGGTTTGCCCAATTCTCCTTAACTTGTAAAATCCACTGCTGGTGGTGAATGAACACCTTTAACACAGGATGGGAGTTAAGGAGCAAGGGTGGTGGGACAGGGTTTGACACCATTTGCACAGTCAGGAGGGGTTTGCTCTGGGTGAGACAGCACAGGTCACCCAGAGCAGTCAGACAGCTGGTGAGCAGCATCTAAACACCTCTTTGAGGTATTACTGCAGATTTTCAGCACAAGACAACAGCAGGGACATACAGGAGAACAGGCTGATGAAGAAGGGAAGAGGAGGAACAAGAGAAGTGTCAGGAGAGGGAGAAAGGATAAACAGACAGGGCAGGATGGTGCTGCACTGGGGAGAACACCCTGCACCCCAGGCTTGCCGGGCTGGAGCTGGGCCAGCCTGGCTGATGGGCCCCGGTCTGCCTGAAGAAGATGAAGGTTTGGGGGGCACATATTGTGTAGCCTCACCTCTCTTCCCACACCCAAGGTCCCCTTCCCCCTCAGGCCGGGACTGGCAGGATTTCCTACGCATCTGTATGCAAATCACAGGCTGACGCACCGGGAGAGGCACTTTGTTCTGAGCATCCCCGGCACAGCTGCTCCGCTTCCCGGGCCAGACACACCGATAAAAGCACGGCACAAACTTAGGCAAAGGCCCCGTTCCACAGCCCGGGTCTGCCATGAAGTGTTGAGGGGTCCTGGATAGGCACAGGGGAAAATCAGCCTGCCTTGATAAAGTATCAGGACGGGTCTTTGGGAAAGCAGAAAGTAAAGAAGGACAGCGCCTTGTTAGAGGTCCAAACCAGAGTAATTTTTGTATTGATGCGGCTCCTCATGTCCAGCACAGTGCCTGGCTGGGAAACAGTCTGCTCCCAGGCTGGAAGAAAATTTCTTGCAGCTGAGACTTGGTGGCAGAGCTTCAGTTCCCTCCAGCCCCAGAGACAAAAAGCACAGCCCCCCCCACCCTCTAAACACGATACCTTTGGATTTCTTCAATGTCTCAGCCAAACCACTCCTCCTTCTCCCTTCTCTTTGGAATTTTTTTTTTTTTTTTTTAGTTAGAAACCCATCATATTCTGGAGGGGGGAAACGCAACAGTGTCTATTGTCTCAAAAACCTGTTTATTTTCAGCAAGAAGAATTTACAGGGCCCCCGTGAGTTCCCAGCCATCTCTGCAAACAGAGAAACCTGAAACACTCTGGGAGGTGATTTTTCAATTGACCGAGACAGGAGCACTAGAAATCGCTGCTGATGCTAAAATGAGCCGTTGCTCCCCAAAACAGAGACCAAGGTTTGAGCTGCTGGCCCTGAGGAGTTGTGTGCGGTGACTGATGGGATGGGCAAACCTGGACAGCCACCACCTCTCTTTCTCACTATGGGAAATTACAGCAAATATTGGGGGGGCAATGGGAAATATCCCATTAAGGTGTGTGGTGCTTACAGGGTATGCAAAAAAACACCCAAAGGTGGCTTTTAACCAGCATCAGGTTTATGGTTTGGCTCCATTTGTGGCCAGGGTGACCAACCTGTGTGCAAACCCCTCGTGTTTCTCTGGTGTATCTTCCACCCCAGTTGTCATCTGCAACTCAAACAGCCGGTGCCTCGGGGGATCTGTTTATTTTCTTCTTTCTGCTGGACGAGATTCTCTGGCTCAACACTTTATAAAAGCAGATTTTATTTTTCCCTTCATCCCATGCGACACAGATGCAAATGGGGAACAGTAGGATGCCAGCTTATCTTTTATTTGTGCTTTTAGGTTATAATTGCAGTCTGAATCACTGACTTTTAAGTTACGCTACATTCTGCCTCAGCAGAGAAAGGGAGACGAGCGGAAACAGGGAATGATCCCTTGAAGTTCAGTAACACCAAGCAGCTTTGCTTTCATACAAAAGGCATTTGCAAGTGTTCCTCCCATTCGTTAGAGGCACAAACTATTGCCATGATGAAATAATAAAGAGAGTTAATTGAGATGGGGGGCCGGGGGGAGGGGGGGATCCAACAAGAGAGGCTGCTTCGGTTCCTGTGTGACCATTGTGCTCACGGTCGTGGTATCCATTTTGTAGCTCTGATTTTGGGGAGTTCAGAGTGTTTTACCTCACCCCAAAAATCAGCATTTCGGTGGGCTGCCAAGCTGAGCTCTCCAGCCACACGAAGCCCATCTCGTGGTGCATCCCTGCGCAGAGCTGGTGAGGGAATGTCACCACTGCCTGTCTGCTGTCACCACACCCCGTGGCACTCCCAACCTGCACTAACACCTTCCGCAGGAGCCGGGGCTGCCGGCCCCGCACGGCCGCAGACAGGGCAGGCAATAAGGCAATACTTTATTCAATAAATTAATAAATAAATTATTTATTAAATAAATGCTCGGGCAGCGTGCAAGACACCTGGAGAGCCCGGCCATCCGCTCCCTCCTCCTCGCCCTCCGCAGGGATGGAGAGTGTGAAGTTATAAATCCCCCAGCAACACGGGCTTAGCCATGGAAAGGGTATTTGCACTCAATGCTGAGTCCTAATTTCCTTTTGAAGGCTCTACATGTTTGATTAGCCAACTTCAGCAGCCCCATAGCATCAGGTCAGGGTAATTAGAGACCTTGTGTTAATGGGTAAACAATGACTCAAAAGCCTAATTGACACTTCCAAGCCCGTGCCTGTTGCTAATTGCCAGAGCCAGCCCCACGGCCCCAGCGCTAACCCATGTTAAACCCTCCCAGTGAATGCGAGTGATCCCCTGTGTTGGCAAGAGCAATCCCCTGTGCGGGAAATCTGCGGCAGCGGGGCAGGGGAGGGAACGCGCGGGGCTGGGATGGGCTCTGGGCACGGGGAGTGTTGGAATGGGTGCTCCGTGCCCTCCTCCCGGCCGAGGGTCTGTCTGTCTGTCCCCAGGCTCCCGGGCAGACAATGCTGCCCTGCGCGCCCCCGGCAATGACCCCGCGGGACCACCCTGCTGGAGGGCAGGGCGGGCACACACCGCTCCGGCAGCCTCTCAATCTTCCCCGGACAAAGCCTGTCTGCGGCAGCGGGTCCTGCGGAGGCCGCCGGGGCAGGGCAGGCTGGTGGGAAGTGTCAGGGCTGGGTCGCACTGCAGAGAGCCCTGCAGGAGCAGCGGGGGTGAAAGGGCAGCGCTCCCTTCCCACCAGCCGCCCCCCGCCCCGCCTCGGCTCGCTCCCCCTGCCCTTTGCTCCTCTGTCTCGCTGCTCCCCCAGCCTGGCCTTGGAACGAGGGAAATCCCTGCACAATTCATGGAGGATTTCTCTCCCAGATAATTTAGGGACACAGCATCTGCTGGACACGGGGTGTACACTGGACTTAAACTCAGCCTTCACACCCCTAGCCTTGCTCATAGTAAATTAGGATGTTATTCAGGCAGTTGGACTAGATGATCATTGAAGGTCCATTTCAACTGAAATATTCTATTCTATTCTATTCTATTCTATTCTATTCTATTCTATTCTATTCTATTCTATTCTATTCTATTCTATTCTATTCTATTCTATTCTATTCTATTCCATTCCATTCCATTCCATTCCATTCCATTTAATTTTTTTGCCTAAAAATAACCTCCAAAAGAACTAAAAGTGCCTCTTTGTCTGATCCCAGTTGCAGATCTAGTGCAGTTCATCCAGGCAAACTGCACTGACAAGCTCAGCCCAAGGATCATGCCTCATCCCATGGGAGCTCAGCCTCGGCTAGGGTGTGATGGAAACACCAAATCAACCTTCATTTCTTCCCTCTGCACGCAGCAGGGGCTGAAATCTGTCTCATCAAGTAAAGCCTTCCTTAAATTAGGTTGATATTATGGACTTAAGAAGCTCCTGGTGACAGGATCGACACAGACAGGCTAAAACAAACACCTGAGCTGAAAGCAGAGGTGCAGGCACAAGACAGCAAGTCATAAGAGCTTTGAAATGCCCCCCAGCTCACAGCTTGGGTGTCCTGGTGAGAGACATCCCTGCGGCTCTGCCTTTGCACAAAGGAGAATCAGAGATTGGAAGTGGGAAATGGGTGTTTCCTTCATCTCAAAAAGAGACAAACCCCCCCTCACCAGAAAACGCCACCCCCTCAACATATTTGCCAGCCAAAATCTGCTCCAGCCCAGTTGATTTCCCATCCACGTATCCATCTCTAATAATGAAAATTAATCGTGAAAATTAATTTTGAGGCATGCCGGCATTGGCATGCCCTGGTGCCTGGGTGAGGGCAGCACCACTTCAGGCTGCACGCCCGGTCGCAGCCCTTGTCCCTGCACCAGAGCTGTCCCCAGCCCCACGTGTCCCCATCCCAGGCTCCAGAGTCCCCAGGGAGTGTCCGGGTGCAAGGGAGCATCGGGCACAGAGCAGATGCATACTTGTATATGAGACTCACTAATGGCCTTTCAGGTACAACATTATTATTTTCCTCTAATGGCTGCTTTTCTCTTTCTTCCTTGCTGGCTCATAAAAGGCACATCATAACTACAGAGGGAGGGGAGGAAAAAAAAAAAAGGCAAAAGCTTTGCAAATTATAGCAATCAGAGAGCCTGGACCATTAGCAGCATCTGGGACTGCATTTTACATAACAGTGGACACTTTCTTTGAAACAATTACAGCTAATAATGAATTAGGATTGACTGGGCTGTAAACGTTTCAAATTGCAATTCAGAGACTGTCACTCCTCACCATCCCCTTCTCGCTGGAAAAAGCCCTCTTAATACTCGGTACTCCATGAGGATCTTGGGAGGAGATGAGGTTCTCCGTGGCCACCAGTGCAAAGTCCTGTGCTGTGGTCCATCCTGAGCTCTGATGGATTTGGGATCTTGCCTCCAAATGGAGATGCTTCAGGGAAGAGTTAACAGTGTAAATGGATGTATCAGGGTGGATTGTCCTGGTCTCCTTTAACTATTCCCAATTTAAGGGTGGATCGGCAGGCTGCCCTTTTCTGCCAAGGAACAGCTTTCCAAAGGGATGAGGGGACAGCTCCTCCCTGAGCCACACTGAGGAGTTGCTGTGGCCCATGGGGTGTCCTGTGGGCAGCTGCCCCAGCCCCGGTGAGCCCAGTGCTTCTCTGGCTCTGCAGCTCAGTCTATTCCCATATTTCTGTCCCATATTGTGGGGTCTGGGGCTCAACCCTCACATGTACCACAGCTGAGACTCTACCCTGGAGGTGCCTCAAAATCCATCACAGGCTGGGGCCTTTCCTGCCTCATCTGGGTCAGTGAGAGCCTCCAGTTGTTGAGAATTTTAAAAGTGTGAGAGTTTAATACAAACCAGAAAAGTTATTTGAGAATATGAACTGTTCTCACCTTGTTTCGGGGGGTTGCACTGGCTCTGCAACACTTGGGAACACTCCATTACCCCCCAGGACAGGAGCCACTCCTGGGCCAAGAAGTCCCTGTGCCCCCCATGTAGCTCCAGACCCCCCAGACAGAGCAAGGACAGAGCTGGGGGGTCACTGGGGCTCAGTCCCCCACCAGGGCCAGCACAGCCCCTCCAGCTGGGCTGTGTCTGCATGCTCCACCTCTGGCTGCAGCTGCCTCAACAACACAGGTACCCGAAGAGAAAGTGAAGAGAAAGGCATCAATCCCTTCCCTTTTGCTGGAATAAAACCCTTCCTTTAAAAGGCAGCAAATATAGAGGGGGAGATTGAGAGGAGGGAACACTCGGGGCCCTCTGTGGGAGCGCAGATGTGCTGTAAATGGGGCGCTCTCTGCCCGCTCAAAGCCCCCTTCTCTCCCCAGCTGGCAGGCCCTAAAAGGCCACTTGTTCTGCAAGTTGGCTGCAGTCTCACCCATCGTGTCACCTCAGGTCTCAAGGATCATTCACACAGGCTGATGCTCATCCCCGTTCCCAGGAGGGTCACCAGTCACACACTGAAGCAGAGGGGACGTGAAGAGACAACGAGGATCACAAATCTCCCCCAACCCCAGCTCTTCCCAGGGGAAAAGCAGCATATTCAAAGATGAAGGGAGGCAGAATCAACCTTAAGCAAAAGCAACCCCACGCTCCTGTGTCTGACACACCCTGAGGAGCAGTTTTGTGTCTGTTCCTTGATGACATTTGAGTTTTGAAATGCTCAGCAAGATGCTCCAGTGCCAGTAAGCCACAGACCATGGCTTCCACCTCTTGCACCCCGGGCACACCTCTCCTTCCACCCAAACCTGCCAGGTTTCATTAACAGCATCTCTTTCCCGTCTTTGGGAAACATGAAGCCTGGCACTAAGCATGCCTGGCAAATGGCTGCCTGTTTTACAGAGATGGCTCACACCAGCCTTAAAACTCTAATTATAGAAGAATAACAAGGCTCTAAAGCTCAGAAGCACTTAGATATTATTTCAAGCCAACCAACGAGGAAGTTACAGCTGCTGTAATTAAACATGACACGGAGAAGTCAAGCATTAAACGCAGGTTCATTAAGAAAGCGCAGGGACTCGGTGATCCATAAAGGCAGGACCTTGTAGTTGTGGGCCAGCTGGGGAGAAATTCAGAGAGGGGAAGTCTCACCCATCTATCTCGAAAAAGCAGCACCAAAGCTGCTAATTGTGTCTGCATGATGATAACGAGCCACTGGCAGGACTTTCTGGAGGACAGCTCAGTTGCTGGCTGTGGTTGGGTTCCCAGGCCACCACCCCGTGCTGGGACACCAGCCAGGCACTGTGTGGGGTCAGCCCCCATCCCCACAGCACCCAGAGCTTCCCTTGCACCTCTGTGGATGAGCTCTTACACCTACATGTGAAAAGAGGGTGGAGAAGGTGGGATCCTGCCTTGTCCTTCCTGGTTCCCTCCCAGCTTCCATCCCCTCAGGGTTCCACGCTCCAGGTACCCTCAGTCTCTCCTAGGAGCCTGCAAATGAACCTGCAGTAATTAAGCAGCTCTCTGAGCTGGTTCCTCAAATCCTGGAGAAACTGGAGTGAAGCATCCCAGGCAGGGATCATCTCAGGGAGCTTTGGAGGAGCAGGGATGGGAAATTCTGTGATTCCAACTGCAGGATGCTGCATTTGGTAGTTTTCAATTCGCAGACCCAGCAGCCATCTGTGTTTATTACATGACAAAATCCTAAACCCAAGAAAATGCTCTCGTTATTTAGGTGCTGCTCCACCTGCAGATACAAAACTGCTCTCACAGGGCACAGGGCAGGGTGGGCTGAGCCAGGGGGTCTGGCATGGGGCAGGGCTGTTCACTCAGAATTTAGCTGAGCCCAAGGCTCTTTCCACATGGGAATGGCAGTGGGATAGGGAGGCAGCCAGGCACACTGAGACCCCACAACTCCCTGTGCAGCATCTTGGGGACAGGAGCCACAACCACAGGAACAGCCCCATAACCCACCACCCCACTGAGACCCCCAAGGGGAGAAAAACATACTCGGGGGGAGTGGGGTGTGGAAAACATGCCACAAAAAATAGACACTAATCCTCAACTACCCCCAGACCTGAAGAAAAAAATAAATAAACCCCATCACGATGCAGAAGAGAGGACGAAGAATAGAAGAAAGGAGGATGAACAGCACGACCCCCCCTGACCCGGAGCGTGCAGCCCCGGCTTTGTGCGAGCCCCTTCCCCCCTGTGCCTGCCCTACAATCAGGGCAGCTGCCTGGAACGGGGCCGGCTGCCGTGGAGGAGAGGGCAAGGGGGCAGAGAGTAATTTATTTACTCCTCACAATGTGCTGTTTGAACAGACTCCCAAAGAAAACGGAGGAGGAAGCAACACTCTGCCAGGCGGGAGGAGGAGGGGGATGCGGGGCTGGGGGAGATGGCCCTAAATGGATTAAAAATTTACCCTGCAACTGTGGGGCTTTAATTGATACAGGGGGAGGGGGGGAGTGGTAAAATTTCCCTCTAATTGTATTAAAGATACACTAATTAGGTTGATTAAAAACAGAGAGGCTGTTTCTTTCTTTCCCCAGAAGGCCTAAGGGATGGTGATGGGGAGGGGGGAGAAGTGCAAACAGATTGGAGTTTAAAAAAAAGAATACAAGAGAGAGAAAAGTGCTCAGCCCCTGTGAGAGGTGCAGACCCATCAGCTGCCCGGGGCACCATGAGAGCAGGAGCAGTCTCCCAGGAATGGCAGGATGGCCAAAGCTTCACCTTCTCCCCAGAAATGGGGTGCCAAGGTGGCCGAGTCACTCCAGCAGCTCCAGTACCCCAATACCCAGGGCTTTGTTCAGCTGCAGTGCCCTGAAATTGGGGTTTGCATTAATTTTGGCCCTGTTTTCTGAACTTTGGATCATCCTAACTTACATCCTTATCTACACAAATGTGTATAAATCCTGTGGGCAAATAGATATGCACATATATAAACTTTAAAATACAAGTTCTTTTTGCCCCCAAAAGAACAAACCTAACACAGTGATTTAACTGCTTAGTCCCCACCCAGGTGATCCCACCCATTAGAGAAGGAACACATTGAAAGGGAGATGGGCAGTTCATCTCCATCACTAAACCCTCCCATTGCAGGTGCTTTCCTCCCCTTTCCACTTTCTGATCTCATTTCTTGCTCACTGATGCCAACCCTCAGCCCAGAGCCCGCTTAGCAGGGTGTGACAGCCCCTCTGAAACCTTCTGTGAACTTCTTACCTGGTTTGAGAAGCCACCTGGCCTTTCCTCCCACTTCAGAAGGACAGAAAAGCACTTTTCAGCCCGGGGGAAACTTTTCCTGTGAAAGGTTTTATTGCTCATGTATGAGGCAGTTGCTAATTGATCTGTCAAATGGCCAAGCTGTAAAACGGGAATGGCAAATAAAGAGCTGTGACTTTAAGGGAGATAAACAATATTGTGTCAGGGTTTTTTTTCCTTCCTTCCTCTTTCAAATGACCATTTTATCCTTAGTCTGAAACCACGGGATGAAGGGCAAACTCAAATTGAGGAAGGAAGCTTGATGATTTCTGATGCTTCCATTACTGCATAATCAAGGACTAAAACTGCAATCAACAGAACCGCCTTTGCAACCCAGCAGCTTTCAAAAAACTCAAGTGAAAGGGAGATAATTTTCTTTGTGGGACTTTATGTTCCTGAACCACCACCTCCCTTCCGCTTTATTTTCTTAATGTTTGTTTAGGAAAGAGAAGTGGAGGGCTCCAAGGAGACAGGCGGGCTTGGATGAGCACAGGAAAGTGTGGTTTAGGTTGGAAGGGACCTTTGAAGGTCATTTATGCAGAGGTCGAGTGCAGAGTGATGCAGGACAAAGGCACTGCAGCCCTGAGAAGGCAACCAGTCACCAAAGAAATCCTGGAATGGTTTAGCTGGGAAGGATGATCTTGATCCCCTGCCAGGAGCAGGGACACTTTTCTAGACCAGGTGCTTTGTGTTTGAGCAGCAAAAGTGCCATATTCCATAACCCCCACCCAGAGCTTGCTGTGAGCCTCTCCTGCAGCAGAAACTGGTTTGGCTGCCAGCAGGTTGCTGCCAGGCGCTGTGACAAGAGGGTCAGGGGTGAAGGGACTCGATTTCCCCTCACCCAGCCAAACCAGCCAAGCCAGCAGTGCTACCCTGAGCCTGCACTGCCTGTGCCCATCAACACCCCTGGAGCCAGGAGCTTTGGAACCAAATATAAACCCTCTGTATTTTCTTCCATTTTCCCTCTAATTTAGGCAGTGTTGAGGCTCTGGCAGGGAAAGGGTGTGCAATTGCTGGGGCTGCAGCAGCAAGCAATGCAGCAGAGCCTGGATCCTTTCATCTCCGAGTGACGGGGTGCACACGGCGTGCTCTCCTCTTGAAAGCTTCTCTTGTCTTCAGAGGCTTCCCCAGCCCCTTTGACAAACACCTCGAGCCTTTGTAGGTGACTATCACACTCTGGCACAAGTGACACGTCCCGCCAGCTCTTCCCTCCCCTGCACAAAAAGCATCACTTGAAAGGCAGCTTTGATGGCGTTTGACTGGGCCCATTTCTGCACGGCCTCGGAGCAGCAGCACTTGGCTCTGGCTGGAGGGGCCCCTGCATGCCCAGGGTGTGCCAGGGGGTGGAAGGGTGGTGGTGGCTGCTGCCAGGTGGGAAACACTCAGAAACTGCCCACCCTGTTGTGTTGCAGGGCTGTCTGCCCCCCTGCACCTCCTCATGTTCCCCTGGATGAAGCAGCAGGACAATTCCCTGCAGTCACTTTGGTGTTCCAAGGCACTGCTCAAACCAGTGGTGCCACAAGGGAGAAGGAGGAGGGGAGAGGGACATCAGCATTGTCACCCAGCTCCCAACCTGCTCCAGCTTCACTCCCCACCACCAATTCTGCTTTTGCATGTCAGGTATTCCTACCACTCTGACTCCCAAGGAATTGAAAGGGAATAAAGCTCTCTCTGCACAATCCCATGATCACACAATCCTTTTTGCACCACAGAAATGACAGCTGAGGTTGTAAGACAGTGGCAGCCTCAGCTTGGCTGCCCAGGTTGCCCCTTGCTCACAGCTTGTAGTATACAAAGAGCTGCAATTTATTTTTTCAGTACTACTATGTTTGCTGGGAAATTAAGTTTTAGAAGGACTAAAAATATTAACAAATTTAGGCTGAGAAAATGGGAGGAGGAGGAGGAGAGCGGATTTTAAAAATGTCAAAACACTCAGATGCAGCATTTTTAATGAAATGTTTCACTTTAGAAATGCCAAAACATTTTGTTTTGACATTTTCAAAGTGAAACTTAATGATTTTTTTTCTTAGTAACATCATGGATTGCTTTGTAATAACCTGAGTTAAAGAAAAAGGAACGAGGAGAAAACTTCTCACCATCCTTCCAGCAACACATTGACATAGAAAGAGCATTTTCTTCCCTCTTCCTGCCATTTTGCCAACAAATTTGCTTCACTTCACATTGCACCAATGAGTTTCCCTCCTTTTCTGCACTGAAAATAATCCCTTGACTTCTGAAGGATCTCCTGCCCACTGCTGCTCTCCTGGCCCAAAGAGGCTTCCACACAAGCAGCTTCCTTGGGAGATGAGCTTCCTCCTCTGCTGTTCAGGTGCTGAGCATCCTGCAGAATGAGACCTCTCTCTGTGCTACCACCCAAGCCAGAAATCACCCTTTCCCTTTGGCTCTGGCCACACTTTGGATCTTTCTGGATCCCAGGCTGGAGGAGCTGGTGCATGATCCAAATGAGTCTTTAACTGGAGTGCTGTGTCCAGCTTGGGAACCCCCAGCATAAAATGTTGGAGCAAGTCCAGGGGAGGGCATGAAGATGCTCCAAAAGCTGGAGGTGCTCTGCTCTGGAGCCAGGCTGGGAGAGATGGGGGCATTCAGCCTGGAAAAGAGAAGAATTTGGGGAGACCTTAGAGCCCCTTCCAGTGCCTAAAGGGGCTCCAAGAGAGATTAGGAGGGGCTTTGGACAAGGGCATGGGCAGGACAGGGAGGAATGGCTTCACACTGACAGAGAACAGCATTAGATTGGATATTAGGAAAAAAATCTTCCCTGTGAGGGTGGTGAGGTCCTGGCACAGGTTGCCCAGAGCAGCTGTGGCTGCCCCATCCCTGGAAGTGTTCAAAGCCAGGCTGGATGGAGCTTGGAGAAACCTGGGGTAGTGGGAGGTGTCCCAGCCCATGGCAGGGGGATTTAATGGGATAGTCTTCTAAGGTCCCTCCCAACCCAAACCATTCTGGGATCAGTGATCCACCCAAATCTCTTGCAGGACACAGGGGACAGGGCTGGTCCACAGCCAGCAGCATCCTGAGCCCTCCTCCTCTGCATACACAGCAATAAAATGGACCATGAAAGTTTATCAGCCATGAACCAAATGACTGTTTACATGTGTTTATGATGCTCTTATTTGTGGCCTGCAGCCCTTCTCCTAACGCCTTGCTCATAACAGTCTCTGTCCTGTGCTGAGACCCCGCAGTCCCACCCTGACCAGTGCAGGCTTGGGGACTGGGAAGGTGTATCTGGAATTAGCCTGCATGGAAAGGACATAAAGCAGCAGCTGAGTGAGACTCGAGCCCATGGGACCATGAGCTCCACTTGTTTTGAGGCATTGGGTGAGGACTCTTCAGCCTGGCAAGAGGAGCCCATCACATGGCATAAATCCAGGCCAAAGGGCCCCTCTGGATAAAAATCACATAAACAGAAGGAGTTGCAAGCTGTGAAAAGAGTATATAGACTCTCAGATCCCCAAAATGAAGTGAATTGGGTACCTTTGCAGCCCCCTTGGGTGAGGTGCCAGCCCAGGGATGAGCGGCTGCAGCAGGGGAGCTCCAGAGCTGGAGCAGTTTTGGCTCCTAGGAAAGGAGGATGGATGTTTCCTCCCCACAGGTAAAGAGCTGTCTCCTTGCAGGGAATGGCAAGAGCTGATGCAGTTGTGGGCAAATACATAAATCCAAGATATGTCAAAAAAGAGTAAACCTGTATGAGGAAACAAACGCAGGCTTTTGTCACTTCTTGCTGGAAAACACACCCCCAAAGAGGCAGCGAGGACAGCTGGTGGCATCACTCCATGGGGAGCCAAATCCAGCAAACCCTGGCAAATTTTCACTGGGGGAAGGAGGTAGGGACCCAGATAACCCTGGCCTGCCATGGACCTGTGCAGGGTCAACGCTCAGGAGAAGGTGATCCAAGCCCTGAACAGCCTTTTCTTTTCAGGCTCAGACACATGTTCCACTGTGGGACACTTCTCTTTGCTCAGTGCATCAAAAATAATGAACTGCTTGCAACTCCCTGCTTATGCAGACCTGTATTTACATATGGAAATTAAATTCTTGGGTAGGCAAAGCCAAGCACATCCAATGGATTACATCAGGCTCCTTACCAAGGCTTGCTTGGAAGTGTCTCCACAGTGCCAAGGCTCCTGGGCTGAGCCACAGCGTGTCCTCGAGGGGCTGATGGCAGGGGGACAGGGAAGTGTTTGAGGATGCTCTTGAAATCAGTGGCACTGTGATTATCCCTGCAGCCAGGCCAGCTCCGTGCTCCTCAGAGTGGGGATTGGACCCCAACCCCCTCTATTTGCTAACAAGAGTTCTGCATCCTATTTAAAGGACAGTGCTGCCTATTAAGCAATTTACTCATTTCTAATTAGGATTATTCAGTATAGTGGGTTTGGCACTTGCATCTGAGTGTTCACAACTGGCCATGGGCTCAGCAGGAGGAAAAGAGTTTCAAACACCCATCCTCTGCAAGGAGAGGTGTTTTGTGGCAGTAAAAAACTACAGAGAGAAAGCAACAGCCCCCAAAATGTGAACTGTCCCTTTAATTTCTGTCAAGGCTAAAGCCCACAGACTACAAAAACAACATTTTAATTTAAATTCCGATTCCACATTCATTCATGGGAGCTGGCTCCGAGCGGGGATTTCATTAAAGGCTTTAATAGATTTTATAGGACTTGTCAGATCCGGAAAGGTTATGGAGCAAATGCATTTTCTCTGCTTCCAGAATTTCAACAACGGCTCGGTAAACAAATTTACCATGAAAATGCAAAGAGTCCAACCTTGTACAGACAAGGAGAAATGAACTTCATCCGAGTGACTTAAAGGCATCGAGATTCACTCTCTGTCCCTTCCCAACTCGCTTCCCTCCACTCTTTTCCCTTGGCATGCTGTGCAGCTTAGAAGGATTCTTTCTTTTTTGTTTTGGTGGAACACCAGAAAAGGAGAAATGTCTTTTTCCATGGATCACACTTGGATTCAGAGCTATTAATAAATAATGGAAGCAGTGCAGGGATGAGGGGCTTAGAGGGGCTGCTAAGAGAGCCCTCATCCAAGATCAGCTCAGACCTTGAACTGATTGACTCAGGACAGGGGTGATGCAATGAGATGCTGTTTTTCCAGAAATCCCTGAGTGCTGGAGGACAGTTGTGCTTCAGGGGGTGAAGGTGGCGTGGCTGGGAGAGTGAGCAGACAGGAGAGTTTGCTCCTGACCCATCAAGAGCCTCATGAGCCCTGCCTCAGGGTCTTCTTGACCAGCCAAAGAATGAAACTGATTTTGGCTGAACAGCCATAAATGCACAAGTTCTGACAAAATATTTTTCCAGAGTCTTTTTTACCTGCATTTTAGCCCTTGACAAATCAGCCTTGAAGGCAGGTCCTGAGGTCAGGCCCAGGAAGGAGCCCCCCAAGGTGGGCAGTGCAGGCAGATGTCCCCCCTTGGGGACACGGTGCCATCGGCTGCAGGATCTGTCTGCACTCACCAGCCAGGATCGGGCATCACTGGTGAGAGACAAACTGCAGGAATCAAAGGCTGATGCCTTGGCAACCGAGTCGTAGCAATGCTGAATAAAGTGAAGAAAAGGCCTCTTGTTTTTGGATGAGCTCTGTAAACAGAGATGAATGTCAGAGGAGATTTTGCCCGAGCATCGTTTAGAGGCTGTATAGTGGCATCACAGAGAGAAATCAGCTTGGAGAAAATTATAGCTAATGCAAACCTTCAACCAAAACCTTTTTTCTGTTAGAGGGTAAGACAAGTTGATGACTTTATTATTATTATTATTACGATGATTATTTTCCCTCCTTATGACTTTGCAATTTGAGATTGACAGGTCCTAACACAGCTGCTCTGGATGCTTTCCCAGCTCCACAAAGGGAGAGGCAGAGTGAAAAGCAGCCGGGCGGTTCAAGAGCCGCTGGCGGGGCGGGAGTGGGACTCAGCAGCTCCACCACAGAGACCCCATAGATGTGGGACCCTGTGCTGAGAGGTGTTGAACATCTGGGAGGCCCTTTCACTGGGAACAGGCACTGCAGGTGGCTGCGATGTGGATGGTAGCTATGCTGTAATTATAGGAAGCTGGGGAGAGAAGCAGATTTAAATCAAATGACTACTGAGTTAAAGCATGAGAATTCCTATGTAATTTATGGTGCATTAAATAGCCTAAATATTCTCTCCTCGTGAGTTACCCTAATAGCTAATAGCTCTCATTTCAAGGCAGCCTTTCCTGTGATTCACCTTCATCTAGATTTTTCTTCCTAGCTGGCAAGTACCACAGTAAAAGTTCCTCCTCCAATGAGTGGTATTTTCTTCAAATGATCCAAGTTCCTTAGGACATCAGCTTGCTAAACTCCAGTTACACTGACAAAGAGTGAAACTTCAAACAAATTCGCCAAACAGAGTCTCAAAAGCACCTCAGGAAGGTTTATGGCTGTACCTGGGAGACATGGATGGGTGGAAGGATGGATGGATGGATGGATGGATGGATGGATGGATGGAGGGATGGATGATGGATGGATGCATGGATGGATGCATGGATGGATGCATGGATGGATGCATGGATGGATGGATGCATGGATGGATGCATGGATGGATGGATGGATGTGGCCTCAGGGTCCTACAGACACACCTGGGACACACTGACTGTTATTTGTGAGGTGTCAAACAGCCTGGAGGGAGTTTCTGAAGACTCATCTATCCTAGCTCAAGAAGGGGTCACAGACGATACAATCATGTACAAGACACTGAAAACCACAGGAGATCAGCCCAGCTGGGTGTGATCAGCACAGCAGAGCAGAAAGTCAGAGAGCAGACTGACAAGAAAACCTCTGGATATCCCTAATCCCACCTCCTTTCTGACCAAGGGTTTGAAGTTAATTCAGGATGTTGGAGCCTTGCCCAGTCAGGCTTTGAAAACCTCCAAGGATGTAAATGGTAAAATCTCTGCCTGTATGTCCCTTGCTTAAACCCTTTGTCCTTCACCAGGAGCCACTTTACCCTCTTGGCTCTGAGGCACCAGTTTGTACCACAACTTTTGGGCTGCTGAGCTGCTGGGAGCATCCCCCTTCACAACCCCATGGACACTCACAGATGTTTCCCATGCAGATTGCTGGAAACACGAGCATGCACAGAAAATTCTCTCAACCCATTCATCGAAGCTTCAAAGTGACCTAAGTCCAGCCAGAGCTCTGAGCTGACCCAAAATCCCAGAGTCAGCAGGCTCCAAGGGCCAGCAGCAGGAAAATACTACCCAGAGCAGAAGTCACAGAGAAATAGGAAAGTCTTTTTCCTGCTGCCATCTACAGTTCAGAGTGTGGCAGGAGGCTGGGCTGAGAGCCAGGGGAAGGCAGGGAAGGGAATCTATGCTCTTCCAGTACCTATCACAGCTCTTCGCAGCCAAGGCTCCTCCAGCAGCTCCCGGGAAGCTGCTGCCATCTACTGATGTGAGGGCAGCCAGCACAGGGATCAACAGGCAGGATGGAAATAACCTCATGGCACATGAGTGACACACGCCTCAGGGACTGGGACGGGAGACTGAGTCCCCAGTCTAAAAATCTTCTCCCTCAGAAGAGGTCCAAAGCCGGCCTCAAGGCTGAGGTGCTGCACAGCGTGTCCTCCTCAGCAGCTTCTCCTTGGCTGAAGTGAGAGGACAGCAGCTGAAACACCCTCAGGCAGCTCCTTGGGGCTTCTTTGAGCTGGGTTTTCCATCACTAATTTGTCATTACAAAAAGCCTTTCCCTGCTGTGAGGAGCACCCTGAACCCCAGTGACCCCGGTCCCCATCACCAACTGTGCCACTCTAACATGATTTTTAGTGTCCCCAGAGATTTTCTCCCAAACCCTGGTGGAACAGAGCTCTGCCATGCCAAAACACAGGCAACAAGACATGCACAGCCAGGGCTGGGCGTCCAGGAAGATACCTGCCCTTCCCCTTTCCTCCCTAAAACTCACCCAGGACTAAAAGCTCTCACACTTGTTTTTCAAAGCACGTTGGTCCTCACCTCCCCTGCCCTGCTCTCCTGGTCAGAGGTGATGACATGAGGGAACATCAGTGCCATCCCCCTCAACTCTGCAAACTGCTCTGCAAACTCCAGATGGGATTTCAGTCCTGTCCCTCCTCCAGGAACTCTGACATTTTTAGTCTCCCGTGTTTCTTCTTCCAGAAGCAGCTGATGGCAAATGGAAGAATCCCTACATCTGCATCTCCCTGGGCACCATGCAGAGCTTTTGCAGGAGGAAAGGAGAGAGGAGGAGAATGGCTGAGTAACTTCCTGGCTGAGAGTCAAAAAATCCTGTTCTGTATCATCTTCGGCTTCCTCTGCATGATTAAGTTGCACATTCATCCCCCCCCAGGCAGCTTTTTCTGCTGTTTCCCCTTTCCTGTGTCGCTTGGGTGGTGAGTAGGATGGAGAGGGTCCCCTCTCCATTCAAGAGAGGGGAGAGAGGAGGTCAAACCACACCAAGAGGCCAGGGCAGAGCTGTTCCAGCCAAGCAGCAATGACACACAGACCTCAGGTGACCCAGGGTTTGCAGCAGGAGCCAGAGCAAGCAGTGGCTTCCCAAGGGAGATGCCACCCAGGAGAGAGCTGTCATAAAACTGGCAACAGGGTTCATGCTGGAGAGCTCAAAGGGATCCAATCTAATGCGAGGAGGGGTTGAAAAGAACAGTAATAAATTAGCCTGAAGCTAATTTTGAGGTGGTTTGGCTTGGGGGATGCACAAGGAAAGAGAGCAGGACAGGCCCCACCCAGGAAAGAGGTGTCAAACAAACAGGGGAGTGACAGATCTTTAAGATAGATAAAGCAGAGGGAACACACAGTGGTCTGTGCTCTGGGGGAAATGAGGTCAGGCTCTGCCAATGCATCCCTCAGCAAGCAAAGACAACTCCAAAGCGCCTCAGACTCGCTCAGGAAGGTTTCCAAGGACTAAAAGGACCCTCTCAGTTCATTCCCCTCCTTCAAAGCAGGCTTTGTAGTGCTCCCACTTCCAGGACAGGCAATATTCCTTCCTGCTCTGTCTTCCTCCAGCCTCAGGGCTGCAACAGAGCCGGGTTTGTTGGGTGGCACAAAGGCACCTCAGAGCATCTCCCCCAGATGCACGGCCGAGCCCATCCCTCCCACAGCCCTGCTCTGCCTCTCCTCACTCCTGCCACACTCAGCACAAAACACCCATTTCACAGCCTAAATATCAGCTCAGTTCAGCCTGGCAGCCAGCCCCACCCAGATCTGTGCTCTGCCCACACTCCTCTGTCCCCACCCCGGGACAGGACAGAGGGGTGGGAACACTCATTCCCAGCAGTGCCAGAAAGATTCTGCAGCGTGAAATCACTTCCCTCCATGAAACAGCTAAGCAGGCACCAGGACAGCATGGCTTTTCCAGGCAGCGAAAATTTAAAAAGCAGTTTTTTGAGAGGAAACTCAGTGGTGCAGAGCTCAGCAGCTTGCAAGGCTTTCCCAGCATCATCCCAGCAGCAAACTAAATTATCATGTCTGACATTTCCCCTGCCCCCCCAAAGGCCAAAATAATTCCTTTGCTCTGGATACAGATCAGTTGGCAAACAAGCTTTCAGACACAATTATTTTGCCCTGAGAGGATTCTGCAGCTGCTCCTCTTTTTCTTGAGATCAATACCTAAAGGATAATCCTGCAGATTATCCTACAGTTTGGTGCTGTTAGCTCAAGCTCCCTTGTTTGCTTTGTTTCCTTTAAGAATTACAACTCCTTCTGGTCGGGGAAGTGTTTTTATATTCTGTATTCCCACAAATGAGACCTGACATCATAAATTGTCTATAGTTGCTTGGAGATGAATTTTGTTGACTTTTAAGTTAAATTGAAACCTTTTCTGAGCACATACCGATTTCAAGTAGTGAGTCATTCCTTCCCAAAAGAGCAGAGCAAACAATAGCAACCACTTAGACAAAAACAGAGCAGATTTACTTCCAAATCTAGCACCTATATTGTTTTAAAGCAAATCAAATCTGTGGGAGTTCATTCTCCTGCAAAGTCCCACAGACCTAAGGCAGCAGAGATCAGAAATCTGTTCTGTCCTTTGGAGAGTTATTTTTATTTGTTTTGAACGGTTCTGAACATCCAGAATAGCAACTCTTGCCTATTTGTGCCTGAAAAGTTTCCCAGGTGTAAATTTGAAGAGATGGGAGAATATCTCTGCTACTCCTAGGACAGACAGCATGTTCCTAAAATAAAGTTTTACCTCAGAATAACTGCTTTAGAGTATTTATTTTCTGTCCAATAGATCAAGATTCATAAAGCTCCACAATATATCATGACAAGCATCCTACCTGTGGGATGAAGGAATCTTCAAAAGCTGAGGGACTTCTGAGGGATTGGTGGAACTGTAGTGATGGGACAAGGGGCATTAGCTTCAAACTGAAAGATAATAAATTTAAATTAGATGTTAGGAGGGAATTTTGCCTGTGAGGGTGCTGAGGCCCTGGCACAGGGTGCCCAGAGAAGCTGTGGCTGTCCCATCCCTGGGAGTGTCCAAGGCCAGGCTGGACAGGGCTTGGAGCAACCTGGGACAGTGGCAGGTCCCTGCATGTGGATGGGATGTGGAAGGAGATGAGCTTTAAAGCCCCTTCCAACCCAAACCATTCCATGATTCAAATAATTTGAGGACTTCAGAAATCCCCCTGCATCTGAGGTGGATACAGGGAGCTCCAGGTCACCCCTTTGATCAGCCTCCCGAGGCAGAGAGAGGTGACATTTTGTATGTGAGCTCCAGGTCAGCACACAGCACCCCCAGAGGGCTCAGCACCACTCCAGAGAGGGGCTGCACCCCCAGAGGGCTCAGCACCACTCCAGAGAGGGGCTGCACCCCCAGAGGGCTCAGCACCACTCCAGAGAGGGGCTGCACCCCCAGAGGGCTCAGCACCACTCCAGAGAGGGGCTGCACCCCCAGAGGGCTCAGCACCACTCCAGAGAGGATCTGCACCCCCAGAGGCACAGCCCCATTCCAGAGAGGGGCTGCACTCCCAGAGGCTCAGCCCCATTCCAGAGAGGGGCTGCACCCCCAGAGGGCTCAGCACCACTCCAGAGAGGGGCTGCACCCCCAGAGGGCACAGCAACAGTCCAGAGAGGGGCTGCACCCCCAGAGGGCTCAGCACCACTCCAGAGAGGGGCTGCACCCCCAGAGGGCTCAGCCCCACTCCAGAGAGCGGCTCAGCTGGCAGCAGCCACCCCCCAAAACCAGCAAATACCCCGAGGCACCACAACACCTCTGGTCCTGATCTGCAGCCCTCATCCTGCTCCTCTCACACCCCTGGAGACCCTGCACAGGAACACTGGAGCACCAAAAATCCAGCAGGGAAGAGCACAGGAGTCAATGCAAACATCACATTTCTTCCAAGATGTTGAACAGAAATTGTAACTTCAGCATCAGGTTTGACCTTTGAGACACAGAGGATTTCCAGCCAAGTTTTCCGATGCCTCCCAAATGTGTTTTTGGAGCTCTCTGTAAGGTACAAAGTAAGAGAAGGGATCTTTGGGCATGAAACCTGCCAGGCAGAGGAGGCGACACGGCGACAACCCCACGAGGTGGCAGAGCTCCATCGCTCATGGCCCGGGGATGCAGCAAACGCTGCCGCGCCCGGGATGCTCCGCACCGGGGAACTGAGCCTTCCCCGGCTGCCCTAAAACGGGGATAAATCAGCTGTAAATCCGCTAGGAAAACGGGAAAAACAGCTCTCGGGGCTTTGGGCACAGGTGAAGAGAATAGAAAAAACTTTTTTTTTTTTTTTTTTTTTGTCTGCCTTGGGGTTACTCGGAGAATTCTGCTATTAAAAAATTCTTAACCCACTGGAGGGAATTGTAAACTGGGAAAGAAAATGCAAACTCTCAAGCAGGGAAATGTCGCGTTTATAAATTGTAACAATGCTCCAGAAGTGAATGGGGGGAATAATTGGGATTTCAGGTTATCAGATTTCTTTCCAAGCTGTTCAGAAATTTCAGACAGCTTTCAAGCCGTCTTCTCTGCATGTGCCTCACTCCAGCTCATTTAAACAACTGGCAATAAACTGGTCATAAACACATTTCAGCAGGAGACTAACACTAAGTTTCTAAGCTTCAGAACAATTATATTTTAAGAAAAAGAAAAAAAAATTAAAGCAGAAAGAATCAGCAAGGAAAAAAATGATAGCATTATCTTGTCACAGTTCTTGATCAGCTGAGGAAGAATGATAAAATAACTAAAATAACTCTAACTTTCAGCCCTGCTGTCACCATCATTCCAGGCTGGTGGAGGCAAATTTGGTTTAGTTTGGGTGAAGCAGGATGCTCCTGTGCTTTTCAGTGATTCCTTGGACTTCAGAGCAGACTCTGATTTTCCTCCCTGCAATCCACTTCCCTTCTATAGGACTTGAGTCTCCTTTTTCACAGCTGGGTTTGGAGCTGGCTCTGGTTTTAAACAAGCCCCAGGACACAAACCTGGAGCTTGGTCTGCAGAGGAGAGCAGTGAATCACAGCCAGTCCAGCAAATGGACAAAGGGGAGATTTCACCCTCTGAGTGGAAATCAGAGAGAGGTGATCTTTGAAAAGATTGCTCTCTGAAGTGAGGGGAAGCTTCAGGAGGAATTTTTCACCAGAGGAAACCACTCTCAAAGAAAAGGGATAATTTGCTAAAGCAGAATGAAACCTTCTGTCACTCAAACACCCAAATCAGCAGCCTGACAAAACAGTTACTGTAGCAACAGGTGGGGAAAAGTGCCACAGAAAACTCAGATATTCCCCTACCCCCCAACAAATTGAGGACGAGCAGTTTCTAACTGCACTGAGCCTCACACAGATGTGCAGGGTCTCAGCCAGTGTGGCCTGGGGTTTGTGCTGGGATGCTGCAGAGCTCCCAGTTTGTTTTTGCAAACCCTTCCTCTTCCTCAGCCTGAGGAAAGCTGGGAAACCGTGACTGATTTGTGAAGAGCTTTCTTTGCTTGCTTTCTAGGAGAAGGAGGAAACCTTTGAGGAAGCTGCAGTGTGAGTTGTCCAGGAAAGGGAAAGAAACAAGTTTCCAAAAAATCAAATTTATAATAGATAGATTTGGCCTATGGGGGCAAAGAAATCCAAGTGCATTTACCCTCAGCCCCTGTGCAGTGCATTTCCAAGGAGTTTTCCAAAAAATGGGATTTCCAGCAGGATTGAGCAGACCTTGAGCTGTGCAGTCAGGTGCAAAGCAGCCAAAATCAAATGTACTCTGAGAGCCATGAACCTCAGCTTCCCTGGGCTGCCAGTGCCTCTCTCAGACTAAATACATTGTGAGAGAACAGACACAAAAATCCCAATTTCTACAGCCCCGCACACGGTGGCCCCTGCAATTCAGTTGGGTCCTGCCTTTCCTTTAATTACATCTTCATTTATTTGCAATAATTATATTTATGCTGGAGAAGAACCCTCAGTCTGGGGTGTCTCGTGGCTGGGGAGGCTGTTGCTGTCAGGAGAAGCAGGAAGGGCTTTACTGACCACAAATTCTGCAGGTCCCCCCAGCACCACAAGGATTTGGCTCCTGCACCTCCTCCATCCTGAACATCACCCCTGGAGCTCCAGATCCCAAAGGATGGGCTGCAATAAGGGCATGTTTGCTGCTGGTCAGTGAAACTAAAACAGAACAACCTCTGCAAACATCACACCTCTCCACAGAGACCCCAGACAAACCAAACTGTGCTCTGCCTTTTCATAAAAGCAGCCTCTGCCTGGTCCAGGAGGTAATTACTGCCTCCACAGATGCCTCTGTCATCCCATTTGTGGGTATTTTTATCTTGCCAAAGAACCAGAACTTTCCTGTGAGCCCCATTCTGTGCTGTCTGCTCTGAAGGGCTCACCCACCCCTCATTTGCCCTGCTTCACATATTGCTTTTATGCCTTTTCCTTAACAAAGCAGCTTTTAATTCTGATCCTGGTGCTTCCAGTTCTCAGAAACAGCACAAAAAGAATATTACAGTCCCCTCAGGTCTATATAAACATGTCCTTTTTATTAACCTTCCTCATGACTGTCTGAGCTGAAATGTTAACATTTGACAAAAAAAAAAAGCAGTAGAAATGGTTTGGGCAGCTCTTTTAGGTAGATCAGGAGTAACGTGCTTAATTAAGGGAAGAGTTATTTAATGGCTGAAAATATTCTCTTTGGTGACTTGTTTTCTTCTTCCAGGTCTTTCTATAATCTTATAGACTGGCAAACCCCCATCAGCACCCATTAAATAGTGTTTCACTTCTCTCCTTCTCTGCATTGCTTTATGAAGTCATTAAAAAACCCAAAAACAAAAGAAAAAAACAAACAAACAACAAAAAACCCACACTCCCTCCAAATAGTTTTTTCTCTTTTTTCCAAAACTATCACTTCCACCCTGTGATTCTGGCTAATTTATAACACACCACTGCAAAACAACATTGAATTATAGAGCAAGGCCGTGGGAAGCTTTGACACCATTAGTGTTTGGAGGAATTAATGGGAATCGACTGTTAAATATGATTATTTTCCTCTGTCTTTCCTTAGGGTGCCGATCACTAGAGCACAAGTGCCACGTGCATTAATTAATTGAAACAACACACTTACATGATTAGGGATTAACTCCTGTGCTTCTCCATTGACTAATTAGTGTATCTATAGATCTATTTAGAAAGAAAATACCTTGGGGAAGGCAGGAGCCTTCTGAGTTTATTTCATATAAAGTGGCTGTCAAATTCAGGGATTAGAAAAATGTTCACTTCTCTCTTCCCTCCCCTGGCACCTCATATTTGCTTCTTTTATTTCTCTTGACTCCCATGTGGCATCTGACACAAGTTTTACCAGGAAAACACTACTGAGGTTTTCTTCCCTCGTTTTGCTCCCAAGTTTCCTCTTGGTTGTCATCCTCGGGCTGCTCATGGGCTCCAACTGTCAACACACTCTGGTGGAGAAGAATATTTGACTCTGGGGATTTCAGCCTGATGGATTCATTAACTTTCCCTTCTCCTTCAGCTCTCTGTGCTCGGGGACTCTCACATTTCACCCCCAGGATGACCAGTCCTCATTGAATTTTCTTTTTCTTGTTGTAGGACAGAGGAAAACAAAAGAAGAGGTAAAGCTGCCCACCTCAGGAAGCAACACAGGGCTTTGTAAGAGTATGTGGCTACAGCTTCTAAAATGCTCCATCCCCGGCACAAAACTGCACAGAATATTGACTTTTAACACCAACTAAGCCTTTAAAACTTTACCTGATTGCACAATAACTTCCCACCACTGCTTAGAGAAGAGGTTTTGCTTTCCCTCTCCTCCCAGAGAGGCTTTCAGGGACCTTCCTGATGGCTTCAAGGCAGCACTTCGAGGTACAAGAAACAGTAAAAAGAAATAACACCTTTCTGTCCCTAGAGCCTCTCCTGTATTCATTTAAATGAATCTTGGCCAAAATCTTGACAAAATAACCACTTTCACCATCACCCCAACCCAGGAGTTCTGCTCCTTTCCAGGGCTGGCTGAGTAGGAGGCTGAGGAGGGGCAGGGAGAGGAGAGTGAATTCATTAATGACCTGGAGCTGATTAGAGCCTCTTTCTTTCCCCAGCTCCAACAGTGGAGCTTCCTCTGCTGTGGCGGGATGAGGAAGAGGAGCCTGAGTGCCCTCCTCCTGCTGAGCTGTCCTGTGGCTGAACACAGCCAACTTTGGCAATAAATCTCTCCTATCTCTCTTTATGACACTTTTGGTTTGAAGTGGAGGGAAAACCTTGCTGGGGTTTTCCCTGTAGCATAAATATACAATATATTCCCTATTATCCCTTCATTCTGCATATCCACATTAACACACTCACAGAAAACCACTACATGCACATCCTTTTATTTATGCTGTATTACCATAAATCCTGTGTTTTATCATCTGCACACATGCAGATGTCACACCTTTGCTGCACAGATGCAGAAAGGACCAGGACTGGTTTTCTGTATTTAATCCCAGGATCCCAGCCCGGGTGGGCTGGGGAGCAGAACCAGCTGCCATTGCTGAATTGTGTCCTCAGGGGGAAATTTCAACAGAAATAGAAGCAGCAGCCCTGTCTTTGGTCAAGATGAGGTTGTTGGAAAACCTCCTGCAGGGGCTTCCATGGAAATGCCGTGATGCTGCAGAGCTGACCCTGCAGCCACTCTCACTGCAGCTCCCCCTCAGCACCAGGGAAATGACATTTCACACTCCAGCATCAACCAGCGTGTGACAGATCCCCAAAACCTGCTGGCTGTGAATGGCACTGGGGATGCTCCCTCCCAGGACCTCATCCCACCCCTCTGAGCAGCAGGCAGGGCAGGCAGAAAGGCTGTGCCTCATTATCTCCCTGCTTGTCACCAGAATCAGGGGGATGTGGGTCTGGAATGTCTGTGCCCCTGGCAGAACCAGCTCTGCCACCGAGGCTCAGCAGCAAACATTGTATTTTAGTGATTCACACGCTTTCCCTCATTGAAGGCTCATGAACTCATTTTGGAAACCCGGGAAGGGCTCATTGCTGTGAGAAATGCTTTATTCAAACCAAAAAGAAATTTGACAATTATCGCAAAATGAAACCCCCAAGGAGCTTTTTCATTCCGTCCTGCTCAGTGACCCCTGCTTATCACCTTTAGATGTCTGAATGTACAGCAGGTACCGACAATACCAGCTTTGCAATCTAATGCACAGACCAAAGTTCCCACACTATAAATTACCTCCAAGAGAGGCAGTATCTGCCTCCACAGCTCTAGAGCTGCTATAAAGCAAGATATTTCTCTTTTTATTGTCATTTCTATGGTGTCTTGGGTTCCTTAAGTATCTGAAATAAAGAATTCCTGAAAAAATATACTGTGCCTACATGAGTTCATGTTGATTTTTAGGCTCAAATTCCAGTTTTCTACTCTCCAGCACCACTCATACCCAAAATGTATTTTTCTATTTTATTCACACTAACTCCCACAAAGACAACAGGAATTAAAACAAGCCAAATGGTTCTTTATCTTTTCTTAAACTCATTTTGAATTTTAATCTCTGCTAAATAAGCTTTGATGGATGAAATAATTTGAAACAATGCTTTGACTTAAAGAGACAAAGAAATCATGCAATTGAACATCAAAATTATAATTCTTTCCTCTTGATTTTGACAGGTTTTTGAGCGAGTAACACATTAACTTACAATCAGGAGGTTCAAGAAGCTCACTCTATTTTTTTTTTCCTGTACACAGAAAAGAAAAGGAGGATAAAAAAAGCCACTTGGCACTCCATTAGCAGCCGGTCCTTCACTTTATTTTAATGAGCAGAGCTGCTGGCTGCGGTGACGAACGCTGCTAAAAGTCTGTTCCTGCAAGCCCGAAGCTGTTGGTGTGTTTACAGTGACACCGCTAATAGAGCTGGTCCTTGGTGTGTGTGGAGAGGCCAACAGGCAAGAAATCATTCCCTGTCCGAAAATCAGCGCTGACTCACGGGATTAAAATTAGGCGGGTGTCGCATCTGGCTGGAGGGCAGAGGCATTTAAGCAAAGCAGCGTTAAGAGGTGTGATTCACAAGGCATTGGGATCTATTCTGGTGAAGTTAGACACGGCTGGAAGGTGGGCAAGTGGCAGACCAAGCTGGAAGTAAATTATTTTTGTGTCCCTTTGCAAACATTTCTAGGATTGTAAAAGGGAGAAGCTCTGGTGAAATGCAGCAGCCAAGGGGGTCCAAGCTGCTCTCTCGGGTCGGTGTCGCTCCTGTGAGGCTGGGAAAACACTGAGCTGGAAAGATGAAGATGGATAAGCAAGAAAAGCAAAACAGGAGGTGATGGGAGGAGGAGCTGTGGGCACGCTGTGGTCCCCCTGAAGCTGTCTCCTGATGCTGTTTCCTTCCCAGCACAGGAGTGGAGCAGGTTCCAAGCTGGGAACCCATCTGCCCATTTTTGTTAGCAAAAGGCTCTGTATAATTCACTAACTGCAGTCATTTGGGAGTTGTCTTCAAACTGAGTGTATGAAGAAACACTTTTGTCAGGTTTCTTCGAGGCTTTTTTTCTATTTTTGAAAATCAAAAGAAAAATGCAGCCATTTAAAGATTAAAAGAGACTCCATAATCCACAGTAAATGCTGGAGAGTCTCACAAAATTAGCCCACACATTTCTCAACCTAATCTAAAAGCACAGCTCCCACTTGACAGACTTTGAAATATTTCATAACATTTGCAATGTTCTCAGCTTCAGCTTTGAAGCTCTCCCCAAAGACTGGGTTTTCCCATCTCTGCATGGATTTATCATCACCTGTCAACATCTGTGCAGATCCTGAACAATTTGGGGAGTTTGATGCATTGAAGTGACAATACATCAAAGCCACAACACAGCTGATGCCACCCCCACATCTCCCCCAGTGAAATATTGACGTGCCAGAGGTCCCATTTCCAGCTTGCTCTAGTAACACCTTCTTGCTGCACACAGGGAAAGTTTTGTCTGCTCCTATTCCTTCCTGGGACTTGGTGGGATTAAGGATATTGCAAGAGTTCTAAAATTCCATCTGCCCTTCCCAGTGGGTGTGATGCCTCCATGGGTTTTCCTGCCTGAATTTGTCTGATACAGAAAATGTTCCCTCACATAAAACAGAGCTGGCACTGCTGGTAATTAATTTCCTGAACTAGGACAATGAGACTCCCTTCGGAATCACCGCCTTCCTCAGCTGCTTCCCAGACAACAGCAGGTTTTCAGCACTGCCAGATTTTGGAATATGAAGCCTGAGCTGTGATTTGCTCTCATCTTTCCTCCCATATGGACAGCCCAGCCTGGGCTTTGCTTGTTTTACCCCAGGGAACACCTCACCCCACCCCACTGCACCCACAGTGACACCAAATCCCCCTTCCTCAACACAGCCCTAAGACAGAACTTTTCCAGAACAGCCAAACAGCCAGAAGAGAGGGAGGGAATGAGCCAAAGGGAAGCACGTGCATTTTTGCAGAACAGGTTTCCCAGCTGTTTGCACCTGGATGCAGTCATGCACACACAGCAGCCAAGCAGCCAGAGAAAAGCACATCACAGCCAGGCTGGCACACAGAAACAGCAATTTTCCCAAGTGGAGCAGCTCTGAGTAGCCAGCAAATAATGAAGTGCAAAATTGGAGGCTGGAGCTAAATAGCCTGGGCTGTGTTAGTGGGAAGAGGAAGCAGGTGGCTCTGAGCAGTGGCAGGGCTGCAATTTAGGTTATTTCAAAACAAAGATTAAAGTGCTTCACTTCTTTGGTCAGTTCATGTTATCCTTGTGCTTTTCAGCAAGGACTTTGTGTCCGTGGGGAGAGGATTGTATTTTATAGGAGCTTAGTTTGATTTACTGGGCACACAGGTGGAGCAGTGTTTGCTTTTGCAGCTGTAATTTATGATGACTTACAAAGAAGAATGATGTTTCTGTACTTCAGGATGAAGGGCTTAGTGTTGTTTTCACTCTTATTTGTACAAAAAGTTTAAAGTGCTGCTGGCTTTGAATGGCTGAAAGTAGAAGCTGGTGTGAAGATCTAAGCACAGAGCCACACACTCCCCTTGGCTCTCCCTGGGCAGTGAAATGGGCTCAAATTAATTATCAAATAAGGCACCATCATTACATTTTTTTCTTACCCAGCAAGTACCTTTTTACAAGGTACTTAGCATTTCCTGCTGGATTTTTATGTCCCAATCCCTGCATTAATTGAACTGTCAGGACCATCCTCCCCCTCGTATTTTAACCAGACTTTTGAGCTTCCATTGTGCAGCAAGATGAGCTGTGGACATGGTGCTGAACACTTTCCAGCAGCCCAGCTGCAGAACAAATCTAGTAGAGGGGAAAGCTCTGGGGATTCTGGGGTGGGTTTGGGGCCAGCTTGGGGTGAGCTGAGTCCACATCACAGCCTGAAAGTGTCTGTCCCTCTTACACATCCATGGGATAATATCCTACAGCATCTTGGCCTGGGAATGAGCTTGGGATGCACCTCCCAGAAGCAAAGGTGAGGTGGTGATGTCCTGCCCCATCACCACGCTCCCTCCATGCCAGATGTGCAGGAAAATCAATCCCTGTTATCCCTGCTCTGATCCCAGTTCTCACCACCCAAAACCAGCCAGTGTTAGTTCATCTCCAGTGCCCTTTGCAGAGGATGGGCCTCGTTTACTGTGTGCTAATTAGCAATGCAGGGCCTGTGCCAGCATTTATCTCCTTGGAAAGCTCGGGCAAGCAGAGCTCAGCCCCTCGGGAGCTCAGCAAAGGCAAAGCTCAGCAGAGACCTGCTGGAGAGCAGCAGCTGGAGAGGGGCAGGATGCCCGAGGAGGAAGAGGAGGATGAGCTCTGACAGGGATCCAGGGGGAGCACAGCTCATCCTTCCAGCAGGGGAGATGGAGCATGGCAGGGTTTTCCAGAGCCACCAGGAGCTGTCCTGTGATGGACACCCCTGATGGAAACCCCAGCCCTGTGCTCAAGCACACAAACCCAGGGAAGTCACCAGCAATGGACGATCCCAATTCACCCTCACCTCGAGAGCCTCTTCCTCTAACCAAAAAAGTTTGAAATGAAATAATGATCATGCAGATGATGTTTCAGCCAATAGCCTGACACTGCTGCAGTGGCACTGCTGGTCTGCAGAGAGCTCCATGCTGGGCACAGCCCAAGAGCAGCTGTTTGCCCTGGCAGAAGAAAGGGACAGAAAAAATTAATGAGCTTCTTTTCAAGTCAAACAATTGCTCTGACCAATTTTTACAAAGTATGGCTATAAATAACCAGTTCCCTTCCAAAAAGTCCATTCAAAATGATATTTTGCTCCCTAATACCACAATTAGATGTGACAGTAGAGAAATCTTTTCTTCTTTACAAAAATAATTTTATTTGAGACAATCCTGCCTTGCAAAATGGTTGAATGGTGATAGAAAAGGCATTTTCATTAACAAGTTCAGCTGTTTCACCCCACTATGCTGACAAGCTCTTATCAAATGGCATTCACAAGCATTCCCTGGTAGGAATTGTTTGTAGAATCCTCTCCCTACATTTTCAAAGACCTTGCAGCTGGATTTTTATCCTGGTTTTTAAAGGAGAAGAGGTTTCTGCAACTGTGCTGGTTGATCTGGCTGTTTCTCATGTTCAATTCATTACCAATGTTTAAAATCACTCAGTTATGAGGGGAAGGGTGGGTGGGAGAATGGCAGGGAGGGTCTGAAATTGAACTTTTGTGAAAAGTATGGCCTGAGGACAGTAAATGAAACAACCAAAAATTACATTTTGTGGTGGCAGTGTGCTGCTGGCTGGTCAAGCCATGCTAGAGGAGCAGCTCCGTCCATGCAGCTGGAAAACATCCACCCTCCCTCTGCCCTGTCTCGTCTGGACAGGATGGCCAAGGGGCAGGACACGGGATCAGGGTTACTGAAATCAAAGAGAACAGATATGAGATAAAGAACACAAACCCATGGGACATAAAAACTCATTAGTTCTGCTACCGTGAGAGATGCTACAGAACCAACCCCCAGAAAGCAGAGCTGGGTAATGGGAGCAGGATGCTGTAGAACATGAATCACAGCCTCCAAATGAGAGAGGGGAAGGCAGGACCACACTCTTCTAATATTCTTTCCTGACAGAGGCAGGAATACTTAGGGGAAAGATTCAAGGAGCTCTCGTACTTTGAGCTCTGCAAAACTCTGCAAAGCTCTTCAGGGGCAATGTTAAACAAAATTGCAGTCGTAAAAAAACGCAGAATATAAGTACGGGAGTTCTGATTGAAATCAGGTCTGATTGCAGAGCATGTGAGTTTGGGAACAAGGGGAGAGGGGACAGGGGTCCAGAGATGCATTTCCCAAGGGACCTTCCCCTGAATAGTCCTGGGCTCCTCCATGAGCAGCTCTGTTTAAGCAGTGTTGTGACACAGGTGATAACAGGTGGCTTTCAAAATTTGGGGCTGATACACAAAAAGCTGTCAGCTTGCCCAAAGTTGTGTCTTATAAAAAAAAAATATTCCCCTTGACCACTTCTCAAAAGACAGGCAAGGTTATCTGCACCCTGAACTCTCCTCTGGAACTTCCCTAACCCATGCTAGGTGGGAGTCAGGCATTGGGAAGGCTTCCCCAGGGATAAGGGTATGGAGCCAATTGTGTGGGGAAAAGTTGAAACATCTCCAAGTCTATGAGACTTGTATAAACAGGGATGAAATGACAGATCAGATAAAGGTGGACAGAGGAGCAGATTTCTGTGACATCCTGACACCCTCTCCCACCCCCATTTTCCGTGACTGGGACTCTCTTAATATGTAAGAGCAATAGGGACATTTCAGGATAAAATCCTGGCCCTGTTAAGTTCAGAGTGTTTTGTGATTAATCCAAATGGCCTCATTTCAGTGACATTTTGCCAACCTGGACTTAGATTTGTCAAGGGAGGCTTCCATTTCAGGAGAACCCTTGAGAGCCCACACCTCCAGGGAGCACTGGGCTGTGTTAGGAAGCAAAGGGAAGGAGACTCTGATCTCATAGATTGGTGTCTTCAGCCAAGCAGTGCTCAGAGAGCCTGGAATCTGCTCATTCTTTCTTTCATTGCCTGTTTAGGTTTGCTCTTGCAGTCCTACAGCTCTTATAGAGCTGCTGCTCTCACTGTTTGGAGTCTTTCCTCCACTGCAGCCTCAGTGTCAGGATCAGATAAAAGATAAAGGCAGAAGAATTTATGGGAGCATCATCAGCTACCTTTGAAAATAAATCAAAGGATGGAACTGTGGAAATGACGTTTGATGACATGGAATTTTGGGAAGGGAGTTTTTTCAATTCCAGTTGCTTGAATCCTCCATGAATTCCCTTAATGCATTGTTGTGCCTCAGAAATTGGTGGTAATTTAAATCCACTCACTCTTTCCCTCTCCTGCACTGTCATCTGCTCAGATCCCTTTCCTCCCTCTCAGTTCACTGCTCGGTTTCCAGGGCTCATAGGGACATAACCAAGGCTCTAAGGCTGAACCAACAAAGCCTAAAATAGGACAGTGATTTAACAAAACCAAACACCCAAAGGCCACATCAAGGCCCTGCTGGCTTCAACACATTGCAAACAGCTGGCTAATGACAGGAACAGCACCCAGGAACTCACACTTTAAATAGAAAGGCTCTGGTTTCTTTAAGAACTTGCTCAGCTCTAGGTGTTGCTGGTGGCAGTGAGTTCCTCAAGTTATTCGTGTCCAAGAACAGCACCCAGAGCTCCACCTTCAATCCCCTGTTCTTGGCAAAGACAAACAGGAGCCAGTGGGGCTCCAACAGAAAGGGAACAGCTCAAGTTTGCACATCAATTCACATGGAGACAACGATGAGGCAAGGGCTCCCTTGACTGCTAAAAAAGGCATTTACCCTAACTGAGAACTGCCATCTTCCCCAGCCCAGCACTGAAACTCAAGATTAGTTTTACCATTTTCAGCCCTGAAGGGTCCTTTTAGACTCACACTCAGCAGCCCTGCTCTGACAGCCAGCCAGAGTCTGTTGGCTTTACAGGACATGGAATGTTCTCAGACTGAGACATCGGCCTCTGCACCTGTCCCTCCAAATGCATCCCTGTTTCTTGGGGAGAGGAGACCCCTAAGCAGTGCTGTGGGTTGTATTCTGAAAGGAATCTCTGCAAGAAGCTGGGAGGCCTGGCTGCACATCAGCTGCACCTCAGCAGTGTTTGTCCAGGGATATTTCCAGTCAGGATGCTCTGGAGATGCTCCTCCAAGAAGCACAGCACCGTCTCCCCTTCCATACTTTCCTCAGCAGGAATGCACAACAACAACATTTACCCTTTGCTTGCTCCAGAAAAATTTAATGTACTGAATTCACCCTCCCTGTTTTGTTCATTAAATTGTCTTTTCATATTTCCAGTGATGAGGCTGTTAGGATGGCACTCATGGATGTGTGCAGAGATTTGAAATGTACCCACTTCAAACCCTGCTCATGAGAGGAGTGGGTAGTTAGGCTCAGACACACTATGAAAAAAAATATGCCGTGCCCAAATGTCAAATATAATCACGGGTGATATTAACTTCCCCAGTGAAAGGAATACATCCCTTTATGAAATAACCTGGCTTTAATGTTCAAGATTGCTATAACAGATTAAAAGGCAGCCCCTGATAAGTTGCCTACACTAAAAGCATCATGGAAATTTTTACCTCACTTAAGTGATTCACACTATTAATACATAGAGTTTTTTCAGCTATAGTTTTGTCAAAACTGAGCAGTGAGAATAAGTGAGGGTTTTGTTTCATTTCTTTTCTGAATAAGAAAAGAAAACAGATGCATTTATGTCCAGCAAAAAAAAAAGAAGTAAAATTGTTTCTGAGAAATAGAAGTTGTCACTTGAGTAAAATTCATTCTGTGCTGGGTAGATGGAAAGGGAGAGCATCACTGTTGTGCTGCCTTTTTCCTGAAGAAACTCCTAAACTTGGGTAACAATATTTTAATATTCAGAAGCTGAATGGAACCTGTGGTGGTGTTTACCCAGGCCAGGCTTCAAATTTGGTATGTGATGATGGGGAGGAGACATTTCAGAGCCCCACTTCTGCAAGTGTGGGCTGTAAAATCTGGTCACCTCCTTGCATGAAATAAGAAAAAAATTGTGACCAAAGCCCCAAACCAGATGCACACTCATCCTTCTCCACACAGGAAAAAAGGGAAAGTAGACGTAACAAACAATTAACAAAATTACTCTAAGTTTTGAAGACAGCAAGTGCCAATTCCTAATGTAATGGTAACCAAGATGATCTGTGAATGCTTACAAGAGAGATTAAGTCGTTTACTGGGATGGAGATGCACCCACCCACACCTGCACACCACCACCCACAGCTTCCAAACCTTCTGAGATTTAGAAATATCAGATTTCCTTTCAATTTCAGCCTCTCATAACCAATTCCAGTGGCAAGACTGAGGCTGGCTCTAAGAGCTACACCATCTTGTTTAATCTGCTTGTTGATGTTCCAGATTTAGTGCTGCCAGAGCTGCACCTTCGATCTACAAAAACATCGTGCAGCTGCTCCTGTTCCCTTAGAGGCTCTTTAATATCCAGGGCTGTTATCTCTTCAGAAGTGGTACAGAGTGAGCCCAGAGATCCCTTGGCAGTGCCTCTGCAAGCTGGGAATACAGCTGCCTCAAAGCACCTTTCCAAATGGACGTGGACAGTGAGGATATTACACCTCGCCCACGGATTCAATGGCTCTTGTGTGGCTGTCAAACACCTGCCTCCAGCCCCTCTTGGGAGAGGAGAGGCCAAAAGCATTTTCTCCGTGCCAAAATGAGCAGAAAAAACCCGCAGCACTCTGTGCCACTGGCAGGTTTCTCACTGCTCTGACGGGCACCACTTGCCCAGATGGGTTTGAACCTGGCTGTGGAGCATCTTGCAGCCACTCCTATTCCCAGTCCTCCATGGGACTAGAAAAACTGGGGGCTTGAGGTGAAAGAAGTCAAAGTTTCTGGGAAGGAAATCCCACTATCCATGCAGGATCCATCCCACTTATACATGCACAAGCAGGTGCTGCAGGTCCAACCATGGAATGCTGAAAGGGACCTTAAAGATCAATGAGGGGATGCATGGAGGACTCGTTGGTTTTGTATTGAGAGGCAAGAGGGTTTCAGAAATTATCTTCCTTCATCCCCCTGCCCAGCCTCCATCCAGGAGGTCCCTGCCACCTGTGATGGGGTTCATACACTGTTTGCAAGACTTTACTAGAGCCTTAGGGAGAGGGGATTGCTCTGTCACAGACTCAGAAAAATATTTGTTACATCAGAGAGCCCTTCCGATTTCTCCTGACTGCATTAATGCCTCAGCTACCACCACTCCCAAAGGAATCTTGGTTACCCAAAACCCAGCAATCCCTCCCCTGCTGAGAGGGACTCTCAGTGGCAATGAGGAGGTGGCAGGGATGGAGCCACAGAGCTGCCCCAGCCTCTCTTCACAACTAATTCCACCCCAGGTAATAAGCTCATCAGTCTTATATTTTATAAATTAAACAAGGAAAAGAAAAATCTTTGTCCAGTTCCGAACAGCTGCTCAGTTTGAAAGGAAATTGTTGCCTTTTGGAAGTGTGAGTTATGGAGGAGAGGGACAAAGCAGTGCTGTGCATCCCCAGCGTGCCTGCTGAGGGACCCACTCTTTAAAACTTGATTCTGAGACAAATAAAAGTCAAGCCATTATGGGATTTGTAGCCACAACACTTCATTTGTCTTTATTCCTCTGCTTTGCAGAAAGCTCTTGATATACCCAGAAAATAAGAGTCCCAGTGCACCAAAGCGATTTTGAACAGCAATAGTCTGTGAAAAACCCTCATGAAGCATTATCACTCATTAACATCACAGGACAGAAAAGGCTGGGCTGGGGGAAAGAGCTGGAACTTTTTTGGTTCTCCCTTCCCTGAACCAGATTGGTAAACCAGAAGCACTCAGGGTGAATCCACAGATGAGCCACAAAATAAAATAAAATAAATCCTGTCTTTGTATTTAAGTGGATAAACATAAAGGTCTGGGGGAGGCTGCTCCAAGCTGAAGATTTACTCGTCTCATCTCTCTGCCTGTAAATGCACCCAGCAAGTTTCAAGCAGAATTTCACCATTTCAGTTTCTGCAGGAAAGGCTTTAAAGTGATCAAACAACATGAGAGCTCTCAGCACCCTCTCTCCTTCCTGTCTGCAGCAAAAATCATATTTGCATTTTTTCTATGGACCATTGTTGTCAAATTGAATTTCAGGGATGGAAAATTGGATCCTGCTGAGTTCTGATGACTTTTTTTCCCTTGTATCTGAATTTCTGATGGTCAAAGGTATAGAGAAAAGCTCTCACTGACTTCAGTAATGAAAATTGGACATTGCATTGGCATTCTGGGAAAGGGATGGGAAGAGCTGCCAGTTCAGCACATTACCAAAATCATTATCCCAGTTTTCAGCCTGGAAATGAAAAAAAAAATAAAAATCCTGTGTTCAGGTACATTTCTGCTTGACATTTTGGGATCCATCCACTTTTCCATGCTTTTATTTATAAAGACAGAACATGCTGAGAACTAACATGTACTGTATGGGAGACACAGGTGGGTTTTGACCATACAATACCATTAATATCCAGACATTACAAATTCAAAATGAGCCGTATGGAGGCCTCCCCTTCTCTGTTTTTATTCTCTTTAAAAGTCTCTGGCATGTCTGCCCTGGGGACCACAAAACACAATAAAACATATTCTGTAGCTAATTCATACTAACTGTCATCAATAGGCATTTAACAGGCAATGTCAAGACAATGTCCATGCAGCTGGAAGTGTCTCCACTTGCTGTCTCTCCTAATCAAGAATTAACTCATCTTTCTTCTCACAAGAGAACATGAGCTTTCTCCTTTCTCACTTTCCAGGCCATTTGTCATCAAAGATTAGTCCAGATTTATGACAGTTTTGCCAGGGCAGGCAGGGTTAGTGGGTTATTTTTCCTAAAGAACAGTGCTGCTAGGTCCCTACCCTCTCTCAGTTCTTTGGAAATATCCACACTTCCCTGGTTTGTATTGGTGGCTCTCGAGTGACCTGGTCACTGCAGCCCTCCAAGCTGTGCAAGCACAAAAATGTGGGTCAGAGTCTGCAGCAATTACAGGAAAAATAGGGAGATGACAGTTCCAACTTTCAAATTATTCACCAGAAAACAGGTCTGCTCCTGGCTTCCTCAGGAATTACTTTTCCTCCCACAAATAAACATTCCTAGCCCACTCCTCAGAGCACTGACTAAACCAGCACTGGATATTCTATATATAAGAATTATTGAATTAATGACAAGACTGCAGCAAGGTGTAAAATTCCTCTACCAAGACAACCCATAAAGTGACTGATTCCATTTTTTGCCTTGAAGTTCTCCTGGGAAGGGTCATGAATACATTCATATTTGTACTTCCATTCTGAGCCAAGAAATACAGAAACATCTCCAAAGGGGAAGGCAGCACTGCTACAGAAAGCAAACCCAACTTCTTCCTGGTTCAGCTCTAGAGATTGGGAAATACACTGATCAGAGACCCAAAAGACAGAGAGAAGTTTTGCACCTCCTTTTGGTCTGCACAATTGACAACAGATACTTTTTGTGGGTGGTTTGTACCTTTCTCTTTTTAGTTTCCAGAAGAGGAAGGAGCCTCTTGCTCAGAGGTACAAAGGAACGTGCTGGAGTCATTTGGGGAGTGTGCAGAAGAGCAGAGTTCTTAGATCATGACAATATTTTACTCTTGATCCAAAGCACCTTAAGGAACAACAGTAAACCCCTGTCTTGGGTCCATCCCTTTTATGGCTGGTGGGATCTTCCTATGGCTTTCCTTGACTTTTGGCAATTTATTCTGAATTCAGGGTAAGTAAAACCTCAGGTAGACTCAGGTTAGGATTTTTCAGGAGGAGAAATCCCAACATAAGTGAAGGTGTGAGTGCTGATGGTGTTCCCTGTTTCCCTCCTGCCTCTGGGAGACTGAGGGCAAGCTAACTCCTGACCTCAGGGTGTCCAGGAGAGGGATTTGACCCTTCTCCAGCACCATCCCAGTGAGCTTGTTGAACACATAAAAGCAATGATGTTGCTTCTCCAAAGTCAGTGATTTTATCAGTCCTCTCACTTAAGAAATGATCGATTTTCCCATATTACCAGGATAAAATCCAGCCTGTAATATGTAGGTCATGAACTCATCTTTCTCCACCTTTCTTGTCTCCGGGCACAGTATAACCAGAATTAATGGCAATAATAATAAACTCCTTTGGAGTTTAACGATTATTCATTAGCAGGAGTACATCAGTTCTGCAGTCTCCTCTCCCCTCGGATGCCTGACACTCTGGGCTGCTCTGCTTATATTTGAGAGAAACAATCAATGAGCACCGTGCAGTCCTGGCTTCCTGGGCTGTTAATCTCTCCATTACTCAGTTAGGCACAGTCCCCTTGGCTTCAGCTGAATCCATGTGCCAAAAGAAAAGCCCACACAATCAAAGATATCCTTAAAGGTAAGCACGTCACCAGACTGCATCTCCTGGGCACAGCGATGTCCTGGGACAGCAGGAATGTGCTGGTGACAAGAGGACACCTGGGGCATGTCCCTCAGCACCTCCATCTTCCAGCACAGATGAAGCTGAGAAGCCATGTCCATATCCTAAAACCTTCCTGGGACCCTGGGAGATCAGAGTGGGGCAAGAACAGGGCTGAGAAGTCACCCCACCTCTGCAGGGGCCTTCCTCCACCATCCAGGGACCTGGGCAAGAACCAAAGCGAGGGCTGAGACCTCAGGAGACAGCAGGAAGAGCTCCAGCAACTGCAGTAGGACTAATATTTCACTGGGAGGGACTTCACCAGCCCTGTGACTGAAGTGTTCCACCAAGGTCTGAAGCTCACCCTCTGAGCAGAACATCTCACCTCATTCCAAGGCTTTCCTGGCATTTCTGTTGGGCTGCACAGCAGGGCAAGGGAGAGCATCCTGCTGGTGGAGGGCTCCAAGCTCTCTTCTCTCTTTTTGGCCTCTCAGTATAATTCATCCAAGCTTTTATGAGGCAATTTACATCCAGATTTTATTATAAGTGGAAGGCCCTTTTATTTCCTCAGTGTATTCAGCACACAGAGAACTTGTTAATTTTATTTCTGTGCTTTCTGTGTTCTAATAATGATCTCCCCAGTTCCATTCAGCTCTGAAAAGGTGGGGGAGATGGAGAGATATGAGTTGGAATAATGTAATCATGTACTACAGACAGAGAAATACTGGTTAAAGTGAAGTGTAATGAATATATGACTAAGGCAGAGATACAAAAGGCTGCTTAAAGTATAAAATCTGATGTATTTGCACACTTACCAGGCATGGGAATGCACTCGACAAAGAAAAAAAAAAAAAAAAAAAAAAAAAAAAAAAAAAAAAAAAAAAAAAAAAAAGGCACAGATATTATTTCAAGAAGAAAGTAACATGACATCAAAACTTACTTTTATTAAAAAACAGTCCAGAAATGCAAAAACAACACACACATATATAATTCACATTCTATGTGGGTTGTTTTATTTTTACTAGCTTTTTGAAACCAAACAAGACAAAGATTTAGCAGAACAACAACAACAAAAAATTCTTCCTGCGACACAGAGTATTTGTGTGTGGGTGACAGTAGGAAATGACACACAGCTCCAAGCTCATACAGGCCAAGGCTTGTCCTTCTGGTATTTCTTTCATCCCCCAGCTGAAATCTCCCTGCTCCTGCAGCTGCCTGATGGAGGATATCAAACCAAAGACATTTCCACCACCCACTGCACCACTTCTCCTGTGCAGAAGATTTTTCCAAGTGCATCCAACCAGATTGGAACACCAGGCAGAGCCAGCGATGGCTGCCTGGGGCTCACGTAAAGGCAGCCAGGCTTTGTAAGCCTCGACTAAAACTCAGGGAGGGATTCAGCTCCATTTTAACATCATTCCTTTATCTGATACTCACAGTCTGCATGTCATTAAGTGAATGTGTTTTGGTTTCTGGGGGATGCACACAGTGCAGGCATTGAGAGACTCAGCAGTGAGTGTTTCCTACAGACCATGTAACAGGAAAATTAAAATCTGTCTGTACTGCACATGGAATCCCCCTGGCAGAGTAAGGAAATTCATTTTAAATAAATGGGGTTAAACACCAAAGAATCTCTCTCTTGTTTGTGCTGGGTTTTTTTTTCCCAAGAAATCATAGTGTCAGCAGCACCTCTACAACTGGAAATTTAAAAAAAAAACCACTGGCACAGATAGTCCATGTAGCTTTCAGCTGGTTCCTAAGGAAACCACAGAGGTGTAACCAGGTGGTGGGGGTGTGGCAGGGTCCCATTGCAGTGTTTTGGGGTGCTGGGGACCGGGGTCCCTCAGAGCCCCACAGCCCATTGAGGTCCCTGCACACCCTGGCTGAATCAAGCCCGAGGTCAGCCCTACTGCTCCAGCTCCTCCCAGAGGGAGAGAGAACTGGATGTTCCATTCCTGTTCTACATTGCCAAAGGCTGACAAGCACCATTTCTCTTGTTTTTGAATCAAATGCAAAACCTCCTTGGAGAGCTCCCCTGAGTTTTGACGCTCATTTTTGCTGCCCACACCCTCCTGCACCCACCTCACCCAGAAGCTAAGCAGGAGCATCATTTATAACAAGCTGCTGCAGATTCAACAGAGTAATTAATCTCTAACAGCAAGTGCTGTCCACTTTCTCCTGGTAATTCATTTAAAGTGGGAAGTTAATTCCATTCAATGGAGTTGCCCTTCACCGCTTAGAGAGAGACACAGGCTTTGAACACCCCCGAGCGAAGTGCTTCTGGCACAAACCCTCCTCCTCCTCCTCTATCTGCCCTGACCCCTGTGTCCCCACGGGAACGCCACATGCCAGTGCTGTGTGATCCTCCCTCTCGAGGCTGATTAGCCAGAGCTGGAGAGTTCAGGGAGGTGAGAGCATCGGCATCCTCGCGCTGATGTTTGATCGCCGGCGGCTGCCAGTGCTCCCAATTAGCCTGCAAACGCTGCCTCTGGCTCGCAAACACTTTAAAAAATGAAATTTGACAAAAAGCCGCCTGCCTTGCCTTTCTTCAACCCTATCAAAGCCTTTGAGAGTATCTGAGGACAACTTTTATAGCTGAGAAGGGCCCGTTTGAGCGCCGTCTCATTAGTGCTGTGGCTGTACTGCGCACGGAACCGCAGAGCATCCATCAGCCCACTTACCAGGAGCACTCCTGAATACCAGCAAGCATGTTAGGCTGGGAAGTCACCTCTGAGGGAGCCACCAAAGGGCTTTTCAAGCAGAAAGGTCATCCAGCTCATCTGCTTCTCGGGGAGCTGATTAGAGCCGTTGCATTTTGGGAGCCGTGGCACCCCGCAGCAAGTCCATTCCCTGGCTCTTTTTTCTCCCTTTGCTCACAGGAGTGATCTGCAGCTCGTCAGAGGGGGCCCAGCGGGGGAGGACAGCAGCAGCACTTATTTTAATAAATAACATTTGTGAGCTGGCTTTCCAGGCTGCAGCTTGATGAGAGATGTGATGAACATCGGGAGGGAAGATTGAGAGAGACACTGGCACAGGGTCCCAGAGCAGCTGTGGCTGCCCCATCCCTGGAAGTGTCCAAGACCAACTTGGATACAGCTTGGAGCAGCCTGGGACAGTGGAAGGTGTCCCTGCCCATGGCAGGGGGTGGCACTGGATGAGCTTTAAGGTTCTGCAGGATAAGGCTGGTTGTGCCTCCCTGATCTCCTCTTTGATAAGTTAACATTAAAAACACCACCAGGGACATTTCCCTGAGCAGTGATTCCAACCTAAGGCCTGCAGTGGGAAGGTCCCAGGTTTCTGGCAGGGTTGGTGTCTTTCAAGGTGTGTTTCTGCACTGAGGAGGTTTTGGGGCAGTTCTGCTCAGTTGCAGTGTATTTTCCAGGACTGGCTGCACTCTCAGCTCTAAGTGACCACAGCAGACCTGCTCCAGCTGCTGCCCAGGTTGAGGTCCCTACGAAGGAGAAATCATCACCAATGTGTTTGCACAATACTTAGGAAAAGCATTTGCACTTGGAAAACAGAAGGAATATCTTTAGTTGTTACTTCTGCAATTTAACATGACTGTTAGAGATATCTGATGATAATAGTGCTAGAAACATTGGCAAGCGTATCTCCCTCCAAAAACAAAATGCATCACGGCATTAACCTCACTTTAATGGATAAGCTCAAAAAAAAGCTGAGAATAACACCTTTCTTTTTTTTTCCCCCTTTCAAAACAGCTCCTTGTTTCTCCAATACATTTATTTTGCATTATTATTTCTCATGTAATTGTGAGAAAATTAAATACCTGAAAGCACAACAAAACATAAAATTAAACCAAATGTTTTGATAATGCAAACCCATTGGCATTTCTTTTCCTGAATAATTAAAAAATTAAGCTGAGAAAACCAATTTTTTCTCTAAGAAGTCTCGGTAAAAGGGAATGTTTGGTATTTTGCAGCACTTCTGTTAAGTGCTGGACTGGTGTCAGCATCTCATTCTTTTAATGCTTAGAACAATTTTAACCCGCCCACACTCCAGCTCTGAATTATTTAGGAAAACATGTCTTTCTAGACCTTTTCTATAGCCTCTCTGCAAAGTGTCTGGTTGTACTTGGCATGTCTTATCTAGGAAAAAATTACTCTATTTAAATAATAGTGACAGTGTCCACAATATGTAAATCTTTGCAGCAAAGCTGGGCCATATTTTGTCCTCCATCCCTCACTCTTGTGTCATAAAAATGTAAGGGATTTCTCCTGTATGTAAATAATCTGACCTTGAAAGGAAAATTAATGGAACTTCCATGGGTGATCCCTTTTCTTGGTCAGCAGGCTTTTGTTGGGGAAGACAACTCTTCCATACAGCTACATTAGAAGAGAGGGGAAAAGAAATCAAGTTATCTTTTTCTGAATGATTCGAGGTGCCATTTTAATGAGTCTCCCTTTCTGCTACTGCTGGAAATAAAATATTCACTGTGAGGAAAGAGTAAATATTGTCCCACAGGCAGAATGAGGCAACCAGAGGCAGACAGAGAAAAGCCATTGGGTGATAGTCTGTCTGCAGCTAGATCCCAAAGCCAACATTTCTGCAGTGTGGGACAGAGCTATTCTTGGACTCCAGTGGAGCCCTGAAGCCTTGGAGCACATCATCAGTCACACAGGTGATTCCATGCACCCACAGTGAGGTTTGCACACAGACTGGATGGGAAGGAACTTGTAGAGTGCAAAAAGCAAGCCCAGCTGGGCCAGATTCCTGCTCGGTTAATGCAGGCAGAGGTTTGGCAATGTTTGAGATGTGTTTAGCACATGGTTTACTTGGGTTGGCTCCCTGGGAGAAATCTACTGAGCAGCAGCTGCTCGGCTCATCTTTCCTGGGAAGGCTGCTCAGGGACACACAGGAATGACAGGAGGACAGACCAAATCCCCCACGCCTCAGAGACATTCTGTCTTGAACTTCTGCCTCAGGGCTTTCTGCACGTTCTGGATCTTCTCTGTGATCACAGTGTCACTGAGGTGATCCCCAAACTTCTGCTTCAGCAGCACCCTGATGATTTTGATGCAGCGTTCGTCCATCATGGGCTTCGCCTCCCGGAAGGTGTTGCCCCTGCGCCCCGTGATGGAGTGGCTCTGGATGTAGTCGGAGGTGAAGAGTTTGTAGAGCAGAGTCTTGCAGGCTGTGCTGATTTTCTGGTCAAACCTGATGGTCTCTTTGAGCTGCTCCTTGGTGTAGCCATTGAAGAGCTCCACCACCTCACACGGCTGTCGGTGGGGCTCCTCCTGGAAGGACAGGGATTCCAGCCTCTGCACCTTCTTCTTCAGAGAGAGGACATCCTGTTGGAGGTCCAGCACCATCCTCTCCAGCTGCTCTATCTTCTCTGCCCTGAAAAATCAAAGTTGCTTGTGTAAAAGAAGATACCATGTCCTCACTACTGGATGTTGCTCCTCCACCCAAGCAGGGATTAGATGCCTTCTGCAAGCAGGGCAGGACAACTTCTCTGACACAGTATCAGCTATTCCTGAGTGAGGAGTAAGGCAGGAAAGAAAAATGTGATGGTCTGAGCTTTCCAGTGCTCAGGAATGCTCAGTTTAACCCTCAACTCCCCCTTGGCATGCATACATGAAGTCTTTGATGCTTAATTTTCTTCTCAGTTGTAAGGAAAGACATAAAGCCTGTCTTGCAAGCCCCAGGACACACATATTTGTGGTATTAAACAACAGACTTGTGGGAAACGACAATACAAGAAACAAAACTTGAATTTTTTGGCACCCGTTTCTTTGCAGAAAAAGTGTCCCTAGTATCACTTTATCACTGGATACTGGTCATCAAAGTCATGAACAATAAACCAAGGAACACACAACCATGTTGTGATTGTTACATGCAAGAGCTTTGTAGTTTCTGCACTGTTTTAGAGCTTTCTTGACTCTCTAAATCCAAGCACTACAATCAGAAACACCTGGCTCGATTGTAAAGAGACTCAGCAACTTTGGGGTTTAAAATTGCCCCACTTTGTCACCCATCTGTGATCTCACTGTTCACTCTTGTAGTGAGGAGGAAAACACAGTTAGGAACAAGTGCCTCCTTTTGTTAATTACCTTTCCACCTCACCAGGACCGAAATTTTTGTGAACTCTCTCGAAGCCATCCGTCTCTTGCAAAGCATCAATCTTTCGCTCTTCACGGCTGGAAGAAACAAGCAAGCTAAATAGCACTGCCACAAACATCTTTGTGCTCATATTCATATTCATTCCTGAGGAGAATTATCTGGAATTCAAAGCAAAGTCAATTCTGGTTTCATCTACAACAAGAATAAAATAGATTGAGGGGGAAGATGAGGAGTTCTTCACGTGGACAGACTCCTGTGCATGCCCTTGGCACACAGATACAGGGGACCTCTCACTGACCCACCATGGAATCAGGACTTCAGAGCACAGGCTCATTTCTCTGTTGTATGTGCCCACAAAAACTCCTATTAATTTCTGAGCTTTGGGTTTAACCTCCTCAAAGCAAGCACTGCCAGAGAATGGAGACAGAGTGGACAGAAATCAATATGTGTGGTGAGAAACATTCAAGGTCCTTACTGTGCTTTCAGTGTTACCTGTTCAGACAGATCTGCTGCTGGCACGAGGACAAGATGCCATCTGACTTCCTCTTCATTGGAAGGGCAACATAATCTGCAGCAGAGGTGGGAGACAAGCTGAAGAATCAGCTGTTGAAAAGGTCCTGAATCCCTCTATCTCCAGAAGAAATTATCTAACCACCCCTGCTAGATTGCATGGCAACATGTTATTCATCCAAAAACAGTGATCCAGACAGCCTCTCCAGGACTGATCAGTGGGGATTTGCTATTACAAAAAGGTGGAATCTCAAGGGCTTCTGTTTCCAGTGCAAAAGATATGGTAGGGGCAAGGCAAACAGAATCAACATGTCTCGGGATGCTGCTGTTAGTCAGCAGGTAAATAAGAAACTAGCATATTTTCATAAGTGCATTTAATGGGTGTAATAGTGGGTGGAAAAATAGGGAAATAGGCAAATCTGAGAAGGTTTGACTAATGGGGATACAGAGCTTTTGGGAATTTCAGTTATTCAGGCAGGCATTCATTCAGATTGTCTTTTGGCTTGGAGGGAGAGAACTGCTAGCCCAGGAGACAGAGTTGGTGTCTGACAGAGCAGAGACCATACACTCCATACAGGCATTTCCCTTGAGACAGCCCTCCTGGAGGAGATCTCCCAGGTGGAAAGGACCAGGAAATGCCATCTCTTACCCCTGTAGCCCTGAGACAAAGCCCATACAACCCCAGAGCAAAGCAGAGGTTTTCTGGCTGCTTTGCAAGTCCCCATCACATTCTGTCACTCAGGACCAGGCAGCAGAGCCAGAACCCAAGGTTACCTCTGGCAGCTGGCCCAGCCGTGTCCTCTTCACTCTGGGAAGCCCCTGGCCCTGGCATGGCCATGGTGATGAAGGTGGATGGAGGTGTGAAGGCGCTGGCTGGGTGGGGGGGAGCTGCCAGCGAGCGGGGGCTGCCTGCCACGCTTCCCAGGACATGCCTGTCCTTGAGGATGGAGGAGCTGCTGGCATCGTGGGGCATGCTGGCCTCAGCCACCCTCAGCAGAGGCTTTGCAGGATAGGTCTTGTCACTGGGGTATTTCCTGGATGTATTCCCTGGGGCCCATTTTGGAAAAGTTTTCCTGGATTTTTTTGGTGGGGATGGCATCATGCTGTGGACAGCTGGTTCTTCTTCTGAAAGGAAGGGAGACACTCAGGATGTGCAGCAGGGCAGCAGTGTTCTGTATCTTCCACTCCCACTCAGTGCTTTGCACACTGATTGCAGTGATGAGAAATTTATCATGGAACAACAACATGCTCGGCATCCTCCCAACCCAAAAAGCCCCATGGAAGTAGAAAGGTGAAATGTTCAAAAGCCTTTACTCACTTAACTTCTCCAGGAGCTGTCGATCTTCCAGCAGCTTCCTCTCCAAAGTATCTTTATGCTCTGTAAGAAGAGAAGATCTTTCATCAGCTAAACTCCTTCTTGGAAAGTTTCTCCTGAGCAGCCCCAAATGGCAAACCCAGGCCAGGGAGGTGTCACTTACCACTTATGCCTTCCACCACGCCCCAGTACAGCCCACTGAAGCCGGGGCAGCGGGCCAGGACCTGCTCCCCCACCGTGTAGAGGTGGAAGGGCTTGCGGGGCTCCTTGATGTTCTCGATGTTGATGACCCGGCTGCCGTCGGGCCAGCTGATGAGCACGTAGAGCTTGGCTGACATCAGGGCTGCCCACCTGGAGCAGAGGGAGCAGTATGGGAATGCCACTGCAGGGAGTTGGGCTCTCCTGTGGTTGGGAGTGGTCACAAGCAGTGCTTTACCTGGGGCAGCACAACCTGCAGATATAAAATACTTGCCCCTGTATTTTCTCCAGCAGTTATTTCTCTGTTCCCATTCCCACCCTTCTCAGCTTGCCTCATCCTAAATCCCTTCTCTGGGAGTCTGTCTTGGGTCTGACTGAGCACAGCCAAACATGCCTCCAGTGCATCCAAGTGTCCTTTGCAGTGACAGCCATGCCAGGTGTCACCTGGGACCAGGCAGGGCCAGCCCTCACAGCAGACACTTGGAGCAGACACTGACCAAGCCACTGAGCAGACACAGGCTGGTTCCTCTGCCCCTGTGAACCATCACAGCTCAAATTACTTCAGTGTCTCTACAGCAGTTTGCTCCAGTGCAGGGCTGTGTCTGTGTGATATCAAGGCAGTGCAGAGAAGAGACTCAGAAAGACCCAGGGGTATTCCAGGAAATTACCATTCCTTTGCCTGCACAATTATTTCCCCCAGTAAACATCAAAATGCTTTGATAAGGAGAGCAGAAAATTCTCTTTATTTCACCCATGGAGAAACTGAGGCACAGACCAATGATAGATCTGTCTAAGACAGTCAAGCAACAAAGCTGCTAGGAGCTGGATCCTAAGTCCTGGCCCACTGCTCTGCCCACTGAGATGTCTCTTTCTGCCCCTGGAGCTGCAGACTTCAATCACTGGAGAAACTGGAAAACCAGGTGATTTCCAAAACCTCCCGTGCCAGAGGAGCAGCTGAGGAGCTGAGGGCTGCTGAGCTCAGGAGGGGTTTCTTCCCAGCTTCTAAGGGCCCTGGCAGAGCATCACCCCAATCCTGCCTGCTCTGCTCGGCAGCAGGATTTGGCAGAAGGGTTCTGGGGACAGGGCTGAGCCCATGTGTTGGGCACCAGGTGGAGAACAGCTGTGGTGTCCAAAGAAGATGGGAGGGAGCCGGGGCAGAAGAGGAGAGCTGGAGCTGAGACAAACTGGCAGGAAAGGCAGCTAGGACCCAATTTACTCCAGTTTCTTGTTTTGTCTCCACACCCCCTTTAAAGTCCTGCCTGGATTTGATTCCTCTCACTTGGAAGGTTCAAGTTCACCCTGGAGAACTTTCTCCTTCCTCACCTCCACCACCATCAGCTGCAGCAAAGCTCCCTGCAGGAACTGAAGCTCTCCCCAAGCCTGCCAGTCTGCCCTGCTAGCACAGTCTCACACCTGGTGTTCTCCAACCCTCCTCTCCTCACTGATACACACCCCAGCATTGATTTCTATCAGGAAGCACCATATACAAATTATCTGTGTGCCTGTCTCCCCACATCCCCTTCCCTGCAGCAGGCAGCTGCCCCCAGCCCTCTCCCAAACACAGGGAAGGCTACAGAGCAGAAACTGGGATAAATGCATAGCTGAGCCCTCTCCCTCTCAGAAACAGAGCTTCACATTCCAAACACCAAACAACCCCAGCCCAAACAGCTCTCAGGAGGGGTTTTCTTTTTAACATTTAAAGAAACCACACTGATCTTCCTTCCCCAAACCAGTTGTTCGTTTACCCTTATGAATGCAACAAAACTACACGAACACACAAACAGAGAGAGAGAAAAAAAAAGAGAGATCACAATGCTGATAGCAATAGAGCTGCTCCTTGCCTGGTTAGCACTGCTCCAGGTATTGAGTCTTGCAAGATGTCTCCTGTCTCTCCAGGTCTCTGCTGCCTGTTCCAGATGAGGAGGTGACCGGACACTTCCTTGCCTTGGGCTTGTCCCTTCAACACAGTTCCTTGTCAAATCTCCTTTGTCTGGTTTGGAAAGCTCCCACCTGCTGTCCCCACTGCAAAGGAAAAAAAGAGCTTTTGCTTTCTTTTTTCCTGGTTGTTTTGTTTCAGCATTATTATTCCTGTTATTTTCCCATATACATTTTTTTTCCTTAGCTTGTTTCAGGTCTGTTTCTTACAGGGAGAGAGAGCAAAAGAGAAGAGAAAATGCCTTGGGTTTTTTGGAGCATGAATAAACCTTGCATTTCCATGAGTTATTTATGAATAATTCATGAAAATGCATGATTAATTCAGGTTCATGAATTATTCAGGAATAATTCTCGAACATTCCTGGTTAATTCATGCTCACACAGCGAGTGAGTCAGGCTCTAGGGCTTGGAGAATTCCTTTCTCCCTGAGACAGAAGAAGAGAGGCTTAGAGAAGCTGCATTGTGCACTTGCTGTTTACTGCCTCTGAGAAGAGAACATATTTTGGGCCCTTTTTGAAACAAGGACTTGAAGAAAATTGAAATGCCTGCAGCCTCCTGCCCACGGAGGAATAACACAGCACCAAAAGAAAAAAAAAAAGAACAGAGAGAAAGAAATTGGACTTGCTCACAGAGGAAAGCCTGGCAGCAAGTTTTATCCCCTTTCAAAGCATCTTTCTCCCCCCACCTCCAGATTTCTCCCTGATTAAGATAAATCTCACTTCTTCAGTTTTTACCTGCAGTGCAAAAAAAAAGGACCATCCATGTGGGTTTCTGTTTGAGTCAAAGGGAATTCCCCTGCCCTGTGCCCATCTGGCCCTGTGTATGTGTGTGCACAGTGTCTTCTCCCAGGTAGCAACCAACAGGACAAGAGGAAACACCTCAAGTTGCACCAGTGGAGGCTTAGATTGGATATTAGGAAAATTTCTTTACCAAAAGGGTTGTCCTGCACTGGCACAGGCTGGCCAGGGCACTGGAGTCTCCATCTCTGGAGGGATTTAAAAGAAGTGTGGATGTGGCACCTGGGGACATGGTTTACTGGTGAGCTTGGCAGTGCTGAGGGGATGGTTGGACTCCATGAACTTCGAGAGCTTTTCCAAGCTAAAAGATCCTTGCAAAGCTCCTTGAGTCAGTGTCCCTGTCAGGGTGAGCACTGGTCATGGCACTGGGCTCAGCAGGCCAGGTCTGCTGCTCACATCAAGCTGGCCATGCACAGCTCTGTGTTTCTCTCAGAAATATCACTGCTGCAGCACCTGGGGTTCCCTAATGCTGGGCTTTTTATCCCTACTGCATGGAGGATCACATGGCATGGTAAAGGATGGATCCAGGCTGGACACCAGCAGGGGAAGGTGCAGTGGGTTGTCTGCACAACCCAACCAGCCATCCTGCCTCAGCCACTGGATGAGGTGGAAAAACAGCTAGGGAGTGACTCCAAACAGCACTGTCTGGTTTATCTTAGCCAAAAACAGCACTGGAGGTTGTTGGGAGAAAGGGAGAATTCAGATGTTCAGGGACACATTAGAAAAGGACCTTGATCAGATTCACAGAGTAAGAAAAATTCTGCATCCATGATTTGCAATATTTACAGCTAAAATGTACACCTGTCAGCCCAGGTAAAAGCTGATGTTCAGTAGAGAGCTGATTGGGATTAGGTAACAAGCAGATATGAATAGAAGAGCAGCAGTATGTGACTTCTGTGTAGTTCTGAATGATGTTGCTCAAGACTGAGAGCTGCATAGTAATAAGAAATGGAAAAGCAATGACAAGGAGAAAAATAATAGAGATTCACAACAATGGAGATGAGATTGGATTCTGGTTTGAGGCAGGACTTGGTTCCAATAAAATCTGCCTGGGAAGAGGGCTGGCTTAAACTAGCATTGTTTGCTTTCCTTTGAAGAACAACAATATCCAAAACATAACAGATGAATATTCCTGGGGTAGAGGTTGGTAATTCAACTGCAAACTGCAGGAGAGGAAGGATTGCAGGAACCACAAGAGGAAGACAAATTGTAGTCTCATCAAACAACAGAAAAGTCAAGTGCCTGTGTATAAATATACAGTGTTTGTGTTGAATTATTCCAGGAAAACACGAGTCTGAAGTGAATCCCAGGTGTTCAACTTCATGAAAATTAGCAAGCCCTGATTAGATTTCCCTCCCAGTCGGTGAATATTAAATCCCTGGGCAGATGCCTCAGTTCTGGGTGTAGGTAGAGTTACTGGATTCAGAAACCTCTCCTCTGCATCTCCCATTTTTTTGAAAACAAGCCCCACATTGCGGCCAAGGTGCCAGCACATGTCACTCTCTGAGCTGCACTCGCTGAGATTTAGATTTCAGCCAGGACTGAAGAACAAAAGGTCCTTTGTGATCTTACCCAGAGAAACACCCGGGGAACAGTGTTCAGCAGCTGTTTGAGCGCTGTCCGGGTCCTTATCAGAACAATCTTAATTGAGGTTTGAAGGGATTTAAAGTGCAAACACAGGTGGTTTTAATCCCCTTTTTCACTTAACCTTGGTAATGTAGTTCTTCTTTTGGCTGGGTTCAGAAGCCCAGTCATAGAATCCTAGAATGGTTTGGGTTAGAAAGGAACTCAAAGACCATCTGATTCCATCCCCCCTCCCTTCCACTATCCCAGGTTGCTCCAAGCCCTGTCCCAGTGGCCTGGAACACCTCCAGGGATGGGGCAGCCCCAGCTTCTCTGGGCAGTATCAGGGCCTTACCTCCCCCACAGAGAAAAATTTCTTTCCAGTATCCATCTAACCCTGCCCTCTGTCAGGCTGAACCCATTCCTCCTTGTTCTGTCATTCCAGATCCTTGTCCAAAGCCCCTCTCCAGGTCTCCTCGAGTACCTTTAGGCATTGGAAGGAGCTCAGAGGTCTCCCTGGAGATTTCTCTTCTCCAAGGCAAACAGTCCCAGCTCTCTCAGCCAGTCTCCAGAGCAGAGCTGCTCCAGCCCTTGGAATACCTTCATGCTCTCCCCTGGACTGGCTCCAGCAGCTCCACATCCTTCACCATTTCCAGAAAGCAGCCAGAGTTGAAAAATTGAGAGACAAGAGTTACATGGTTCATTTATTTTTACCAACACAATGAAACGACACAGGAACCTGACCCTGTGGTCCACTGAGACCAGCTCTGCATCCCTTTCACACCGCCGGGAGAAGGGGAGGGCATCGCCAGGAGGGATCAGCACTGCCAGGGCAAACGGTGGACAGAGAGACCCTGTCCTGTAACCAGCCTGTCTGGGCTGGCAGGATGGCTGATGGAGGCATTAGGATGGATCTGGGGGATGGTTTCACATCCCACGAGGACAAACGCTGGAGCGTGAGGCACTGTCTGTACCCGACAGCGACCACCCGGTGGCATTTTGCATTTGTAATGAAACAAGTACAAGTCCCACCTCTGCCTGTGTTCCGGGGAACAATGAAATATGATCCGGGCTAATGAGGCTGGAGTTAACTGCACTTTAATTAAAGAATGTCTCTTTTCTAACAGGCCAGAAAGAAGGTCAATTACACAGAGATGGGGAGCAAAGCCACCATGAGGATCAGCAGCCAGATAGATCTTCAAGTCCTACCTACCACAGTTTGTTAAATGCTTTCCAGAGTTGGAGTTCTTCTCTGTTATTCCTCATGTGACAGAGACCAGAAAACAAAGAGAAAATCAGAGCCTAAATACAGCGGGCACAGCTTTGCAATGGGCTCTGCACAGAGTCCACAGGCTGTAAAGGCTTCTCATTTACCTAATGCAAGTTCTTATTCCCTCTCTACAATTACCCTGAATTAACAAAGATATTTTTTAGAGACCAAGGTTATTTAATTTCTCTTCAGACAAGGGTTTCCTCTTTATAATCCCATTCCAAATCCCTTTCTTCTCACCTTAGCAGCTTCCCACTATTTTGCAAACCCTTTTTTTTCAAGCTCTCTGAATTTATGAAACCTTTGTGCTCTACAACATCTGATTCCTTATCTGCTTGGCTGGCTGATTTCTTGGGGTTCCTTTGTGAGCTTGGAAGTGAGATAGCAGCAGTACATATAGAAAAAAAAATAAAAAAGAGGGGGAAAAGATCACCCAAAAAAGAACCCTAATTGAGGGAGGGTAGCAATACATGATGGCTTTTAAATACCCCCAAATAGCAGCCTGGAGGGTGGGCAATGCTGGGTCTGTGTCCTGCATGCTCATCCTTCACCTTCATGCAGAGCTGCCCCCAAAGTTAACATGGATCACTATTTATCTTTCTCCTGTTGGGGATATTTTGGAGCAGCTGTTAGATGTGGCTTTTTATGGTGATCCTGTGGGAAGAAAACATTTGCCTGCTGTGACATCTTCACAACTAACTCCTCATCCCCTTTGGTTTTATATGGAGTTTTTTATTTATTTCTTTGATAGGTTTGTTTGGGTTTTTGTCTGTTTTAGGTTGAGTTTTTTGTTTGCTTTGTTACAAATGACAGGTGAAATTGGCACAGCCAAACTCCAAGGCTCAACTTGCCAGAAATTCCTTTTGGCTGGGTTTAGCTACATTCCCCCAGGCTCAGGATCACCATTACATTTGCAGGATTTGCTCTCCATAATCAGCCTGCCCAGACACTGCTTGGTGTTTCACAAATGGACAAGACAATGGATCTTGTGCCAAGCCTCTTTTCAAACAGCAACACCTGGGTCACCATGACAGAAAAGAAGGAAAAAGAAAGAAAATATTCATCAGTTGGAACAGAGACAGTATCTCAACATCTTCCCCTCCACCGGTACGAATTTTGTACATTTACAGACAAACCGGGCTCTAAAGCTGCCATCTATCAGTCCCTGATGCTGTTTGCTACCCTACAGCCCTGACTGCCACTGCTCTGCCTGCCTGCTGTCCATGTGGGGCTGGGGATGCTCAGCCTGCAAAGAGAGGGCCATGGGGACGCCTCAGTGCAGCTGTGCAGGCCTGGAAGGGTCCCACAGGAAAGATGGGCACAGCGTGTTCAACAGGGCCTGTGCACAGAGGGCAAGGGGGGATGGCTTTAATTGGCAGGACGTGGATTGGAGTTGGAGGTTGAAGCTGAAGGAAGATGTTCTTTTACACTGAGGGTACCGAGGCACTTGGCCAGGCTGTGCACGGAGGCTGTGGATGCCCCATCCTTGGGAACATCCAAGGCCGGGTGGGAACAGGGCTCTGAACAACATGGTCTGGGCAAGATTGCTCAGGTTGCAACAAGATGATCTTCAGGGTCCCTTCCAAGCCCAGCTGCTCAGCACTTCCATCACTCTCTGGTTGCCAGTGTCCACTTTGGATCCCCCGTGCACTCCTGGGAGCTGTGATGTCACAGTCCATGTCCCAACTGGAGCTGGCAGTGCCCACCAACACAACACAACCACTGGCCGTTGTGTCACCCACCCTTAGCCTGCTCCAGGAGCACTCCTGTGGCGCTGCTTGTGCCTTGGTCCCTGACCACGCCATCAGGCCCGAAAGCGTCCAGGATTGGCTGGAGTCACCCATCCATTCCTGCAGGATGCTTGCTTTAGTTATGATGACGGTATGGGGTTATTCCATGGAGGTGGACACGCCTGGACTTCCTGGTTGGGCTGGAGCTCTGTGGGTATGGTGTGGGACAGGGACCCTCTCTGAGGTTTTGCTACCTCTGCAGATTGCATCAGCCCTGAACACCGGCTGTTTCCTGGACTCGGCCATCCAGTTCTGCTGCTGGATGCTCCCTTTTGTCCCAATGGAGGTACGGTGCCATTCCCTGGCAGTGGACACCCCTGGACTTCCTGGCTGGGCTGCAGCTCTGTGGGGCTGGTGTGGGACAGGGACCTCACTCTGAGGTTTTGCTGCCTCTGCAGGCGGTCACTGACACAGAAGAAGATATGGACGTGGATATTCAGACTGATGAGGAAGAAGATATGGAAGTGGAGGTAGCAGAGAGCGAAGTAGAAGAAATGGACGTGGATTTGGAGGAGGACACCATTGAAGATATGGAAGTAGATATAGAACAAGATCCAGAGGAGGAAATGGAGGTGGATGGAGATGAGAACACAGAAGAAGAAATGGAAGTGGATGTGCAGGAGGAGATCGAGGCCATGGAGATCGATGTGGAAGATGAGGAGGAGCCCATGGTCTTGGGATGAAGACCGTGCCAGCAGCAGAACAGGCATGTGCTCCCCACAGGCAGAGTGGGTTCCCTGCTGCCAGGCTGGGGCTGGACTGGGTGCTCCCTGCTCAGGGACACGGTGGCCCGAGCACTGGATCCTGGTGTCCATCCCCAGCCTGCCCTGGGCTCGCTTTGTGCAACACAAGCCCCGTCCCAGCTGGGGCACAGCCCCCAGCCCCAGGCAGGCTCAGCTGTGGCAGCAGAGACCCCCTGTGCCAACCTGTGCCAGCCTGGGAGCACATGGAACAGCCCTCATGCCTGACTTGCTCTTTCTTTCTTCCAGGTCTGATGGAGAGCCGAGACGGAAACAGCCGCACTTCTGTATATACGTTTGGAAAGTTTCGAGTTATCTTAGGCATAGAGGTTTTGGAGTTTGTTGTTTACAATATAGGTTAGGATATAGGTTAAGATATAGGTTAGGATATAGGTTAGGATATAGATTAGGATATAGGTTGTAGGTTTCATTTTGTCTTCTGTAAATATGTTCTATAGATTGTTGTTGTTACAAATATTCTTATTATGTAAATATGTTCTGTAGTTCATGTTTGTTGCTGTTCTTCTGTAAAGAAACAATCCTTGGTTTTCACACCCCACGTCTCTTTGCATTTGCTTTGGGCACAGGCCGCATTTCCAAAGTTGTGGTCTCCACTTGCTCCAGGTTCCCAGGGCTGGAGGTGCCAGGGGGAGCTGGCACAGCCAGCCCAGGAGTGGGGGGACCTGTGCACAGAGGGCTGCCACTGACAGAGGTCACCCTCTGCTTGCACTTCCTCGGGACACCCTTGGTGTGTGCAGGGACAATTCTCCATGGGCCCAGTTCCCGTGGGATGCCAGGAGGGAGCAGGACTGTGTCAGGTTGAAAGCAAAAGAGCTCTTAGCTCCCTGGGAAAGCTCAGACAAGCAGTAGAGAAAGAATTCATGCTCCCCTAACTGGCCTCTAACAGCCACAGGGCAAGGGGGAATTTGGTTTTAGAAGATGAAGGAAATACAGAAAAAGCACTAAGTAATAAAAGGTGAGAAAAATCCATCACTAACACGTAAATGAAGGTAAACCAGTTGAAGAAACAGAGGTAGATGGAGGGGAAAAAACCCCACAATTATAGTGTCCCTGACCCCCAACCACGACACACCCATAGCCAATACAAGCCCAGGGGAATCAGGAAAGAGGTAAACACATGCTCCAAACAACAGAAGAAATGAAGTGAGATCTGTGAAGAGAACAAAAGAAAGAGGCAGCCTGAAGAAAAGAAAAAAATGTATCCCCATCTTTCATTCCCTACCCACAAGGTGGTTTGGTTTCTTAAATCAACAGACTGTTGTATCACGTGGTAGAAATCCAGAAAAATAAACATCAGGAGAAGCATGGTTTATTGGGAACATTCCTGCATAGCAGACAAGATATATCCTTGTGCAAATTGTTCCATGCAGCACTCACATCTTTAATTGCCTCTTTTCCTCTTTCTGGGCAAGCAGAGTTGCTTTATTTACTCCAAGCAATATTTTCTCCCTCCACCCTGGCAAAGAACAAGCTCCCACCTTAGCAACTGCCCTCTGGTTTACTTCATGCTCATCACACCCCTGCCAAAGCGACAGGTTAATTGATCAGTTATTACAATGATGAACTTGCCCAGCTGCTGGGTTCAAGAGCCCCAAAGTGCCACAGGTTCTACAGCATCGCAGAAGGAAAAGCTCCATTGAATTCAGCTGCTGCCACACTGGCCCTCCTTGCCTGTCAAACACATTCTGCTGCCCTAGCACAGCCCTGGGAAAATCCCCCCTACAATACAAGTGAGAATTCCTCATCACCTGGGAGAAAGCACAGCTGCCTTCTGCTCAGGGCATTCCAAACTACCTGGGGAGATTTACGACCTCTCCTTGCAAAGGCAGAATCTCAGGAAAAGCAAAAGATTCTTTTCATGGATGTGTTGGGTTGGAAGGGACCTTCAAGCTCCTCGTGTTCCAACTCTTGCCACATTCAGGACACCTTCCTCTAGACCAGGTTGCTCCAAGCCCCATCCAACCTGGCCTTGAACACTTCCAAAGGGGAGACAATCACAGCTTCTCTGGAACTGTTTTGTTCCTCCCAGACTGAAAATCATACCAAACTTAGCAGCCTCAGAGAATGAATTCTATTAAATATCTACAGTTTTCTAGGAAAGAAACATGGCAAACCTTGTTTGCATCCCACATTGCAAAAGCAACACGAGCTATTCAGAAAAGGCTGCCACCCACTTCTCTTCTTTTTCCCCACTGGTGGAACACTTCCATTCTGTTGTTCTTTGGAACACTATTTGAATAAATCTGGCTGAGGCTGCTTAAAATACTACAGTGAGATACTCCAGGGTGTGAGGGGTGGAAAACTGAGCTCTTATACATCCATGTTTGTGTTGTTGGAAGACTTAAATCCCACCTCTCTGGTGGGATGAAATAGGTGCTACTAATCCAATTTCTAAATTATCATGCATCACGCTGACACTATTTTAAGACTTTGAAAAAAAAGCTGCCATCTATCAGTCCCTGGTGCTATTTGCTACCCTACAGCCCTGACTACCACTGCTCTGCCTGCCTGCTGTCCATGTGGGGCTGGGGATGCTCAGCCTGCAAAGAGAGGGCCATGGGGACGCCTCAGTGCAGCTGTGCAGTCCTGGAAGGGTCCCACAGGAAAGATGGGCACAGCATGTTCAACAGGGCCTGTGCACAGAGGGCAAGGGGGGATGGCTTTAATTGGCAGGACGTGGATTGGAGTTGGAAGTTGAAGCTGAAGGAAAATGTTCTTTTACACTGAGTGTACCGAGGCACTTGGCCAGGCTGTGCACGGAGGCTGTGGATGCCCCATCCTCGGGAACATCCAAGGCCGGGTGGGAACAGGGCTCTGAACACCATGGTCTGGGCAAGATTGCTCAGGTTGCAACAAGATGATCTTCAGGGTCCCTTCCAAGCCCAGCTGCTCAGGGCGTCCACCACTCTCTGGTTGCCAGTGTCCACTTTGGATCCCCCGTGCACTCCTGGGAGCTGTGATGTCACAGTCCATGTCCCAACTGGAGCTGGCAGTGCCCACCAACACAACACAACCACTGGCCGTTGTGTCACCCCACCCTTCAGCCTGCTCCAGGAGCACTCCTGTGGCGCTGCGTGTCCCTTGCTCCCTGACCACGCCATCAGGCCTGCAAGCTTCCAGGATTGGCTGGATTCACCCATCCATTCCTGCAGGATGCTTGCTTTAGTTATGATGACGGTATGGGGTTATTCCATGGAGGTGGACACGCCTGGACTTCCTGGTTGGGCTGGAGCTCTGTGGGTATGGTGTGGGACAGGGACCCTCTCTGAGGTTTTGCTACCTCTGCAGATTGCATCAGCCCTGAACACCGGCTGTTTCCTGGACTCGGCCATCCGGTTCTGCTGCTGGATGCTCCCTTTTGTCCCAATGGAGGTACGGTGCCATTCCCTGGCAGTGGACACCCCTGGACTTCCTGGCTGGGCTGCAGCTCTGTGGGGCTGGTGTGGGACAGGGACCTCACTCTGAGGTTTTGCTGCCTCTGCAGGCGGTCACTGACACAGAAGAAGATATGGACGTGGATATTCAGATTGATGAAGAGGAAGATATGGAAGTGGAGGTAGCAGAGAGCGAAGTAGAAGAAATGGACGTGGATTTGGAGGAGGACACCATTGAAGATATGGAAGTAGATATAGAACAAGATCCAGAGGAGGAAATGGAGGTGGATGGAGATGAGAACACAGAAGAAGAAATGGAAGTGGATGTGCAGGAGGAGATCGAGGCCATGGAGATCGATGTGGAAGATGAGGAGGAGCCCATGGTCTTGGGATGAAGACCATGCCAGCAGCAGAACAGGCATGTGCTCCCCATAGGCAGAGTGGGTTCCCTGCTGCCAGGCTGGGGCTGGGCTGGCTGCTCCCTGCTCAGGGACACGGTGGCCCGAGCACTGGATCCTGGTGCCCATCCCCAGCCTGCCCTGGGCTCGCTTTGTGCAACACAAGCCCCGTCCCAGCTGGGGCACAGCCCCCAGCCCCAGGCAGGCTCAGCTGTGGCAGCAGAGACCCCCTGTGCCAGCCTGTGCCAGCCTGGGAGCACATGGAACAGCCCTCATGCCTGACTTGCACTTGCTTTTCTTCCAGGTCTGACGGAGAGCCGAGACGGAAACAGCCGCACCTCTGTATATACGTTTGGAAGTTTCGAGTTATCTTAGGCATAGAGGTTTTGGAGTTTGTTGTTTACAATATAGGTTAGGATATAGGTTAAGATATAGGTTAGGATATAAGTTAGGATATAGGTTGTAGGTTTCATTTTGTCTTCTGTAAATATTTTCTATAGATTGTTGTTGTTACAAATATTCTTATTATGTAAATATGTTCTGTAGTTCATGTTTGTTGCTGTTCTTCTGTAAAGAAACAATCCTTGGTTTTCACACCCCACGTCTCTTTGCATTTGCTTTGGGCACAGGCCGCATTTCCAAAGTTGTGGTCTCCACTTGCTCCAGGTTCCCAGGGCTGGAGGTGCCAGGGGGAGCTGGCACAGCCAGCCCAGGAGTGGGGGGACCTGTGCACAGAGAGCTCCCACTGACAGAGGTCACCCTCTGCTTGCACTTCCTCGGGACACCCTTGGTGTGTGCAGGGACAAATCCCAGTGGGCCCTGTCCCGTGGGATGCCAGGAGGGAGCAGGGCTGAGCCTGCCTGGTCCTGCAGAGCCTCAGCCATTGCTCTTCCCTGGGCAGCCCCGGCACTCCCGAGGCTGCTCTGGGCTGCGGGCAAGCCCTGCTCCTGGGCACCCTGAGGGGCTGCAGCCAGCCTGGAGGGAGCTGCAGCACAGGGGCCTCTGGCCTGCATGCACCAAGATTGCCTCTGGAAACCCCTCTGGCACCAGACTCTGGTACAACAAAAATTGATCCTCCCAGGGAAAGGCATGACCTCACTGGCACCAATTTGTCCCTTGCACTTTCTAGCACAGCAAACAACAGCGCTTGGAATCCCTGTTCTGCACTCCCTGCCTGGCCACAAAAACATCTGAACCCTCCAGAACATCTTGAATTAGCACCAACCTGCAGGGAGCTACAGGGGGAGAACCTACCCCAACCACACAGAGAAATACTCTACATCGACAGTGTGGAGCAGAGCTGAAACTCAAGTATTTTAATGCCAAAAGAAAGGCTTTTTATTATTGAAGTCCTCCTCCAAGAACAATAATGAAAGCTTTTGGTCTCATCTGCCACAGATCTTTATTGCCGAGGTTTTCTTCTGGGTTATGACTGATTCAAATTAACCTGTTCAGAACTCTGATGCTGTTCCTGGCTAAGGTGCAGAGATGATAGTTCAGAGCCAGATGAGCTCAGCACTCAGCTTGTGCAACACACAGAATTTCCAGACACACACATTCAGACCATGCAAACTGATCCTTTTTCATCTCTGTGCAAAGATCTTTATTAGGACGTCACTGATGTCCCACACACTTCACTGAGCTCTCCCTTCTATCCAGCTCTCCCAGTCACTTCACAGACTTCACTCCAAGCACTTTCTGAGATAGCTCAATAGCACATGGCATTTAATCCTGCTTTTTCTTCACTTTCTCCTGAGCTCTCTCCACACGCAGTGTGTGGTCTCTGCAGCAGCATGAACGTGCCACCTCCCTGACACTGGGGTTCATGTCACAGCTTTTCACCAAAAGAAGCAAAGAAATGATTCCCACTGGCTCCCACACAGCTTTTGGGCACTTTGCATGGCTGTAGTTTCAGCACCAGCCCTGGTGCACAGGAATTTCAGGAGGAGATACACAGTAGGAATCAGCCATTGACAGAGAAAAACAGCAGTTTGCAAGGCCCCGATCCCCACCACACTGTAGACTGGGAGAACCCAGACTCTGCAGTTACACTTTGGCCTCTGTGCCTCGCTTTTCCTCTCAATAAATTCCCCCCCAGTTTCCCTCATGCTCAGATTCCCAAGATAGTTAGAAGCAGCATTAGGAGCAGGGATAGATGATGGGAACTGTCCCAAGACTTGACAAAATTTTTCTTCTCACCCATGACAAGTGCAGCCAAGGAGAGAGGAAAAGCCTGCATGAAAGAGGTGTGCAGTCAAAGCACTAATCAAATTCAGGTCTAATGAGAGAAGCTGAAGAGGTTTTCAGTGTTTGGAACAAGATTAGCAGCTCCAGGCAGAGGAGGGATGTAACAAAAACCAGAAAAATCCTCAACGTTTCACTTAGTAACAAACCCCTCTGAAAGATATCCCAGCACATCATCTCACAACGGGAGGAAATAACACAGCAAGAAAGGGCTGATGTGGAAAATTCATCTCATCACATCCCCGGGGGCTCGGCACCCTTTCCCACCCCATTCCTGGATGGAAAGGGGCTGCAGGGATGTGGGGTCCGTGCCTGGGAGCAGCAAACCCGAGTGCTGAGCTGGCAGGGCGCCGCCAGCTGCTCCTGCTCCTCCTCCTCTGAGGCCCTGCCCCGTTCCCATGGCGAGCACAGCCCCGGGAACCTGAGAGCAGCTCCAGCACCGAGAGAACGTCTTGTTTCCTGTTACTCGAGCAGCACAGCTCTGATTCCAGATTCTCCCCCTGCTAATTAATTCAATAAAATCAGGAGCACGGTAGCAGTTGCAGCAGGGACTGGCTCATTGGCACACGCCGCCTGCAGGCCCCTCCACAGAATCCCTGTGGAACAGAGCTCTTCTTCCTCAGCATTTCAGGGCTGGTGTTCCCCCTCCCAATTTTTGCCCTCTTTCTGGCAGAAGGCACCACAAAGAGGTCATTTACATTAGGAGGGGATGTGTTTTGGGCTGATTTTGGACAAGAAGCCCAGTGGGACCTCATCCCTCTCCCTGGTGCCTTGGGTTGCCACACTCCAGATGAGAGTTTCTGCAGCAGCACCTGATCCTCTGCCAAAAAGCATGAAATTTCACCCTCTGATTTCACTTCGTGTGGCCACAGCACTAATTATTTCTGACAGAGCCTTGCATGCTGCTAAAAACTCTATAAATTCCCTCTAAGCTGTCTCAGCTTTGGCTGAGGGCACAGGGCCCTTGTAGGCCCGGGTGCCTCACGCAAAGCCACCTCAGTGCCACCACACAGGCAGTGTGAGGCAGGATGGTCTCATCCAGGACACCACCCCAGGGATGCAAAGAGAACAGAAAGTTCTGGCAAACATGGGTTAAAATCAGGCCGAGAAATTGTCCCTGACCAGCTGTCTGTCTCTCCAGGCCCTGCTTCCAGGGCTGGCACCAGCAAATGGACTCTTGTGGGAATAGATCTGTTAAAACCCATGAGAGCAATTCCCACCGCAGCCCTGCCTACTCCAAGTGGCATCATTTTGGTACCTGACTACTTCAAAGGTGAAAGCATATTCTCTCTAATTTGCTAAATTGAAAAATTTACTCCTCTCAGGAGTCCATCTCATTTCCATCTTTATACCTCTTAGTCTTTGTACACTCAGTCCATAACATGAAAAGATTTTTCCTTAATTTCTTCTCCAGGAAAGAAGGAATTGATCTTTCATTTGCTGCACTTTAAATTGGCATGTTGACTACAAAAATCTACTGCTCATCCCAATGAAGTCTGATCCAATAGTTCCAATTACTCCAGTAACAGAGATCTTTACAGGGATGGGTGGAAAGGACAGGATCAAAATAGATGGGTCTTCTCACATGAAAGGAGGCAGAGCAAGAAGCAGAATCTTGGAAGACAGCATTGCTTTAAATTAGGATATGTGCTGTGCATGGCAAGACAAAACACGACCCATTCCTCATCCTGCCTCTGGATGTGGTTCAATCCTCTCGTCCCCAGCTGTGGAATTGTGGTGCAGAGTCTGGTCCTCACTGCCCTGGCAAACGACAGAGCTGAGCTGATCTCAGCCTGAAATCCCTGTGGATTGACAGCAAGGACTTGTACAAGATGTAAATGTGTTTGCAACAAGCACAGCATCCACTGTGCAGGGAATGATTTTCTCTTCATCCTTCCCACTCTCCAGGTATTCTCTAAGAAAATCCACTCTCTAGTATAGACAAAGCAGTAGAAATGGAAGGTCCTGTGTACCCCCAAAAGCCATGAGCCTGTTCATCCCACAGCTCTTCCCTCACAGCCATCAGCTGTGCACTGAGCAAGCAGCAAACTGCTCACTGCTGGCATTGCCTGTGCTCTCAACTGGGAGCTGTGGATCACCAGCAAGCTCCGAATGTTTTCTAGTGTGAAGTATTCCCTACAGATTCTGCTTATGGGTCAGTCCCACAGGAGGTCTGGGGAGTGTTTAGGTCAACAGGGTCTCCGGAGGCTGCAGCTGGAGCTTGGGGCCTCCCTCCAAACTACTCCACAGTAAAAAATATGTGCTAAGGTCACAATGAAAAATCCTCTGCCAAGCCTTCTTTAGTGTCTCTCAACTCCCAATTCTGGTTGTAAAGTGCTATTTAGGAAGATCAGACTGATCAAAATCAGGACATTTTTGTGGATTTTTGTAAAAACGCTTTTGGAAGCTTTAAGAATGAGGGATTTTCACTGAAGTCATTATTCCTCTTACAAAATTTTCAGCATCCTGTTGTTTTAACTTTCCACTCTTCTGCCAACTTTCACCTTCCCAGAGCCAATAATTTTGCTGACAGCCACAGTGCCCATGTGCCATTTGCTGAGCATCACCTGCATGAGGCCTCATGTGCTCACTAAGGAAAACTCACTTCTTCAGATTATTTGCAGAACCAGGGAAGATCTTGCTTGCTCAGTTGGGCAGTGGAAGGGTTTTCTATTCAAACCTACTCTGTGTGGAATCACTGATACATTTTTGACTCAGAGAAATCTGTTTATTTTCTGCACTTAAATAAAGAGTGAGCAGCTCCATGAGCAACACCACGGCAGAAGAAACACAAACAGGCTGTTACTCAAAGATCATCTCTGAAGGGCTTGTGCTCTGCTTTTCAGATGAGATTAAGAGCTCAATTACAGTAGAGAAAGAGCCTTTCATTAAATCACACACAGAACATAATAAGGACAAATTACAAAGCTCTTCAGAAGCAAATCTGTGTCAGACTGCTGGGTAAGGAAACTCTTTAGGGGGAGCCTTCAGTGGTTTCTCCTGCCCTTGGGGAGAAATGTGTCCTACACACCTCATTTATCCACGTTTTTGAGGAAAGGTCACAACTAAAATCCCATGGGGCATCCAATGCTTTGAATGCCTCTCTTCCAGTGACACAGATGAGCAGTATAAGCAACCATCCCCTCATGTTTGTAATGAGTGGGGTGAAGCCTCGGGTTAGTGTATACTGTGCTGATGTGCACAGTTTAGAGGTGCAATGGTTTGTTCTGCTAACACAGGAAAAGCCCAGAAGATCAGTGTTGTCTCAGTCCCATATTGGTAACAGAAGATAACCTGTGGAGGAGTGTAAAGAATTTTAAGGCCCAGCAACTAAGGGATGAATCAAGTACCTAATGCCAGACCCTGGACATAACTGTTGAAATCCAGCATTCCTGCCATGCTCTCCTGTCTGCAAAAGCCTCCCCCAAGAAAGCTGCAGATAAGGAGGCGAGCAAAGAACAGATTCAAGTCCCTCACACAGAGGAGAGAGCCCAAAGACCCACAAGCCAGAGAGATCTCTCCCTGAGCAGCCAGGCTGCCCAAACTTTCAAAATCAAAGCTCCAGTGTGCAAATCCCAGGCTCACAAACCATGGGCAGAAATAACCACTGGCCTCTGGATTTGCAGGTGACTGTACAAGTGTGAACCTGGAGCTGAGTGATTGGATGCTTTTCCCTGCCCAGAAATCCAAGGCACTGCATGGCAGAGCTCAAAGTGGAAAGCAAAGGGTTCCAGGGCTGCCCAGAACCCTGCACCTGGGAAGGCGAAAGTCCAGGTTCAGTCACAGGGTTGTCACCACTTGATTTTGTTCCCTTGTTATTCTGCTCTCCTGGAATATATTATGGTTAATTAAAGGCAGTTAGCTAATTGGATTGTAAGCAGGTGCTAGTGAAAAAAACCAAACCACTGTTCCCCTCTGAAATGCCAGACGGGAGATTCATTGAAATTCTGTTTGAAAAGACATCCCAAAACTTCGTAATCTGTTGATGAAAACAGTCAAGGGAAGGTCAAAGGAAAAAGAACAAACAATGTTTTTCAAGAGGTTTCACAACTCAGGCAACTCCAACCCCCATTAACATTAGGATTGAGGATTGTCATCCCCACACCAGGAAACCTTTCAAAGACTCAAAAATGTTCATTGAAAAGCAGTGCCAGAATGCACAAAGTTGAACAATGATCCATGAAGGCCTAATCTTTCCATCAAGGCCAGGATGAGATGAGTAGAAGAGGATGACTGGGGTTCTTAAAAAGCCAGACCTCAGAGCTGAGACAGGATTCAATCCTGATGTCCCTCTAGTTATCCAGAAAAGGATCAAGACATGTCAGGGAGCTCAGAAAGCCAGAATGCTCAAAACAGCAGCATGTACACAGAGGGAAGAAGAGGAAATACAGCTGGATACTTCCTAATGCTCTTCTGTGGACTGACCTGATGTCTGGTGCAGTGAGTCACAGAAAACTTGCTCAAAACATGGGTGGCAGAACTGAAAGTGTTCACTGATAAGCAACAGGAAAAATTAAGAGCATACAGGAGTGAACGTAGTCACAAGGACCTGGAGAAGAAAGAACCCCAAAAGGCCAGACATGAGGTAATATTGTGCATAATGAGGCTAAAATACATGTTGCTATTCATCAGGTATCCAAAGAATTATAGAATGGTTTGGGTTGGAAGGGACCTTTAAAGGTCATCTGGAATGACAAACTATTGAAAGCAACAGAAAAACAGTATCTTGACTGCCAGGGAAAACTGCATTGAAAGCAATCTAGGATTAGAGCCAAAACAGCAACATCTTACCTTTGAACTAAAGATTTATCAATAGCTAATGCTGCCTGCTTCTGAGGGACACACTAAAGCAGAATCCCTCCAGTTTTCCCATGCTATGCCATCAAACCTCTCCATGCCCCCCAGCTCCTGCAGAAACTGCACTTGGTGATGTGAGCCCAGCATGGCAGCAGCCCGCAGGAAGCACCACCTCAGAGAACTGCATCACCACTTCTACAGAAGGAGGCAGCTTTGACCTGAACATCAAGCAACACTAAACTTCTCTGGGAAGCACTGGGTGCAGGATAATCAAGGACAGAAAAGGGATGTGTCTGTGGAGCAGAGGCTGGTTTAAATTCTCATTAGGTTGTCAAGGACTGGTTTCATTAGTCTGCCTACAGACAATCATAATTACTTAGTGGCTACTGCAGGGTGAAAAGCCATTTCAGTTTATTAACATTCTCAGAGCTGCAAACCTATCAGTGAAATTATTTTTAAAGTGGCTTGTAAAGTTTGTCTCTTCTCAAAGAACATGTCAGACTGATAGACCAGAGTGTGAAATTTACACCCCAATAAAAGGGAGTTTGAATGCAGTTTAATAGCACTTGAAGTGTTCTGCTCTGAGAAACTGTCCCCAAAGCCCAGGTGGATCTTTCTCCATTGGAATTCGTAGAAATTTGTGGAAGCTATAACTCTGACATTGATTTTACAGGTGCATTTACAGCCCAAGGGTCAAGACCAAAGCCATAAAATGCTGCTCAAGCACTGAGCTTTCTCAAACCAGAGGTAAACTTGTATCTAAAGGCCTGTCTGAAGCCCAGGACTACTAAACTTGCTCTAGTAGAATTCTGTTATGAAGCTTAGCCTGCAATGAAGGTAGATTTTTATTTAGCTTAGTTAAATATTCCCCTTAAACCAGCATAAATTATCATTTCCTCACTATAATTCATGGTTTATCCACTCCTAATTACTTTTTCTTCTTGCCCTAAGCACCATCCTCACTCATACAACAGGTTGATGGCTCCCATTAAATTTATTATTCTACAGACATATGTTGGATTAAAGTTAACCTAAATGAGAGCTTTATCCAGCTCCTGCCAGAGCTAATGGAGAAGCTATTTCAGTTTATTCAAAGCAGCTGTTATCTCAGAAAAAGGGTCGTGCTTAAATTAGAATAAAAGTTCTGCCAGAATCCGTATTCCTTTGTTTCCCCCAACGATTCACTAAAAGCCCTCAGTCACTTAAGAGCTTTTTAAATCATTTCCAGTATTCACTACATGGCCAATTATTAAAAGAGCCCTGAACATGCAGTGTAGTTAATGACCATCTCTGACATATTTCTTACATGTATTTTCTTTCCACATTTTCTTCAGCAATAGCTAACCAGGCGCCTTCCCCTTTTTATCTCCTGTTTATTTCCTTTACACTCATCCTCCATAGCACAGCACATGATGTTTCCACAAAACCAACCTGCACCAGCCACTGTTCCACAACTTGCCCATCAAATCCCAATCTTTTACACTTCCACCTCTTCATCTTCCCATGGAGGGGAGTCCAGATCAGCCAGATGCAAATGAGATGTTTGAAGCCCAGTGGTGATGAGGCAGTGATTGCTTGAGAACAGGAGGAGGAAAGGTCTTGGCTGTGTCTTGGTTTTTAACTCATCCTCAGTTGTGCAGGAAAATTAAGGACAGAGCAGGGAAGCTCCTCTGAGCAGCTTCCCCATGGCATCGTTCCTGTCACGAAGTCAGAGACAGGCAGGTCACACATATTCTCTTGCTCTGACTCCTGCTGGGATGACAATATTGAAAAAGAGGAAAAAAAAAACCCGAACTTATCAGGGATTTTCATTGTGTCAGCTCAGGATTCCCCATGCACTTGCAAAGGGGAAATGTTCATCAGGAAAAGCCTATGCGAAGGAGCCTCAAATTGTCCAAAATCCCAGTAAAAATATTTTTTCTTATGGAAACCTTCACCAAAGCTGGTCACAATTCGGGCCCTTTGTACAGCCATTTCCTGATGTGCATCTCACAGTGAGGTGTTCCCACTGCTCCAGGGACCCAACAGAAACCTTAGAACCCCACACAAACACAGCCCAAGCAGCTGCACCCTTGCCTCCAAATCTGGCTACCTGCATCAGCCACCTCTGTGCTGATCTGAGCCTGCTTCTCCCAAAACAAGGTGGTCAAATTATCCTTGAAAAGACTGACAACAGCATTCTTGTATTCTAAAAAAGAGCCACCCTTTCATAGCTGTAATCTCCACACTGAGACTTTATTCCCTTCAAGTGTCCAAGAACACAGGAAGCATCAAGGAAGGCACTGCAGTGAGCACTATTTGAATATATCTGGCTGAGGCTGCTTAAAATACTACAGTGAGATACTCCAGGGTGTGAGGGGTGGAAAACTGAGCTCTTATACATCCAGTGTTTGTGTTGTTGAAAGTCTTAAATCCCACCTCTCTGGTGGGATGAAATAGGTGCTACTAATCCAATTTCTAAATTATCATGCCTCACGCTGACACTATTTTAAGACTTTGAAAAAAAAGCTGCCATCTATCAGTCCCTGGTGCTATTTGCTACCCTACAGCCCTGACTGCCACTGCTCTGCCTGCCTGCTGTCCATGTGGGGCTGGGGATGCTCAGCCTGCAAAGAGAGGGCCATGGGGACGCCTCAGTGCAGCTGTGCAGGCCTGGAAGGGTCCCACAGGAAAGATGGGCACAGCGTGTTCAACAGGGCCTGTGCACAGAGGGCAAGGACGGATGGCTTTAATTGGCAGGACGTGGATTGGAGTTGGAGGTTGAAGCTGAAGGAAGATGTTCTTTTACACTGAGGGTACCGAGGCACTGGGCCGGGCTGTGCACGGAGGCTGTGGATGCCCCATCCTTGGGAACATCCAAGGCCGGGTGGGAACAGGGCTCTGAACACCATGGTCTGGGCAAGATTGCTCAGGTTGCAACAAGATGATCTTCAGGGTCCCTTCCAAGCCCAGCTGCTCAGGGCGTCCACCACTCTCTGGTTGCCAGTGTCCACTTTGGATCCCCCGTGCACTCCTGGGAGCTGTGATGTCACAGTCCATGTCCCAACTGGAGCTGGCAGTGCCCACCAACACAACACAACCACTGGCCGTTGTGTCACCCCACCCTTCAGCCTGCTCCAGGAGCACTCCTGTGGAACTGCGTGTCCCTTGCTCCCTGACCACGCCATCAGGCCTGCAAGCTTCCAGGATTGGCTGGAGTCACCCATCCATTCCTGCAGGATGCTTGCTTTAGTTATGATGACGGTATGGGGTTATTCCATGGAAGTGGACACCCCTGGACTTCCTGGTTGGGCTGAAGCTCTGTGGGTATGGTGTGGGACAGGGACCCTCTCTGAGGTTTTGCTACCTCTGCAGATTGCATCAGCCCTGAACACCGGCTGTTTCCTGGACTCGGCCATCCGGTTCTGCTGCTGGATGCTCCCTTTTGTCCCAATGGAGGTACGGTGCCATTCCCTGGCAGTGGACACCCCTGGACTTCCTGGCTGGGCTGCAGCTCTGTGGGGCTGGTGTGGGACAGGGACCTCACTCTGAGGTTTTGCTGCCTCTGCAGACTGTCGCAGATAAAGAAGACATGGGCGTAGATATTCAGATTGATGAGGAAGAAGATATGGAAGTGGAGGTATCAGAGAGTGAAGGAGAAGATATGGATGTGGATGTAGAGGAGGACACCGAGGAGGACATGGAAGTAGATATAGTACAAGATCCAGAGGAGGAAATGGAGGTGGACGGAAATGAGAGTAGTGAGGAAGAAATGGAAGTGGATGTGGAGGAGCAGACTGTAGAGGACATGGAAGTGGATGTGGTGGATGAGATCGAGGAGATGGATATCGATGTGCAAGATGAGGAGGAGCCCATGGTCTTGGGATGAAGACCGTGCCAGCAGCAGAACAGGCATGTGCTCCCCACAGGCAGAGTGGGTTCCCTGCTGCCAGGCTGGGGCTGGGCTGGCTGCTCCCTGCTCAGGGACACGGTGCCCCGAGCACTGGATCCTGGTGCCCATCCCCAGCCTGCCCTGGGCTCGCTTTGTGCAACACAAGCCCCGTCCCAGCTGGGGCACAGCCCCCAGCCCCAGGCAGGCTCAGCTGTGGCAGCAGAGACCCCCTGTGCCAACCTGTGCCAGCCTGGGAGCACATGGAACAGCCCTCATGCCTGACTTGCACTTGCTTTTCTTCCAGGTCTGACGGAGAGCCGAGACGGAGACAGCCTCACCTCTGTATATACGTTTGAAATTTTCAAGTTATCTTAGGCATAGAGTTTTTGGCGTTTGTTGTATAGGATATAGGTTAGGATATAGGTTAAGATATAGGTTAAGATATAGGTTAAGATAGAGGTTAGGATATAGGTTGTAGGTTTCATTTTGTCTTCTGTAAATATGTTCTATAGATTGTTGTTGTTACAAATATTCTTACAATGTAAATATGTTCTGTAGTTCATGTTTGTTGCTGTTCTTCTGTAAAGAAACAATCCTTGGTTTTCACACCCCACGTCTCTTTGCATTTGCTTCGGGCACAGGCTGCATTTCCAAAGTTGTGGTCTCCCCTTGCTCCAGGTTCCCAGGGCTGGAGGTGCCAGGGGGAGCTGGCACAGCCAGCCCAGGAGTGGGGGGACCTGTGCACAGAGGGCTGCCACTGACAGAGGTCACCCTCTGCTTGCACTTCCTCGGGACACCCTTGGTGTGTGCAGGGACAATTCCCCATGGGCCCAGTTCCCGTGGGATGCCAGGAGGGAGCAGGGCTGTGTCAGGTTGAAAGCAAAAGAGATCTTAGCTCCCTGGGAAAGCTCAGACCAGCAGTAGAGAAAGAATTCATGCTCCCCTAACTTGCCTCTAACAGCCACAGGGCAAGGGGGAATTTGGTTTTAGGGGATGAAGGAAATACAGAAAAAGCACTAAGTAATAAAAGGTGAGAAAAATCCATCACTCTAACACGTAAATGAAGGTAAACCAGTTGAAGAAACAGAGGTAGATGGAGGGGAAAAAACCCCACAATTATAGTGTCCATGACACACAGAGCCAAAACAAGCCCAGGGGAATCAGGAAGGAGGTAAACACATGCTCCAAACAACAGCAGAAATGAAGTGAGATCTGTGAAGAGAACAAAAGAAAGAGGCAGCCTGAAGAAAAGAAAAAAATGTATCCCCATCTTTCATTCCCTACCCACAAGGTGGTTTGGTTTCTTAAATCAACAGACTGTTGTATCACGTGGTAGAAATCCAGAAAAATAAACATCAGGAGAAGCATGGTTTATTGGGAACATTCCTGCATAGCAGACAAGATATATCCTTGTGCAAATTGTTCCATGCAGCACTCACATCTTTAATTGCCTCTTTTCCTCTTTCTGGGCAAGCAGAGTTGCTTTATTTACTCCAAGCAATATTTTCTCCCTCCACCCTGGCAAAGAACAAGCTCCCATCTTAGCAGCTGCCCTCTGGTTTACTTCATGCTCATCACACCCCTGCCAAAGCGACAGGTTAATTGATCAGTTATTACAATGAGGAACTTGCCCAGCTGCTGGGTTCAAGAGCCCCAAAGTGCCTCAGGTTCTACAGCATCGCAGAAGGAAAAGCTCCATTGAATTCAGCTGCTGCCACACTGGCCCTCCTTGCCTGTCAAACACATTCTGCTGCCCTAGCACAGCCCTGGGAAAATCCCCCCTACAATACAAGTGAGAATTCCTCATCACCTGGGAGAAAGCACAGCTGCCTTCTGCTCAGGGCATTCCAAACTACCTGGGGAGATTTATGACCTCTCCTTGCAAAGGCAGCCTCTCAGGAAAGGCAAAATATTCTTTTCATGGATGTGTTGGGTTGGAAGGGACCTTCAAGCTCCTCTTGTTCCAACTCTTGCCACATTCAGGACACCTTCCTCTAGACCAGGTTGCTCCAAGCCCCATCCAACCTGGCCTTGAACACTTCCAAAGGGGAGACAATCACAGCTTCTCTGGAACTGTTTGGTTCCTCCCAGATCGAAAATCATACCAAACTTAGCAGTCTCAGAGAATGAATTCTATTAAATATCTACAGTTTTCTAGGAAAGAAACATGGCAAACCTTGTTTGCATCCCACATTGCAAAAGCAACACGAGCTATTCAGAAAAGGCTGCCACCCACTTCTCTTCTTTTTCCCCACTGGTGGAACACTTTCATTCTGTTGTTCTTTGGAACACTATTTGAATAAATCTGGCTGAGGCTGCTTAAAATACTACAGTGAGATACTCCAGGGTGTGAGGGGTGGAAAACTGAGCTCTTATACATCCAGTGTTTGTGTTGTTGGAAGACTTAAATCCCACCTCTCTGGTGGGATGAAATAGGTGCTACTAATCCAATTTCTAAATTATCGTGCATCACGCTGACACTATTTTAAGACTTTGAAAAAAAAGCTGCCATCTATCAGTCCCTGGTGCTATTTGCTACCCTACAGGCCTGACTGCCACTGCTCTGCCTGCCTGCTGTCCATGTGGGGCTGGGGATGCTCAGCCTGCAAAGAGAGGGCCATGGGGACGCCTCAGTGCAGCTGTGCAGGCCTGGAAGGGTCCCACAGGAAAGATGGGCACAGCGTGTTCAACAGGGCCTGTGCACAGAGGGCAAGGGGGGATGGCTTTCAATGGCAGGACGTGGATTGGAGTTGGAGGTTGAAGCTGAAGGAAGATGTTCTTTTACACTGAGGGTACCGAGGCACTGGGCCGGGCTGTGCACGGAGGCTGTGGATGCCCCATCCTTGGGAACATCCAAGGCCGGGTGGGAACAGGGCTCTGAACACCATGGTCTGGGCAAGATTGCTCAGGTTGCAACAAGATGATCTTCAGGGTCCCTTCCAAGCCCAGCTGCTCAGGGCGTCCACCACTCTCTGGTTGCCAGTGTCCACTTTGGATCCCCCGTGCACTCCTGGGAGCTGTGATGTCACAGTCCATGTCCCAACTGGAGCTGGCAGTGCCCACCAACACAACACAACCACTGGCCGTTGTGTCACCCCACCCTTCAGCCTGCTCCAGGTGCACTCCTGTGGCGCTGCTTGTCCCTTGCTCCCTGACCATGCCATCAGGCCCGAAAGCGTCCAGGATTGGCTGGAGTCACCCATCCATTCCTGCAGGATGCTTGCTTTAGTTATGATGACGGTATGGGGTTATTCCATGGAGGTGGACACCCCTGGACTTCCTGGTTGGGCTGGAGCTCTGTGGGTATGGTGTGGGACAGGGACCCTCTCTGAGGTTTTGCTACCTCTGCAGATTGCATCAGCCCTGAACACCGGCTGTTTCCTGGACTCGGCCATCCGGTTCTGCTGCTGGATGCTCCCTTTTGTCCCAATGGAGGTACGGTGCCATTCCCTGGCAGTGGACACCCCTGGACTTCCTGGCTGGGCTGCAGCTCTGTGGGGCTGGTGTGGGACAGGGACCCCACTCTGAGGTTTTGCTGCCTCTGCAGGCGGTCACTGACACAGAAGAAGATATGGACGTGGATATTCAGATTGATGAAGAGGAAGATATGGAAGTGGAGGTAGCAGAGAGCGAAGTAGAAGAAATGGACGTGGATTTGGAGGAGGACACCGTTGAAGATATGGAAGTAGATATAGAACAAGATCCAGAGGAGGAAATGGAGGTGGATGGAGATGAGAACACAGAAGAAGAAATGGAAGTGGATGTGGAGGAGCAGACTGTAGAGGACATGGAAGTGGATGTGGTGGATGAGATCGAGGAGATGGAGATCGATGTGGAAGATGAGGAGGAGCCCATGGTCTTGGGATGAAGACCATGCCAGCAGCAGAACAGGCATGTGCTCCCCACAGGCAGAGTGGGTCCCCTGCTGCCAGGCTGGGGCTGGGCTGGCTGCTCCCTGCTCAGGGACACGGTGGCCCGAGCACTGGATCCTGGTGTCCATCCCCAGCCTGCCCTGGGCTCGCTTTGTGCAACACAAGCCCCGTCCCAGCTGGGGCACAGCCCCCAGCCCCAGGCAGGCTCAGCTGTGGCAGCAGAGACCTGCTGTGCCAACCTGTGCCAGCCTGGGAGCACATGGAACAGCCCTCGTGCCTGACTTGCACTTGCTTTTCTTCCAGGTCTGACAGAGAGCCGAGACGGAGACAGCCTCACCTCTGTATATACGTTTGAAATTTTCAAGTTATCTTAGGCATAGAGTTTTTGGCGTTTGTTGTATAGGATATAGGTTAGGATATAGGTTAAGATATAGGTTAAGATATAGGTTAGGATATAGGTTGTAGGTTTCATTTTGTCTTCTGTAAATATGTTCTATAGATTGTTGTTGTTACAAATATTCTTACAATGTAAATATGTTCTGTAGTTCATGTTTGTTGCTGTTCTTCTGTAAAGAAACAATCCTTGGTTTTCACACCCCACGTCTCTGCATTTCCTTCGGGCACAGGCAGCATTTCCAAAGTTGTGGTCTCCACTTGCTCCAGGTTCCCAGGGCTGGAGGTGCCAGGGGGAGCTGGCACAGCCAGCCCAGGAGTGGGGGGACCTGTGCACAGAGGGCTGCCACTGACAGAGGTCACCCTCTGCTTGCAATTCCTCGAGACACCCTTGGTGTGTGCAGGGACAATTCCCAGTGGGCCCAGTTCCCGTGGGATGCCAGGAGGGAGCAGGGCTGTGTCAGGTTGAAAGCAAAAGAGATCTTAGCTCCCTGGGAAAGCTCAGACCAGCAGTAGAGAAAGAATTCATGCTCCCCTAACTGGCCTCTAACAGCCACAGGGCAAGGGGGAATTTGGTTTTAGAGGATGAAGGAAATACAGAAAAAGCACTAAGTAATAAAAGGTGAGAAAAATCCATCACTCTAACACGTAAATGAAGGTAAACCAGTTGAAGAAACAGAGGTAGATGGAGGGGAAAAAACCCCACAATTATAGTGTCCATGACACACAGAGCCAATACAAGCCCAGGGGAATCAGGAAGGAGGTAAACACATGCTCCAAACAACAGCAGAAATGAATTGAGATCTGCGAAGAGAACAAAAGAAAGAGGCAGCCTGAAGAAAAGAAAAAAATGTATCCCCATCTTTCATTCCCTACCCACAAGGTGGTTTGGTTTCTTAAATCAACAGACTGTTGTATCACGTGGTAGAAATCCAGAAAAATAAACATCAGGAGAAGCATGGTTTATTGGGAACATTCCTGCATAGCAGACAAGATATATCCTTGTGCAAATTGTTCCATGCAGCACTCACATCTTTAATTGCCTCTTTTCCTCTTTCTGGGCAAGCAGAGTTGCTTTATTTACTCCAAGCAATATTTTCTCCCTCCACCCTGGCAAAGAACAAGCTCCCACCTTAGCAGCTGCCCTCTGGTTTACTTCATGCTCATCACACCCCTGCCAAGGCGACTGGAACAGGTTAATTGATCAGTTATTACAATGATGAACTTGCCCAGCTGCTGGGTTCAAGAGCCCCAAAGTGCCTCAGGTTCTACAGCATCGCAGAAGGAAAAGCTCCATTGAATTCAGCTGCTGCCACACTGGCCCTCCTTGCCTGTCAAACACATTCTGCTGCCCTAGCACAGCCCTGGGAAAATCCCCCCTACAATACAAGTGAGAATTCCTCATCACCTGGGAGAAAGCACAGCTGCCTTCTGCTCAGGGCATTCCAAACTACCTGGGGAGATTTACGACCTCTCCTTGCAAAGGCAGCCTCTCAGGAAAGGCAAAATATTCTTTTCATGGATGTGTTGGGTTGGAAGGGACGTTCAAGCTCCTCTTGTTCCAACTCTTGCCACATTCAGGACACCTTTCCCTAGACCAGGTTGCTCCAAGCCCCATCCAACCTGGCATTGAACACTTCCAAAGGGGAGACAATCACAGCTTCTCTGGAACTGTTTTGTTCCTCCCAGATCGAAAATCATACCAAACTTAGCAGCCTCAGAGAATGAATTCTATTAAATATCTACAGTTTTCTAGGAAAGAAACATGGCAAACCTTGTTTGCATCTCACATTGCAAAAGCAACACGAGCTATTCAGAAAAGGCTGCCACCCACTTCTCTTCTTTTTCCCCACTGGTGGAACACTTCCATTCTGTTGTTCTTTGGAACACTATTTGAATAAATCTGGCTGAGGCTGCTTAAAATACTACAGTGAGATACTCCAGGGTGTGAGGGGTGGAAAACTGAGCTCTTATACATCCAGTGTTTGTGTTGTTGAAAGTCTTAAATCCCACCTCTCTGGTGGGATGAAATAGGTGCTACTAATCCAATTTCTAAATTATCATGCATCACGCTGACACTATTTTAAGACTTTGAAAAAAAAGCTGCCATCTATCAGTCCCTGGTGCTATTTGCTACCCTACAGCCCTGACTGCCACTGCTCTGCCTGCCTGCTGTCCATGTGGGGCTGGGGATGCTCAGCCTGCAAAGAGAGGGCCATGGGGACGCCTCAGTGCAGCTGTGCAGGCCTGGAAGGGTCCCACAGGAAAGATGGACACAGCGTGTTCAACAGGGCCTGTGCACAGAGGGCAAGGGCAGATGGCTTTCAATGGCAGGACGTGGATTGGAGTTGGAGGTTGAAGCTGAAGGAAGATGTTCTTTTACACTGAGGGTACCGAGGCACTTGGCCAGGCTATGCACAGAGGCTGTGGATGCCCCATCCTTGGGAACATCCAAGGCCGGGTGGGAACAGGGCTCTGAACACCATGGTCTGGGCAAGATTGCTCAGGTTGCAACAAGATGATCCTCAGGGTCCCTTCCAAGCCCAGCTGCTCAGCGCTTCCATCACTCTCTGGTTGCCAGTGTCCACTTTGGATCCCCCGTGCACTCCTGGGAGCTGTGATGTCACAGTCCATGTCCCAACTGGAGCTGGCAGTGCCCACCAACACAACACAACCACTGGCCGTTGTGTCACCCCACCCTTCAGCCTGCTCCAGGAGCACTCCTGTGGAGCTGCGTGTCCCTTGCTCCCTGACCACGCCATCAGGCCTGCAAGCTTCCAGGATTGGCTGGAGTCACCCATCCATTCCTGCAGGATGCTTGCTTTAGTTATGATGACGGTATGGGGTTATTCCATGGAAGTGGACACGCCTGGACTTCCTGGTTGGGCTGGAGCTCTGTGGGTATGGTGTGGGACAGGGACCCTCTCTGAGGTTTTGCTACCTCTGCAGATTGCATCAGCCCTGAACACCGGCTGTTTCCTGGACTCGGCCATCCGGTTCTGCTGCTGGATGCTCCCTTTTGTCCCAATGGAGGTACGGTGCCTTTCCCTGGCAGTGGACACCCCTGGACTTCCTGGCTGGGCTGCAGCTCTGTGGGGCTGGTGTGGGACAGGGACCTCACTCTGAGGTTTTGCTGCCTCTGCAGACTGTCGCAGATAAAGAAGACATGGGCGTAGATATTCAGATTGATGAGGAAGAAGATATGGAAGTGGAGGTATCAGAGAGTGAAGGAGAAGATATGGATGTGGATGTAGAGGAGGACACCGAGGAGGACATGGAAGTAGATATAGTACAAGATCCAGAGGAGGAAATGGAGGTGGACGGAAATGAGAGTAGTGAGGAAGAAATGGAAGTGGATGTGGAGGAGCAGACTGTAGAGGACATGGAAGTGGATGTGGTGGATGAGATCGAGGAGATGGATATCGATGTGCAAGATGAGGAGGAGCCCATGGTCTTGGGATGAAGACCGTGCCAGCAGCAGAACAGGCATGTGCTCCCCACAGGCAGAGTGGGTTCCCTGCTGCCAGGCTGGGGCTGGGCTGGGTGCTCCCTGCTCAGGGACACGGTGGCCCGAGCACTGGATCCTGGTGCCCATCCCCAGCCTGCCCTGGACTCGCTTTGTGCAACACAAGCCCCGTCCCAGCTGGGGCACAGCCCCCAGCCCCAGGCAGGCTCAGCTGTGGCAGCAGAGACCCCCTGTGCCAACCTGTGCCAGCCTCGGAGCACATGGAACAGCCCTCATGCCTGACTTGCACTTGCTTTTCTTCCAGGTCTGACAGAGAGCCGAGACGGAGACAGCCGCACCTCTGTATATACGTTTGAAATTTTCAAGTTATCTTAGGCATAGAGTTTTGGGCGTTTGTTGTATAGGATATAGGTTAGGATATAGGTTAAGATATAGGTTAGGATATAGGTTGTAAGTTTCATTTTGTCTTCTGTAAATATGTTCTATAGATTGTTGTTGTTACAAATATTCTTACAATGTAAATATGTTCTGTAGTTCATGTTTGTTGCTGTTCTTCTGTAAAGAAACAATCCTTGGTTTTCACACCCCACGTCTCTGCATTTCCTTCGGGCACAGGCAGCATTTCCAAAGTTTTGGTCTCCACTTGCTCCAGGTTCCCAGGGCTGGAGGTGCCAGGGGGAGCTGGCACAGCCAGCCCAGGAGTGGGGGGACCTGTGCACAGAGGGCTGCCACTGACAGAGGTCACCCTCTGCTTGCACTTCCTCGGGACACCCTTGGTGTGTGCAGGGACAATTCCCAGTGGGCCCAGTTCCCGTGGGATGCCAGGAGGGAGCAGGGCTGTGTCAGGTTGAAAGCAAAAGAGATCTTAGCTCCCTGGGAAAGCTCAGACCAGCAGTAGAGAAAGAATTCATGCTCCCCTAACTGGCCTCTAACAGCCACAGGGCAAGGGGGAATTTGGTTTTAGAGGATGAAGGAAATACAGAAAAAGCACTAAGTAATAAAAGGTGAGAAAAATCCATCACTCTAACACGTAAATGAAGGTAAACCAGTTGAAGAAACAGAGGTAGATGGAGGGGAAAAAACCCCACAATTATAGTGTCCATGACACACAGAGCCAATACAAGCCCAGGGGATCAGGAAAGAGGTAAACACATGCTCCAAACAACAGCAGAAATGAAGTGAGATCTGTGAAGAGAACAAAAGAAAGAGGCAGCCTGAAGAAAAGAAAAAATGTATCCCCATCTTTCATTCCCTACCCACAAGGTGGTTTGGTTTCTTAAATCAACAGACTGTTGTATCACGTGGTAGAAATCCAGAAAAATAAACATCAGGAGAAGCATGGTTTATTGGGAACATTCCTGCATAGCAGACAAGATATATCCTTGTGCAAATTGTTCCATGCAGCACTCACATCTTTAATTGCCTCTTTTCCTCTTTCTGGGCAAGCAGAGTTGCTTTATTTACTCCAAGCAATATTTTCTCCCTCCACCCTGGCAAAGAACAAGCTCCCACCTTAGCAGCTGCCCTCTGGTTTACTTCATGCTCATCACACCCCTGCCAAAGCGACTGGAACACGTTAATTGATCAGTTATTACAATGAGGAACTTGCCCAGCTGCTGGGTTCAAGAGCCCCAAAGTGCCTCAGGTTCTACAGCATCGCAGAAGGAAAAGCTCCATTGAATTCAGCTGCTGCCACACTGGCCCTCCTTGCCTGTCAAACACATTCTGCTGCTCTAGCACAGCCCTGGGAAAATCCCCCCTACAATACAAGTGAGAATTCCTCATCACCTGGGAGAAAGCACAGCTGCCTTCTGCTCAGGGCATTCCAAACTACCTGGGGAGATTTATGACCTCTCCTTGCAAAGGCAGCCTCTCAGGAAAAGCAAAAGATTCTTTTCATGGATGTGTTGGGTTGGAAGGGACGTTCAAGCTCCTCTTGTTCCAACTCTTGCCACATTCAGGACACCTTTCCCTAGACCAGGTTGCTCCAAGCCCCATCCAACCTGGCCTTGAACACTTCCAAAGGGGAGACAATCACAGCTTCTCTGGAAGTGTTTTGTTCCTCCCAGACTGAAAATCATACCAAACTTAGCAGCCTCAGAGAATGAATTCTATTAAATATCTACAGTTTTCTAGGAAAGAAACATGGCAAACCTTGTTTGCATCCCACATTGCAAAAGCAACACGAGCTATTCAGAAAAGGCTGCCACCCACTTCTCTTCTTTTTCCCCACTGGTGGAACACTTCCATTCTGTTGTTCTTTGGAACACTATTTGAATAAATCTGGCTGAGGCTGCTTAAAATACTACAGTGAGATACTCCAGGGTGTGAGGGGTGGAAAACTGAGCTCTTATACATCCAGTGTTTGTGTTGTTGAAAGTCTTAAATCCCACCTCTCTGGTGGGATGAAATAGGTGCTACTAATCCAATTTCTAAATTATCATGCATCACGCTGACACTATTTTAAGACTTTGAAAAAAAAGCTGCCATCTATCAGTCCCTGGTGCTATTTGCTACCCTACAGGCCTGACTGCCACTGCTCTGCCTGCCTGCTGTCCATGTGGGGCTGGGGATGCTCAGCCTGCAAAGAGAGGGCCATGGGGACGCCTCAGTGCAGCTGTGCAGGCCTGGAAGGGTCCCACAGGAAAGATGGGCACAGCGTGTTCAACAGGGCCTGTGCACAGAGGGCAAGGGGGGATGGCTTTCAATGGCAGGACGTGGATTGGAGTTGGAGGTTGAAGCTGAAGGAAGATGTTCTTTTACACTGAGGGTACCGAGGCACTTGGCCAGGCTATGCACGGAGGCTGTGGATGCCCCATCCTTGGGAACATCCAAGGCCGGGTGGGAACAGGGCTCTGAACACCATGGTCTGGGCAAGATTGCTCAGGTTGCAACAAGATGATCTTCAGGGTCCCTTCCAAGCCCAGCTGCTCAGCGCTTCCATCACTCTCTGGTTGCCAGTGTCCACTTTGGATCCCCCGTGCACTCCTGGGAGCTGTGATGTCACAGTCCATGTCCCAACTGGAGCTGGCAGTGCCCACCAACACAACACAACCACTGGCCGTTGTGTCACCCCACCCTTCAGCCTGCTCCAGGAGCACTCCTGTGGAACTGCGTGTCCCTTGCTCCCTGACCACGCCATCAGGCCTGCAAGCTTCCAGGATTGGCTGGAGTCACCCATCCATTCCTGCAGGATGCTTGCTTTAGTTATGATGACGGTATGGGGTTATTCCATGGAAGTGGACACGCCTGGACTTCCTGGTTGGGCTGGAGCTCTGTGGGTATGGTGTGGGACAGGGACCCTCTCTGAGGTTTTGCTACCTCTGCAGATTGCATCAGCCCTGAACACCGGCTGTTTCCTGGACTCGGCCATCCGGTTCTGCTGCTGGATGCTCCCTTTTGTCCCAATGGAGGTACGGTGCCATTCCCTGGCAGTGGACACCCCTGGACTTTCCAGCTGGGCTGCAGCTCTGTGGGGCTGGTGTGGGACAGGGACCTCACTCTGAGGTTTTGCTGCCTCTGCAGACTGTCGCAGATAAAGAAGACATGGGCGTAGATATTCAGATTGATGAGGAAGAAGATATGGAAGTGGAGGTATCAGAGAGTGAAGGAGAAGATATGGATGTGGATGTAGAGGAGGACACCGAGGAGGACATGGAAGTAGATATAGTACAAGATCCAGAGGAGGAAATGGAGGTGGACGGAAATGAGAGTAGTGAGGAAGAAATGGAAGTGGATGTGGAGGAGCAGACTGTAGAGGACATGGAAGTGGATGTGGTGGATGAGATCGAGGAGATGGAGATCGATGTGCAAGATGAGGAGGAGCCCATGGTCTTGGGATGAAGACCGTGCCAGCAGCAGAACAGGCATGTGCTCCCCACAGGCAGAGTGGGTTCCCTGCTGCCAGGCTGGGGCTGGGCTGGCTGCTCCCTGCTCAGGGACACGGTGGCCCGAGCACTGGATCCTGGTGCCCATCCCCAGCCTGCCCTGGACTCGCTTTGTGCAACACAAGCCCCGTCCCAGCTGGGGCACAGCCCCCAGCCCCAGGCAGGCTCAGCTGTGGCAGCAGAGACCCCCTGTGCCAACCTGTGCCAGCCTGGGAGCACATGGAACAGCCCTCATGCCTGACTTGCACTTGCTTTTCTTCCAGGTCTGACGGAGAGCCGAGACGGAGACAGCCGCACCTCTGTATATACGTTTGAAATTTTCAAGTTATCTTAGGCATAGAGTTTTTGGCGTTTGTTGTATAGGATATAGGTTAGGATATAGGTTAAGATATAGGTTAAGATATAGGTTAGGATATAGGTTGTAGGTTTCATTTTGTCTTCTGTAAATATGTTCTATAGATTGTTGTTGTTACAAATATTCTTACAATGTAAATATGTTCTGTAGTTCATGTTTGTTGCTGTTCTTCTGTAAAGAAACAATCCTTGGTTTTCACACCCCACGTCTCTGCATTTCCTTCGGGCACAGGCAGCATTTCCAAAGTTGTGGTCTCCACTTGCTCCAGGTTCCCAGGGCTGGAGGTGCCAGGGGGAGCTGGCACAGCCAGCCCAGGAGTGGGGGGACCTGTGCACAGAGGGCTGCCACTGACAGAGGTCACCCTCTGCTTGCACTTCCTCGGGACACCCTTGGTGTGTGCAGGGACAATTCCCAGTGGGCCCAGTTCCCGTGGGATGCCAGGAGGGAGCAGGGCTGTGTCAGGTTGAAAGCAAAAGAGATCTTAGCTCCCTGGGAAAGCTCAGACCAGCAGTAGAGAAAGAATTCATGCTCCCCTAACTGGCCTCTAACAGCCACAGGGCAAGGGGGAATTTGGTTTTAGAGGATGAAGGAAATACAGAAAAAGCACTAAGTAATAAAAGGTGAGGAAAATCCATCACTCTAACACGTAAATGAAGGTAAACCAGTTGAAGAAACAGAGGTAGATGGAGGGGAAAAAACCCCACAATTATAGTGTCCATGACACACAGAGCCAAAACAAGCCCAGGGGATCAGGAAAGAGGTAAACACATGCTCCAAACAACAGCAGAAATGAAGTGAGATCTGTGAAGAGAACAAAAGAAAGAGGCAGCCTGAAGAAAAGAAAAAATGTATCCCCATCTTTCATTCCCTACCCACAAGGTGGTTTGGTTTCTTAAATCAACAGACTGTTGTATCACGTGGTAGAAATCCAGAAAAATAAACATCAGGAGAAGCATGGTTTATTGGGAACATTCCTGCATAGCAGACAAGATATATCCTTGTGCAAATTGTTCCATGCAGCACTCACATCTTTAATTGCCTCTTTTCCTCTTTCTGGGCAAGCAGAGTTGCTTTATTTACTCCAAGCAATATTTTCTCCCTCCACCCTGGCAAAGTACAAGCTCCCACCTTAGCAGCTGCCCTCTGGTTTACTTCATGCCCATCACACCCCTGCCAAGGCGACTGGAACACGTTAATTGATCAGTTATTACAATGATGAACTTGCCCAGCTGCTGGGTTCAAGAGCCCCAAAGTGCCACAGGTTCTACAGCATCACAGAAGGAAAAGCTCCATTGAATTCAGCTGCTGCCACACTGGCCCTCCTTGCCTGTCAAACACATTCTGCTGCCCTAGCACAGCCCTGGGAAAATCCCCCCTACAATACAAGTGAGAATTCCTCATCACCTGGGAGAAAGCACAGCTGCCTTCTGCTCAGGGCATTCCAAACTACCTGGGGAGATTTATGACCTCTCCTTGCAAAGGCAGAATCTCAGGAAAGGCAAAAGATTCTTTTCATGGATGTGTTGGGTTGGAAGGGACCTTCAAGCTCCTCTTGTTCCAACTCTTGCCACATTCAGGACACCTTTCCCTAGACCAGGTTGCTCCAAGCCCCATCCAACCTGGCCTTGAACACTTCCAAAGGGGAGACAATCACAGCTTCTCTGGAACTGTTTTGTTCCTCCCAGATTGAAAATCATACCAAACTTAGCAGCCTCAGAGAATGAATTCTATTAAATATCTACAGTTTTCTAGGAAAGAAACATGGCAAACCTTGTTTGCATCCCACATTGCAAAAGCAACACGAGCTATTCAGAAAAGGCTGCCACCCACTTCTCTTCTTTTTCCCCACTGGTGGAACACTTCCATTCTGTTGTTCTTTGGAACACTATTTGAATAAATCTGGCTGAGGCTGCTTAAAATACTACAGTGAGATACTCCAGGGTGTGAGGGGTGGAAAACTGAGCTCTTATACATCCAGTGTTTGTGTTGTTGAAAGTCTTAAATCCCACCTCTCTGGTGGGATGAAATAGGTGCTCCTAATCCAATTTCTAAATTATCATGCATCACGCTGACACTATTTTAAGACTTTGAAAAAAAAGCTGCCATCTATCAGTCCCTGGTGCTATTTGCTACCCTACAGCCCTGCCTACCACTGCTCTGCCTGCCTGCTGTCCATGTGGGGCTGGGGATGCTCAGCCTGCAAAGAGAGGGCCATGGGGACGCCTCAGTGCAGCTGTGCAGGCCTGGAAGGGTCCCACAGGAAAGATGGGCACAGCGTGTTCAACAGGGCCTGTGCACAGAGGGCAAGGGCAGATGGCTTTCAATGGCAGGACGTGGATTGGAGTTGGAGGTTGAAGCTGAAGGAAGATGTTCTTTTACACTGAGGGTACCGAGGCACTTGGCCAGGCTGTGCACGGAGGCTGTGCATGCCCCATCCTCGGGAACATCCAAGGCCGGGTGGGAACAGGGCTCTGAACACCATGGTCTGGGCAAGATTGCTCAGGTTGCAACAAGATGATCTTCAGGGTCCCTTCCAAGCCCAGCTGCTCAGCGCTTCCATCACTCTCTGGTTGCCAGTGTCCACTTTGGATCCCCCGTGCACTCCTGGGAGCTGTGATGTCACAGTCCATGTCCCAACTGGAGCTGGCAGTGCCCACCAACACAACACAACCACTGGCCGTTGTGTCACCCACCCTTCAGCCTGCTCCAGGAGCACTCCTGTGGAGCTGCGTGTCCCTTGCTCCCTGACCACGCCATCAGGCCTGCAAGCTTCCAGGATTGGCTGGAGTCACCCATCCATTCCTGCAGGATGCTTGCTTTAGTTATGATGACGGTATGGGGTTATTCCATGGAAGTGGACACGCCTGGACTTCCTGGTTGGGCTGGAGCTCTGTGGGTATGGTGTGGGACAGGGACCCTCTCTGAGGTTTTGCTACCTCTGCAGATTGCATCAGCCCTGAACACCGGCTGTTTCCTGGACTCGGCCATCCGGTTCTGCTGCTGGATGCTCCCTTTTGTCCCAATGGAGGTACGGTGCCATTCCCTGGCAGTGGACACCCCTGGACTTCCTGGCTGGGCTGCAGCTCTGTGGGGCTGGTGTGGGACAGGGACCTCACTCTGAGGTTTTGCTGCCTCTGCAGACTGTCGCAGATAAAGAAGACATGGGCGTAGATATTCAGATTGATGAGGAAGAAGATATGGAAGTGGAGGTATCAGAGAGTGAAGGAGAAGATATGGATGTGGATGTAGAGGAGGACACCGAGGAGGACATGGAAGTAGATATAGTACAAGATCCAGAGGAGGAAATGGAGGTGGACGGAAATGAGAGTAGTGAGGAAGAAATGGAAGTGGATGTGGAGGAGCAGACTGTAGAGGACATGGAAGTGGATGTGGTGGATGAGATCGAGGAGATGGAGATCGATGTGCAAGATGAGGAGGAGCCCATGGTCTTGGGATGAAGACCGTGCCAGCAGCAGAACAGGCATGTGCTCCCCACAGGCAGAGTGGGTTCCCTGCTGCCAGGCTGGGGCTGGGCTAGGTGCTCCCTGCTCAGGGACACGGTGGCCCGAGCACTGGATCCTGGTGCCCATCCCCAGCCTGCCCTGGGCTCGCTTTGTGCAACACAAGCCCCGTCCCAGCTGGGGCACAGCCCCCAGCCCTAGGCAGGCTCAGCTGTGGCAGCAGAGACCCCCTGTGCCAACCTGTGCCAGCCTGGGAGCACATGGAACAGCCCTCATGCCTGACTTGCACTTGCTTTTCTTCCAGGTCTGACGGAGAGCCGAGACGGAGACAGCCGCACCTCTGTATATACGTTTGAAATTTTCAAGTTATCTTAGGCATAGAGTTTTTGGCGTTTGTTGTATAGGATATAGGTTAGGATATAGGTTAAGATATAGGTTAAGATATAGGTTAGGATATAGGTTGTAGGTTTCATTTTGTCTTCTGTAAATATGTTCTATAGATTGTTGTTGTTACAAATATTCTTACAATGTAAATATGTTCTGTAGTTCATGTTTGTTGCTGTTCTTCTGTAAAGAAACAATCCTTGGTTTTCACACCCCACGTCTCTTTGCATTTGCTTTGGGCACAGGCTGCATTTCCAAAGTTGTGGTCTCCACTTGCTCCAGGTTCCCAGGGCTGGAGGTGCCAGGGGGAGCTGGCACAGCCAGCCCAGGAGTGGGGGGACCTGTGCACAGAGGGCTGCCACTGACAGAGGTCACCCTCTGCTTGCACTTCCTCGGGACACTCTTGGTGTGTGCAGGGACAATTCCCAGTGGGCCCAGTTCCCGTGGGATGCCAGGAGGGAGCAGGGCTGTGTCAGGTTGAAAGCAAAAGAGATCTTAGCTCCCTGGGAAAGCTCAGACCAGCAGTAGAGAAAGAATTCATGCTCCCCTAACTGGCCTCTAACAGCCACAGGGCAAGGGGGAATTTGGTTTTAGAGGATGAAGGAAATACAGAAAAAGCACTAAGTAATAAAAGGTGAGAAAAATCCATCACTCTAACACGTAAATGAAGGTAAACCAGTTGAAGAAACAGAGGTAGATGGACGGGAAAAAAACCCACAATTATAGTGTCCATGACACCCATAGCCAAAACAAGCCCAGGGGATCAGGAAAGAGGTAAACACATGCTCCAAACAACAGAAGAAATGAAGTGAGATCTGTGAAGAGAACAAAAGAAAGAGGCAGCCTGAAGAAAAGAAAAAATGTATCCCCATCTTTCATTCCCTACCCACAAGGTGGTTTGGTTTCTTAAATCAACAGACTGTTGTATCACGTGGTAGAAATCCAGAAAAATAAACATCAGGAGAAGCATGGTTTATTGGGAACATTCCTGCATAGCAGACAAGATATATCCTTGTGCAAATTGTTCCATGCAGCACTCACATCTTTAATTGCCTCTTTTCCTCTTTCTGGGCAAGCAGAGTTGCTTTATTTACTCCAAGCAATATTTTCTCCCTCCACCCTGGCAAAGAACAAGCTCCCACCTTAGCAGCTGCCCTCTGGTTTACTTCATGCCCATCACACACCTGCCAAGGCGACTGGAACACGTTAATTGATCAGTTATTACAATGATGAACTTGCCCAGCTGCTGGGTTCAAGAGCCCCAAAGTGCCTCAGGTTCTATAGCATCGCAGAAGGAAAAGCTCCATTGAATTCAGCTGCTGCCACACTGGCCCTCCTTGCCTGTCAGACACATTCTGCTGCCCTAGCACAGCCCTGGGAAAATCCCCCCTACAATACAAGTGAGAATTCCTCATCACCTGGGAGAAAGCACAGCTGCCTTCTGCTCAGGGCATCCCAAACTACCTGGGGAGATTTATGACCTCTCCTTGCAAAGGCAGAATCTCAGGAAAGGCAAAAGATTCTTTTCATGGATGTGTTGGGTTGGAAGGGACTTTCAAGCTCCTCTTGTTCCAACTCTTGCCACATTCAGGACACCTTCCTCTAGACCAGGTTGCTCCAAGCCCCATCCAACCTGGCCTTGAACACTTCCAAAGGGGAGACAATCGCAGCTTCTCTGGAAGTGTTTTGTTCCTCCCAGACTGAAAATCATACCAAACTTAGCAGCCTCAGAGAATGAATTCTATTAAATATCTACAGTTTTCTAGGAAAGAAACATGGCAAACCTTGTTTGCATCTCACATTGCAAAATCAACACGAGCTATTCAGAAAAGGCTGCCATCCACTTCTCTTCTTTTTCCCCACTGGTGGAATACTTTCATTCTGTTGTTCTTTGGAACACTATTTGAATAAATCTGGCTGAGGCTGCTTAAAATACTACAGTGAGATACTCCAGGGTGTGAGGGGTGGAAAACTGAGCTCTTATACATCCATGTTTGTGTTGTTGAAAGTCTTAAATCCCACCTCTCTGGTGGGATGAAATAGGTGCTACTAATCCAATTTCTAAATTATCATGCATCACGCTGACACTATTTTAAGACTTTGAAAAAAAAGCTGCCATCTATCAGTCCCTGATGCTGTTTGCTACCCTACAGGCCTGACTGCCACTGCTCTGCCTGCCTGCTGTCCATGTGGGGCTGGGGATGCTCAGCCTGCAAAGAGAGGGCCATGGGGACGCCTCAGTGCAGCTGTGCAGGCCTGAAAGGGTCCCACAGGAAAGATGGGCACAGCGTGTTCAACAGGGCCTGTGCACAGAGGGCAAGGGCAGATGGCTTTCAATGGCAGGACGTGGATTGGAGTTGGAGGTTGAAGCTGAAGGAAGATGTTCTTTTACACTGAGGGTACCGAGGCACTTGGCCAGGCTATGCACGGAGGCTGTGGATGCCCCATCCTCGGGAACATCCAAGGCCGGGTGGGAACAGGGCTCTGAACACCATGGTCTGGGCAAGATTGCTCAGGTTGCAACAAGATGATCCTCAGGGTCCCTTCCAAGCCCAGCTGCTCAGCGCTTCCATCACTCTCTGGTTGCCAGTGTCCACTTTGGATCCCCCGTGCACTCCTGGGAGCTGTGATGTCACAGTCCATGTCCCAACTGGAGCTGGCAGTGCCCACCAACACAACACAACCACTGGCCGTTGTGTCACCCCACCCTTCAGCCTGCTCCAGGAGCACTCCTGTGGAGCTGCGTGTCCCTTGCTCCCTGACCACGCCATCAGGCCTGCATGCTTCCAGGATTGGCTGGAGTCACCCATCCATTCCTGCAGGATGCTTGCTTTAGTTCTGATGACGGTATGGGGTTATTCCATGGAAGTGGACACGCCTGGACTTCCTGGTTGGGCTGGAGCTCTGTGGGTATGGTGTGGGACAGGGACCCTCTCTGAGGTTTTGCTGCCTCTGCAGATTGCATCAGCCCTGAACACCGGCTGTTTCCTGGACTCGGCCATCCGGTTCTGCTGCTGGATGCTCCCTTTTGTCCCAATGGAGGTACGGTGCCTTTCCCTGGCAGTGGACACCCCTGGACTTCCTGGCTGGGCTGCAGCTCTGTGGGGCTGGTGTGGGTCAGGGACCTCACTCTGAGGTTTTGCTGCCTCTGCAGACTGTCGCAGATAAAGAAGACATGGGCGTAGATATTCAGATTGATGAGGAAGAAGATATGGAAGTGGAGGTATCAGAGAGTGAAGGAGAAGATATGGATGTGGATGTAGAGGAGGACACCGAGGAGGACATGGAAGTAGATATAGTACAAGATCCAGAGGAGGAAATGGAGGTGGACGGAAATGAGAGTAGTGAGGAAGAAATGGAAGTGGATGTGGAGGAGCAGACTGTAGAGGACATGGAAGTGGATGTGGTGGATGAGATCGAGGAGATGGATATCGATGTGCAAGATGAGGAGGAGCCCATGGTCTTGGGATGAAGACCGTGCCAGCAGCAGAACAGGCATGTGCTCCCCACAGGCAGAGTGGGTTCCCTGCTGCCAGGCTGGGGCTGGGCTGGCTGCTCCCTGCTCAGGGACACGGTGCCCCGAGCACTGGATCCTGGTGCCCATCCCCAGCCTGCCCTGGGCTCGCTTTGTGCAACACAAGCCCCGTCCCAGCTGGGGCACAGCCCCCAGCCCCAGGCAGGCTCAGCTGTGGCAGCAGAGACCCCCTGTGCCAACCTGTGCCAGCCTGGGAGCACATGGAACAGCCCTCGTGCCTGACTTGCACTTGCTTTTCTTCCAGGTCTGACGGAGAGCCGAGACGGAGACAGCCGCACCTCTGTATATACGTTTGAAATTTTCAAGTTATCTTAGGCATAGAGTTTTTGGCGTTTGTTGTATAGGATATAGGTTAGGATATAGGTTAAGATATAGGTTAAGATATAGGTTAGGATATAGGTTGTAGGTTTCATTTTGTCTTCTGTAAATATGTTCTATAGATTGTTGTTGTTACAAATATTCTTACAATGTAAATATGTTCTGTAGTTCATGTTTGTTGCTGTTCTTCTGTAGATAAACAATCCTTGGTTTTCACACCCCACGTCTCTGCATTTCCTTCGGGCACAGGCAGCATTTCCAAAGTTGTGGTCTCCACTTGCTCCAGGTTCCCAGGGCTGGAGGTGCCAGGGGGAGCTGGCACAGCCAGCCCAGGAGTGGGGGGACCTGTGCACAGAGGGCTGCCACTGACAGAGGTCACCCTCTGCTTGCACTTCCTCGGGACACCCTTGGTGTGTGCAGGGACAATTCCCAGTGGGCCCTGTCCCGTGGGATGCCAGGAGGGAGCAGGGCTGTGTCAGGTTGAAAGCAAAAGAGCTCTTAGCTCCCTGGGAAAGCTCAGACCAGCAGTAGAGAAAGAATTCATGCTCCCCTAACTGGCCTCTAACAGCCACAGGGCAAGGGGGAATTTGGTTTTAGAGGATGAAGGAAATACAGAAAAAGCACTAAGTAATAAAAGGTGAGAAAAATCCATCACTCTAACACGTAAATGAAGGTAAACCAGTTGAAGAAACAGAGGTAGATGGACGGGAAAAAAACCCACAATTATAGTGTCCATGACACCCATAGCCAATACAAGCCTAGGGGAATCAGGAAGGAGGTAAACACATGATCCAAACAACAGCAGAAATGAAGTGAGATCTGTGAAGAGAACAAAGGAAAGAGGCAGCCTGAAGAAAAGAAAAAATGTATCCCCATCTTTCATTCCCCACCCACAAGGTGGTTTGGTTTCTTAAATCAACAGACTGTTGTACCACGTGGTAGAAATCCAGAAAAATAATCTGGAGAAGCGTGGTTTATTGGGAACATTCCTGCATAGCAGACAAGATATATCCTTGTGCAAATTGTTCCATGCAGCACTCACATCTTTAATTGCCTCTTTTCCTCTTTCTGGGCAAGCAGAGTTGCTTTATTTACTCCAAGCAATATTTTCTCCCTCCACCCTGGCAAAGAACAAGCTCCCACCTTAGCAACTGCCCTCTGGTTTACTTCATGCTCATCACACCCCTGCCAAAGCGACAGGTTAATTGATCAGTTATTACAATGAGGAACTTGCCCAGCTGCTGGGTTCAAGAGCCCCAAAGTGCCTCAGGTTCTACAGCATCACAGAAGGAAAAGCTCCATTGAATTCAGCTGCTGCCACACTGGCCCTCCTTGCCTGTCAAACACATTCTGCTGCCCTAGCACAGCCCTGGGAAAATCCCCCCTACAATACAAGTGAGAATTCCTCATACCTTGGGAGAAAGCACAGCTGCCTTCTGCTCAGGGCATTCCAAACTACCTGGGGGGATTTACGACCTCTCCTTGCAAAGGCAGCCTCTCAGGAAAGGCAAAAGATTCTTTTCATGGATGTGTTGGGTTGGAAGGGACTTTCAAGCTCCTCTTGTTCCAACTCTTGCCACATTCAGGACACCTTCCTCTAGACCAGGTTGCTCCAAGCCCCATCCAACCTGGCCTTGAACACTTCCAAAGGGGAGACAATCACAGCTTCTCTGGAACTGTTTTGTTCCTCCCAGATCGAAAATCATACCAAACTTAGCAGCCTCAGAGAATGAATTCTATTAAATATCTACAGTTTTCTAGGAAAGAAACATGGCAAACCTTGTTTGCATCTCACATTGCAAAAGCAACACGAGCTATTCAGAAAAGGCTGCCACCCACTTCTCTTCTTTTTCCCCACTGGTGGAACACTTTCATTCTGTTGTTCTTTGGAACACTATTTGAATAAATCTGGCTGAGGCTGCTTAAAATACTACAGTGAGATACTCCAGGGTGTGAGGGGTGGAAAACTGAGCTCTTATACATCCATGTTTGTGTTGTTGGAAGACTTAAATCCCACCTCTCTGGTGGGATGAAATAGGTGCTACTAATCCAATTTCTAAATTATCATGCATCACGCTGACACTATTTTAAGACTTTGAAAAAAAAGCTGCCATCTATCAGTGCCTGATGCTATTTGCTACCCTACAGCCCTGACTGCCACTGCTCTGCCTGCCTGCTGTCCATGTGGGGCTGGGGATGCTCAGCCTGCAAAGAGAGGGCCATGGGGACGCCTCAGTGCAGCTGTGCAGGCCTGGAAGGGTCCCACAGGAAAGATGGGCACAGCGTGTTCAACTGGGCCTGTGCACAGAGGGCAAGGGGGGATGGCTTTCAATGGCAGGACGTGGATTGGAGTTGGAGGTTGAAGCTGAAGGAAGATGTTCTTTTACACTGAGGGTACCGAGGCACTTGGCCAGGCTATGCACAGAGGCTGTGGATGCCCCATCCTTGGGAACATCCAAGGCTGGGTGGGAACAGGGCTCTGAACACCATGGTCTGGGCAAGATTGCTCAGGTTGCAACAAGATGATCTTCAGGGTCCCTTCCAAGCCCAGCTGCTCAGGGCGTCCACCACTCTCTGGTTGCCAGTGTCCACTTTGGATCCCCCGTGCACTCCTGGGAGCTGTGATGTCACAGTCCATGTCCCAACTGGAGCTGGCAGTGCCCACCAACACAACACAACCACTGGCCGTTGTGTCACCCACCTTTCAGCCTGCTCCAGGAGCACTCCTGTGGAGCTGCGTGTTCCTTGGTCCCTGACCACGCCATCAGGCCTGCAAGCTTCCAGGATTGGCTGGAGTCACCCATCCATTCCTGCAGGATGCTTGCTTTAGTTCTGATGACGGTATGGGGTTATTCCATGGAAGTGGACACACCTGGACTTCCTGGTTGGGCTGGAGCTCTGTGGGTATGGTGTGGGACAGGGACCCTCTCTGAGGTTTTGCTACCTCTGCAGATTGCATCAGCCCTGAACACCGGCTGTTTCCTGGACTCGGCCATCCGGTTCTGCTGCTGGATGCTCCCTTTTGTCCCAATGGAGGTACGGTGCCATTCCCTGGCAGTGGACACCCCTGGACTTCCCAGCTGGGCTGCAGCTCTGTGGGGCTGGTGTGGGACAGGGACCTCACTCTGAGGTTTTGCTGCCTCTGCAGACTGTCGCAGAAAAAGAAGACATGGGCGTAGATATTCAGATTGATGAGGAAGAAGATATGGAAGTGGAGGTATCAGAGAGTGAAGGAGAAGATATGGATGTGGATGTAGAGGAGGACACCGAGGAGGACATGGAAGTAGATATAGTACAAGATCCAGAGGAGGAAATGGAGGTGGACGGAAATGAGAGTAGTGAGGAAGAAATGGAAGTGGATGTGGAGGAGCAGACTGTAGAGGACATGGAAGTGGATGTGGTGGATGAGATCGAGGAGATGGATATCGATGTGCAAGATGAGGAGGAGCCCATGGTCTTGGGATGAAGACCGTGCCAGCAGCAGAACAGGCATGTGCTCCCCACAGGCAGAGTGGGTTCCCTGCTGCCAGGCTGGGGCTGGGCTAGGTGCTCCCTGCTCAGGGACACGGTGGCCCGAGCACTGGATCCTGGTGTCCATCCCCAGCCTGCCCTGGGCTCGCTTTGTGCAACACAAGCCCCGTCCCAGCTGGGGCACAGCCCCCAGCCCCAGGCAGGCTCAGCTGTGGAAGCAGAGACCCCCTGTGCCAGCCTGTGCCAGCCTGGGAGCACATGGAACAGCCCTCATGCCTGACTTGCACTTGCTTTTCTTCCAGGTCTGACGGAGAGCCGAGACGGAGACAGCCGCACCTCTGTATATACGTTTGAAATTTTCAAGTTATCTTAGGCATAGAGTTTTTGGCGTTTGTTGTATAGGATATAGGTTAGGATATAGGTTAAGATATAGGTTAAGATATAGGTTAGGATATAGGTTGTAGGTTTCATTTTGTCTTCTGTAAATATGTTCTATAGATTGTTGTTGTTACAAATATTCTTACAATGTAAATATGTTCTGTAGTTCATGTTTGTTGCTGTTCTTCTGTAAAGAAACAATCCTTGGTTTTCACACCCCACGTCTCTGCATTTCCTTCGGGCACAGGCTGCATTTCCAAAGTTGTGGTCTCCCCTTGCTCCAGGTTCCCAGGGCTGGAGGTGCCAGGGGGAGCTGGCACAGCCAGCCCAGGAGTGGGGGGACCTGTGCACAGAGGGCTGCCACTGACAGAGGTCACCCTCTGCTTGCACTTCCTCGGGACACCCTTGGTGTGTGCAGGGACAATTCCCAGTGGGCACTGTCCCGTGGGATGCCAGGAGGGAGCAGGGCTGTGTCAGGTTGAAAGCAAAAGAGCTCTTAGCTCCCTGGGAAAGCTCAGACCAGCAGTAGAGAAAGAATTCATGCTCCCCTAACTGGCCTCTAACAGCCACAGGGCAAGGGGGAATTTGGTTTTAGAGGATGAAGGAAATACAGAAAAAGCACTAAGTAATAAAAGGTGAGAAAAATCCATCACTCTAACACGTAAATGAAGGTAAACCAGTTGAAGAAACAGAGGTAGATGGAGGGGAAAAAACCCCACAATTATAGTGTCCATGACACACAGAGCCAAAACAAGCCCAGGGGATCAGGAAAGAGGTAAACACATGCTCCAAACAACAGAAGAAATGAAGTGAGATCTGTGAAGAGAACAAAGGAAAGAGGCAGCCTGAAGAAAAGAAAAAATGTATCCCCATCTTTCATTCCCTACCCACAAGGTGGTTTGGTTTCTTAAATCAACAGACTGTTGTATCACGTGGTAGAAATCCAGAAAAATAAACATCAGGAGAAGCATGGTTTATTGGGAACATTCCTGCATAGCAGACAAGATATATCCTTGTGCAAATTGTTCCATGCAGCACTCACATCTTTAATTGCCTCTTTTCCTCTTTCTGGGCAAGCAGAGTTGCTTTATTTACTCCAAGCAATATTTTCTCCCTCCACCCTGGCAAAGAACAAGCTCCCACCTTAGCAGCTGCCCTCTGGTTTACTTCATGCCCATCACACCCCTGCCAAGGCGACTGGAACACGTTAATTGATCAGTTATTACAATGATGAACTTGCCCAGCTGCTGGGTTCAAGAGCCCCAAAGTGCCTCAGGTTCTATAGCATCGCAGAAGGAAAAGCTCCATTGAATTCAGCTGCTGCCACACTGGCCCTCCTTGCCTGTCAAACACATTCTGCTGCCCTAGCACAGCCCTGGGAAAATCCCCCCTACAATACAAGTGAGAATTCCTCATCACCTGGGAGAAAGCACAGCTGCCTTCTGCTCAGGGCATTCCAAACTACCTGGGGAGATTTATGACCTCTCCTTGCAAAGGCAGAATCTCAGGAAAGGCAAAAGATTCTTTTCATGGATGTGTTGGGTTGGAAGGGACTTTCAAGCTCCTCTTGTTCCAACTCTTGCCACATTCAGGACACCTTCCTCTAGACCAGGTTGCTCCAAGCCCCATCCAACCTGGCCTTGAACACTTCCAAAGGGGAGACAATCGCAGCTTCTCTGGAAGTGTTTTGTTCCTCCCAGACTGAAAATCATACCAAACTTAGCAGCCTCAGAGAATGAATTCTATTAAATATCTACAGTTTTCTAGGAAAGAAACATGGCAAACCTTGTTTGCATCTCACATTGCAAAAGCAACACGAGTTATTCAGAAAAGGCTGCCACCCACTTCTCTTCTTTTTCCCCACTGGTGGAACACTTTCATTCTGTTGTTCTTTGGAACACTATTTGAATAAATCTGGCTGAGGCTGCTTAAAATACTACAGTGAGATACTCCAGGGTGTGAGGGGTGGAAAACTGAGCTCTTATACATCCATGTTTGTGTTGTTGGAAGACTTAAATCCCACCTCTCTGGTGGGATGAAATAGGTGCTACTAATCCAATTTCTAAATTATCATGCATCACGCTGACACTATTTTAAGACTTTGAAAAAAAAGCTGCCATCTATCAGTCCCTGATGCTTTTTGCTACCCTACAGCCCTGACTGCCACTGCTCTGCCTGCCTGCTGTCCATGTGGGGCTGGGGATGCTCAGCCTGCAAAGAGAGGGCCATGGGGACGCCTCAGTGCAGCTGTGCAGGCCTGGAAGGGTCCCACAGGAAAGATGGGCACAGCGTGTTCAACAGGGCCTGTGCACAGAGGGCAAGGGCAGATGGCTTTCAATGGCAGAACGTGGATTGGAGTTGGAGGTTGAAGCTGAAGGAAGATGTTCTTTTACACTGAGGGTACCGAGGCACTTGGCCAGGCTGTGCACAGAGGCTGTGGATGCCCCATCCTTGGGAACAGCCAAGGCTGGGTGGGAACAGGACTCTGAACACCATGGTCTGGGCAAGATTGCTCAGGTTGCAACAAGATGATCTTCAGGGTCCCTTCCAAGCCCAGCTGCTCAGGGCGTCCACCACTCTCTGGTTGCCAGTGTCCACTTTGGATCCCCCGTGCACTCCTGGGAGCTGTGATGTCACAGTCCATGTCCCAACTGGAGCTGGCAGTGCCCACCAACACAACACAACCACTGGCCGTTGTGTCACCCACCCTTCAGCCTGCTCCAGGAGCACTCCTGTGGCGCTGCTTGTGCCTTGCTCCCTGACCACGCCATCAGGCCCGAAAGCTTCCAGGATTGGCTGGATTCACCCATCCATTCCTGCAGGATGCTTGCTTTAGTTATGATGACGGTATGGGGTTATTCCATGGAGGTGGACACCCCTGGACTTCCTGGTTGGGCTGGAGCTCTGTGGGTATGGTGTGGGACAGGGACCCTCTCTGAGGTTTTGCTACCTCTGCAGATTGCATCAGCCCTGAACACCGGCTGTCTTCTGGACTCGGCCATCCGGTTCTGCTGCTGGATGCTCCCTTTTGTCCCAATGGAGGTACTGTGCCATTCCCTGGCAGTGGACACCCCTGGACTTCCTGGCTGGGCTGCAGCTCTGTGGGGCTGGTGTGGGACAGGGACCCCACTCTGAGGTTTTGCTGCCTCTGCAGGCGGTCACTGACACAGAAGAAGATATGGATGTGGATATTCAGATTGATGAAGAGGAAGATATGGAAGTGGAGGTAGCAGAGAGCGAAGTAGAAGAAATGGACGTGGATTTGGAGGAGGACACCGTTGAAGATATGGAAGTAGATATAGAACAAGATCCAGAGGAGGAAATGGAGGTGGATGGAGATGAGAACACAGAAGAAGAAATGGAAGTGGATGTGCAGGAGGAGATCGAGGCCATGGAGATCGATGTGGAAGATGAGGAGGAGCCCATGGTCTTGGGATGAAGACCATGCCAGCAGCAGAACAGGCATGTGCTCCCCACAGGCAGAGTGGGTTCCCTGCTGCCAGGCTGGGGCTGGGCTGGCTGCTCCCTGCTCAGGGACACGGTGGCCCGAGCACTGGATCCTGGTGCCCATCCCCAGCCTGCCCTGGGCTCGCTTTGGGCCACACAAGCCCCGTCCCAGCTGGGGCACAGCCCCCAGCCCCAGGCAGGCTCAGCTGTGGCAGCAGAGACCCGCTGTGCCAGCCTGTGTCAGCCTGGGAGCACATGGAACAGCCCTCGTGCCTGACTTGCTCTTTCTTTCTTCCAGGTCTGACAGAGAGCCGAGACGGAGACAGCCGTGCTTCTGTTTATATGTTGGAAAGTTTCGAGTTTTCTTAGGCATAGAGGTTTTGGAGTTTGTTGTTTACGATATAGGTTAGGATATAGGTTAAGATATAGGTTAGGATATAGGTTAGATATAGGTTGTAGGTTTCATTTTGTCTTCTGTAAATATGTTCTATAGATTGTTGTTGTTACAAATATTCTTACAATGTAAATATGTTCTGTAGTTGATGTTTGTTGCTGTTCTTCTGTAAGTAAACAATCCTTGGTTTTCACACCCCACGTCTCTTTGCATTTGCTTTGGGCACAGGCCGCATTTCCAAAGTTGTGGTCTCCATTTGCTCCAGGTTCCCAGGGCTGGAGGTGCCAGGGGGAGCTGGCACAGCCAGCCCAGGAGTGGGGGGACCTGTGCACAGAGGGCTGCCACTGACAGAGGTCACCCTCTGCTTGCACTTCCTCGGGACACCCTTGGTGTGTGCAGGGACAATTCCCAGTGGGCCCAGTTCCCGTGGGATGCCAGGAGGGAGCAGGGCAGTGTCAGGTTGAAACCAAAAGAGCTCTTAGCTCCCTGGGAAAGCTCAGACAAGCAGTAGAGAAAGAATTCATGCTCCCCTAACTGGCCTCTAACAGCCACAGGGCAAGGGGGAATTTGGTTTTAGAAGATGAAGGAAATACAGAAAAAGCACTAAGTAATAAAAGGTGAGAAAAATCCATCACTCTAACACGTAAATGAAGGTAAACCAGTTGAAGAAACAGAGGTAGATGGAGGGGGAAAAACCCCACAATTATAGTGTCCATGACACCCATAGCCAATACAAGCCCACGGGAATCAGGAAAGAGGTAAACACATGCTCCAAACAACAGCAGAAATGAAGTGAGATCTGTGAAGAGAACAAAAGAAAGAGGCAGCCTGAAGAAAAGAAAAAATGTATCCCTGTCTTTCATTCCCTACCCACAAGGTGGTTTGGTTTCTTAAATCAACAGACTGTTGTATCACGTGGTAGAAATCCAGAAAAATAAACATCAGGAGAAGTATGGTTTATTGGGAACATTCCTGCATAGCAGACAAGATATATCCTTGTGCAAATTGTTCCATGCAGCACTCACATCTTTAATTGCCTCTTTTCCTCTTTCTGGGCAAGCAGAGTTGCTTTATTTACTCCAAGCAATATTTTCTCCCTCCTCCCCAGCAAAGTACAAGCTCCCACCTTAGCAACTGCCCTCTGGTTTACTTCATGCTCATCACACCCCTGCCAAAGCGACTGGAACACGTTAATTGATCAGTTATTACAATGATGAACTTGCCCAGCTGCTGGGTTCAAGAGCCCCAAAGTGCCTCAGGTTCTACAGCATCACAGAAGGAAAAGCTCCATTGAATTCAGCTGCTGCCACACTGGCCCTCCTTGCCTGTCAAACACATTCTGCTGCCCTGGCACAGCCCTGGGAAAATCCCCCCTACAATACAAGTGAGAATTCCTCATACCTTGGGAGAAAGCACAGCTGCCTTCTGCTCAGGGCATTCCAAACTACCTGGGGAGATTTATGACCTCTCCTTGCAAAGGCAGCCTCTCAGGAAAGGCAAAAGGTTATTTTCATGGATGTGTTGGGTTGGAAGGGACTTTCAAGCTCCTCTTGTTCCAACTCTTGCCACATTCAGGACACCTTTCCCTAGACCAGGTTGCTCCAAGCCCCATCCAACCTGGCCTTGAACACTTCCAAAGGGGAGACAATCACAGCTTCTCTGGAACTGTTTTGTTCCTCCCAGATCGAAAATCATACCAAACTTAGCAGCCTCAGAGAATGAATTCTATTAAATATCTACAGTTTTCTAGGAAAGAAACATGGCAAACCTTGTTTGCATCTCACATTGCAAAATCAACACGAGCTATTCAGAAAAGGCTGCCACCCACTTCTCTTCTTTTTCCCCACTGGTGGAACACTTCCATTCTGTTGTTCTTTGGAACACTATTTGAATAAATCTGGCTGAGGCTGCTTAAAATACTACAGTGAGATACTCCAGGGTGTGAGGGGTGGAAAACTGAGCTCTTATACATCCATGTTTGTGTTGTTGAAAGTCTTAAATCCCACCTCTCTGGTGGGATGAAATAGGTGCTACTAATCCAATTTCTAAATTATCATGCATCACGCTGACACTATTTTAAGACTTTGAAAAAAAAGCCGCCATCTATCAGTCCTTGGTGCTATTTGCTACCCTACAGGCCTGACTGCCACTGCTCTGCCTGCCTGCTGTCCATGTGGGGCTGGGGATGCTCAGCCTGCAAAGAGAGGGCCATGGGGACGCCTCAGTGCAGCTGTGCAGGCCTGGAAGGGTCCCACAGGAAAGATGGGCACAGCGTGTTCAACAGGGCCTGTGCACAGAGGGCAAGGGGGGATGGCTTTCAATGGCAGGACGTGGATTGGAGTTGGAAGTTGAAGCTGAAGGAAGATGTTCTTTTACACTGAGGGTACCGAGGCACTGGGCCGGGCTGTGCACGGAGGCTGTGGATGCCCCATCCTTGGGAACATCCAAGGCCGGGTGGGAACAGGGCTCTGAACACCATGGTCTGGGCAAGATTGCTCAGGTTGCAACAAGATGATCTTCAGGGTCCCTTCCAAGCCCAGCTGCTCAGGGCTTCCACCACTCTCTGGTTGCCAGTGTCCACTTTGGATCCCCCGTGCACTCCTGGGAGCTGTGATGTCACAGTCCATGTCCCAACTGGAGCTGGCAGTGCCCACCAACACAACACAACCACTGGCCGTTGTGTCACCCCACCCTTCAGCCTGCTCCAGGAGCACTCCTGTGGAGCTGCGTGTCCCTTGCTCCCTGACCACGCCATCAGGCCTGCAAGCTTCCAGGATTGGCTGGAGTCACCCATCCATTCCTGCAGGATGCTTGCTTTAGTTATGATGACGGTATGGGGTTATTCCATGGAAGTGGACACGCCTGGACTTCCTGGTTGGGCTGGAGCTCTGTGGGTATGGTGTGGGACAGGGACCCTCTCTGAGGTTTTGCTACCTCTGCAGATTGCATCAGCCCTGAACACCGGCTGTTTCCTGGACTCGGCCATCCGGTTCTGCTGCTGGATGCTCCCTTTTGTCCCAATGGAGGTACGGTGCCATTCCCTGGCAGTGGACACCCCTGGACTTCCTGGCTGGGCTGCAGCTCTGTGGGGCTGGTGTGGGACAGGGACCTCACTCTGAGGTTTTGCTGCCTCTGCAGACTGTCGCAGATAAAGAAGACATGGGCGTAGATATTCAGATTGATGAGGAAGAAGATATGGAAGTGGAGGTATCAGAGAGTGAAGGAGAAGATATGGATGTGGATGTAGAGGAGGACACCGAGGAGGACATGGAAGTAGATATAGTACAAGATCCAGAGGAGGAAATGGAGGTGGACGGAAATGAGAGTAGTGAGGAAGAAATGGAAGTGGATGTGGAGGAGCAGACTGTAGAGGACATGGAAGTGGATGTGGTGGATGAGATCGAGGAGATGGATATCGATGTGCAAGATGAGGAGGAGCCCATGGTCTTGGGATGAAGACCATGCCAGCAGCAGAACAGGCATGTGCTCCCCACAGGCAGAGTGGGTTCCCTGCTGCCAGGCTGGGGCTGGGCTGGGTGCTCCCTGCTCAGGGACACGGTGGCCCGAGCACTGGATCCTGGTGCCCATCCCCAGCCTGCCCTGGGCTCGCTTTGTGCAACACAAGCCCCGTCCCAGCTGGGGCACAGCCCCCAGCCCCAGGCAGGCTCAGCTATGGCAGCAGAGACCCCCTGTGCCAACCTGTGCCAGCATGGGAGCACATGGAACAGCCCTCATGCCTGACTTGCACTTGCTTTTCTTCCAGGTCTGACGGAGAGCCGAGACGGAGACAGCCGCACCTCTGTATATACGTTTGAAATTTTCAAGTTATCTTAGGCATAGAGTTTTTGGCGTTTGTTGTATAGGATATAGGTTAGGATATAGGTTAAGATATAGGTTAAGATATAGGTTAGGATATAGGTTGTAGGTTTCATTTTGTCTTCTGTAAATATGTTCTATAGATTGTTGTTGTTACAAATATTCTTACAATGTAAATATGTTCTGTAGTTCATGTTTGTTGCTGTTCTTCTGTAAAGAAACAATCCTTGGTTTTCACACCCCACGTCTCTGCATTTCCTTCGGGCACAGGCAGCATTTCCAAAGTTGTGGTCTCCACTTGCTCCAGGTTCCCAGGGCTGGAGGTGCCAGGGGGAGCTGGCACAGCCAGCCCAGGAGTGGGGGGACCTGTGCACAGAGGGCTGCCACTGACAGAGGTCACCCTCTGCTTGCACTTCCTCGGGACACCCTTGGTGTGTGCAGGGACAATTCCCAGTGGGCCCAGTTCCCGTGGGATGCCAGGAGGGAGCAGGGCAGTGTCAGGTTGAAAGCAAAAGAGCTCTTAGCTCCCTGGGAAAGCTCAGACCAGCAGTAGAGAAAGAATTCATGCTCCCCTAACTGGCCTCTAACAGCCACAGGGCAAGGGGGAATTTGGTTTTAGAGGATGAAGGAAATACAGAAAAAGCACTAAGTAATAAAAGGTGAGAAAAATCCATCACTCTAACACGTAAATGAAGGTAAACCAGTTGAAGAAACAGAGGTAGATGGAGGGGAAAAAACCCCACAATTATAGTGTCCATGACACACAGAGCCAAAACAAGCCCAGGGGATCAGGAAAGAGGTAAACACATGCTCCAAACAACAGAAGAAATGAAGTGAGATCTGTGAAGAGAACAAAAGAAAGAGGCAGCCTGAAGAAAAGAAAAAATGTATCCCCATCTTTCATTCCCTACCCACAAGGTGGTTTGGTTTCTTAAATCAACAGACTGTTGTATCACGTGCTAGAAATCCAGAAAAATAAACATCAGGAGAAGCATGGTTTATTGGGAACATTCCTGCATAGCAGACAAGATATATCCTTGTGCAAATTGTTCCATGCAGCACTCACATCTTTAATTGCCTCTCTTCCTCTTTCTGGGCAAGCAGAGTTGCTTTATTTACTCCAAGCAATATTTTCTCCCTCCACCCTGGCAAAAAACAAGCTCCCACCTTAGCAGCTGCCCTCTGGTTTACTTCATGCTCATCACACCCCTGCCAAAGCGACAGGTTAATTGATCAGTTATTACAATGATGAACTTGCCCAGCTGCTGGGTTCAAGAGCCCCAAAGTGCCTCAGGTTCTACAGCATCACAGAAGGAAAAGCTCCATTGAATTCAGCTGCTGCCACACTGGCCCTCCTTGCCTGTCAAACACATTCTGCTGCCCTAGCACAGCCCTGGGAAAATCCCCCCTACAATACAAGTGAGAATTCCTCATCACTTGGGAGAAAGCACAGCTGCCTTCTGCTCAGGGCATTCCAAACTACCTGGGGAGATTTATGACCTCTCCTTGCAAAGGCAGAATCTCAGGAAAAGCAAAAGATTCTTTTCATGGATGTGTTGGGTAGGAAGGGACCTTCAAGCTCCTCGTGTTCCAACTCTTGCCACATTCAGGACACCTTTCCCTAGACCAGGTTGCTCCAAGCCCCATCCAACCTGGCCTTGAACACTTCCAAAGGGGAGACAATCACAGCTTCTCTGGAACTGTTTTGTTCCTCCCAGATTGAAAATCATACCAAACTTAGCAGCCTCAGAGACAGAATTCTATTAAATATCTACAGTTGTCTAGGAAAGAAACATGGCAAACCTTGTTTGCATCCCACATTGCAAAAGCAACACGAGCTATTCAGAAAAGGCTGCCACCCACTTCTCTTCTTTTTCCCCACTGGTGGAACACTTCCATTCTGTTGTTCTTTGGAACACTATTTGAATAAATCTGGCTGAGGCTGCTTAAAATACTACAGTGAGATACTCCAGGGTGTGAGGGGTGGAAAACTGAGCTCTTATACATCCAGTGTTTGTGTTGTTGAAAGTCTTAAATCCCACCTCTCTGGTGGGATGAAATAGGTGCTACTAATCCAATTTCTAAATTATCATGCATCACGCTGACACTATTTTAAGACTTTGAAAAAAAAGCTGCCATCTATCAGTCCCTGGTGCTATTTGCTACCCTACAGGCCTGACTGCCACTGCTCTGCCTGCCTGCTGTCCATGTGGGGCTGGGGATGCTCAGCCTGCAAAGAGAGGGCCATGGGGACGCCTCAGTGCAGCTGTGCAGGCCTGGAAGGGTCCCACAGGAAAGATGGGCACAGCGTGTTCAACAGGGCCTGTGCACAGAGGGCAAGGGCGGATGGCTTTCAATGGCAGGACGTGGATTGGAGTTGGAGGTTGAAGCTGAAGGAAGATGTTCTTTTACACTGAGGGTACCGAGGCACTTGGCCAGGCTGTGCACGGAGGCTGTGGATGCCCCATCCTCGGGAACATCCAAGGCCGGGTGGGAACAGGGCTCTGAACACCATGGTCTGGGCAAGATTGCTCAGGTTGCAACAAGATGATCTTCAGGGTCCCTTCCAAGCCCAGCTGCTCAGGGCGTCCACCACTCTCTGGTTGCCAGTGTCCACTTTGGATCCCCCGTGCACTCCTGGGAGCTGTGATGTCACAGTCCATGTCCCAACTGGAGCTGGCAGTGCCCACCAACACAACACAACCACTGGCCGTTGTGTCACCCCACCCTTCAGCCTGCTCCAGGAGCACTCCTGTGGAGCTGCGTGTCCCTTGCTCCCTGACCACGCCATCAGGCCTGCAAGCTTCCAGGATTGGCTGGAGTCACCCATCCATTCCTGCAGGATGCTTGCTTTAGTTATGATGACGGTATGGGGTTATTCCATGGAAGTGGACACGCCTGGACTTCCTGGTTGGGCTGGAGCTCTGTGGGTATGGTGTGGGACAGGGACCCTCTCTGAGGTTTTGCTACCTCTGCAGATTGCATCAGCCCTGAACACCGGCTGTTTCCTGGACTCGGCCATCCGGTTCTGCTGCTGGATGCTCCCTTTTGTCCCAATGGAGGTACGGTGCCATTCCCTGGCAGTGGACACCCCTGGACTTCCTGGCTGGGCTGCAGCTCTGTGGGGCTGGTGTGGGACAGGGACCCCACTCTGAGGTTTTGCTGCCTCTGCAGACTGTCGCAGATAAAGAAGACATGGGCGTAGATATTCAGATTGATGAGGAAGAAGATATGGAAGTGGAGGTATCAGAGAGTGAAGGAGAAGATATGGATGTGGATGTAGAGGAGGACACCGAGGAGGACATGGAAGTAGATATAGTACAAGATCCAGAGGAGGAAATGGAGGTGGACGGAAATGAGAGTAGTGAGGAAGAAATGGAAGTGGATGTGGAGGAGCAGACTGTAGAGGACATGGAAGTGGATGTGGTGGATGAGATCGAGGAGATGGATATCGATGTGCAAGATGAGGAGGAGCCCATGGTCTTGGGATGAAGACCGTGCCAGCAGCAGAACAGGCATGTGCTCCCCACAGGCAGAGTGGGTTCCCTGCTGCCAGGCTGGGGCTGGGCTGGCTGCTTCCTGCTCAGGGACACGGTGGCCCGAGCACTGGATCCTGGTGCCCATCCCCAGCCTGCCCTGGGCTCGCTTTGTGCAACACAAGCCCCGTCCCAGCTGGGGCACAGCCCCCAGCCCCAGGCAGGCTCAGCTGTGGCAGCAGAGACCCCCTGTGCCAGCCTGTGCCAGCCTGGGAGCACATGGAACAGCCCTCATGCCTGACTTGCACTTGCTTTTCTTCCAGGTCTGACGGAGAGCCGAGACGGAGACAGCCGCACCTCTGTATATACGTTTGAAATTTTCAAGTTATCTTAGGCATAGAGTTTTTGGCGTTTGTTGTATAGGATATAGGTTAGGATATAGGTTAGGATATAGGTTAAGATATAGGTTAGGATATAGGTTGTAGGTTTCATTTTGTCTTCTGTAAATATGTTCTATAGATTGTTGTTGTTACAAATATTCTTACAATGTAAATATGTTCTGTAGTTCATGTTTGTTGCTGTTCTTCTGTAGATAAACAATCCTTGGTTTTCACACCCCACGTCTCTGCATTTCCTTCGGGCACAGGCAGCATTTCCAAAGTTGTGGTCTCCACTTGCTCCAGGTTCCCAGGGCTGGAGGTGCCAGGGGGAGCTGGCACAGCCAGCCCAGGAGTGGGGGGACCTGTGCACAGAGGGCTGCCACTGACAGAGGTCACCCTCTGCTTGCACTTCCTCGGGACACCCTTGGTGTGTGCAGGGACAATTCCCAGTGGGCCCAGTTCCCGTGGGATGCCAGGAGGGAGCAGGGCTGTGTCAGGTTGAAAGCAAAAGAGATCTTAGCTCCCTGGGAAAGCTCAGACCAGCAGTAGAGAAAGAATTCATGCTCCCCTAAGTGGCCTCTAACAGCCACAGGGCAAGGGGGAATTTGGTTTTAGAGGATGAAGGAAATACAGAAAAAGCACTAAGTAATAAAAGGTGAGAAAAATCCATCACTCTAACACGTAAATGAAGGTAAACCAGTTGAAGAAACAGAGGTAGATGGAGGGGAAAAAACCCCACAATTATAGTGTCCATGACACCCATAGCCAATACAAGCCCAGGGGATCAGGAAAGAGGTAAACACATGCTCCAAACAACAGAAGAAATGAAGTGAGATCTGTGAAGAGAACAAAAGAAAGAGGCAGCCTGAAGAAAAGAAAAAATGTATCCCCATCTTTCATTCCCTACCCACAAGGTGGTTTGGTTTCTTAAATCAACAGACTGTTGTATCACGTGGTAGAAATCCAGAAAAATAAACATCAGGAGAAGCATGGTTTATTGGGAACATTCCTGCATAGCAGACAAGATATATCCTTGTGCAAATTGTTCCATGCAGCACTCACATCTTTAATTGCCTCTTTTCCTCTTTCTGGGCAAGCAGAGTTGCTTTATTTACTCCAAGCAATATTTTCTCCCTCCACCCTGGCAAAGAACAAGCTCCCACCTTAGCAGCTGCCCTCTGGTTTACTTCATGCTCATCACACCCCTGCCAAAGCGACTGGAACAGGTTAATTGATCAGTTATTACAATGATGAACTTGCCCAGCTGCTGGGTTCAAGAGCCCCAAAGTGCCTCAGGTTCTACAGCATCACAGAAGGAAAAGCTCCATTGAATTCAGCTGCTGCCACACTGGCCCTCCTTGCCTGTCAAACACATTCTGCTGCCCTGGCACAGCCCTGGGAAAATCCCCCCTACAATACAAGTGAGAATTCCTCATCACCTGGGAGAAAGCACAGCTGCCTTCTGCTCAGGGCATTCCAAACTACCTGGGGAGATTTATGACCTCTCCTTGCAAAGGCAGCCTCTCAGGAAAGGCAAAAGGTTATTTTCATGGATGTGTTGGGTTGGAAGGGACTTTCAAGCTCCTCTTGTTCCAACTCTTGCCACATTCAGGACACCTTCCTCTAGACCAGGTTGCTCCAAGCCCCATCCAACCTGGCCTTGAACACTTCCAAAGGGGAGACAATCACAGCTTCTCTGGAACTGTTTTGTTCCTCCCAGATCGAAAATCATACCAAACTTAGCAGCCTCAGAGAATGAATTCTATTAAATATCTACAGTTTTCTAGGAAAGAAACATGGCAAACCTTGTTTGCGTCTCACATTGCAAAATCAACACGAGCTATTCAGAAAAGGCTGCCACCCACTTCTCTTCTTTTTCCCCACTGGTGGAGCACTTCCATTCTGTTGTTCTTTGGAACACTATTTGAATAAATCTGGCTGAGGCTGCTTAAAATACTACAGTGAGATACTCCAGGGTGTGAGGGGTGGAAAACTGAGCTCTTATACATCCATGTTTGTGTTGTTGAAAGTCTTAAATCCCACCTCTCTGGTGGGATGAAATAGGTGCTACTAATCCAATTTCTAAATTATCATGCATCACGCTGACACTATTTTAAGACTTTGAAAAAAAAGCCGCCATCTATCAGTCCCTGGTGCTATTTGCTACCCTGCAGCCCTGACTGCCACTGCTCTGCCTGCCTGCTGTCCATGTGGGGCTGGGGATGCTCAGCCTGCAAAGAGAGGGCCATGGGGACGCCTCAGTGCAGCTGTGCAGGCCTGGAAGGGTCCCACAGGAAAGATGGGCACAGCGTGTTCAACAGGGCCTGTGCACAGAGGGCAAGGGGGGATGGCTTTCAATGGCAGGACGTGGATTGGAGTTGGAAGTTGAAGCTGAAGGAAGATGTTCTTTTACACTGAGGGTACCGAGGCACTGGGCCGGGCTGTGCACGGAGGCTGTGGATGCCCCATCCTTGGGAACATCCAAGGCCGGGTGGGAACAGGGCTCTGAACACCATGGTCTGGGCAAGATTGCTCAGGTTGCAACAAGATGATCTTCAGGGTCCCTTCCAAGCCCAGCTGCTCAGCACTTCCATCACTCTCTGGTTGCCAGTGTCCACTTTGGATCCCCCGTGCACTCCTGGGAGCTGTGATGTCACAGTCCATGTCCCAACTGGAGCTGGCAGTGCCCACCAACACAACACAACCACTGGCCGTTGTGTCACCCCACCCTTCAGCCTGCTCCAGGAGCACTCCTGTGGAGCTGCGTGTCCCTTGCTCCCTGACCACGCCATCAGGCCTGCAAGCTTCCAGGATTGGCTGGAGTCACCCATCCATTCCTGCAGGATGCTTGCTTTAGTTATGATGACGGTATGGGGTTATTCCATGGAAGTGGACACGCCTGGACTTCCTGGTTGGGCTGGAGCTCTGTGGGTATGGTGTGGGACAGGGACCCTCTCTGAGGTTTTGCTACCTCTGCAGATTGCATCAGCCCTGAACACCGGCTGTTTCCTGGACTCGGCCATCCGGTTCTGCTGCTGGATGCTCCCTTTTGTCCCAATGGAGGTACGGTGCCATTCCCTGGCAGTGGACACCCCTGGACTTCCTGGCTGGGCTGCAGCTCTGTGGGGCTGGTGTGGGACAGGGACCTCACTCTGAGGTTTTGCTGCCTCTGCAGACTGTCGCAGATAAAGAAGACATGGGCGTAGATATTCAGATTGATGAGGAAGAAGATATGGAAGTGGAGGTATCAGAGAGTGAAGGAGAAGATATGGATGTGGATGTAGAGGAGGACACCGAGGAGGACATGGAAGTAGATATAGTACAAGATCCAGAGGAGGAAATGGAGGTGGACGGAAATGAGAGTAGTGAGGAAGAAATGGAAGTGGATGTGGAGGAGCAGACTGTAGAGGACATGGAAGTGGATGTGGTGGATGAGATCGAGGAGATGGATATCGATGTGCAAGATGAGGAGGAGCCCATGGTCTTGGGATGAAGACCGTGCCAGCAGCAGAACAGGCATGTGCTCCCCACAGGCAGAGTGGGTTCCCTGCTGCCAGGCTGGGGCTGGGCTGGCTGCTCCCTGCTCAGGGACACGGTGGCCCGAGCACTGGATCCTGGTGCCCATCCCCAGCCTGCCCTGGGCTCGCTTTGTGCAACACAAGCCCCGTCCCAGCTGGGGCACAGCCCCCAGCCCTAGGCAGGCTCAGCTGTGGCAGCAGAGACCCCCTGTGCCAACCTGTGCCAGCATGGGAGCACATGGAACAGCCCTCATGCCTGACTTGCACTTGCTTTTCTTCCAGGCCTGACGGAGAGCCGAGACGGAGACAGCCGCACCTCTGTATATACGTTTGAAATTTTCAAGTTATCTTAGGCATAGAGTTTTTGGAGTTTGTTGTATAGGATATAGGTTAGGATATAGGTTAAGATATAGGTTAAGATATAGGTTAGGATATAGGTTGTAGGTTTCATTTTGTCTTCTGTAAATATGTTCTATAGATTGTTGTTGTTACAAATATTCTTACAATGTAAATATGTTCTGTAGTTCATGTTTGTTGCTGTTCTTCTGTAAAGAAACAATCCTTGGTTTTCACACCCCACGTCTCTGCATTTCCTTCGGGCACAGGCAGCATTTCCAAAGTTGTGGTCTCCACTTGCTCCAGGTTCCCAGGGCTGGAGGTGCCAGGGGGAGCTGGCACAGCCAGCCCAGGAGTGGGGAGACCTGTGCACAGAGGGCTGCCACTGACAGAGGTCACCCTCTGCTTGCACTTCCTCGGGACACCCTTGGTGTGTGCAGGGACAAATCCCAGTGGGCCCTGTCCCGTGGGATGCCAGGAGGGAGCAGGGCTGAGCTTGCCTGGTCCTGCAGAGCCTCAGCCATGGCTCTTCCCTGGGCAGCCCCAGGGCTCCCGAGGCTGCTCTGGGCTGCGGGCAAGCCCTGCTCCTGGGCACCCTGAGGGGCTGCAGCCAGCCTGGAGGGAGCTGCCATGCTTACTTCAGCACTCAGCAGCTGAAGCAAATCTTGGCAACCAGCTTCAGATGGATTTTAGTGTTTAGCAAATAAGGGGCAACTTTACTTTGTCTCCAATGAATGAAATTTCACCTAAATCAGACGAATTCTGTGTTGTGAGATCAACCAGGCACAAACAACTGCCAAGCCTGGATGTCAAACTGCCCTAATATTGGCAAGTTGAATTAATTTGATTTTATGTACAAGATTATTTTGTCTCAAAAGAATTGGGATCCATGGAATTGCATTTCCAAGCACTAAACTCTGGCCAGCCACAAAGAGCACAAGAGACACAAAAAGAAATAAAAATAGAGATTTCTAAGGAGATGGAAATTGAATGCTGAATTTTTCCTATTATAGAAAGTGTCATAAATTATCATCTGCCAGCTCCTTGCTTTCACTTGTGTGGCCACCACTGAATATAGTCACAGATAAGAAAATGTTTGCCCTATTGAAAACTGGGGCTAGAAGTAGAAAAAGGTTCAGATACCTGAATTAAAAGACAACATAATGAAAAGAGCTGCCTTATAATAGCAAGATGTGATGGACAGCAGGAATGGCTCAAGCCAGCAGAGATAAGTCCATGAACTATTCATGGTACAAAGACTTCTGACAAAACCCCCAATAACCCAAAAGCAATGTTTAGTCTGGCAGAGCTGATAGGAGCCCTGTGCATTTAATTCAGTCATTGGCAGCAAATGGAGATCAGCTTGAAGCTCCTTGGGTCCACTACTACTACTTTTTTTTCACCCAGAAAATGTAATTACATGTACTCTTTGGGAAGAAATTACTGCTTTGAGTGGTTCAAGGCAAAGAGTTTCTTCTCATACCCACTCATAATCAGTCACCAAGAGAAATATTTTCTCAAAAAATCTCTTCAAAATTTCAACATAAATAACTTGGTTATTTTGCTCAAAATGATAAGGGAATTGAATTTGGCTCCTTCAGCTTAAAAAGAAGTGTTTCTTCCCAGTTCTTCACAAAGAGGAACAAAACACTTTATTGCAGCAAACTGAAGAAGTTTCTTTCCCCCTGAGCTGCACAACAGGAGACAATTTTGTTACCAAGAGGCAACAAAACCCAGCCAATTTCCAGTTCTTTTAGTTGAAGGGAAAAGCTCTGAGGATCACAGCTGTGGCAGACAAGAGTGGGAGGAGCAGGGGATCTGCTGGGGAGGTTTGGGGTGGGGGACAGATTAAAGAAATGTTCAAGCTAAACCCATGAGAGCTCAAAACTCCATCCCTCAGAGGAGAAACTCAGTTTCACCCAAATACCATTCAAATCCAAAAAACGTTGAGGCATTCCCCAGGCTCTGCTGAGCCATCAGGCACAGCCCAAATCCCTCTGCAGGCCCAGGGCAGCAGGTCCCTGGCATGGCACAGGGATGCTCCCTTGGGAAGCCGCCTGCAGCGCCCACGGGATTCACAAGATCTGCTTCAAAGACCCCAATGTCCAAAAAACACATTAAAAGCCTTTCATTGGGGTTTCACTTCTCCATCTGTCTGTTGTCACTAGGCAGCTGCTCCACTTCAACTTCTGATGAGTACAAATTTTGTCCTAATTTCCAGCCTAAATAGGAAGTTATTTCCATCCATTCTTCTGCAAGTACTGGGAGCTTGTACCTGAATTGCTCTTCCTCTCCTGGTGTGCATTTGTGCACATAAAGTGCCAAAGCCAAGAGCGTTTCCTTGTTCAAATTATGTCATTTGTCCTTATTATTTCCATCACATATCGTTGCACAGATTTGGTGCTGGCTTAACACTCAGAAATTTGACAGCACAAAGTCAAAGTTTTCACACCGACTTCTCCAAGCTTTGGACCGAGCCTGAGCCTGCAAAGAAGGAAATACAGCAAAGAAATTCCAAACACAGGTCCTAATAAAGGTAATAAAATGCCACATGCCTGTGTTTGCTGCAGGGAAGGATAGTGCTGCTTATTAAATTATTACAAACAATTAAAGCAGCAGAGGGGAGGAAGACAGAGCTATCGTTTCCAGCTCCCCAGTCCTCCTCTGCCCCTGGCATGAATTTCATAAAGCACAAATCTCCCAGCAGAAATCCCTCAGCAATTGATTTCCTACTCGAGGAATACAGCAGGAAGACACCCTGGTTTTCCTGGACAGAAAAGGAGAATTTGCCTTGATGTTTTTCCCAGCCGTGCAGCTGTGATGTCAAATCCCCGCTCCTTGCCCTGCCAGGAGATTCCTGAAGTGACGTGTTCCTGTGGGGTGACAATGCTCTAGAGAAACAGAGAGCTTGGTGTCAGTGTAAGGGAGCCACACAAAAGCAGATCCCTAATTCAGGCTTCATCTCTGTTCACAAACAGTTTCCAGCAGAAAATTCACAGTGATTGCATTTCCCCAGAACAGGTAATTTCAAGCACATTTTTCTCTTGAGCTTTTCTGCCTTCCACAAAAGCAGCATGCCCGGGATTGCTGTGGAGAAGAGCAAATAGCTCCACCACAAAGGGGACCACCAGGAAACAGAGCAACACCTAACAGCCAAGACCATCCAAACTCACTTATCAGCACACTGCCACATCTCCTGGACTCACCTGAATGCTCAGGAGAGTCTGAAAAGCCAACAGTTTCCTAAGAAAGGGCTGTGCAATCAAAAGCTAAATGACGGGGGTGATCAGCCCCACACAAGCACCTCTGGCAGGGGAAGGAGCAGGAGGGATCCAGCCCTTCCTGAGAGTGCTGCAGCTCAAGTGATGCTCATTCACTATTTGTGTTGCTTTTGTTGCTTTGATGTTAACAATGCATCTCCCACGCCAAAATTGTTCTCCCTCCCTGCAGCCACATGAAAAAATTCACTGCTCTCTCACCTCTTTCTTGCCTCTCTCAGCCTGGAATCATTTTTCCCTTATACAACTGGGAAAACAGGGTTTGTTTTCATGCTGGAAATAAACTCTTTGACTGATTTCAGTATGGACATCATTACTACAAACCATCCAGTACTCAGGTACCCCAGGGCAGCAAGGAAGGGAAATCCGACAGAGGTGGGAACACCAGCCATGGGTAACAGCATCATAATCTCCCTCTCTCATGGATGCTTTTCTTCCCAGTCCAGAAAATTCCCTGCACTTTTTAGGGCTGTAGAAGGCTGCTGTCTACCCCACAAAATGAGGAGCAAACCAAGCAGGAATGCTGCAGAACACCTCTGTTCCTATGATGTTATTCTGCTGAACCCATAAACCACAGAAGAATGGGCACTGCCAACTCCTGATTGCAGAGGAGGGATTTTGTCATATCCTCCCTGTAAATTAGGATTTATCAGAGATGGAGAATTGATTGCCAAGTAACCTGCAGAGACACAAAACTACTCTGCAGTTTCCTAGGACTCGCTGAGCAGTACAAAATGATTATTGATGCAGTTGGGGAGTGTTTCTGTATGGGATGTCTGCTCCTGTACCTCCTGACATTCCAGGCAGGAAAGAAATTTACTTAACATTTGCAAGAAGAAAGCCATGCTTATTTAAAAAAAAAAAAAAAAAAGGTAAAAAATAAATATAAAGTCAACTTCATGGCAAGGAGCCTCAGTAAGAGTTCGCAGAATTTGGTGAAAACAGGTCATTTACAAGGAAATCATTTTCCTTTGCCTTCAAGTGGAGTTGTGAAGCAGGTGGAGATGGAGATGTCTCAGAGCCTGAGTGTGTTCCTTACCAATAAAATGACAACAATATTAACGAGTATTAAAAGTTAAAAACTTCAGTGATAACTCAGCCCTCCAACACAAAACACCTTCTCCCACACAGTCAGCACTTCCCTGAAATAATTCCCCTTGGCAGGAGGCCCTGCATGGCCTGGTGAGTTCTGCACTTCAGAAATTATTCCCTGTGGAAAACACGGAGGTCTATCTTTTATTTCTTTGCTTTTTTCTGCTTCTCCTCCCCAAGCATCCAAAACTTCTTTTTGGTGTGGTTATCTGTATTTTGCATCAATATGATTTCTGATGGGAACCTTATTTACCCAGCACACTGTGACAGCCCCAAAGACCGCGCCAGCTTCAATCCCCAGGGAATTAAATCTGGGGGCTTTGCTTTTTGGCTCAAAATAGATTTTAAAGAGAGAAGAGCCAGGTGTCCATGACTGTCACTACTCCTTTGGCTGTTTCTGGGGCCCACAGTGAATCCAGTCCCTCCCTCACTTGCTCAAACATCCCCACTATGGCCATGACCATGGGGTGAGGGATGAGCAGGGGGGTGACCAGATGAGCAGAGAGCACCAGCCATAAACCTCCCCTTGCAGTAATCCCTTCCCTTTTCCTTTCATCTTTTGCATTTTAAATTATTTTTATGAGTTTTACAGTACACCATTTCCCATTCAATTCATCTTAGTTATCCAACTTACATATTTCTCCATCACACTGACATAATCAGCAAGGCTCATGCTCTTAGAACTAAATTTTCATGAACACATACATGGCCACAAGAATTACAATGTCCTTTTTAAGTAGGTCAGGCTGGAATTAATTGTAAAACAGAGCTGTAATAAATGATTTCAGTCCAAAGCCAGACTCAAGTTTCACTAAGCTCAAACCAGCCCTTCTGCTTTTCCCTTTCCCCTTACAATAACTGATGGTATTGTAAACCTTGTACTCCACAATGTTTGTTGGCCGAAAGAGTGTTCAGAAAGTTGCCAGCTCTGTATAATTAAACTGGAAAACATTGTGCCAGAAGATAGATTTAATCTGTTTTGTTAGTTTGGGGTTTTTTTGCAATGAACGTTGTACAAAATATTAGACCGTGTCTCTAAAACATGATATTAAGGTGAAGATGACTCATTTCAGTGTCATAACACAAGAGAGAGGGGAAACCAGAGTGAACAAAGCAGCAAATTAATTCAACAGCAATTTGCACTCCATAACCCTCTGCTGACGAGGCTTTTAGGCCAGAGGAGCTCTGCTGCTTGAGCAGACAAGGCAGCACATTCAGCTGTTGCTTAGAGATATTGGAATATATTGCACAGAGCCTGCTCCCTGGTGAGCACCCCTGAAGGGCTCCCAGCTGTTTTTCCAGGGTTGCATTAGAGTCCTATCACAGTGCTGTTATTTGGAAAGACTCAAAGCTTTTCCAAGCAGGTCAAGCAATGACAGAAAGGGTGACTTTTCACAAGTGACAGTTCAGATGGCATTAAAAAAGTCGAAGTGACAGCTCATCTCACATGGATGTGGCAGATACCACAAGGGCTCTTAGCAGCTGTGTTACAACCAGCTTAATAGCAACTAAATAATGTATATTCCTGCCAGGAATGCTGATGGATCACAACACTGCAGGACACCCTCATCTGCCAGCAGCACAGGAAGGACACGGATCCAGGGAAAAGCTGATTCCTACCTGCTGACTCACTCTAACTTCAGGCAAAAAGCATCCTTTTATTTTGGTTTTGCTCTCGTCCTTTCCAACTAGGATTCCTCCTTATGTCTTAATCTTCAGCTGTGCTGAAGAACCTCCTTGCACACACTCTGTGCACATCTGATAAAGGTAACCAGCAGGAAACAGAACCTGTTAACATCTCTGTGGTCAAGAGAACTCCAAAAGGAAGAGATTAGCTGTACCCTGGAGTACTGCAGCAGCAGCTCCCATCACATCCAGTGCTTTTTTCTCACAGGTCCCACAGGCAAATGAAACAAAAGCTGTCACTCACGTGGGCTGATGGAAGAACTCTGAGATAGGGAAGCACAAAAGCTCCAAGTCCAGAGGAGAAATTGATCCATAGATTGATGCAGCAGATTCGCTTCCAGAGTTCCAGAGTTCAGGAGGATGAGGCAACAGCATCTCTGGCACAGTCAGAGCCATGGGACAGTTTTTGCCCACTCCTCGTGGCAGCACTGACACGAGGGAAGGCCCAGGCCACTGCCCTGAGCCCCTCACACCCCACAAAGGTGATGAGCAGCACTGAAAAAGCAGACAGTCCACTTCCAGAAAACTCCCTCTTCCAAAGGGCTCTGCTTTGAACAGGCTGAGCTGGCTCAGGGCAGCAAACCAACCAAAATACACACTCACTTCCAGCCCTGGAGAAAAGCAGGAAAAATGCTGGAGAATAAAAGCATCCTGGAATGGAGGCAGATTTTAATTTCTCTCTGGAACAAGGCTGCTTGAAGCCAGACCAGCAGGGAGCGGGAGAGGAAATGAGGGTGTTTAAAGCAGGGTTCTGCTTGCACTCTAAATTCTCACAGATAAGTATTAATTGCAGCAAGACTGGCACCGTGTCCTTGCTCCCACTGTCACGAGTTCTCGGCCAGAGCTCTCTTAATTAACAGATCTGAGAGCACAACTCCTGCTGGGAGCCAGGCAGCCTCTTACAATGCCTCTCACCCTCCAAGGCTGGTGGCACCTTTGGGTGACCCCAGCCAGCCCCACCACAGGGCTGGGGAAGGTGTGGTAGAAGAACCAGGGTCTCCAAGAAATGCTGTGAGTGAGGGCTGACCCATTGCAGGAGCCTCCCAACCTCTCTCCTGGCTTGCAGGGAGAAAACAGCTTCAGCCACCCACCAGCTCCCAGTGCTACAGCTTTTATTCCCCATCACAGCTGGTCTGAGGAAATTGCTAGCACTGCCTTTGTGTTGATTGCTCCCCTGCAGAGACAGACGGGGCAGTTATTGATATGTACTTTCTCTGACAAAAACAGGCCATTTATAGACTCATTACTCCAATTTTCCTTCAATCACTTCCTGTACCCCTTTGCCTTCACTACAGCTTTTGGGTGAGCAGGATGTGTCACCAGCCCCTGGATCCATGACGATTATCACCATTCAAAAGCACTTTCTTTGCCCTCAGTTCATGAGTTTACCAATGGAGATATTTGCCCAAGATTCACCCCTCAGAAAAAATCATCACCTGCAGCTCTTGCTGGTTCCCTGAGGTGTCTGACAAGGTGGGCATCATCACCTGTCTAAGCCAGCCTGGCTCAATAAGGCTGGGAAGGTTTTGGGGGAAAGCAGGAGGATGTCCCAGTTGGTGGGTGAATGTTACCCTACAAGTACCTTAACCAGGCACACTTACCTTGCCAGAGGAAATCACAGCCCATTTGACATAACCATTTCTGGATATTTCTCAGGACAGCAGGTCCTGTTGTGATAGGTCCTGTTGTGTCCTTCTTTAAACAGAAGGAGGGTGGATTTAAATTAGATATAAGATAGCAGGTTTTTTACAATGAGGATGCTGAGGCACTACCACAGGTTACCCAGAGAGGTGGTAGATGCCCCATCCCTGGGAGCATTCAAGGTCAGGTTGAATGGTGCAGTTCTGAGCAATCTGATCTGGGTGATGATGTCCCTGCTCATTGCAGGGGGGTTGGACTAGATGACCTTTAAAGGTCCCTTACAACCCAAACTACTCCTTGATTCTATTATTAACCTGCAATGCTTTTGAAAGCCTGAACACTTCATACAAATAAATCACCTTAATAACCAGGGACTGCAAGACAGCCAGCCGAGAACATTTTGTTTTGGTAAACAGGCTATTGATTGTATATCTGTGTCCTTGAGATGAACTTGACTCTTTGACAGCAGCAGGAGCCCAACAAAACAAGTTCTCCATAACTCCAAAATGGTGGATGGAGCCAGCAGCACATCAGCTTTATGAAGGCAATAAAGCACCACTGATTTAGCATTGCCAGGGATGTCCCCCTCCCTAAAACGCTGCCTTTTCTTTGTTTGCACAGCTGACCCAAGCTGCACAGTGTGAACACAGGCTTCAAGAGGCAAAGTCCATCTCCATGGCACAGATTTACCAGGAATAAAACCTTTGTCCGTGTTACGCTGTGCTGATGATGGAGCTGTTGGCACAAAAGTAGCTTCAAGCAGCTCTGAGGGAAAACACAGCTCGTGTCCTTTGTAACATCTTCAAACCAGTGCTTGATTTTCAGGGCTTCATGCCACTTTAACATTTATAATGAAGGGATGCCCAGCCAGAGAAGACAAGAAGAATAAAACATTCTCTCAGCCTTGTCTCTAAGCACCTCCCATCACACCAATATATGTTAGCTTTGTTTCCTCTGTGCACAGCCTCTGGCCCTGGTTGGGCCCAGAGACACAGAGGAAATATTTTCTCTGTTGGTAGAACAGTTCCTACTGCAAAGCAATTTCCTACATAAATTTATATCTGTTGGCAATTGTTCTCCCCAAAGCAAACAAGTTTTATTGGAGAACCTGGCAAGGAGCTCCAAAAGCAGGTGCCAGTAATTTGTTTGGGGCATACAAGCAAAAGCCCCTCTACCCACACTAGGTAATGAGATTTAATTAGTCTCCATCTCATCTCTGGCAAGTTATTTTAATCAAGCACATCCTAACCAAGGCACGGAGAGCATGCTCACTACAGATAATGAGGAGTAAGGCACAAGGCAGAGGGTAAAGCACAAGGGAGCATCATCAGCACCACAGCCCCTGCAGCCCCCTCAGCTCCCAGCCCCTAAAACACACAGACCCCTGGCATGGCAGCATGATGCTAATTCTAAGATAACAGAGTTTAAGAAGAGGAAGAACAGCTTTTAAGCTATTCCAGAGACCAGACTTTATGCTGAAAAACAGAAAGCCTTAAAGATTGTGGATGAAAAGTACTTTCAAACTCTTTGTCCAAGGGAATAGTTACAGATCAGCAAATGTAACATCACATTCTCCTGAATTTTCCTTCCTTTCTGTATGTTCTTCTCTGAAAAAGACAACAGCAATTCCTGGAAACTGCCTTCCCCCTGCAGACTTATCAATGCCGTGCTTCATTTACAACTCCTTATAAACCACTCCAGCTTTCCCAAAACAGGCAAGAGGAAAGCTCCGGGAGTGTTTCATCTGAAGTATCATTTTTATCATTCCTATGCAGTATAATTGGACAATATAATTCCTGTTTAGTTTTCCTTAAGCCCAATGTCTGGTTAGATTTTGGCCAGGATACAGAAAATATCTTGAAGAGTTATATATTGAGCATTAAAAAAATCCCATCTGCTGAAAAGTCAGTTATAGCCGTGGTCTTAAGAAGTGCAGTGAAATGTTTTACTCCCACCCAGCTACTGGTGCACAATAATCTTGCCAGAAGAATATAAAAACCTCCAAAGAAGAGAAACAAAGTTAAACACAGTTCTTGGCTACATGGCTCAGACATAATGAGCTGGCCCTCCTGGTTAAATTCACACAGGCAGGCATGGGAGTGATGGATGCCTGTGTTTTCCCTTGCCTTGTCTTGAAACAAAGGTCAGGCAACATTTAAAAGACCAAAGGAGAATCAAAAGATTCTTGATTTCCTTTTTCTTTTTTTTTTCTTTTTTTTCTTTAGGGACATGCTGGTAAAATGATCTTACATTCTTGCTCTGCAACCTGGGATGCATTTCTGATAAGCTTGACGGGACTCCTGCACCTCCTAATGCACAGCTGAAGGATTTCATTGAATTTCCAAATCCGGATCAGAGACCCAGCTGGAGAAACCCGGCCAAACTCCCCCAAGAGCAGCCAAAACCAGCACAGATCTGGCAAGGTATGTCTGTTTATTTGTTTATTTTGCAGGCTATAATGTTGCTCACCCTCCTCCTACTCCCTTTGTTAAAACCAGCCACTGTTCCCTGTTGAAGCAGTTTAACCCCCTGCTTCCCAGCGTTTCATACATCCCTCATTCAGCCAGTCCTGGGTCCTGCCTGTGTCCCTCGACATCTCCCTCATTCCTGCAGGGAACATCCACCCTATTTACTATTTTAATAATCCTGCAGAGAGAAAACCTTTGTTTCCCCCGCCTTCCCTGGTCTGAGCAAGTGCTAATTGCTCAGACACGCAACGCGCACACACAGAAGCATCATGTTGATCTGATTGCAAATCCTGGTACGTCAGCGACACAGAGACCCTCCTCCAATTCGGATTAGAGGGAAGAGGCTCAGCAGTGCAAGCAGCAGGTGCTGAAGGAGGCAGCGGAGCCGCTTCCCAGGTAAGGGACAATTCAGCCCTCCATCCCCAGCGCCGGCAGTCCCGCTCACTTTATTGCTGTGCAACAACAAAAGGCAAGAGAAGTGAGGCACTTCTCTTTGCAGAGCCTGGCACCGGGTGCCGAAGCTTTGATCTGCACGGTGGGGGTAGGGGTCGGTCGTTTGTTCATTCCTTGTGGAGGAATTCTTGGAAGTACGGGTTGGGCAATAGTGATGGATGTGCTAACTGCTACAGATGGGATGATTCTTGCTCTGTCTCTAAAGTGGATTCGCTTTCAGGTACTTTTTTCCCTCTTCCCTGATTAATCCTGAACTTCTGAGATTTATAGGTTTGTCTGTCCATCTGTGCCAATTTTGGGGTGCTGCCAGTTGTTTGTAATGGGGTTGGTTTTCATAGCAAATAAGTTCACAGCGCACCCTTGCTTAAAGGTCTGCTTTGATTGCAGGGTAATCCTCTGTAACCGTTAATTTCAGAAATACTCCCTGAACTATTTTTCCCCCTCCTTCTTTTACTAGGGGACTTTGGGAGTGGGGAGTAGCAGTGTCAGAAACTTCTTCATTGTTTGTGAAATGCCAGTCCGTGAAGAGCCTGAACTCCGACACAAAGGCAGGCGCTAATTAACCACTGGAACGCTTCTGCTCCGGCAGGGAAAGCAAGCACTGTGCCAGTGAAACAGCAGCCATCCCTCAGGTCCTCCAAGGGCTGTGAACAGCCAGCCAGGCACGAAATTCCCCCTTCTGCCTCTTTGTTCCTGCCAGCCTCAGAAGAACTATCACTGCAGACAGCTGAACGGGAGCCACTCAAATCCCCCAGCAAGGAAAAGCCAAAGCTCACCAGAATGCTCTCGGAAAAAAGAGTTCCTTGACTTATTTAGAAAGTCATCATTCTCTTGTTTGCTTGGTTCATGGAGCTTTATGTCTTCAAAACATTTTTTTCTCCCATCAACACTTCCAAATCTAATTTCTCCAACAGGGGGGAGAGGTAAGTTAGGTGATCCATGAAGCCTCACAACTCACCTTTGGAAATAAGCTGCATCTAAATGAGGTAACACCTGCTTCTCACAGGAGGGGGAAAAAAACCAACCAAACAAAACCCCTCTCACTTCTGGACTAGCAAGGCTTTCAGTGGCATCTGAGGAGGCAGTCTGTGATCAGTAGGCATGGGAAACATCTCCTTTTGGGATGATATGAACAGCTCCTGCGGCAACGCAGGCAACAGCTGCTATCTGGAAAACAGCATGAGGTTCAACTTCACCCTCCAAGAGCAGGAAGCTGATTTCTACATTGTTCTGCCCGTGATCTACTCTGTGATCTGTGCTGTGGGGCTCACAGGCAACACTGCTGTCATCTATGTGATCCTCAAGGCCCCCAAGATGAAGACTGTGACCAACATGTTCATCCTGAACCTCGCTATCGCTGATGACTTGTTCACCCTTGTCTTGCCCATCAATATTGTGGAGCACCTCCTCCGCTACTGGCCCTTCGGAGAAATCCTCTGCAAGGTCATCTTGTCCATAGATCACTACAATATCTTCTCCAGCATTTATTTCCTGACAGTGATGAGCATAGACAGGTACCTGGTGGTACTGGCTACAGTCAGGTCCAAGAGGATGCCCCACCGCACGTACCGAGCAGCCAGGATTGTCAGCCTGTGCATCTGGATCCTGGTCACCATCATAGTCCTCCCTTTCATCATCTTTGCCAATGTCTACACCGACGACCTGGAGATCAAGAGTTGTGGTCTCAATTTCCCCAAGCCTGAGAGGTTTTGGTTCAAAGCCAGCAGGATCTACACCCTCATCCTTGGCTTTGCCATTCCAGTGTCCACCATCTGCATCCTCTACACCATGATGCTGTACAAGCTGAGGAACATGCACTTGAACTCCAATGCCAGAGCCCTGGACAAAGCCAAAAAGAAAGTCACCATTATGGTCTTCATAGTTCTGGCTGTGTTCCTCTTCTGTTGGACCCCCTTCCACTTGGCCACCATCGTGGCTTTGACCACGGACTTACCCCAGACTTCCATGGTCATTGGGATATCCTACTTCATCACCAGCCTAAGCTATGCCAATTCATGCTTGAATCCTTTCTTGTACGCTTTCCTGGATGACAGCTTTCGGAAGAGTTTCCGGAAATTGCTGGAATGCAGAACTTCTTGAACAGGGGTTTGGGGCTGGCAGGTCCCTCCCCTTCTGGGGCTTTTCAGGGGCAACTTTGCAGACTGAAGGGGCAGTCAATGAATGCACAATGTTCTTTCTTTCGTTTACGTGTAACGTGTGGTCTGTTTGTAATCCCCATCAGCAATAGGATTTGTCCTGCCCACTTGCAACTCTTGTATTTCCCCTCTTTGCTCCTACCAGTGTCTCAGAGTTGCATTTTTATACCCTGATTTTTAATTTCACCCTCTGAATTATTAAGGACAGAACGTTTCCTTTTCAGGGATGTGCTTCTGCCACAGAATGGTCCTTTGTTGCCATCTGCTGTACAGCACAGACAGGCTGGGGCCAATTTCCAGATGAGTGCCAAGCTCAGTTCTTTATCACTGTGTTATTAGGGAGGATTGTTTAATGGAGCAGAGCTAATGAGCACTTCCAGTGAAACATCAATAAAACAGAGGATGAGTATTTGGAAGAGAAAAGAAACTATATTCATGTTCATGTATGTTCCTGTGTGTTTATGGTTTCTTTTGATTTTTGAAGGATGCCCATCTTCCACCCCACCACAAATTTCCTCTTTTCTGACTTGTTAAATTTAGACCAAAAGGAAGATTTAAGTCTCAAAAATACTGCTAAACAGCACACCATACAAATACTATGACAACTGTGAGAATTTGTGTTAGAAATTATTTTGAATTAGTTGTTCCTGTTAAGTGTCAAATACATATTTATTTAAGAGTGAGTAATGAAATAAACCTCATGGGGGAAAAAGACTTGTGCTTCTTTCACAAGAGAAAATTTATGCTACTTGTGCCATGTCTTAGCTATATACATTGCATTTTGCCTATTATAAAAAAAAATAAAGGTTTGTAACAAAATAAGGGTGTTTTGTAAACCATACGAAAAACTCTACTGAACACTGCAGATATAAAATGTCTACTTTCACAGATAAATAGTTAAAATACTTGAACAGAACCAGGACTGGGAGAGTCTGGAGATCAGAAACTCTGTACTGAAAATTTGTAACGTTCATTCTCACACCCTTTAGCCATGCAAAGTTTGTATCTTACTGGTTTAAGAAAGGCTGTCTTAGCTAAAATATTTCTTTCAAGATTTTCCTCAAACGCAGGTACCAAGCTCCACTCTTAGCTGTCCAGATTCCCCCAGGAAAGTGCAGGGACAGGTAACAAAAAGAAGAGGAGATCGTAGATCTCAGCATAAATGGGCTCTCAGAGCAGTGGGTGGAGACCCCAGGTGAGGCAGCTCAGGGCACTGAATTGCCCCAGAGCATCCCAACACCAAAACTGGCAACCCTCAATACCTCAGGATGGCAATTTCAGTTATAGAAAACTAAAAACAGACGTGTGGATACAAGAGACACTGTTGCCTTCTCCATATTTAAGGAGTTAAATGTGAGACAACAATGAAGGAGAACACATTCTTCCAGGCAAAACTTCTCCAGGAATTTTGTTTTAGCATGGTTGCCACCTGCTGGCAATGGGTTTCCCGGGTGGAAAAACCTATCTGAGTGAGAAAACTGACTCAAATTCTGTCATCTCTCACACAAGCTGCCTAATCAGCTGTGCTCATTAGCATTGGGGCTCTCGGAAAGGCAATATATTTTATTACATAGAAAAACTACTGTATTTTTTTAGATTGAAAGGACCTTTTCAGTGTGAGTTACCCACTTTCAGACACAACAATGATATTGCTGGATCTTTTTCCATTAAATCACAAGTCATGATGGTTGCAGAATCACATCATGGCTCAGGCAGGGTCAAATTTCCCAGCACCGTGTCCACTCGGGTTTGAAGGTCTCCAAGGACAGAGATGCCACAGCTGCTGTGGACAGCCTGTTCCAACAGTGAATTTTCTTCCTATGATTTCACGGAATTTTCCATATTTGGGGTTTTGCCTCCTGCCCTGTCACTGGACATCACTGAGGAGAGCCTGGTTCCCTCTTCTCGGGACCCTCCACAGGCACTTACAGACATTGCTTGTATCCCCTGGCACTTCCCTGTCCCAGCATGAGCAGCCCCATCTCAGCATCTCCTTACGGCAGCATCCTCCTGCATCCGCGGTTTTCTCCGTGTCAAACACTTAACACGAGTATCGGTCCCTCGTGTGGGGGCCGGGCCCCGAGGGGAGAAGGCTTTGCTGTGGCCGAGGTGTCCTGCCGTGCCCGGGAGAGGCTCCAGCTCCCGCGGAGCCCCGGAGGGGCCGGTGCGGGTCCGTGCGGTTCAGCGCGGCGGCGCCGAGCGGCACTCTCTGCCTTCAGCTCAGCATCGCTGCATCTCCCGCAGCCTCACACACAGCCTGGCACCCTGCTCCTGCACGGAGCCAGCCGATTCGGGGTTCCCGTGCCTGGGCAGAGCACAGCTCCCCAAGCCGAGCTGCTTCGGCTCCTTCTGGGAGAGCAGAAAACACCTCCCAGGAGACGCTTGCCCGCTCCCAGCACAAGATCCCCCCAGGGAAACCCCGCACGCCAGCTCGTTCCTTTGAATTTCCTCCCACTGCTGGGGCTGGCTTGTCACAGCAGCCCACATCAGTTGCGTCCTGAACACTGCAAGCGGGGAAATAAACCCCATGAACGATCCGCTGAATAAATCCCCTCCTAAAGCAAGCAGCCCGTCTGGGGTCTGCAGGAGGCTGAATTGGGAGCCCTCAGGGTTCCCTCCTCCTCCTCCGAGCCCCTTCCCAGCCATGCCCTGAGCAGGGAAGTCAGCCCAGCCTCGAAGCCGGGCAGATTTCCTTCTGGGACACTCTGGGGTGTGTTCATGGGTGCAGGAGTGAGGCACAGCTGGGCACGGCAGGAGCTGCAGCCTCTCCGCTTGCTCCTGCCCACTGCAGGCTCCTGCTCCGGGGAGGAACCGCCTTCCTCACTCTGTCACACCCGTGAGGACACAGCCCTGGAGGACTCCATCATCTCTGCGAGCCATTTCCTCCCCCAGAGCAGGAATTACGGCTCATATTCCCACGGCAGGCTTTCAACGCAGGCATCCGAGCCAAGGCGGGGGATCGGAAGCAGTTGTTGCTTTTTAAGTCTTCGTGCTGCAGCAATATCGGCTGTTTGGATCAATTGTCCTCATCCGAGCTGTGCTGCCAGGAAGCTCTAATCCCCTGGGTCTTAGACAGTCTCATACTGCCTCCCTAAGGCTGGTCACGATTTTTGGGTGAGAAAAGAAGTAATTCTCCACTGAGAGTTGAAGGCCTGGCTTTCAGAAGCACCTTCATGTGAAAAAAAGATGAAAATAAAAATTAAACGTGGATAAGCAAAAACTTAGACTATAGAAGATGAGAAGCAGAAGGGTCTCCAGAAGATACTGTTCAAATCAATCCAAGAAAGAGACTTTCTCCCTTCTCTTTACAGCCTGACACCTGTAGCACTCACTTTGTTTCCTCAGGATTACTGGGAGCCTCTGGGTGCTGATGAGCCACGGATGCTTCCACCAGAAACCCAAGGAAATGGTGACCCTCTGGCTTTACTGCCAATTCTGGGAGAAACAAGCCCAGTTTGGTCCCTTCAAAGGGTCTCAGCACATCAAGGTTGGACATTCCCACCTGCTGCTGAAGGGAAGGGACCTCCCAGGCTGGATTCCCTCTCACAGTGGGTCAGGAGGTCACCTGAGGGACCTGTAGGCTGTGGGACATGGCCCTGGCAGCTCCCTGTCTATGCCCAGGGCACAGTGTGTGGGTCTTGCCCCATCCACGCCACCACTGCAGCTGAGGTTGTGCCTGGAGGCAGTTTTGGGGTGATAAAGCATCCAGAGGAGCTCCAGGCTTGTCATCATGGAGTGACAGGATGAGAGAAAACAGCCTCAAGTTGTGCCAGGGGAGGTTTGATTAGATATTAGGAAATAGTTTTTCACCAAAAGGGTGGTGAAGCCCTGGAAGAGGCTTCCCAGGGAAGAGGTGGAGTCACCATCCCTGTGTGACGTGTGAAGCATTCAAAAAACCTGTGCATGTGGCATTTCATGGTTTAGGGGTGAACATGGTGGTGTGGCCGAATTGATGGTTGGACTCATTGAGCTTCTCTAAATTCAATGATCCCATGATTCTATGAATCAGGCATCCTCCAAAAAAGCTTTCCAAAAAAACCCACAAGCCACATTTCCTTCCCTCCTCCTCCTTTTGACTGGAAGCGAGGAAGAAGAGTTAATTTAAAGGCAAAGGCCAAGAATAGTGACTGTAAATATTGCCATGAGTCCTTGTTGGCATTTGTGTTTGGTAAGTGAAGATGCAGAGAGCAGGATCAAAGCTGTCTGAATGGCTTTTAATTACAAGCCTCGATTGTTCTATTTTCTCTCAGAAAAATACTGCAATTATCTAACAAAGCTCTTCAAGTGGAATTAGGCACTAGCCCCAAGCTTCAAGGGCTGTTCAGTGGCTATTTTCTCTTTAAAAAAAAAAATAAATTTGATGTGTAGATAAAAACCAGGCGCTCTACTTACTGCCTACAGCCAAGTCTGGTGCTTCCTAAATAAACAGAGGATGGGAAGCTTTCCCCAAGAGGAAATGAACAGCCTGGGGTGTACCAAAGGCTGGTGTTGCTCTGCTAAAGCCCCCCACCACAATGTTCCCTGGCTGGGTGGGGTAGAGGCTCTGGGTGCTGCCACCAGCATCCCATGTGGGAAGGGAGAGTTCCCTTTGGGGGTAAAAGAAGCTATAGTTTGGCAGCAAGATGTTTGTCCCCATTTTCAGTTTTCCTGAGATGTGTTTTCTTTCTCTGTCTTTCACCAGGGTTTCTGCACATCTCCATCACCTCCCCCTGCTCCAGTGCTTCTCCTGCACAGCTCGTGCCAGAAGTGTAAGATGCCTTGGGAGTTTCTAAGGTCCAAATCATCCCCTGTACAAGACTCAATAAACCAGCTGAATAAGGAAATCAGAGAAATAGGGATTCCGTTTCATAAACTTAACCCTCAAATGAGATCAGAGACTGGTAATTAACAAAGTCAGATTTCAATGCAGTGAAAAATCTCCCCTGAGACTGAGCCTGCTGCTGCTCAGCATTGATGGAAATCTTACGAATGTAATTAAATTTCCCTTATCCGTGTGACGGATTCAGCGAGATCCTTCGTGCCGTGGCCACACCCAGCTGAGCTCCTTCATCCACGCTGACCAGGATCTGGGATGTGAAGCTGATGGGCCAACATTTCCTGAGGGATGGGGCTGGTCAGAGCCAACAGCTCACAGAATCACAGAATCACAGAATCACAGAATCACAGAATTACAGAGTCACAGAATCACAGAATCACAGAATTACAGAGTCACAGAATCACAGAATGGTTTGAGTTAGAAGGGACCTTAAGGATCATCCAGTTTCTACCCCCTGCCATGGGCAGGGACACCTCCCATTAACCAGGATTCTCAGAGCCCCATCCAGCCTGGTCTTGAACTCATCCTCCACAATCCTGGTGGATAGCCCCAGGCAGAAGGGCTCCCTGGCATCTCTGACACTCACCAGAAGATGAAGCAGTTTTCCAGCCAAGTACACACAGATTAAACCCCGGTGCAGATGCCAAAGCAAACCAGAGAGCCATGGTTGGCTTTCCATTGCCACCCCCAGTCACCTCTGGAACACAGGGACAAGGGTAAACACCAGCACCAGGGGCTGGGCTCATTTTCTGCCCCTTTATGCAGGCTCCCTGGAGGCTCCCTATTTCTCCAGAAATTTTAATGTCATGAATACATGACATTTAAGGTCCCTTCCAGCACGGTCTATCTTGTGATTCTATGATTTCCTCTGTGGTTAAGCAAGAGCAGTGCAAGGCTGAGATGAGGGAAACTCCAAAATATGTGAGCAAGTGACCTGTGCATGTGGAGGAGTTGCTATTAATGCCTAACACTGAGCAAACATTAAATAGCCAAATCGCAATATGGGGTTTGTTTCACATAGAGGAAATCAACCTGAAAAGCCATTAATCTTAATTTCATGTTGACTACAGAGCTTCTGTTTTTATTCCTCGTCACAGAATGAAATCAGCATGGCATGAGCTTTTCTCAGAGCCTTCACTGCACATGCCAGGCTGGAAACACACAGGGAAACTGATGTTTATTGAATGGACAGAGCCAGCTCAGGCTCTGCCTGGGCTCCTCTCTGTGGCCAGGAAAACTGTGATCTAATGCAGCCAAAACCAGTCCACAGGAAGATGCTGACTCTTTCAATGGTTTCCTTGGAAAAATCAAGTTTCTTGCTTGGTTTCTTGAAGGGTAATTCTTCATTTCACTACACTGAAAATGTTTGGCAGTGCTGGTGCTGTTGCTGCTCCAGGCTCTAGCCCTTCCTACTTGGCTTCAGGCCCAGAGGGGAGGGAAGCAGTGCTGCTCTCCCTGACCACTGCTGGCAGCAGGAGACTCCATCAGCACTGGAGCTATGTCCTCTCTCAGAAATAACATAGACTGCAGGAAAAACCCCTTTTGCTGCAAGAGTGGGATGGTTGAACAGGATATGATTTCCTCTCGGAGGCCCTTCCAGCAGTTCAGGAAGACCGAATTCCTGAGAATCCTACTTATGCCAAGAGGTTGGAACTCGATGATCTTTGAGGTCCCTCTCAACCCAAACCATTCTAGGACTGTGAGATTCTGTGAGATGTTGTACTGTGGGGTGAAGGTGATGCCTGCTGGGGTTGGATATTCTTGTGCACTTTCTAACCCAGGGACAGTTTAGGGAGTTTGGGGTTGCTGAAGCACAAACCTGGAGGTGGGAGAAGGGGCTGTCTGTGTGCCCCAGCACTGTGGAGAGCTGGCATCACTCCTTCCCTGCAGCCAGACAGGATCTCTGCTCTGAGGGAGAGAGCAAAGTCAGTTTACATGGTTCAGCAGCATCATCGTTGCCAAGATACAAAACCATGTTGCTCTATTTATTGATTATTTCATTCTGTCATGCAATCTATCCAGGCTTCAGAGTGCTGAAAGCAGGAACAAAGGGAGTTTGCAAGCTGTAGGGCTCTTTGATTTAACATGACCCAGTCTAATAGCAATCCCTTTGCTTGGAAAAATCCTGAAACTCCCTCTTTCAAAAGGAGCCATGACCTTGGTAATTCTGTTACCACACTTTGAGCAAAGGTGTCATGAATCCCCAGTGGAAATGAGCAATAGGGCAGGTGCATGCAGCCACTGTGGGCCACTCAAAATAGACATGCAGCAGCTCAGACATGACAAGAAGGGATCCAAAAAAAAACCCTGTGCCAAACATCCATCAGCATCACACAGCACACACTCTACTTTCTTGTGGTCCATCTCTGTTCCTCACTCAGCACCAGGACTTTTGGCTTATGGGCTACTCTTCCCACCTTCCATTTCATGGAACTACAGAATCATAGATTGCTTTGGGTGGAAAAGACTCTTAAAGGATGTTTCATTCCAAGCCCCTGCCATGGGCAGGGACATCTTCTACTAGACCAGGTTTTTTCAACCTGGCCTGGAACATTTCCAGGGATGGGGCAGCCACAGCTTCTCTGGGCAACCTGTGCCAGGGCCTCCCCACCCTCACAAGGAAGAATTTCTTCCCACTATACAGTCTAACCTGACCTCTGGCAGGTTGAAGCCATTCGCCCTTGTTCTGCACTCCAGACCCTTACCCAAAGCCCCTCTCCAGCCCTCTGGAGCCCCTTGAGGCACTGGAAGGGGTTCTGAGATCTCCTCAGAGCCTTCTCCAGGCTGAACCCTCCCAGGCTCTCTCAGCCTGTCTCTGTAGCTGAGATGTTCCAGCCCTCAGCGGATCTTTGTGGCCTCCTTTGGACTTCCTCCAACAGGTTCCCTTTGTCCCCTTTTCTCCCTTCTTCAGCCTCCCCACCTCACAAGCAGTGCTCACCACACAGATGGGACAGCTTTCCCTCCAGCACCTACTGCTGCTGGATTCTGCCCTCCATCCCTCCCATCTCAGCTCTGTGGTTCTCCTCAGCAAAGGGGAAGGCTGGTGAGTAAGATCTGGTCCTTCAGACAGCCCTGGGCAGGGGCTGGGGGGTGAAGATCAGGGGTGAAGATTAATAACCAACTGATTCTGCAAAGTCACAGCGATGCAGCTCTGCTCACACAGAGATTCACACGGCAGACACGGCGTGAAGCTGGGAATGCACAATCAGGGCTGCAGCCTGGGACGTGTCCGGAGATTCTCCTGTTGAAGGAAGGAGAAATTTGATTTTGCATAAATATCCACAAAAATAGCTGAGGGGAAGCACAGCAAAATGAGTGGGAAAGCAAGCTGGGGTTTTTCTGGCAGAGCCTGCTTTGCTGCCAGTCTGAGTCTCTCTTCTGAGAGGATATCAGAGGCTGCACCCACACCAGCTGCTGCTGGAGATCCTTCTCATTTAAAAAAAGAAGCTCCAACTATAGAGAGTAGTCACCTTCCCTATAAAGCATTGCTAGATGAGAAACATCCTTCTCTGGACATACATTGTTGTACCCACCAATGATATTCCAAATTATCCAGTGAGAGATTGGAGCCCAGTAACAGCTCTTTAAATAGTTAACAAACCTCCCTGGAGGGAAAAAAAAAAAAAAAAAAGAAAAAATATATTTTAAAAAGAAAGGCCTATTTGCAGCCTAGCTTCTCATGAAAATCTTAGGAAAACAGATGTGGCAACTGCTCAGCATCAGGCAGTGTCTTCATCAGGGCAAGGCTGGAGTTTTGGAGCAGGGGCACCACAAGGGCCCAGCACAGCTTTGCCCTTTCTGCAGTCGGGGTTTCTCCCACCTGAAGTTGTCTCCAGCCCTGGGAGCCAGAGGTGTTTGGAGCAGGGGAAAGGCTTTGTGGCTCCTCTGGGCAGTGGGCTTGGGGAGAGGGATTTCAGCTGAATACTCACCCAAACAAAGGCCTCCTCTGAACTGCAGCTCGGTAAAGGGTAACCCAGCATGTTCCCAGCTCAGCTCTTCCCATGGCATAAAACCATAAACCACAGAATATCCAGAGCTGGAAGGGACCCACAAGGATCAGAGATGAACACCTGGCCTTGCAGAGAGCAACACCAAGAACCTCACCATGTGCCTGAGGGTGTTGTCCATCCAAACCTGAGTGAAAGTGTAAATTCTGCTCCTTATTTTTGCTGTTAGAAGTTGTAATTGATAGAGGGGGGAGTGTTATTAGCTGAGGGAGAGGAAGGGAGGTCTGGTTCTTGCAAAGCCAGATTGGTAAATTTGCCCAGATTTACCAAGAGCCAAGGAGCTGCTTGGGGGAGAGCTCAGCCTCCAGCTCATCCATTCCTCAGCTTTTTGCAGGATTTGATTTCAGCCAACAGCAGCAGAGAGAATACTTGGTGCATTAATAAACCCCATAATACTGAATAAAGCACTTTGGTTTATGGTTTTGCTGTAAGAAGTCATCCCCGGATACTTATAATTAACTGAACTAGAAGAAAAATAAAGATTTCCTTTTTTTTTTTTTCTCACCAATTTACTTTTTCTTTTTTAAGAAGAAAATCACCACTGCTAATAAAAAACCCTCTCTTGATATTTACCTGTTTGGGTAGGAATATTGATGTCTGTGCAGAGAGAAAGCACTTTCCTTATTGCACATCTCACTGGCTGATTCATCTTTCCTACAGAATATTATCAATTTTTTGTTCTCCCAGGTCATGCCTAACCCCATAACTCCTGGGAATTGTGGGGAAGAGAAGGTGGGAAGAGCTTTTTTTCATCCTTCAGCAGATTTCACCTCTAACAGGAGGCAGCTGCCTGCACTGCTGCCCTGCCTACACATCCCAGCTGCCCTTTGCAAGACCCAGGGACCCAATTTCCCAGCATTTTCACATCTTCTGTTCCTGTGTCTACTACAGACTAAGTTGTCTGTGGAACAGAAGTTCCCCCTGATCTCACTTAAAAGGGATGGGCTGAGACCTTCCAAATCCACCCAGTGAACTCTTCCAGATTATCACCCAGTGCACAGGGTTTTATTTTCCTTTATTAAAGCACACAAGTAGCCACCTAAATGTCATTTACACTGCGACAGTTGTAAAAATCACACCAACACAACCACTTCCAAAGAGAATTACAGAGCCAGCACTAAAGCCATCCAGCTGACCAAGAGCCTGTAACTCCAAAGGCACAGTACAATAAAGTTTTGCTTTCAGGTGGTTGCTGCTCTTCTTATAACAAACTTTACTGAGCATTAAACAGAATGCCTAAACACGTTCACTGCAAAGGCCGTGGAAATACCCAAAAGCTTGGTAAACACACATTTATTGAGTACTTGATTATGTAAGATCGTTGCAGCATAGTCATTATAACAAAATCCATATTTTAGAAACGCCGAACACAGGTATATTTCTTTTCAGAGGACATAAATCTATTTAAAAACCCAGCCAAGAACAACAAAGGGAGTGTGGCTGTTTCTTAGCCAGGCACTGAGGAATGTTCTCCTGCTCCCTAAGGGTAAGAACAGCCTGGCAGTCAATTCCCAGCTTCAGCCCCAAACATGCCCAGACCCCATCCCACAGCTGAGGGCTGAGCAGACCCAAGGTCACTCACTGCCCCATGCTGGTACTGCACCCACAAACATCCCACCTAACCCACTTCTCCAAAGGCATGGATGCAGCTTGCCAGCAGCACAGTCCTCAAGGAGCTGTTCTTCACATGCCTGGGGTTTATATGGGATTTCCTGGTGAGGGCTCGGGGATTAACATCCACTACAAAGTGCTTGAAGTGCCCAGATTCCCTCCAGATTGGTATGGGGAAGTGCTAATTGCAAAGTTTGCTCTGGTATACATCCAGATTCCCAATGAAATGTTAATTAGCATCAAAATCCTCCCAGCTTGAGTAGTTTACAAGGGATCTGGGTCCTACACGTGGGACACTGGAATTGCGTCTATATTTTAAGCTCAACCATGAGGGAAACACTCTACATAGAAATATAACATTCAATTCCTTTGTACAGCATATATAAAGAACATGACAGCATTAAAATATTGGCAAATCAATACATTAAAAATACAGAATCTCATCGATCAGAGCACAAGAAATGTATTCACATTGGAAGCTGTACAGTCCAGATGACACTGCTGGTTCTCATGTTGGAATTGACCTCCCATCTCAGGTGGAGGTTGGTGCTTTGCTCCCCCGTCAGCACCACTGGCCACCACTGCCCAGATTTCCCTGGGCTGTTGTGCTACAGGAACAACCCCAGCCTGCTGCTCTCCCCAGAACAGAGGGCACTCAAGTGGTGAAACCCTTTGGGGAGGCTTTTGTTATCAAGTGAAATGATAGGACATTTCATTTGCCACGAAGCTCTGGCCTACTCTGGGAGAGGAAAATCAATCCATGGTTGGCAGGAGGGGTGGTACCTGGGCAGCATTTCCCACATGCTTTCAGCATTGTGGGTGTCATGTCAGTTAAAAACATAAAACAAACCAGAGAATCCCAGGGTTTGTATGGTTTGTGCCTCCCTTGTCCCACGTGGAGCAGGTGGGACTGTTTTAGGCTGCCTCCTCCCACCAGGAATGTCCATATCTTCTGGAAGAGCTGCCATTCTGATTTCTTCAAAATGGCTTTCCCTATACAATAAATACTTGTGTCTATAGGCCACTTCATTCCTTCCTCCTCTCAAGGAGGAAGATGCCCAAGGCATGCTTGGTAAGGTGAAATCCTACCATGTATCTGCATCTATTCCACTACAGACATGATATATACAGACACATTCTGTCCATTATTACACTGGAAATAGAGAGTTAGAAAGAAAAGTAGTAGCAGCATGTAAATGAGAAATTGTGTTCATTTCCTCAGGATTTTTTTCTGCCTCCTCTTTGGAGCTAAAATCATCAGTTCTGACAGTCCCTTCTCCCCGCCCTGCTCCCCTCTGGCAGGGGGGTTTCACTGCAGATCCCATCTGCAGGAGCTGGCGCTGGCCTCCCAAAGCAGTTTGCATTTCTCTTCCTGTCAGCTCCCTCCTCTCCCTCCCTGCATCCTTCCCTGCACGATGACTCATCCTGGAGATGATCTTGGGTTTTGTCTGATGGCTCCTGCCTGCTTTGGCTGCAGCAAAGTCTGATTTCAGAGCGATGGCACAGGAGGAAAACCCGCACACGAGCGCCTGGTGAGCCAGGCAAGCTGTTAACATCTCCACCCAGGGAGGAAAAAAGCAATGCAAGAGTTCACATTCTGTCTGTCTCCCAGCAGCAGAAGTGTAAGCCCCAGGAGCGATGCCTATTTTAAACCCTTAATTCCCAAATTCTCAGTAATGTTGCAAACTCCCAGGGTTTTGCAGGAATCAAGGGGCTGATTTCAAACACGTTCCTTAGTGCAGGATGCACTGGAATTAAAAATGCATCGCATGGGCTCACTTTCTCTGCGTGCTCTCGCAGTATCCGGTTTTCCCAACCCCCAAAATGGTTTCCTTGGTTTCTCACCTCTCAGTTTTGAGGTCCTGCTAAAGGGCCGTTATCTGAGTCAGTTCTGACGTGGGGGTGGTTGGACTCTGCTGGGCGACAGCCACCATGGGGATTTCCATGCCTAGTCAGGCCGGATTGTTAGTCCCCTCCGAGTTCTTGCAGGCGTAGGCCACATCCTTGGCGATGCTGCACATCCTGTTGGACATCTGGAGCTCGGTCCTGAAGGCGGTGGGGAAGCAGAACTTCTTGAAGCACGCCTTGAAGTTCTCATCCAAGAAGGCGTAGAGCACGGGGTTGAGGCTGCTGTTGGCGTACCCCAGCGCGGTGCAGAAGCAGGAGATGGCCAGCTCCAGCTCACTCTCCGCCTTGGCACCCAAACACTGCACCAGCACAAAAATCTGGATGGGAGTCCAGCAGACGATGAAGACTGCCACCACCACCAGGACCATGCGGGTGATGCGCCTCAGGTTGCGGTCCTTCTCCTTGGAGCCCGAGAGGACGCGGACATTCTTGAGCCGCCTGATCATGAGGCTATAGCAAATGGTGATGATCAACACAGGGATCATAAAGGAGAAGAGGAAGACGCAGATGCCAAACACTGGATCCCAGTAGTCCACGGGAGAAGGGAGCTTAATCAGACAATCGATTTCTGCAAGAGTAAAAGAATAAAAAGGGAAGGAAGATCAGCAAAGGCAGATCAAGCAGAAAAGCATCTGCGCATTCAGATTACTTTAGGTTAGTTAGGCTAATGGTCAGACTTGATGATCTTAGAGGGCTTTCCCAACCTAACACAACAATTCTATGTTTAATGTTCAATCCTTCATACAACAATTCTATGTTTAACACTAGAAAAGCCGTAGCAGTGATACAGACTGGCAGGGGCAGAGTTAAGATGATTTTACAGCAGAGACCTTGTAGCAATGCATCTGTCTAACAGGCCATTTTGATGCACCAGCCAAACTGCTCGTGAGAAATCTTATCAAGCCACCTGCAGTCTTGTTTCAGGGTTCTCAGGGATTCATCAAGGTTACTGGGAAAATAACAGGATTGAAGTGAGAGTGTAGAGCCTGAGAAACTGTCCACAGAGAATGTAAACCCTAGATACAGAGGGTGTGATGTGATGTGATGTGATGATGGACATTTGACCAATTGGATGTCCTGAAGGAGATGAACCTGCCTCTCGAACAGGCAACTTAGCCAACCGAGAGATGTGGGCCAGAGACTTAGAATCTATAACTGGAATTGTATTGCAAACAATACACGGCTTCTGGTGAAATCACATTGGTTTGCTATTCAGTGGCCCAAATCCCCCTGCAGGACCTCACCCCAGTGATGAACCTGGCCCCCTCTCCCAGGGCTCTCCTGCCCAGCAGCACTCCCTCCCTGTGGTGTTACTGACCGTTGTTCTCGTTCTCCGCAGAGCCCATCACCATGGCCGGGATGCCGAAGACAGAAGCCAGAGCCCAGATGCAGACATTGACCACCTTGGCCTTGTGGGGCGTGCGGATGTCCAGGGCTTTGATGGGGTGGCAGATGGCGATGTAGCGGTCCACGCTCATCATGGTCAGCGTGAAGGTGCTGGTGAACATGTTGTAGTAGTCAATGGAGATGGCAATCTTGCACAGGACGTTGCCAAAGGGCCAGAAGCCCAGGAATGTGTCTGTTCCCTGGAAGGGCAAGGTCATCAGGCACAGGGTGTCAGCCAGAGCCAGGTTAAAGATGTAAATGTTGGTGGCTGTCTTCATCTTGGTGAATCTGAAATGCAGGAATGAGCAATAGTTAGAGCTCCCACCTGACCATGATGGGTCAGATGCTGAACTTTACTGCAGCAGAATCTGCTCCTTCCAAAAGGAGATGTTGTATTTTCTTATGTAATGAGATTGGCCATCCTCACCTTTCAACCTTCCACAGGTTTATCAACACACAGTTCACCCCATCTCCTACAACATCACAAATGGTCCCTCCACAATCAGTTCTGTGGGCGGGAGAACCATTCCCTCACACTGCCAGTGAGCACCATGAAAGCCTGAGGCTGTCAGCTTAGGTGGTGATTCTTGAAAAATTACTTCAATAAGGCAAACTCAGGATTTCACTGCCTATGGCTTCATTGTTATAAGTATTGGTGAGAGCTTTAGCCAGTAAGCTGACCTGAAAGGTGCAGGGGTGACTTGATCAGCCATTTGATATGGGCTCACAGAGAGCATGGCTAATGTGAGCTGTCAAATCAGAGCAGGCAAAATCACCAGCCCTGGCCAGCCAAAAACCAATGAGGAATTAGGTTTGAATCAGAAATCAAAATATCACAATGGATTGTACAAGAGAAAGGTGTAAAGTCACAAGTCAAACTCTACTTTAAAGATTTTTGTCATTTCAATATTACTTTTACCACATGAACTAACTGCCCTGAAGGAAGAGTCACCTTACTCTAATGGCAATCATCTCCTTTTCACACTTGGGAAATGATGCAGATCCACCTGTGATCATCTATCCAGGGGGACGTGCAGTGTCTGCAGAAATGGAAGCTCAACAGTGACTCTGTCACTGAATCTTACATTTCAGCTCCAGGATATTCCTCTCATGGGCAGAATAAGAGCTCAAATAGGTATAATTTTCAAACTACAGCTCATCCATCATTTACTCTACTAATGGCCTTAGTAGAAACCTGGCCAAAAATGGCAGACAATGATGTTATTAACAGAGTGCAAGTTCATTTGAGGGTAACACTTCTACCCGTAAACTGCTGCACTATTTTCAGCCTGATACGTGTTAAAATATTACAGGGTCTGATTTCACCTAAAAAGCTCTTTTTGCCAATTTGATTCAGAACAGCAAACCCACAACTGCCCTTCTCCGTGCTGTGCCCTCCCCTGAGGGTCTGAGCTTCTTCAGCTCTCACTAAATGATTAGAATGCATTATCACTGGCATATTCTGAACTCTGCTGGGACACATGTGACCTGGCCAGGTTTGCAGGAGAAGCAGACTGGGAACCATGATCCAGACTACAAAGTCTATTTTTTTTACCTGCCTCAGAGCTCTAAGCTGGGTTTGTATCAGAAGTCTAAAGCAGCTTCAGAAAGCAAAACCAAGTGATCCTCTTTCTGACCCTGAAAGCCTGAAGCTTTTGGAGGTGAGCACAGATGGAAACGTTGGAAATACTTTGAGGTCCCCACACAATCCTGAGTGAGGCTTTTCCCAGCCCAGAAATCAATCACAGGTTCTTAGAAAGCCAGCCCAGACAAACTTACATAACCAAAAGCAGTTGAAGGAAAATACTGGTGCCTTTCATTTTGTGATGGGATGAATGAGCAAAAGCACTTTGCAAATCCAACATAACCAGGCAGCTGCCAGGACTTTAAGCTTTGGGATTTCCTAAGGAGAATTACAGCAGCCTCCAGTGCCCTGAACTCCAGAGGAGCATCAGGGTGACCAAGTTTTCTTTTCTTCAATTCTTGCACTTGGCATAAATGGGGCAAAGCACAGGGGGAGGAGGTGGATTTGTGAGTGGATTCACTTTCCCCTCCAGGTCAGCAGAGGGGGATTAAAATGAAGAAGTGAAATCACTGTTTTATCAGCTCTCACAAAAATAAGCATTGGGAAATTATTCAGTCACCCAAGACTGTGCTGGCCAAGGTCTCCTGGGAGCTGCAGTTTCCCCTGAACACCACAAACTTGCCTGGGCTGGTTCAAACTTCCCAAAGGCCACGTTTGTTGCAGTCCATCCTTCCAGGAGGGCTGGAGCTGGAGGCAATTCCTCAACATGCCTCTAACCCTGACTGCTTTTACTGACATTATAACTCAAGGGAGTTTTGAGCAAGGGTGAGCAACTTTACTGCAAAACAGTAAAAATTAAAGGTTGTTCCTGTTTTATTTTTTGTCATTGACCAGTGGGAGAAACAAGTGACAATTCACCTACCTCCTACCCCCATCCAGCATCCATGGGGGTCAAAGCTGCCTCCCTGCACACTCCTGTGTCCCCAGCACTCAGCCAGCCCTGAACTCAGGGTGTGCAGGGCAAATCTTCAGCTCCTTGCCACATCCCTCCAGCCCCACTTGCCCCTCTCCTCCCAGACACTTCTCAGCATGAATTCAGAGTCCAAGTACAGTTTCTCTGCCTGTGAAATCCCTCAGTGCACAGATCCCTCTCCTCTGCCTCCTTCCTCAGCACCTCCTTGAGGTGATGGCAGAGGCACCTTCCCCTGCTCCAACACTGAGGTGTCTCACCACTTCCTTCAATCCACCTTCCAATAGAATTTAAACCTGATTTTGCACCCTTGAAAGAGGGTGAATTTAATTCACACCTAATTAATTACTTCCACACCACTTGCTCTACATGCTGAGAGCCAACAGCCATTGTCACAACCAACCGATGTTCCCAAACATTTCCAGAATGTACGGTACACACAAAAATCAATCAATCACTTCTCTGTGGATTAGCCTCTATTTCTTTTCCTTCAGACCTGAGAGTGTTCTTTCTCTTAATCTGCACCAAAAAAAAAGAAAAATTAAACTCTCAGGCTTTAGGAGGCACCTCAGTCTCCTCCCCCACAACACAAATCTGCTGCAGATCAGCCTGTGGATTCCGTGGAGGACATTAGCTCCCTGCTGGGCCACTTTCTTGCACTCTGCCACGGAGGTAATTTCCTAATGGAGCATCTCCCACAGGGTGGTGCTCAGCTCTCCATCCAGCTCCCCCTTTGTCACAACAGTAATTGCTTTGCTCTGCTCTCCTCTTCTCTAGGATGCTGAATTCTGAGAGGAAGAACACCTGGATATCAGCTCAGCGTTTGTCTTCCCCCTCCTTTTTGGTACGTGGCCCCTCTGGTAAGGGGAATTCAGGTCGGGGAGATGAGATTGAGGGAAGGTCATTAAGGGTGGGTAGGTAGACACAGCCTCGGGGCTTTGAGGACCTGCTCCTCACAAGAACAGATTCTGCCCCTGGCTGAGCCTCAGGGTGAGCTGCAGACCTGTTGTTTTTGCATCTTTCCCTTTTCCACTCAGCCACAGCAAGGCTGCAGGGCAAGGGCTGGGGCTGAAGCTGGCTGCATCAAATCTACAACCCAAAATGGACCTGCAGACACCAGGGGCAGAGGTTCCAGAGCAAAGCCTGCAGCCAGCATTGTTTCCAGGAGCTCTCTGCCTCTTGGAGCATCTTGATTTTGATATGTGTAGCTCCAGCTAATTAGGATGCAGACAGTGTTGTTCACCTTGAGCAGCTCCCTCCATCCCCACCTCACACCCCAGCAGCAGTGACAGCCTTTGCCCCCATCCCTGGACATGCTCCAGGAGGCAAAACTGAGCAGAAAAGGATCAAAGATGATTTTTACTGAGCTGCTCCCACCCTGTGATGGTGGAAATGAGCCTTAGCTCTCTCCCATCTCTGCTCCCAGCCCTCAGGTTGTGTCAAGCTGATATTGGCACGTTCTGTCATGATTTGTGTCCCCTCAGCTGTCCGCCCACACCGTGCTCTCTGCATCCCTGCTGCTCTGATCACCATCCCAGAGCCCCCTCAGCCTGAAACTTCTGACCAGTGCAAGATGATTTATCCTTAATGGTTCAACAGGCCCTGAAAAAAACGCACAGAATCTGAGGAGGACAAATTTAAATTAGTCTGGACTCTGAGGCCAGACACTACAGCAAAGGCAGCCACCAGCACAGCACCTAAAAGTCTATAAATTACCCAGCAAGACAGGGACTGACTAGCAGGGGCTAGTAATGGAATCTGCAGCCAGCCAGGACGAGCACACACTTTGGGACAGATGATCTTCTTGTCCTTGAGTCTCACCTCTGTGACAGGGGGACAGCTATGGAAAGCCAGCCCTGCCCTGCCCTCCAGGTGCTCTCTGGATGGTGCTGGCATGCCAAGGGAGGAGGCTCTGTGGCTGCTGCTGCAAAGGCTTCAGCAGCTCACCCAGGGGCTCTCAGGGATGCTCCCACATCCCTGAGCACGTGCTTGGCCACCAAGAATGGTGCTCTGGTCTAAGGAGGGCATTCATCAGCATCCACCTTACAGCAGGATGCTCTTATCCCTGCCCATGGGCCAGATCTGCCTCTGCTGACATCCAGAATGTGTCTGGGAATTTCCCAGTCTCTGAAAAACAGGGAGCCAAGTCCCTGAAACTGTGTGTGTGTGTGTTAAACATCACGGAGTTACTGCTGCGCATGGGCAATTCCTTTTCACCCATCTCACCACAGCCAGGTGAAAAAAAGTGTGCTCCTTCAACACACACTGGAGCTACAGGACCTGTGTTAGCAGGGGCCAGGTGTGGCTACTTGGGGTCATGTGGCTGAGCCCAGCTCACCTGGGCTCATGGGGACCCAGAAATGAGGGAGCTGCAGACCTGTCCTTTGCAGCCATTATCACAGCAGGATCCCCTCCTGCTCACCTCACCATGCCCACCCAGCTCCACTCACTCTCCAGGGCAAAGAGCCCTTGGTGTGGGTTTAATTTCTCTATAAATCGCAGTAATTTATGTCTATTTAGTTTGCTTTTCAAGGGAAAACTAAAAGGCATATCTGGAGACAACAAAGGTCTCCACTCGTGTCTGTTGGGTCCCCACTGCATGAAGCACTCCCTTCATTTCAGCTCTGAGACACACAGCTGGTCCAGGCTCTTCCCTTAGAAAGCTTTCTATTAAGAAATCAGCATCTCTGAAATGTCACCATTAACTTCATTTCCCCTGTCTCATCAGAGCCAGCTGCCCTCACCCCTATTTCCAGGGACTGAGGCAGTTTTCAAGCAGAACAACAACTGGCACAGCATCCCCAGGCAGCTCATGGTTCAGGCACCTCCCCATCACATTTTTCCTCCTAAAGCTTTACCTGGAGGCAGCAGATGAAAATGTAGGGGCCTGACAGCCCTAAACTGCCTAAAACATTGCTTAAAATGCTCTGAAAGGTGCTCTGCCATAGAGAGAGCTGAGCACCCCCAGCATTTTGCCAGGCTCCCAACAGAGAGCTGCCATAGCCATGGGGGTGCCCAAGAAACGAGGCCGAGTTCCCATGGGAGTTTAAACTGCAGGAACAGAGTCCCCCCAGACCCCACTGCTGAGCATCACAGCAGCATGGTGCAGCTAGGGACAACAAGCTGCCCCTTCCCTGGGTCACCAAAGGCTGCCAGAGACGTCACACCCCTGTAAGAACACCTGGGTCAGCCCCACCCCCAGAGCCAAAAACACACCCTCCTTCCCCTTTGCTTTCCCTCCTAAATACAAAGATCTTGGGTGAGCAGCCTTGCAGGCTTTGGTTAGTAGCTAGGAGGGATCTCAGCAGCCTGGCTTCTCCCACTCTCCCCCCAAACCCTCTGTTCAGCTCCTTGTTTCACGTTCATTAAGAAGCAGAACAGGAAATATATGCAGAAGAGGGAGAACAGCAGAAGGAGGAGGGAGGGGAGGCATCGTCTATGCTGGCAAGGAGCTCCACGATGAGCCAGCAGAACAAAGCCACAGACGAGGCAGGTTCCCACAATAGGCCCTTTACTGTCCAGGAAATTGTGTTCCTGACAAGAGCCCTTCTCCATCTTACCCAATTAGTGCTGCTCAACACTGGAAGGGATTGACAGTCACATGATGACCGGCTCAATTAATTAATAGTTCCAAACGTTAAATCACTCCAAATACAACAGAGATGTAGGCTGGATTCTACAACAGAGGGGAAAACCTAGAGGAGGCTTTGAATTTGTACTTTTGTTTGAAATACCGGGAGATTTAAAAACTTTTCCCTTGGTGCTGCAGAAAACTCATTCAGGAGGAACAAAAATAAATGAGCATTCCTGATGCCTCTAACTTCCTGGAGTGCTGGCATTAGAGTCTTTTTATTTCCCAACTCCCTCAAAAACAGGAAACAATTACTGTTTATAACACTACCAGTCTTTTTCTGGAAGGCAGTACACCATTTTCCTATGGGCTGTGTGATTTTTGGAAGCCTGGCTATCATTGCTGAAGCATGGAAATTAATACAAGTTTGTTGGGCTGCACTCTACCTACAGTGATCAGAGTGCAGCACAGAGGGTTTGCTGGTCATTTTTCCATTAATTTATCACTAAGAGCCCCTAAACCCTGTGTTGACTTACCAGCAACCAACTTCCAACCTACTGAAAAGCAGGTTTTATTCAAGGCATGAAGCATGGAAGTTGTAATCTGAGCAGAGAAGCCTGTGTTTGAGAAGTTCATCAGCATCCTCCTTGTACAGCCACAATTTGGCAGCTCTTCAACAATCTGTGTATGTGGCCAGGGTCAAGAGTTTGATATTGAGCCCAATTCATGCTCACACCTGCTCCTGACCTGAACAGAGAGGGCAAGGAGAGAAGAACCCCGGGCAGAGCTAACCAGAAATTGTTATTCATCGACTCAAGAAGGGTCATAGCCTTGGCTCCAACTCAGTACTGAGCTCCCAGTTACCAGGGGTGGGGAACAGCAGCTCCTACACGTGCTGTAGCTCAGTTCTAACCTCCCCAGCACACACTTTTCAGTTCTGAGTAAAGGGAAATAGAGAAATGGAAAAACCTAAGGGAGATTTGGCTGGCACCTGTCTTCAGTTTTCAATTGCTTAAAAACTGTAAAATGAGAGGACACACACAAAAATAGTTACATTCCATGGGAAATTCTAGTGCTAAATCCCACTTTCTTTTTCTGAGTGCTGTTTATCCAACTGGAAGGTATCAAAGTCAAAAAGGTGTGGAGCAGAAGCCAGCATTTTTCCTGCTTAGCCATGGCACAGGTCCAACCTGCCCAGGACCCAGTTTGGGACACTCATTACTGGTGTTCCTCCATTCCCAGCCCTGGGCAGGGCCAGCAGGATCCTGCTGTGCACATCCCACCAGACCTCTGCAGGCAGGGAAAAGATTCCTTTCAAGGCTTCTCCCTCCTGCACAGGGTCAGGACTCCTTTCCTCTGCTGCTCACGGGCTGGCATTCCCAGGCAGCCACATCAGCAACATCAGACAAGAGCTCCCAGCTCCCAGAGCCTCACTACTCACACACTTACACACACCCACAAACTACTCCAACGATTGCTACTACACTGAGCAGGAACACGAGCTCTCCAGACATGGCACCAGCATGCTGCAAACCTCCTCTCTGCCTCTGCAGCCTCCCTGGGGCTAATGGGATCCCCTCTCAGGGCCATAAACTGCTCAGCTAAGAGCACAGACTGGCAGCCTGATGAACAGTCACATCACTTTGCCCTTGGAGCAGAGATTTAACCGCCCTTCACCAACCTCTGGTACCAAAGACCTAATTTTGCAGCATCTCCCCCAGCGAACTTGTAGTTATTCAGGGGAAAGGTGCTTTGGAAGCCGTTGGGCTCCTGGCAGGAACAAAATCTCATCAGTGTCTGAATACCTGCTAAATACTTTAATCTTCTGTTGGAGGATTCAGCCTGTCTTTTCTGTGCTGGCAGTGTCCATCTGCACCAGGAATCTGCTCCAAGATGTGGATAAAATGGAAGCTGCCTCCTTAACACGCAGGGTGCAGAGATCAGAAGGGCAATGCTGGGGTTTAACATAATCACAGCCCTACGAGCTGCACAAACTTATTCTGTACTTGCAGGGCAAACAAGGTTTCTGATTCCCAGAACCAGAAGGGTTGGAACCATGGCAGAAGCCGACAGGGACACTCAAAATGCCAACAATGGGCAGGGAGGATGGAGTGGTGCATGCTCTGTGCTGTCCCTCTGCACTCCTGACTTCAGCACAAGGAGCCACAGAAGTTGCCCTCAACCTGCAGCATCCTTTCACATCTTATTTAAGTCTGCAGGCTCCAAAGGCTTGGAAGACTTACATTTGTGATTTTTTTTTTCTCCTGTAAAAGTAAAAGGAAGCTTCCCAGCAGGCTCTTTCCTTTGCAACAAGGTTCAGCTTTGGAAGGAGCCAGCTCCCAGATGGAGCAGCACCTGCAAACACAGCTGGGGTGCCGGACACAGCACAGGAAGGACAGGTCCCATGAAGGAGCCAGCACACCCTGGCACAGGAATGCTCCCAGCACATTGCCCTCCCCAGAGACATCCAGCTCCCCAAAAAGGGAAAAAAAAAAAAAAAAGCCCCATTTTTTATCAGATCCGTTCACTCTGTTCCATTCTCTGGGTTAAACTTTAGGAGGCACCAGAGGGCAGCTGAAAATTGGCAGAAACCTTCATCACAGCCTAGGAAGGGGAAAAAAAAATAATAAATAAAACCAAAACAATAAAACAAATACCACCTCATTACCTCTAAGGCACGTCTCTAACCCCAGGGAAGCGCCTGCCTGCTTTGCCCGCGGCAGGGATTGGGGGAGGGAGGGATTGAAAGGTCTGCCCCGCTCCCAGCTCCCCGGTGTCCTACCTGACGATGACATACATGACGGAGCAGTTGCCCACCAGCCCCACGATGCACACGATGGAGTAGACGACCACGATGGTGATCTTGATGCTGAGCGGCAGGAATCCGTCCCCTGTGCTGTTGTTGAACCAGTTGCTGGGCAGAAAGCTCAGGTTGAGCATGGAGGAGTCGTTCAGCAGCTTCCTCAGGTCGGGGTCTTCCAAAATATGGGCAGGGAAGATGGGGTCCATCCTGAAGCAGCAGCCTGCGCCAAGGACCTGGGGCAGCGAGAGGCAGCTTTAAAATCTGCTGATCGAACGGGTGGCAGGGGGCTGCAGCAAGGCAAGCGCACGAGAAACGCCGGGGAGGGGTGATTTATTACCAGGGAGAAGGGTGATTTACTGCCACGGAACACAGCCCTCCTCCCCAGGAGCATTTTAATGGCATGCAACCCTGCGAGCCCGGCGCATCCCAGGCACACAGGATCACGCATATCCCCGCACGGCCGGCGGGCTGCACACACCATCCATCCCCACGGGCTGCGTGTCCCCCCCGCCTCCCCCATCCCTGCGGGCCGGTGAGTCCCCCACGCGCGGGTTTGTGCCCCCAGACCTTCCTCCGTGTACCCCGAGAGCCACCGGGGCTCCGGCATGACCCCCCGGCTCCGTGCGCCCATAAAACAGCAGGGAAAGCCCGAAGTTGGCAGAGAAGCCCAGGCGGGCGCTTACCTGCGGCGGGTCCCCTCTAGCGCGGCTCCGGAGCGGGCTCCGCTGCCCGCGGCCACATCCAGCAGCCCCGGGCCGGGGACGGGGGGGACGCGGGACAGAGCCGGGCACTCCGCAGGTGGAGGAGGGGAAAGGGCTGCTCCCGCAGGCAGGGATGCTGCCAGCACAGGGGGCTGCACCCCGGAGCCCACGTTTTTAAGGAAAAGGGAGGGATGAGCGAGAGGGAGGGAGGACGGAGGGCGGCTGGGCAGAGCCAGGCTGCCGGGCTGCTCCCACTGCGTAAGAGAAAAGCGGGAGGGGGAAGGAGGAAAAGAGTGGAGGGGGGGAAGGATGATAAATAACCAAACGCGGCAAAGGGAAGGCGAGTCCGCACCTGCGAGACGCGGGCAGCGTCCTCCCCCCGCCCCGGGGAGCTGCGGTGGCCTCCCCGTCCCAGCCCCGGCGCGGCCAGGGGGGACAGCATCCCCCAGCCCCCCAAACCCAGCCTGCCGCAGCCCCCGACCCGCAGCCTACCTGCGGCGGGTTCCCAGCAGGAGATGCTGGGAGGAAGGGAAGAATCGGGAAAGGCTGCCGGGGAGATGGGGATTCGCGAAGCAGATTCCTCCCTCCTCTGCAATTGTGCAACCTGAGCGCTGTTCTAGCGCAGGAGCAGCGGAATGGGGAATCTGACCTAGAAACTGGCAAAAAAAAAATGCAAGGAGGAATGAGAACTACGGGGAGAAAATTGTTGTTGCTTAGTATTCTTCCAGCAGCATTAACTAAAGGTCGTTTTGGTGACCCAAACCATCCTGCACTTCTCGTCTGAGTTAGCTATTTCAGAAGCTGCAGTGGTAAATTGCTCACCTCAAGGTGGGGTGATGCACACAGACCCCACAGGTACCTGCAGTTCCCAGTCTGGCTGTGGGACACTGACCCTGATAAATTCATTTCCCAGGAGCTGCAGAGTCCCCCACAGAAGCCAGCCCCCAAACAGGGTGCACAGAGGGCTTTGGGGCCCACCCCCAGTTTGAGCCCAGATCAGAGATGGTTTGACTGCTGAGAACCAGAGCCCCCTGCTCTGGTGCCTCTGGCCATCTGCAGTGCTTCCCCAAAAAACCATTTCCCAGCATTTTGGGGAAATTTCTCACTGTTGGGGACACAAGCAGAGACACACACAGGTCAAAGCAAAGTCAGGACACACTTTCCCAAGAGGTGGACAAAAGGAACAAGAGCTCTTGGGCATCAAAGGTTTTTTTTATTTTCCCAACCCACAGCCTGCCCAACACAGAGCTCCTGGGCCCCAGCAGGCAGCCAGGGCTACCCCTTTGTGCTCCAGTTCTCCTTTAATGGATATTTGGGGATATTTAGCACAAAAGCTGCACCTTCTTCACCAGGAGCACAATGCTAAGGTATGGTGCTGCAATTTTCTTGAAAGCTTCAACAAGAGATCTCAGCTTTAACAGGGACAAGGGAAAAAAGCATGACCCAGAGTTCCAGCCCTCCTGTGGTACAGAACAGTCTCACTGCTTCAAAAAGTGGGGGGTTGTCAGTCCATTAATGAGAGTGTGAAATAAATATTAGACCAGACATTACCTTAATTGTCAGTGGATTGATTTCCAAAGGCTGAAGCAAGGACAGCAGTAAATCAGTGCAAGAGCTCCCAGCTGGACAGCCCAGGAGCTGATGGGAAGAGTGTTTGCAAATTCAGCTCTGCTCCTCTCTGCTGGCTTTCACCCCAACAAATGCTCTCAGCCCTTCCCACACTCCTTTATTTTAATGCAGTGCAGCAAATACAGCAGGTTCACCTATTTATCTTGTGGTTTTCTTTCTGGCCTGAGAGATGTGTTTCAGAAAGGTTCTGGAAAAGAGATCAGGAGTGCACTTTGAACTGCTGACAGCCAAGATATGTGTCTTGGACAAATATCCTTCTAAAAATTCCCCTCATCCATCCCTCTAACTGCTCCTCAATGTTCATCCCTGCCCTCTTTGCATGGGGAAAAAAGCCCAGGATGTTCATGCTGCACCTTCAGTCCTAATCCTGCTGCTTCACATGATTTTACTCCAATTATAATTCAATTATGGTGAGATCTGTCCTTCCAGAATATCTCATGATATCTTAACACATGCTCTCCTCAGGGTCCCTGGGGTGAGAGAAGAACAATCATCTCAAGAGCATGACTGCCAGATTTCTTCTTCATCAGAAGTCTCCTGTCCATTGGGGTCTATGCACCAAGCCTGGGAAGGAAGACAACCCAAATTTTATCAACATTACCCAAAAAGGACTTCTCCCAGCCTATTTCTTTGAAAAACAGATCAGCCCTTCAGCTCGAAGGTTTCTCAGCAAGGTAACAAAAGCCAAGAAAAGAACAAGACAAAAAGCCACCCTTCTTCCAGGTGATGCCCAGGGAGCCTTTGGGGAGGCAGCAGATCTCACACACCATTAGGAGATGCTGAATTTACAACAGAGGGTCCAGAGCATCAACATGCAAGTGAAAACCTTCCACTACAGCACATTGCTCCAACCTGCCTCCATCCAGCCTGGCCCTGAACACTCACAGAGATGGGGCAGCCACACAAACCTTAACCACTTCTACCTCCAAACTCCTGGAGCATCAGCACAGTCTACACCCGTTGTGGATAAAAAATCCTTAATTATTTCAATACAATCCAGTTCAAGTGCCAATAATTGCATCTTCTGCCATTTCAACCCATTTAACTTTACAGATGCTGTTCTTAAATGTGGAGAACTTTTGCTGATCCTGCAGAAGACAGCCCTCAGCCACCTGCATCTCATTTTAGCAACAGCCCACAGGGATTTTTTTTTTGCCTTTCCTTTCAGGAGGTGAAGACGTCTGCATGTCAGAGCTGTTTTGCCACCTTCAGCATGGTTTGTCAATCTGTTTAATCAAGGCCATCATGAGCAGAGAATTATTTTTTCAAGATGTGAAATCATTTTTTCATGCAGGGAATGAGCACCTGGGCTGGAGAGGAGCAGGAGAAAGGCTGGGGAGATGTGGAGTGTGCTGGAAAGCAAAGGTTCAAAAATGCAACTGTCACTCCTGGGATGAATGGCACATGATTAATGACTTGCCAAAGGCTAATTAGCTAAATTTGGACCACAACCACTGGTAATGGGTGATATTGCTCTTAGGACATTAATGATGACAAAATTTAGTAATGATGTATCCCTTCCTAAGGCAGAGGAGTTAGAACTGGATGATCTTTACAGATTTATGATCAACAGAGCATCAGGGAAACAAGAAAAAAATATAAATAAAAAGACACAAAAATATGAAAACATTTTTTCTTGAACCCCAAACCCCACCTTTCCAGAGCAGCCTCTACAAGGGGATTCAGTGATACTTCACTGAGACAGTGGTGACAAATTCTTTTCCTTGCATGGTGCTATAAATCACAAAACAACACAAGACAAGAAAGATTCCACAAGTGGATTATCTGCCCTCCATGGCCAGCAGACTCATTCAGAGAATGAGAAATAACATCTATTAAAAAGAAGAGGACATTGGCTTCTTCAATATTTCCAGTAATACATATTCATTGTAGCTTTTGTACTTCCTCAAGTCAGACTCATTTTAGGGATGACAGAAACCTCTGCAGACTCTTTTCTGCACTGCCAAACATCAGAACAAAGAGAAAACCAGAAAAACTCCCAAGGAGCAAAGAGGGGATTGGGGACAAACACTGTGGGAAAAGGAATCCTGCTGACTGCAGAGTGTGTGGGGTGTTACCTCAACCCCATCCCCAACAAGGGGAATGGGGTCAGTGGGATGTCACAGGCCATGTCCTACCTTGTCCAAAGTCCCCATCTCCCTTCCATGGTCACGGAACTTCCCAGGAAGAGCAGATCTGGGACAAGATCTCAGGATGCAAATGGCAGGGCAATGGTCCACCCATATCAGAGGTGGCTAATCCCAGTACATCCCACACACTCTCAGACCAGTCACAAACACCAGCTAAGACATTCACTCACAGCTTTTAGGTCCAGCCCAGCAGAGAAAGGCAGCTGAGCTCATCCATCCCCACATTCCTGAAGGGCAGCTTCACCTGCCCAGTCTTGACACTTCTGTGCCCTGACAATCCAGCTTAATGCTGGCTGGGGACCTCCCTGCCAACTCCTGAGGCTGCAGGGAACTGATTCATAGGAACAGGCAAATTATACAATAAAACAATTTCCTGAAGGACCTGCTGATTTCCAGGGCCACCAAGCTAACAAAGCTGGAGTCAATGGATTCCTCTTTCTAAAACAGCAGGACAGCAGAACAAGTGTAATTCATGCCCATTTCAAGCACAAATACAGAGGAAATCTCATTTCTCTTCTACCCATCTACAGGGTCCATGGCAAGGAGAATAACCAGGATTAGTGCCAGCAGCCACCTGCATTTTAAGAACACTCTGTGTGCTGCTAGGGCTGATCCTCATTACTTATAAATAATTAGAGCAGATCTTGCTTTCACCAAAAATTCATTTAGAGCAAAATCCCCCAAGCTCCAGCAGGAGAAAGAGCTCACAATGCTACCGACTTCACTGATATTTTATTGTCTGCCATCACTATTTGCAATTTTCAAGGGACTGCTCATTTCAGGTGACTGCAGATGAGGCCATAAATCTTCACTGCAACATTAAAATGTGTTTTACTGTCTTCCTCCTCTTTGCATCTCAAACTCATGAACCTGGAAACAAGCAAGTCCCTCTACTCTTCCAAGACAGAAACAACTCCTCGCCCCCATTATTCCTTGCCCAGGACACTGATTTTTTTCACCATTCTGGGAATGGGCAGCCATCATCCAAGGCTCACTGTCTGGCTGTCCCAGATGCTGCGAGAGTAAGGGTCTCTGATTTCAAAAAAAGGCAGTGATGGTTGCAGGATTTACACAGGTACTCAGTAAGAAACAGTGGCAGATGAATTTAGATCCTCTGAACACCATCCCAGCATTTTAACCTCTTATCCCTTAGGGAGGAAAACATCTCTGTGCTCAGATGGTGAATTTCACAGGAGCCTTTCAAAGTAAAGATCTGCTTATCACCTTTGTGCTGCAGTCCTTTTACATAGCCAACAGCTTGGAGAGCAACAAAATCACTGCAAAAAAAAGTCTGACACCCAGATACCCAGAAACCATTTGCTGTTTGCTTCCCCCTGAGCTTGCTGTCCCCAAAGAGATGTCACTCAAGTTCTCACTGTTGTGTGGATCAATAGCAGCTGATGCCTGATAAACCACCCCAAAGCAAGATGTTTTCACAGCTTTAACCCACCTGAACTGAGCCCTAGAAGCCTTCCCTCATCCCATTTTCCAGCAAGAGGAAACAATAGATGTTTACTGAAAATCTCAAGCAACCGTAGAGGGAAATGTATTTCCATCAGTTTCTCAAAGGTTTGAATATCTGCCTTGAAAAGGCTCCAGCCTTTAACAAATCTCTAACTGGGGAGAACCACCAGTTAGGCAGAGGAGATGTATGTAAATAACATGCAGCAAGCAGCAGAGATGTGCTGTCTCCTCACATATGCTATTTACGTGGCTGTCATGCTCTGGAGATGTCACACAAAGCCGTGGCAGCAGCACCATACACACACTCCAGCTCCACATAATTTCATGTGGGGTTGAGAGTCAACAGCCTGCCTGGGACAAGCTGGTTCCAGCAAAGCTGTGCTGAGTCACGGAAGTGAAAAATCTGGGCCTGAATGTTTGACAGGATAAAGAAACACTTCTAAATGTGTGTCACAGATGTCAGTGGCTGCACCCAGCCATGCCTGCCCGCAGGACCACGAGCACTGGTGGCCACCAGAGAGGCTTTCCAGCACCCTGGGCTGCTCAGAGCTCACTCCCAGCTGAGGGAAGTGTATTATTTCCCTGCAAAAGTGACCTTTAACCTTCATGAGGAGCCTTTCTGTCCTTGCCTAAAGCCACAGCCTTTCCTAAGAAGCTGCTTCATGCCACAAGCTGATCCATTTCCACATATCCCTCACCCTCCACACAATCAAACCCCTTTCCTTAACCCCACAGAGCCCTTTTGTCCCTCACCCACCCAACCCACACCACCTGCATCCACCGTGGAATGAAACTGTGCCACTGAGGCTCCTCCTCTCCAAGGGCTCTTCCAGCCTCAGCAAAGCCTGTGGCACCAGTGCTGCAGTGGCAGCTTGGGAGATGGGAGAGCTATTCAGGCTCAGTTCAGGAAAGCCACTGATGCTGAACCTGAGTGTTTGTGATTGAGCCAGGCTTTTAAATGTGAAAAACTTCCTGAAAAGACCCTGAGCAGCATATATCCTATTACAATTTTCTCATCTGAATGTGAAAAATTCTGTGAACGGTCTTTAATCCCCTACCACAACTTTCACTCTCTCAGAAACACCAAGGGAACACATTTGGGGCTGTTATTTAAGATTTTTCCAAGCAGGAGCACCCAGCAGGGCACAGCTGCCGTTTGTCACCTCATCCTCTCCTTCAGACACGGGGACATGCTCCTCCAAGGGAGGTTTCACTGAATTAATTTCTGAGAAAACTTTGGGGACCATTGCCATGTGTCTCTACTTTTTATTATTTCTGCGTACGCTGAAGGCTTCCAGTTACCATCCTTATGGTGACTGAAGCTTTCTGGTTCTCACACAATAAAAATCTGCAGAGGTCAGGGAAAATCCTGGAAACAATTTTTCCTCCCTGTCCTGACTTCCCTCTGTCTCATGACCTCTGGATCAGAAGTTTCTGTAAGTTCTTCCCATGGTTTCCCTGTGGCTGAAGTTTGGTGTAGGTGGATTAGGTCCCCATTCTGCACTGAGGATCAATCCAGGTGAGAAAACAGACCCAGGAACACAAAAACACTCACCCAGAGCTTTCAAAAACTCTGTTCTTGAAATAAGAATTTTAGAAGTCCAAAAATTATAAACCTCCCTTAAGATCTTATCTGTGTGTGAGGTCACCCTACAAGCTGGGGCATCATCTCATGCTATCCATTGGCCTCAAGAACATCTGAATGAGGGCTGAAGAGAAGGAAGAAGAAGGGAAATGGCATTTTTAATAATACTGAGAGACAATTATACTTTTGGAGGTTTAGATTTGTGCTTTCCTGCAAGCTTTGATCTTTCAGACAAGGTGAATTACATTTTGCAATATGTTTGGAGTTGCTTCTACTAACTTTGAAGTAGATATTAAAGCAGTTCAGGGCCACAGTCACCAAGGGTGGTTGGTAAATTTTGCCCAAGGATGCTTTTTATTGTCTCCTCATTGTGAAGCTCAGAATATGACAGTAAAATTTAATGATTTAACAAGCTGCCTTATTACTGCCCTCTCTGCCCTTGTTTTCCTCACTGAAGCTTTCATGTTCTGAACCATTCCGGAGAAGCACCCACGCATCCCCCTTCAAATCCCAAAGAGTGCAAGATAGGCTGGAGGACACCTCCTGCCCAACACCTCCCGAGCCCTTCCACGAGTTTGTAAATTCCCATTGGAACCAGCAGGTGATGCTGAAGCAGAAAACATGGAGTTCATTCTGCCTCCTATTAGGCTTTTATTTTCCTCCCGTAAAATTCCTAAGTGAGAAAAGCCCTGAGATCCTGGTGGGGTTTTTAGAAACATAAGACAGAAATGGTGACACGCAGCATATGGCTTTGTTCACACTGTCTGCTCAGCTCTTCAATCCCAGGGAAAACACTCTGGGCTTTTTCACACCTAGGACGGAGGGAGGACACCTGAATTCACGGGAACTTCTCTCTAGTGGAAAGTTAGTGGGGTCTGAGCTCTCCTTGAGTGGTTCTTCCCACAGCACTTGCAAAGCCCTAGAGCTGCTCTCCAGTGACCTCGCTGTGACATTCCCAGTCTGTGGCAGACACCACGAGCTCCCTTGCCAGTCTGCAGGTGCTGGAGTGAGCACTGTGGGAAGCAGCTGTGTTGGGAGAGGAGACTCGTGCTCAGCATCCTCCTAACTCCTGCTGTGCTCCTCTGCAAACGTGGCCAGTGACCCTGTCCAGAGCAAGGACATGGCTTTTCCTCTTCCAAGGAGCCCCCCTGCATCATCAGCAGCTTCTGGGAGTCACACTGAGCTCTGAGTCTGGCAAATCATCCTGGTGGTCTTCCCTTGAAGCTGGAACATTGCAAGGGTTAGCAGTGCCACAGATGTGCTTCTCTGGGCTGCTTTTTGCTTTTAGTCCTTGACTTAATTCTGCATCTTAATGCTTTGGCTGAGACATCTGCCCGTGGGAGAGATCGCATTTATTAGATAAAAAGAAGAAGGAGAAATGGGGATGTCATCAGTAAATACCAGCAGAAAAGCATCCCTTTTTTGGTGCCAGTGTTCCCTGAGAGATATAAACTCCCTCCAGCCTCCTCCAGCAGCAGCGTGGCAGGAGGGCACCGGCTGCCTGCCCCAGCCCCTGCTCACCTCCCCTCTCCCCCAGGCGTGGCACAGGGGCAGTCCCAGCCCCACCCAGAGGTGCAGCAGAGCCTCACCTGCCCCATTCCCACAGCAGCTGCTGCTCTCCAGCTGCCACCAAGGGCAGGGACAGCCCAGCCCCTGCAGTGACAGCCTTACCCTGCCAACATTCACTCCTAACTGGGGCAGAGCCCATCCCAGTGTCCTGCTCATCATCACCTTCTGTCACTGTCATCTCTGTGATGTGCAAGGAAGGATCACATGGACTTTTACCATCTGGGCTTTGTCTGCTGATGTAGCCCCAGGAGGGAGAACTTCTTTCATTCCCTTGACCATTCCTTGGCTTTTTTCTTAACTGGCAGCTCCAATGTGTGATATGTGCTAATTCTGTTCAGACAAAATCTAAAAATCAAATTAGTAGCTTTATCAGAAACATTAAACTGTGGAGAAGAGACACTTGATAGGCAGCCTCCACTCCAGGGGATGGGAAATGCAAAAGATCTTCCTGACAGGCACTGACAAGTGCAAGTGTTGCCAAATTTTCAGGGGAAAACAATTATCTTCATTATGCCAAGAGAAGAGCTTGATACCTCCAGTCCTTCCCCACTCACCACGGGGACCAGGACCCAAATATTCTGTTTGGACCTGCTGAAAAGAGTCCAGAGGAAGCCACAAAGATGCTCAGAGTGCTGGAGCCCCTCTGCTCTGGAGCTAGGCTGGGAGTGTTCATCCTGGAGAAGAGAAGGCTCTGAAGAGACCTTAGAGCCCCTTCCAGTGCCCAAAGGAGCTCTGAGAGAGCTGGAGAGGGGCTTTGGACAGGGGCACAGGGTGATGGGACAAGGGGGGATGGGTTCACACTGCCAGGGGCAGGGTTGGGTTGGATATTGAGAAGAAATTCTTCCCAGTGAGGGTGGCACAGGTTTTGCCTGCACAAATCCTTTACATATTTTCTAAGGAACTTCGCCACTGTACCCAGGTGCCTTCCACATAAAACTGCAGTAAACCCTGGTGGTTTGGGGGTCTGTAGGAGGCATTTATTTCCAGGATGGAAATGTACTTGGCTTAAAAGTTTTGCTTATGAGTATTTTTGAAAAAAGCTTTTAGTTTCTTTTAGTTTCCTTCCCCAGAGGATTTAGTTCTGTTATGTGCACTGATTTCCCTGAAGGCACACACAGCACAAGGATCCAAACAGAACAAACAAAGATCACAAGTTCAGAGCAAACTTTCATATCCCTTTTTCATTCCTAGCTCACTCCTAGATGAATTTCATCCAAATTTTCAGGCAGTTTCACTTGACTTTGTACAGCAATTTTCCCAGAAAGAAAAGATGCCACTTACATTTTCTTGAAAGCTCCAGCTAAAGTAAGAGCCAAACCCTGGCTAAGAGACAGGGTGACCTTGATGGAAAGTAAATAGAAGAAACGAGAAACAGAAACATTTAGAGTCCTCACAGCCTCCTCCCGTGACATCAGGCACCTCAGCTGCAGAGAATGTCACCTCTGGCAACCAGATGACGTGGATGAAAATTTCTAGGAAAAGGGAAGAAAGGAAGAAAAAAGATTTGCTTTCATTCTAAGAAACATCACATGCAGCAGCTGTCCTCAAGGAAAAGATTGAAAAATCATTTCCTGGTTAGCCAGGGGCTGTTGGGTTTTTTGTTCCTTAACAAGGAGACACAGCCAAATCTAATGAAGGAGGAGGATGAAGCATGTGCAGCCCCCTGAAGCTGGAGGAAAGTGCTGTTCCTTCAGTCCCTGGGACATGGATGCCTGCACTTGGAGCACATCTCTGCCCGTGCCATGGAACAGGGCTCTGGAGAGCCAGCCCAAATTTGGGAGAGCTGAAAGTGTTTATGGCAGAATCAGAATGCAGCAGTGAATTGTAGTGCCGTGAGTGTGAGCCCTGCTGGCTCTGCCACAAACATCCACAGCAGCCAATCCCAACCCCTCACCCTTGCCAGACTGTCCTCTGCTCCAAACCTGTCTGCACTGCATCATCTGCTCTGGGCAGGGGTGTTCCCCCCTCCCTCTGTGCCAGCACCATCCTCTTCCTCCCATCCCATGAAGGACACAGGGACCTTTTCCATCCCCAGAAGTGGCTTTGCCACTGCTGAGCCTACACAGAGGGCACTTGGTAGCACCAGCCAGATCTCTGCTTCATCACAGCCTCAGATGATGGGCTATGTCTTAAAAGATTGGGAAAGCTTTTAGGAAGTCATTTAGGAAATTCTATTTGTCAGTTCCCAGGTCATCCCTCAGGCTGTGGCTCAGTGCCAGGAGCAGGAGCTGTGTCCTCCCAGCTCTGGGCAGCATCCTCAGAAGGTGCAGATGCCAAAGGAAGCCTGTTCCCTGCTATTGGGATGAGACGCGACCAGTTCAACAAATCTGCAGGAGCAGGAAAACCCTCAGGGGTGTCAGGTCCAGATGAGCTGTGTCTCTTCCCACCCAAACCATTCTGGGATTCTGAGATTGTCCCAGATGCAGTTTGGGACCCCAGAATGCCCCCACTGGTGGCTCTGGCCCCATCCCTGAGGCCCTGCTGTCCTGGGAGCCCACTTGCACTTGGATAAGAGCAGAGCTGTGCCACTGATTTGCCCGGGACTCCCCCAAGGGGCTCAGACAGGAGGGAAGGTTTCCCAGATCATTTCTCCTGGGATCACACTCTGAGTCCTGCTGAGGGACATGTCTGAGCTTTTCCCTGCTCCTGCTCCATTTGCCATCCCTCTCCTCAAGGGCACCATGCACTGGAAATTTGCTCATGGCTTTTTTCCAGGCTAACTCCTGGTTTTGTCCTTTATGTGTAAAGTGAATCTCGCCCAGATCTGGATCACAGACTCAAGCTCCCCTTCCCAAATCCCTGTCTCTCAGCAAGGCCAGCACACTTGTCTCAAGGTTGCACTTCAACTCCTGAATTTATGTGGCTTTGGGCTGAATACTTTAAAGAGTTGTTTGGTGATTTCATCCTTGGATGTTGAGATACAGCAGCATAAATACAGCTCCTAAATTTTCTTCTTTTTTTTAATGTGAAAACATTGATGTCTGAGGTCAGCTGCTGTGCAGGGACTGACCCAGTTTGAGAGTACAGCTGTATTTTTCTGGCCCATCTTCTCTTTCTTCTTTGTGCAGTATTTGTTTCCTGAGAGAAAACAACAGATCAATTTTGCCTCATTATGTTCCCTGCACATTTTTAGAGATTCCTTATAAAATTCGCTGTACTGTTCCACCCTGTTTATCTGAAAGGTTGCAGGAGCTTGAAGCATCATTAGATCCTTGACAGGAATTATTTCTGCCTACAATTTACCATCCCTGCTTGGAGAAAAGTCTCAAACCAAAGGCAGGAGAGCTGCCCTGGAGCTCCTTAGCTGTGTGAGGCTTTGCTCTCTGTGCAGATCATATCAGCAGCTCACCCAGGGCTTCCAAAACCTCCTGATGTTTTGTGCTATAAACCCCAAGCCCCACACAGGACTTTGCTCCCTATATCCTGCTCCCAAACCACAATCCCCAGCTCATCTGCAGCAGCTTTTTTCAGCACCAAAACCCTAGTGGCAAAAAAATCCTTCACCTCCTAATCTGTGTTTACTCCACATTCTAAAAGCTTCCCACACCCAATGGGATAAGAGCACCTTCAATAGCAGTGGTGAAAATGATGGCTCTTATTTGGCCCCTGGTTCCTCATACTCTCCCACTCCTCTCCCTTTAAATGCAAGCTTTGAGGCATGTCCTGATGTTCAGTTTGTGCCTGTGGAGCATCTGCCATGGCCTGGGAATGGGCTTCTGGATGCTGCTGTTCCAAAAGTGCTGGGAGCTGTGTCCTCACACTTTGGTTGCAGCCACTTCACTCCTCCAATGCCAAAAATGAGGAGGAACAGCTTGAAAACACAACGATTTATAATTTTTTCCACTTGGGCAGAGAAATTCACTAAACCAAGTTTCTTTTTACTTTGTGTTATGTTCTTAAGAGAGAGCATTGAAGCATTAAAAACATTGGCTTCCATGGATTAAAATATCTCTTGTTTGTCCTCCTGGAAGAGGTGACCTTAAAACACTTGTGCATCAATTCACCCCTAATATCACCTGGCCACTGCAAAAACAGCTTTTAACCTGAAATCACATCTCACATGTGAAACCAGGGGGAAGATAAATCAAACAACAATTTGGTGTTAGCCTGGGACTGTGTTTAACCAGAGAAATTAAATAAAAACCTTGGAAGTCCACAGAAAGGTCATAAGTACTTGTTTGCACACCTGGAGGTGTCAAAGCCTTCACCCCAGTCCTGGTGTGACCTTCCTCCCTATACCTTGCTCTGCCCATCTCTACACCTGAGATCTCTCTAGGGACAGTCAAAAACAAATCCAGACAAGGTCTCTGACTGTCACCAAGGCATGTTGGCCAGCAGGCACATTTTATTGCCCCAGTGCTGTGGGATGTTGGAGTACTGGGGGACTGGGATGCTCCCTGGCTGGGGAGAGGTTTGCTGCAGGGGCTGAGCACCCTCAGCAGGGCAGAGGGCTCCCACACAGCCCATCCCTCCCAGCAGGAGTGACTCAGCCTGGGAGACCCGAATGGCAGCACTGGATGCAAATGGAGATGCATCCCCCATCCCTGGAGGGGAGGTTGTGCCCCGAGGGCAGCAGTCACTGAGCACCTCAGGGCTGATTCTCACAGAAACCTGGAGCACCAGAAGGATGGACAACTTGGGTCCTGTTTGGGGGTGAATTTGTGTTGTTTCTCCTGGGGTTTCATGGCTTGCTCAAGGGTCATTGCTAACAGGGTGATGTTGGGAAGAAAAGCCAGGTTTGGGCAGCATCACTCCCTGCTTGCAGTCACCCACAGCTGGGAGCAGTCCCTAGGGAGGCAGAATGGCACAGGCAGGCACAGCTCAAAACTGGGATCCTCTTGTTCATGTGGAGCCCTCAGCATCCTGGGGAACACTAAAAGATCCTTCAACTTTGCTTTGGAAGACTGGACTTTGTCCAGTACCTCTGGACACAGACCCTCCTGGGACATCTGGGTGTTTGTAGCAGGGCTAAGCCAAATGCTGAGAATTTATCCAAGTGCCTTCTTGGATGGAGTGCAGCTAGTTGGATAGACTCTATCAGTATTTTTAAACTATCTTTTTTTCATTTTAAAAAAGTTCTTTTCTATTGGATTGCAGCCTCACCATTAATTATTACGTTGCAATGAAAAAACAAAAAAGCTTAGTTCTTTAGAAAATAGCACAGCAAGAGGTTTTCTGTCCTGTGAGGCCACTGCTGGAGGTGATGGAGGCTGAGCCCTCATCAGTGCCACTCCCCCAGCACAGCTCCCACCTTGGGGCAGGGATCCCCCATCCCTGCAGCTCCCTGCTCCCACCAGTGTTTCTCTGTGCCCCCTCGGGTGCCTTAATCCAAATTCCATGTGAAACAATGTCAAACACTTTGCAAAACCCCAGGAATATTAGAGCTACCTAATAACCATGACTAAGCTAATGAATTCAGATGTCTAAGGATCTGTGTTTCATAAATCCATTAGTTTTATCCCCAACCTTTAATTCTTCCTCACTTGAATTCCCTTTCACCTATCCCTTTATTGTGTCCAGGATTACTGGCTTGTAGTTATCTGGGATATAATGACAAACTTTTAAAAATATAAACCAGCTCTTTCCCAACTTTTCTGGTGTTGATTTAAGAGGAACATCTGCAGACCTCAATCTTCTGAGACACTCAGACACGAGTTACATGGACACTGATTTCTGAGTGTACCCCCTGACAGCGCAGATATAATTTACTACGCTGTTGATTAGAGATGGAACAGGAATGATTTGATCTCCCATTACAGAGATAAAGCACATCATTCTGTCTTTCTAAATGCCATGAAGAAACACTGACCAGACCTTACTGCGCTGATTGAACCGTGTCACCCAGTGATGAACACACCAGCTGCCACTATTTCTTTTCTCTGTTTAATGCTATTTAAAATTTTTGTGCTTACTCTTGATAGCCACAGATTTCAAGCTCTTGTCCCTCATCAGCAGGCTGAGCTTCATAATTCCTGATACACATCACTTGCTATTCAGCTTCTTTTACAAACCACTGCTTTTTGGGGGTTTCTGGAATGTCTTCTCTGACCTGGCTCTGGAAGTGCCTCAAGGCAAAGCCAATAACTCTTTATAATAAATTCCAGGGCCTTGTCCACATGACGATTTCTACTCAAAAATTTCCAAATTTGTTCTCCCTTTTCTGTTCGTATTTTAGCTTTCCAACAATTCCAAGCTGGAGAGGCAGCCCTATGGAAGCTGCTGTAGGACCGTATGGCCATAAATAATGATGATATTGATGAAAATGCCCTTTGCCCGCCCATATTGGACATAATCAGGAGCTGATCACCAGTTCCTAAGCAACCACAAAATTTCTGTCCAGCAACCAAGTCCAGAACAGGCTCCAGGTTTGTTTTGGTCAAAATATCTTCTGTGTTAGGAAATTATTAGCTCATTATGAGAAAGTCTTGTGGTGCTTTAATTACTGGCTGCACAGGATTTCCAGCAAAAGTCACCCTTGGGAATGATAGCAGCCTTCTTCCCACGGATCATCAGCAGGAGCAGCAGAGCTCCAAGGTGCAGCATCTCCTTGGGAAAAGGATCCCTCTCCCACATCCCCAGGGCTCATTAGGAAACACATCCACACACACTTTCACTCCTCCAGCAGGAAACAAGAGGTCTGACAGAGCTACAGATAAAAGCACTCCCTGCTCCTGAAGATGGAAATCTCCCTTCCCAGCCAGGTGATTCCCAAGTTTTCAGCTTCCCAGCATTTCTGAGCACATTTCTGGGTGAGGAGTTATTTGCCAGAGTTGAATCTCTCCGGGTTTCTGCTCCTATCTGCTTGTATTAAGCCACTTCTAATTTCCCTCTGGGCAAAAATTAAATCTGAATCAGGAAAATCTTGATGGAAAATAACATTCTCTCTCCAAAGGATATATTATTTTTTCTTCAGTTAATTAAAAAGTGAATTAGACTTATCCTTTTCCAAAGTTTCTTGAGTGTCTGGAGGTTGTGGGCAACCCAGAAGCAGCAAAGACAACTCAAAAGAGCATGAAACAGCCCTTTGCAGCAGGAGATTAAAGAGACAACACAAGAAAAACCCAATTTCTTGGCACCCTTCAAAAGACCTGAGTGTCAGCAGCCAACAGTCAGAAGAGCAGGGTTGAAACAGAGATCACAGGCAGAGTTGGTCACCTGGACCTGCTCTCACATCTTAGCAGGGCCCTGGAAGAATCATGTCCAAAAATGTCCAAAAATAGAAATGCTAAAGACACTGGGGAGAGAAAAAACTGCTGAGAGCCACTGTGCCAAGTGTCCTCCATGCCCTCTCCACAGGACACGTGGCCACTGCAGTGCAGGTCACCAGCAGGCAGGGTCCAAACTAGACCAAACCAAACCAAACCAAACCAAACCAAACCAAACCAAACCAAACCAAACCAAACCAAACCATCCAAACCAAACCATCCAAACCAAACCAAACCAAACCAAACCAAACCAAACCAAACCAAACCAAACCAAACCAAACCAAACCAAACCAAACCAAACCAAACCAAACCAACCTCCCTCTCCCTCCATCCTCAAGTTTTCCCAGGCTCAGTTGCAGGGCAGCCACCCCCTCTGCAGTGTGAGCTCCCTCCTGACCCTCAGTACCTCTCATGCTCTCCCCAAATGGCCCCGTCCCTCTTCCCATCCATCCTCTCGTGTACCAGGTGTCTCCCAGAACTGCTGGACTGTGAGCATCAGTGGGCAGCACCTTGGGAAGCTCAGCTCATGTTTGCCTCTCTCTGTTGTCTTCATTTTGGGGACAAGGAAATCTGTCCTACAAGAACCTTTCACAGCACAGTGATAACTCTGCCTTCAGAGCAGCTGAGCTGTGCTTTGAGCTGTGTGAAAGACTCTGTGTGTCCTGTGGATCGGAGATTGAACACACATTTCCTTCAGAAAAGGGGGATTTTTTTCAGCCCAGCAGGCAAGAAACAAGACAAAGCATCTCTGTTAAAACAGAATCAAAACTTTTGCTCTTGTATTCCAGGTGGGTGACAATTCCTGGAGTCACTCTTATCCAAAACACCCAGTAGCTTTGCTTAGATATTAAAGGATCCAGCTTCAAAAGTGTGGATTTAAAGATTTCCCTGCAACACTTCTGAGTTCTTCCCACCTGTTAGAGCCATGCTTCCCCAGCGTGGTGCCTCTGGCAGGCAAAAGCCAGGATGCAACTCCCTGAATTCAGCAGAGCATTATTTATCTGAGCGGGGAGCAACAATAGCACAGCAGAGATTTCATTTCCTTTCAGCACATAAGAAATGCAGCGGGCGAAGGTGAGATTCAATAGTGCAGCAGACAGAAAGAGAGCAAGGCAGGGGAAGGTTTTCAAATCCTTTTGCTCTGCAAAGAGGAATGAAAACCTTACAGGATCCTTCACATCTGCATCTCCCTGGTTATCTTCAGCCTCTTCATAAAGGTGCCTCACACACTCCCCACACAGACTCACCCCAAGCTTTCCTGGGGGCTGCAGAAGGATCCAACTTCCAGCTAACAGAGTTTAATGCAGACTGGCTTGGGGTTTGCCACTCAAACCATTGACCCAGCTCCTTCATTTTATCACAATTTTCTTTTTCTTTCACAGGGAAAAGGTTCAGCGTGATTCTGGAGGACAATGAGCAGTACAAAGGAATCTAAATTCCTGATACTTTTGTTCCCATGTTGGACGTGCTGGCAGGGGCTTTGCAGGCACAGCACTGGGTCCTGGGCCCTCAGTTCATTGAAACACTTGGATAGGTGTTGAAGTCCACCCTCACCCAGGAAAAAAAGATTTAAAATTTAAAAATTGGGAAAAATATATATATATGATATTTAAACATATTCTTAAGCATGTACAGGCAAACTTTGACAGAAAGGGTGGGCAGCTGAGCCCACCCAGAGCTGACAAACTGTGAAGCAGCTGATGCTCACACGAGTGGAAGGAATACACAAGCAAAATGCACAGAAGGAGGAGTGACATCTTGGCACTTCATTGTGATCAGAAACCCAGGTTTTGGCAGTGCCTCACGGCTTTACTTTCAGCCAATACAACAGAAAATGTTGTGCCTTCTGTGCAAGCAATTGCAAGAATTCATCAGTCTCATTTGAAGCAAGGACACTCCTTTATCACCAAAGACTTCTTGAGATCTGACTGTGAGCCAAGGACTGCAATGAAATGTAGGACTTAATTATGTTTGACAAAAGCAAGTCAATTAAAGGCTGTTTCACATCTGTGCCATTTGACTGGGGCTTCTGCTTTATCATCTCTTCTCTGGTCCCTTGCAGAAATTTAATATTTATGGCCAGGAATTAGGTCAAAGCCCGGGAATGAATAAATGTTTGCAGCTCTTTGCAGGAGACAAGGAAAAATTCAGAATGCTAAACATGAAGCAAACCCCACTTTAATGACCCAAATGGCCAAAGCCTCCATCATCACCTGGGCTTGTGTCATACCTGGGCAGCTTGAGCTGCAGTGGTGGTGGGGCTGCACAGGAGATGCCCAGGGTAAAGCTGTTTGATCCACAGAGCTGTTGCCATCTCTGGGTGTTTTATTTTTCTGACATCCCTTAGATTTGCTTTTTAAATTGATGGGAGAAATAACCCTTACAGGAGAACTCAAGAACTCCACAGTTCATTGGTTTTTAAGTGCCTGGCTTTAGACTTCAGGGATCTGAGTCTCAAGTGCTTCTTTGGGAAGTGATGTTCCTACAGAAAAGCTCTTCCCAAAAGTAGGGTGTGCGTGCAATAACTCCCCTGACTCCCACCCTCTCCTGAGACCCTCTTCTTCCACTTCAAGACCCTTGACCCCCATCAGCTGCTCAAAGGTACAGGGCACTGCACAGTTTAACTTTTTACTAGGCAGGGCTAAGTGCTCCAAAGCAGTCAGACTGAGTTTGAATGTCCAGAGAGGGGGAAATTTGTGTGCCTGGTGTGGCAGCACAGCCCCAACAGCAGCACCACACCCTCAAACCCACCTGCCTCTCCCTTGTGCTCAGCATCCAAGAAAGCAAACTGGATAAAAGCAACTCCAAAGTCACTTCTGAAAACTCAGCAGCAAAAAGGGGAAAAACAACAGTTTTCTTTATGATGACTGGTAGCAATTATTTCCCCATATCCCTAAATGTAAGGTATATGAATTAAATTTGGCAGAATCCTTTTATGTGAATTTATTGAAAGGTGATGTTTACCTATTCTTCTTTATATCGTTCAGGGATTGTTTTTCTTGTACACTTGCCCCTGACAGCTTAATATTTATACCTATATTAAACTACTCACACTGCTTTCAACATATTGTCTGACATCATTCAATCTTTAATAACTTGCCTGCAACAAAACTGTTTCCAATATACTTTTAAATCCTGCAGTGAGACTTTTGGGGCCAGGTACTAAAATCTGACGCTAATGGTAGAAGGTTTGGACCTAGAAATCCAGCAGAAAGGTTTATCATGCCTCAGAAGAACTTGAACATAAATATGGAGCAAAAATACCAAACCACATTCTGTCCTGTGGCTTTTACCTTTACCAGATAATGACACAAAACTTGTGTTGTGTTGTGTTGCTGCCAAAGGATTCTGTGAGTGCCAAAGGATTCTATGAGTGCAGGGCTTGGCTTTCCAGAATTTTGGAGGAAAAGGTGTTGAACCAGCTTGGGGATGCTGGTGGTTACCAAAGGGTAGGAGAGCAGAGCCTTGCAAAGCCCCAGCCTGTGCAGGAATTGAGGAAGAGTAGGTTTAGATTAGATATTAGGGAGAAATTCTTCCCTGTGAGGATGGTGAGGCCCTGGGACAGGTTGCCCAGAGAAGCTGTGGCTGCCCCATCCCTGGAACTGTTCAGAGTCAGATTGGACAGGGCTTGGAGCAACCTCGTCCAGTGGAAGTTGTCCCTGCCCATGGCAGGGGGTGGAATGAGATGAGCTTTCCCTTCCAACCCAAACCATTCCAGGATTTTATGATCTGTCCATTAAACTCCCCTTCAAGAAAATAAATATTACAATAATACAACATACTCCCAGCAAGTGTCTCAAACACCCTGCCAAAATCAGATGTACATTTCTGCATCCACAGGGTTTATAATGGACACAAAGTTGTGGCTCTTTGAAGCCATCCCTTGCTGATGTTACTCTTTCATGTTACAGCAGGAAAAAACAACCTAAACATAACAAAAAATATCTTTGTAAATTAACTCCAAATTAAATTAGTACTTGATTCTCCTGGAGCCACCCACAAAGGCAGAAAAACAATCCATTATTCACCTGGCTTTAATTCCAACTTCTCCAGAGCTGAGGTCACCCTCTATTAATCACAAGTGGTCTCTGCATTACACAATGGGCAAAGAGGTAAAAGCTTTGTTGCCTGGTATTTATTCTGTCTTCCTTCTGAAATAACAAACCCAAGATAAACAGAAACCTTTTACCCTGCTCCAGCACTAACCACAGCCTGTCCAGAGGAGCTGGCAGCCAGCAGCAAGCAGGCCCTGCCCCAGAGGGAAATGTGCTGCAGGCGCTCAGGGAAGGGCACTTCAGAGCTCACATTTCTCCCCACCTGCTTTACAGCACATCCACACTGCTGTATTTTTAAACATCACATTTATTTTCTTAGTAAACAACTCGTCTCACTGAGGAAGGCAACAGCAAAGTGTTGGGGAGTTAAATAAAAATGCCCTTGGTGCTGGAGCACTGGGGGAAAGCAGAGCATCCTCCTGAGGTGGTGGATGGTGACTGCTGGACTGACTGCTGGGGTTGGCTTTTACTTTTTTAGTGTTTTAAGAACTTTCCCACCTGACTCTTCATTCCTGATGCTTCTGGAGGAAGGGGTCCCTGTGGGACAGATCATCCCTGTGTTTCCCATCTCCACTGAGATTTTGCTGCCCCAAGAGGGGATCCCAATCCCCCAGGGACACTTTGGGATTGAGAGGCTGGAAATGGCAAGGCATGAGCCACAGCTGTGCAATTCCTGCAGGAAAGAATAGTGAGGACCCTCTTTGCAATGCTTCTTCTTTCCATGGAAAAGATTAGCAAAGCCTTTTCAGACCTGCAGTGTGGACACTGGCACAGTCAGACTGACATAGAGCAAGGTTTAACTCACATTCCAGGTAAATGAGCAGGAAAACAGGGCATTGAGAGAGATGGCACATTCGTGAATATTTGATGCTTCTGAGACCAGATTAGATGTCTTACAAAACAAATATCCTGCATCTTCTAAAGCAAGGGAATTTTCTCTTAGTGATGTGCCAGCTTCATCCACTCTCTTCCAATACTTTTTCCTTCCCAAAACTATAACTCAGGGTTGTCACAAGTCTGGGAATAATCTCACCTGGATTTGGGGCAGGAAAGGCTTCAGAGGACCAAATGCTGCCTCTGTCCCCACAGCATGCCAAACCTGGGATATTTCTGCTGCAGAAAGTCCTCAGGTATCCATCTTTCCACCTGGGCTTCCCTCAGAGGCTGTTCTTGGGCCAAAAGGCCCTGGAACAGTTCAGACCTCACTTCACCAGCCCAGCTGGAAAGCTCATTCCTTCAGTGCTTTGAGGCTCATTAATACAATGGGCTGTCCCTCACCTTCACACTCTGGCCCCTTCCCCTCTCCCCACAGTCTTTGCATCAGGGAAATGTCAGCCTTGCAGAAGCCATCGTCCTGCTGGAATAATTATATCTGTGCTGAGCTAATTCCTCTCCTAAAGAGCCTGGCAAACATTAAATAAAGGCAACGCAGCTCTGTCCCCTCAGTGCATTGAGAGGTTTTCACACTAACACAAACCAGTGCTGACAGCCTCACTCTCTGTTCACAGGTGTTTTCTGCCTCCTTTCTGTTTCTAAGTGCCAAATGGAGCAGGGTTTTATTTGCAGGCAGGAGCGTTTCTGACTCCCTGCCAGCCAGAGAGAGCCAGGCTGGAGCTGGGGAGGCACAGAGACACCAGTGAGCAGTGGCTGACTGCCAAGCCTCAGGTACAAAGGCAGGCAGTCCCTGACCCAGCCGTGGGGGCAGAGGAATCTCCCCACTCTGGTCCCAAAAGCACATCCCAAATAGAGCCCCCACTAAAACCCACCTCCAAATGGAAGCTCTACCCTGTATCAGACAAGGGAAATGCTGCAAACACCCCAGACATGGCAGGAAAAGCTGGGAGTCCCTGGCAGGTCCCAGCTCCATGGCAGATGATGTCCCCTCTGCCCTGCTCTCTCCTCTTTTACACCCACCTTGCTTCTCCTTGAGGCTTCCTGTGAATAACCTACAGGAAGGGCAGCAGTGGCTGATTAATGAGCTGATCCTAGAGAGTCAGGAAAAACACCTACACCAGGAAGGAACTGGAAGCATGAAAATAAAGGCAAAGGGGTTTTCCTCCTTTCTCACATGTATATAAATGATAAGTGATGCCTACTTCATGTCAACAGTAATAAAACCCTCACAAAATTCAAGATGCCTGGTCCTCTTCTAACTCTGAACTAGAGCTCTTTCATATCAAGAAATATTTCAAGGGAAGAGAACAATTTTTCCCCTCTATTCATCTCTTTATTGTGGCATTTTCCACCCTCTGTAATTCACAGCTTTCTTCACTCCAGCAGGGTTGAAAATGAGCTCTGCCACCTTGGCCATCCAAAAGCACTGTACAGCTGGCAGCACCACCAATTGCCCAATTTCCTTGAACAGTTAACTCCCTTGCCAAGAGGAACAGAAGGATTTGCAGCCACGCTGCCCATGTACCTCCTTGCTTCACGTGGTTTTCTGTCCTTGTCTTAGGCTGTCCCAAACAAATAGGAGCTAAATAAGAGCTGTTCCTAACCAGTGGTGCTGAGTCCTGCAAGAGGTGCTCCACAGCCCTGCCCTGACACTGGGGAAAAACATGGAAAAGAGACGTTCCCTCTGGGGAGAGGAACATAGTAATGTTAAGGTTGAAAAAGTCCTCTGGGATGAAGAGGATCCACTCCTCAAGGGCCATCTGGGAGACCTCAGGATGGGCTGGAGCTGTTCACCCCACAGGATAATATTCAGGGGGAAAGAATGGCCCAGTTGGACTCAGATAAGCATTGGTGCCAGATTGCTTCTATTTGGGGCTCCTCCTGCTCCCACAGGCACCAGAGTCCCCCCGGAGGCAGAGGCATTGCACCCAGAGGGCTGTCAGCAGCTCACACACAGCAAAGCCAGCTCAGCTAATGAATCCCCTCTAGAATCTGAATTAGCATCTCTCGGTAATAGCAAATCACTCCTGATTTCTGATTTCTGATTGCTTATAAATAACCTACCAATGACCTCGGGAGCTTTCAGACAAGACTCAGGAGCCCCAGCAAGCTGCTGAATTCCCTTCACCCCATGAGACCCATTGGTCCCTGGACACAACCCAGTCAGGCTGGATCTCAACCAGCAACAACTCCCTTGTTGCTGGCAAGAGGAAAACAAGACCTTTTTAATCCTCAGGAGGCTGGCGGGAGTATTTATGGCACTACCTAATAATTAAACTATTTATGATTTATCCCAGCTTCCTCTTCCATACAGCTGACAGTTCTTTATAAGCTGACAAGTTAAATGGATGTAACAGATCCAGTGCTCTGCTATATTTACATCGTGGTGCCTCCTGGGTGTGCAGCAAAGGGCAACCAGCATCATCCAGGACTGACCTCCCACACCACTTCCTCCTTCTTCACAGAAAATTAGGCTTGTTGTCAACATTTTTTCATTTCTCTACCTTACTCCTTGATTTAATTCCCTCATTTAATTCTAAAGAACTGCCTTTGAAAGTCTTTGTATGTAAAGAAACGAAATTCTCTTCTGTTCAGTGAGATGTTTCCCCATGCAAAAATAATTCATCCTTTTATATTTAAAGGGACTGAGGGACACTGCTTCAAGAAAGGCTGGGAGATGACGAGGGTGTCCAGAAAGTCATTTTAATGCTTGTTTTTAGTAGTCCTTGACACTGCAACACGCTCTGTCCCCTACAGGCAGAGAACTGGTTCATCAATGTGCATTAATGAGGCTCCACATCCTGCTGGGGCCTCCGGTTTCCACATCACAACACAGGACTGGGCTTCACTTGGCTCTTCTCTGCTTACCCAACATCACCAGTGGGTTTTTTTTTTAGTAAACCAGACTCTGCAACTGGATTCCTTTTGTTTCATAAAAGGCAGTAAACAGTACCACAAAACCTCGCTCTGTAATTACGGAAATACTCAACTGTTAATCAAGGCTTAATTGTTTCGTACCTTTTGTCAAGTCCTGAACTACTCAGACTGTGATAATTCTTGTCATTAGTGTCTGAACCTTGGGGCAATCTAACTCTAACATCTTAACATTTGCACCCTGTCACTAGAAAACAGCATCAAATATGCAGAACAGGAGCCAGGGTGGAAATGAAAGGCCTTGTTGGAATTGCAAGTGTTCTAATCAGAGTTAACGACCTCCCTCCCAGCAGTGGAGGGCTCCAGAGCTGGGATTGTCATCACTTTTCAAAGGGGTGCTTATCAGAGTAGCATCTGGGCTTTTTCTCCCCCAGAATATTGTATTCTCCATCCACCAGCACCAGCCCATGCACAGGAGGGTGAAAAAGGGTCCCCCACACCCGGCTGGCAGCGTTGAGGGAGAAGCACCACCCCAAAATAACAGCATTTCAATTGTGCTGGGTACATCCAGAGCAAGGAACAGCACTGGATGAGCACTGAGGCAGAGCAGGTGAGCTGTACCCAGGATACAGATGTCTCCTGGTGGCTCATTTCAAGAGTCAAATGCCAAATAATTCCAGCTCCCTAGGAAGGCCTGATATCTATTTGATTCCACTTCTTCTGATGTAGTGTCTTTCATACGTTGTTGATCAGAACAATTTACAGCCAGAGAGTAAAATAACAACTTCAGGCTTGGGTGAATTGCATCCAGCAGCCCTCTCGAAGAGCAGCAGAGCTTTTTATCCAGCCCTTGTTCCATTTTTGCCATAGCTGGGTGATGCATCTGAGCCGTGTGGCTGCACAGATCACTCCATCTGCAGAAACTCAGCTCCCAGATGAGGCAGGATTTCTCCCTGTTAAAATGTGCAAGTGGTGATACTGTGGAACTAAAGCTGGCAGCAGCTTGTTTCAAATGCATGGGCTAAACACACAGCTCTGGGCTGACAAGGGCTCTGTGTTTGATTAGAGAACTGCTGTCAGTGCTCACAATGTGCTGCAGGCTCCATCCCCAGAGCTCAGAGACACAGAGAGGGCATCTGTGCACAGGCACTCAGCAAATCCACTTTACAGGGGCTGGGAGGTGTGGCCCAAGCTCGTCTCCTGCTCATCAGTGGTCCAGCACCTCCTCCCAGGGCAGGACAGCATCAAGCAGGAACTGATCCATCACAAACCTTGGGCTGGGGGCATTCCAGGAGGAAAGGGAAGCTGCCTGAGAACCAGCAATGAGGTGGGAGTGGGACAGCTCTGCAGATTCCTTCTTCCCAGTCCACAACATCACACCTTCTCTCCTCTTAAGGCGACAAAATGAAATATTCAGGTGAGAGTTAGGCACTCTTTCACCCCTAATCCAGCCACAGCCATTTTCACCACCCTGCTCACCCTGCTGGCCTCTGCCTCAATCCCTCCTCCCCAGCAGCTCTCCCATTTATCGTCCTTTCCCCCCATCCAAACCCCACACGACCCCTCCACACTCCATCTCCCAGCTCAGCGCATGCCTTTAGCTATTCAGGGAGCTTTAAGGTCACAATGTTCTCATCTAATTCCACTTTCTGTAGATAAGAGCCATCTATAAACCCCCAGCTCTCCACAGGAGCCCCGTGTCCTCACAGACCCTGAGCCATCCTGGCAGGCACCAAGGACGTCACTGATGTCTGAAGGTCTTTGCTTTGCTTTTCACCCACTCCTCCCCAGGAACACGTTTGAGTCTCCCTGTATTTAATCTCACTTTCTCCAAAGCAATGGGCAGTTTTATCAGAGAAATCTGCAGGGCATGTATGGTCAATGGCTTCTCAAAAACGTTTTTAGCATTATGTTCCCAAAGGCTTGTGTAACAGACAAAAATTAAACAAAATGAAAAGGGTGGAAAAAGCAGAGTAAAACAAATGGCTTGTGCATGGTTCTCCTGGAATTGTTTAATAATCCACTGGGTGAAAAGCACCACAGGGGAGAGGCAGGAGCAGCACTCCCAGTTACATCCTCTGCAGCCAAATAAACCAGAAAAATGTGGTGATTGCTGGTAGTTGCCAAATCCTGATGCTCCTGAACTCCCTGTATTTACCGTGTTTGGTTATTATTGTGGTGCCAAGGCAGCCCCTGCCTCAAAAACTCAGGTGAAAACAGCTGGGAAAGTTAATCCCTCCTATCCCACAATTCCCATTTGGCCTTTCTCTTCCTGACAGGAGCATTCACAGAAGGCTGAGCTCAAGTTCCTGAGATTGTGCCAAAGGAAAACCCTGATCCTTCCCATACCGGTGACATTTGGAGCTTGACCTGTGCTGACTCAGCTCACAAACCCATCAAGCAAGGACAGAGCTGTGGTAGGCTGAGATGCTTCCAGCAAACCCCCCCAAAAATGAAATTGCCCAGAACTGGAAGAGAACCACTGGGACAGGTGTGATTCCCAGCACAGGGACTCCAATCCAACTCCAGAATGACCCAAACTTTGTGGCAGGAGCTTTGCTACAGCCACAATAGCTCAGCAAGAGCAAGGCTCTGCAGCCTGGGACAGCCAGACCCAAAGATTTTGCTGTCATTTTATGGAGCCTGGAGAGAACATTGAAATTTTCATTGCTCCTTTGATTCAAAGCATGGCTTCCAAGGGAAGGCCATGCAGCAATGCACCAATAAAGTTTATTTCAGTTGATTTCTCCCCTGATTACCATGAAACTCCTGCAGACCCACACAACTGTCCACACCCCATGTCCTGGGACCACTTCTGCCTGTATCTTGCAACTTCTAATGTTTCAAATATTTCAAGTTTATCATCCCTTAGCCTGGAATCAGAGATAAGAGTCTAAGGAATAATGAAGAAAAAAAGTCAATTTGTTGGAGAACAACTTTAAGCTTTCCTTGGCAAGGAGTTATCTGTGGTTCTTACTGAGAGAAGCAGGCACTGTGTTACATGGACCTTTTAGGAAAATTAAAATGCTATTGGTACTCCAACTCCACTGAAAACCAACACCATTATTCACTAATAAGCTTAAGGGATTTCACCATTTCATTGCAATTCCCTCAGAATCTGGACATTACCCCAGTCTCAGTCACAGGTACATGTCAGAATCCCTTCACGCAACTGAGAAGGGTAAAATTAATTTGCAAATTGAATGAGAGCCCAGAAATATGTCAGGAATATCTCCCCCAAGGCCAGGCTGCTGGAGATGCTCAGCAGAGGAGCCTCCTCTGTCCCTGCTTCCCACTCTGCCCGCTTTGCCAGCTCTTCAGCACTGTGTGCAAACAGGGACATCTCATGAAAATTGTTCCTATTTGTTTCAGTCTGCTCTGGCATTGCACCTCTCCCCACATGAGACCATTGGGATGATGTCTTGCTTTCCTCCCCAGAGCCACTGCAGATGGGAAAAGGACACAGGAAAACTGATTTTCCACAGAACATAACTTGTTTTTACGGTGTGTGTTATAGTCACCCTGGAGAGGGAGGATACCACTTTCTTCAGTGAAAAGGAATTGGAAAAAACACATCTCTATTACAATCAGAAAATTTTGGTCTATGCAGTCAGAAACAGCAGAAAATTCCCCATCACCAGCTGGATTTAGGGAAGAAGACAGCACAGAAGAGCACAGACCCATTTTTACCAGCAACAGCCCAGCTCCCAGGACTGCCCCATGGTCCACCACCATGCCAGGAGATGCAGTCCTGCTCAGTCAGGATCAATCCCACACACATTTCAGAACTAGGAGGAAGTCCTGAGAGTTCAGACCAGCCTCATTTGTCCAAGGGAAATTTTTCCAGCCATCTTTCTCCACAGGGACACACAGGGAGATGGAGCAGGCCCAGGAGGCTCCTCCAGGCTCATCCCTGTGTGCTGTGCCCGTGCTGGACTGCTCTGCCTTCCTCCACAGAGCAACCACAGCCTTTCACTGCCACCCAGCCCACCCAGGGGAGCCTCCAGGCAAAGCCCAGCCCCAGCATGAGCACAGCAGGGCTGTCTTGAACTCACAGCCAGGAACCCACCACGTTGGCTTTTACAATTTCCCAGCTTCTGGCAATTTGCCTGTGAGGTGCAGGACGAGTTATCAGCACTCACAGATAACCAGGCAGCTTCCTCTGGCCACAGTAATTGCTCAGAGAGATCAGAACCTTAATTGAATATCTGCTCTTCTCCACGCAGGTGTAAAACAGGGGAGTTTGGGGTTGTTTTAAATCAGGGCTCCTCATGAGCTGACAGATATTAAAGTCTGCTGAGCATCTCTTGTCACTTCCAGGACGCCTCTGGACTCAGAGCAGGACAGATCCTGCAGGATGCTCCCACCCACCAGTGCCTGAGGCTGCAAATTGCAGGACAGAGCAGAGAGCTTGCCTAATTAGCTAATTCTGCTAATTTAAAACATCTCAGCAAGGCACACGATAACATGCAATTTGACCTGCCCTTAATTCAGTGAGTCATTTTGGGGATTCACTGATTGGTTTTTCAGGATAATATTGAATAAAAACAATTGGAGACAAACAGAAGGCACATTCCCTTCAGAGAGGGGATTCCCCAATAGGGCAGCACCTCCAGCTCAAGGTGTGGGGCACCCAGGGACCGGCAGGGACACCCAGGGTCCTGAAGATTTTGGCAAAATGCACTTGGCTGCTGCCTTAAACACAAATGAGATTTGAGACTTTAGGGAAAAATCTCTTTTTTTCTCAAGTCTCTCTACTGACTTGTGGCATTCTTATTTCCATCTCAGACACACGTTCTGTCATTGCTTTAAATGACAACTGTTCCACATTGTCCCTGCAGCATGCAGGTACCTCAGCAGGAAGGGTCCCACAGGAATGTCCAGCACTAATGGGAGATGTGGTTAATGCTGGTCAGACTGCTGGACTTCAGACAGACCTGCCACAAACCAGCCACAAGAGGCTTTTCCTGTTGTTATCTATCTTCTCTTTCTCCAGTTTCCTTAAGAACCACGTGGATAAGCTCTATTTATTTAGTAAAAGCAGCAATAAATAAATATATTCATGTAGCAGCAGCAGCTGAGGTGATGAGGCACATCTGCACATGCTGAAGCTCCTGCCAGGAGCTGAGTCCCTCTTGCAGCAGCTGGAGGAGGAAATGAGAGGTTGGGGAGCAAACACAGAGCTGGTGTGCACAGCTTGAACATGGGCAAATCACCCAAATCACCAAATGCCCTTTTGAAGAGGTGAAGGATGAAATAAGCAGAAAAAGCCAAACAGAATGGGATAATCAGTTTATCATTAATTTATCTACAAATCATGTTTCAACCCTAAGTTATTTCTTCCAGGATGAGCACTGGACATGGGGATAATTGTTCACAAACCATCCCCTGATGAGGATTTTCCTTTCTGCTTCAGAGCAGAACTAACCAGTCTCATATCTCATCCATTTTTCTGGCTCTGTCCTGCCTTTGGGTACCTGAGGAACTGAACTCCATGTACCTTGGTTGGCTGTCACAATGGACATTTGCCCAAGAGTAAAAGAACACACATTTCATCAGCCAGGCTTTCCCTCACCCAGAGGCAGCACTTGATGCTTTTTAACTGCAGTTAAGTAGCAGAAAGACTGAAAAAAAAAAAAAAAAACACTAAAAACCCCACAAGGCAGCCTTGAGCTGGGATCGTGGTGATATCATCCAGCCAAGGAGCAAATCCGAGATCCTGCAGTGATAGCAGAGGCAAAAGCCAGGAGCGGGCAGCTCTCCAAGTGACTGCCTTCATCTGTCTCACAGTAGGCTCAGAATTTAAATCAGGTGCTCCAGCCCGCTGCAGCTCCGGAGCTGTAATTGCATCAAAGAGCATCTCAAGCCCGCTGCATCAAACACCGGGCACCAGGAATTGCCAGAGAAAAATTAAGGTGGAATTAGGGCCGTGAACCAACAAGGGCAGCTTCTCCAGGCTCACACATCACACCTGAGTGGGGAGCAATGTCTCCAGGGGTGGAACATTCCCTGAGGCCACCCAGCCCAGCTCCTTCCCAGCACCAGCTTTTCACATTTATTGTCATTATTTCCAGCTTCACCAACTCAGAAGAGCAACAAGAATCTGGAGCAGGTGGGACCAGCTGAGCCTTCCTCCCTCTGGAATTGCCAAATGGTTCCATACAACTTTTTCAGTCCCTTTTTTCCTTAACACTTCAGGTGTTTCAAATTCTGTTCAAGAAATACCCAGGGACTTTCCTGCTGTCTGAATAGGAACATGAGATTGATGTTGGGTTGGTATTTATTTTTGTAGCTTTAGAGAAATGTTATTTTATTCACAGACCTGTGTTAAGCAAAACCTCTCAGAGGGTCAGACCTCACTTGAATGTGTGAAAATATTCACACTGCAGGCTGTTTACCAGCCCATGTGAAGAAAACACTTTTCTTGTGATGAATCCATGCCTCCCATATCAGCCAGGACAACTCAGTGCCATTTCACCTAAATTCTTACTGGCTTTAGAAGAAAATCCTTTTTAAAGTAAATTTCATTAATTAATTCTTCTTTCAATTTGAAGAAGAAACATCTGAAAGCTAAGAAAACAGCCACAACATCTCCTCAGGGCCCAACATGGTGAACAGGATCTGATTTATCCCATTGATTTATCCCATTGGAAGCTCCCTGCCATTAGCAGGGAGCACCATTAGCCTGAAACAACATTTCCACACAGCAGTCATGGAGGAGATTAAACATCGATGACAGTCAAGAAATTCCATCATTTTTACATGTTTTTCATTCCCAACTGCTGCTGCTGGCAGAGGGGAGCATTTGGGGGTGTTTCCAGCTTGCTCATAGTAAATAAATCCCTTTTCTCTCCATCTGCCATGCTGGGAGTGGGTGCCCCTCTTCCCTGGAGAGCTGGAAACCCCTGAAACACCATCAAAAGCAAGATTCAGGCTGGCTGTGGGTTATAAATATTCCTACCCCAGGACCAGACACATCAGAGGAAAGCTCAGCCACGTCCCCCTCAGTGGAGCCATAAATCTGCCCTTCACCCCAGAGCGCTGCCAGGAGCAATGTGGCAACCTTAGAAATGCAAATATGCAAAGAAATAATTGAAGAAGCCATGACAGGGCAGTCATTCCCATCTCTCTGAGGGAAAACCTTGGGCATCCCAGAGAAAAAACCCTCTGGGAAGACCTTAGAAGGCACCTGTAGGTACCTTCCAGTACCTAGAGGTGCTCCTGCTTGGGGAGGGGCTGTGTACAAGGGCGTGGGGTGGCTGTGCCACCAGCAGAAATGGCTTTGACACTCTCACTGACACGGATCCTGCTGTCCTTGCCTCTGGGCAGGCTCAAGACTGCAGGTGTAGCTGAAACACCACCATTTCCCCAGGGTTCTTCCTTCAGAAGAGCCTGTTTCCATCTCCACACCACTCTGTGATGCAAAGGGCACTGCTGGGCTCTCCACAGCCCTCAGCGTTTGATCTGAGCAGCCCCTGGGTTCAGGCAATTAATGCCTCCGTGTGAGAGCAACTCTCACTGCTAAGTGCTCTCAGAGAGGAATCATTTCAGTAAAAATTCCAGTGCAAGAAGATTTAAGCACAAAATCTTTGAAGAACAAGGCAGAAGACCTTTATCCACCAGGATACACAGTGTTTGTGCAGCATCTCCAGGAGCTGCAGGCTGCCGCATGGAAATTAAATGTCATTCTTTTTTATTATCTCTTACACAGGCTCAGAAGAAATAAAAAATTTTGAGGACATAGGGCTGATTACAAACAAGAAACTTTGAGAGCTGCGAAGTTCAAACCTCATTTTGTTCCTTGCTATTCTTCACACAATTAAAAAAAATGAAAAAAAGGAGGTGAAGAAAGGAGAGCTCGTGCAAAATGTGGAACAAGTCCTGGTGCTGTACACCAGGAACTTCATCTCAGCAGCCCTGGGGACCACAAGGACCTGTGACTGAGCAGGAAGAGGGGACCCAGAGCTGCTGTAAGGGACAGCAGAGGGTCAGGACCACAGGGCCCATGCCAAGCACCCAGCCTGGGGCAGCAGGGCAGAGGTGCCAGCTCCGTCCTGGCTGTACTTTGCAAAGGCTCTTCTCCATCACACAGTGCTTAAACAAACATTGTTTCTTCCCAGTGATCCTGCCTAGCCCAATCCTCACTCCACTCCCTCTAAAATCTCCCAAGGAAAGGCAGAAGAGAGGCAGAGAGGGTTCACAGAGGGTTTCCCGGGTGCTGGAGGGAGCAGGGCTGTCCCAGCCCATCACTGCCCCAGCTCACACGTGCCCGTCCCGTCTCCCTCCCTCCTCTCCCAGCTCCCACCTGAGACGTGTTTGCGGGGAACTATTTTCTGCAATCTGTCTGCCACTCCAGAGCCATTAACATCCTCCCACAATTTGGGCTGTCATTTTCCCTAATGATATATTTAAAGAAAATGATACCACAGGCAAAGCATTTCTGGGTGATTATAACACATGGCAAGTATCAGCACCAGGCGTGAGTCAGCCCGCCCTGGCTGTGTCTGTGCTCAGGGCTCCAGCTGCTGTCTGCTCCCCCCGCAGGCACTGCCAGCAGCCACAGCAACAGGAGGAGGCTCCAGACCCACATCCCGTGGAGAGATGCTCCCCCAAAACCCCCACCAAGCCGGGGGGTTTCTGTCCCACACAAGGCTCTCCCTTGCTCCTGCTGGTGTCACCAGTCTGTGCCACTGAAGGGATGATGCCATGGGATGTAGCTCCAGGCCAGTGGGATGGGGCTGCAGAGAATTCCTGTGTGCTCAAACCAGGGCAGAGCTGATGCAGAGGGTTTTATATGGAGCTGTGAGTGGTGCATTTACTGGTTAGACATGGTTTAGTGGTGCTGTACAGCCACAGGTTGGACCTGATGCTCTTGGAGGTCTTTAAAGGTTCTAGTCTATGATTCTGTATGTTTTCCCTCCCTTTATGGCTGAGCCACCTGCACAGCAAAGTTCAGGGATGTGCAAGACTCCCAACTCACCCACCCTCAGAGCTGCAGGGCAAACAGGCTATTTTAAAAGTCTGATCACCAAAAATAGAGAGGAACACAGCTACCCAAGCAGATCCTGAGCACAGGGACACCCAAGGACACCATCAAGACCACCTGGGAGTTCATTTATTGCCATTAAGTTGATGACAGCTGTCTCACACCCAGAGACAGGCAGCTGTCATGCGCATGTCTTGTTCCAAACTGGGTTTTCTCTCAGGCAGGCTCTCCTGAGACAGTTGGAAACAGTTCCTGATTTGGCTTGTGCATCCCAAATAAAGCTACACAGGGTGAGAAAAACTCTAAATCTCACTTTAATAGCAATGGCTGAGATGGGTGAGTGCAGAAAGCTCAGCACATTCTGTGCCTCTGATCATCCACCCTTCAGGTTTGGTTCACCACACACACCTGCAGCTCCTCCCCAGCATGTTCCTTTCTCTAGCAGGTCTCTCCTGGTGCCATTCCTGCTGAAATCAAGATCTTGGGCCTGTCCACTCAAGGTTTTTTATTGTTCTGCCATGAGCAGACTTTCAGCCTCCAGCTGTTTGCCCACTGATGGCACTGAACAGCCAAACTCTGGAGCACTGAGGCAGAAAGTGCTGAGACAAAAAACAAGGGTGATGTTCCAGTGCAAATGAATAAGTGAAATAAAGGAAATTTATCTTTCTTGGCCTGTTTTCAGTTGATGTCGTGAGGTTTCAGCAGCTCCAGCAAGGTGGATCACTGCACCAAGCACTCCCCAGCATCTGCTGAGCACAGAGTCATTCTGTAGCTTCTCATAACTCCAGGTGACAGGCACATGTTTGGGTGGAAACCCCTCAACTTTGATTGGAAATGAGGAGAAACACTTCCATTTCCTCCTGGCATTTTTCACTGGAAGGCACATTTGAGCTGCTGAGCTTGTGAGGAGCAGCTTGAGGAGGTGACAAAGTATGTCAGGAGGAAATCTGGCTGCAGCCAGCCTGCATGAGAGTCACCACAGGGTGCAGGGAGCTGCAAGCTGGAGCTATCACCATATGCAATTCTCCACATGGGAACAGTAAAGGAGATAACTTCCTTCAGACCCAAAAATCTGCCAGCAATTTGGGCTGCCACGTCTTACACAATGGAAAAATGTGTGTGAGGACATGCTCATTGCTACCCATCAGGTTTTTCCCATCCATTTTTCCCATCAGAGGGGTTTTTCCCTCTGCTTCCCTGGCCAGGAGGGCAGCAGGGGAGATCCAGGGGGACACAGAAGTGCCTGGAAGCAAAGGAATTTTTCACAAGCAGGGAACAAAGACAAACATCCCTTTGCAAATACCCACAGCAGCTCTCAGAGGTGATTCCCACAGGAAAGCTGGTTGCAAAGAAACCAGCAGCTAAGGAGGGGAGAAGATGTGAAATAGAAATTTCCAGTTGCTTCCAGGAGGGATCCTGCTCAGCTGAGGTGGGGACACAGGACAGACTGGCATCCCTGCCTCGGGGTAGATCTACCTCTAGAGAGAGAAAAGTAATGGAAGTGGTTAAAATTCAATTTAGAACATTGTACCAATGAAACCAACACAGCCAGTCACTTCTGCCTGTTTTCCAGCACAGCTCCAAGCAGCCTTCCCTGTGATTAATTTTCCCTTCTGTTGCCTTGGCAAGTTTGGGGAGACACACTGTCAGCAAAATCTGGGAAGAGACCCCCCAGGCTCCCGTCCAGCACAGATGGAGGAGGGCTCTGCACCACCTCTGTGCCCACCTGCCACCCACACTGCAGAAATCACCACGTCCAGATGATCAAAAAAGGGTTTTTTTCCCTGTGCACGCTCCCCTGGCCCCTCCCAGCATCGGGGGAGCAACACCTCACTCAAGGCTTTCCTGCACTCCCCTTCCCACGAACCTGCCAAATTCATAATTACTGAAGGGGTGGCAACGAACCCTCAGGCTGTCAGCACGCTGAGTATTTGCCCTTGTTTGGGATTAATTTCTAATGGGCAAGTGATTTGGAACTACCAGAAGCAGGGGGTGTGCAATTTGGAGCAGTGTGTCACTAAATAACCAGCTCATCACCAGGTGGATTCCAATCGAACAGCAGCAATTTAACTTGCTAAAAAACAGGTTGCAGTTCTGGGAGGAAAGGAAATGTCTCCTTTTGTCTAAAACACCGCATTTGTCTCACTCACCAGGAGATGCTGTTGTCACTCACTCCCATTGCAGAAGGAGTTATTATTGCTAAACTCTCTCTTTGCTATTTTGGGAAGAAAACCCAGGATTGCCATAGGACTCTGCAGTTGCACCACAGCTCTTCACTGCTTTGTTTAGGAATATCAGCAAGCTGGGGCTGGGTTGGGCAGTGGGGATGTGGTTTGCAGCAGGTAGGGCTGCTCAGGGTCTCCAAAATCCGGGATGTTTTGTCCCCAGGGGCTTGGAAAGGGAAGCAGTGGGAAGGGAGCTGGAAACGCCCCAAGGAGAGATAAAAACGCACAGATTCCACGTGGAGAGAAGAGAGCTTGAAGGGCCATTTCCCTCCTTTTCCATATTATTTTCAGGGGGAAAAAATGCCATAAGAAAGAATACCCAGGAAGCAAGCACAGAGGAGCACAGCACTAAATGAGTCAGCTCTGCCCTCCCAAGGAGATCCATCTCAGGGCATTGCTGGAGACACAAGAAGGTCTTTTTTGGGCAGGAATTCCACAAGCACACAGTTACACCTTTTCTAAATTCACACCCAGCACAGCTCCATTGCAAAGTGAAATACTGGCCAGAATCTAATCTTTTTCACCCCAAAACGAGCCCTGGAGCCTCCTCTCCTGCCAGGATCACAGCACCACACATCCCCCACAGGACCCAGGGGCTGAGCTGCTGCTGCTGAGAGCAGCACAGGCAGGTTTGGAGCATGCTAATGAGGCATGAGACAGCTGATCTGCATCTCTACAGCCTTGTTTGGATCAACATAAATTATATACTCCGAGTTTATGCTGATAAGTGTGTGCCTGCACCTCCATGGCTCTGTAATGCTCTGACTCCCCTCAGATTCCCTCAATCCAGCTGGGTGAGAGACAAAGCCAAGCTCCCAGTGACCTCCAGAGGTTGCAGTCCTCTTTTTTAGGGGGTAGGGAAAGCACCTGCCATGGAGATGGATGGCAGGAGTCAAGGGCTGCCAGTGCCTGGTGAGGGACCTCAGGGGTCCCCACAGTGGCTGCTGGCTCAGTGAAGGACACTTCTTCACCAGGTCCTGGTATCTGGCACAGCAGCACACACACAGGATCACAGCCACCTCCAAGGGGAGAGATTCCAGGTGCTTTCACCTTCCATGAATGCTCACTTCTTCTTGTCCTGCAGAAAGGTTAGAAAGAAAAATAATAGATAATGGGAAACAGATAGGGAAAGATTCTCTCATCAACATTCCAAGCCAGACTGTACAACATCTTGGAGTAAGAATTCTGTAAACCCTCCTCTTCAGTGTCTCTTATTTCTCTCTCCAGCCAGACAGGTTTAAGGCTGGCATAGTCCAAGCAGCACCTTTTCCCATCTAATGGGAAGAGCACTAAATCCAGAGCCCTCTTTGTGGCAGGAGATCCTCCTCAGAGCTAATGAAAGCCTTCCGCCTTCGACCCCACTGTGGATATTTCACTGCCACTTAAATCCTTTCTCAGCCCTGATTTTGTTGCTGGCACAGGGTTTAGGCAGCTTTGGATAATCACCAGGCAAAGTGACGTGTTCTGTTCTCCCTTTTGTTTGCGAGTCTGCCTGCAGCAGTGAATCCGTGTCCCTGTCATTCCTGGTGCAGACAGGTTTCCTGCAGGATCTTCCCCCAGGGCTCTGCCAGGGCAGCTCATTTCAGGTTTCCTGCAGGATCTTCCCCCAGGGCTCTGCCAGGGCAGCTCATTTCAGGTTTCCTGCAGGATCTTGCCCCCAGGTCTCTGCCAGGGCAGCTCATTTCAGGTTTCCTGCAGGATCTTGCCCCCAGGTCTCTGCCAGGGCAGCTCATTTCAGGTTTCCTGCAGGATCTTGCCCCCAGGTCTCTGCCAGGGCAGCTCATTTCCAACGCTGCCCATCCCTGCTGCTCCCCGGGGATGCAGGGCAGCTTTCAGAGCTGACACGGCTGGCGGGATGGAATTAAATCCCTGCCTCCAGGAGCTCCTTCCCTGCTGGGCCAGGATCAGGTGGAATAACATCCTTTGACTTTGATATTCTTGGCTTTGAGGATGCCCATTACCAGAGCCATCTGCCCGCTGCAATCTCTGTGTCTGTGCAGAGCTGGACACCTCCACCTCACCTCCAACACCCCCTCCTGACCTCTGAGCTCACCCTCCACTGCCAGAGCCACATTTCCACCCAAATATGCCATTACAGCCACGAAGATCAGATGGCAAGGAGGGAAAAAAAATTCAATTCCCCTGAATATTTAATATTAATTGAGGAAGTGGATGGGGAAGTCGGGTACACTCTGAGCAAACACTTAATATGCCAGATGGGCTGGAGTAATTCTAAGCAGTGGTTTAGTGAATGTCTTAAGAAGAAAATGAGCACAGGCACAGAGCTGCATAAGTGACATCCAATAAATACTTCAATCACTGTGCATTAAAGACCAGAATAAAGGCTATTTAAAAAATTTCAGTAGGTAAAAAACCCCACTATGATTTTAATGAGATACGAGAGCTAATTAGTAACTGGTACTTCACAAGACAGCAACAGCTGATGAAAAAAGTAGAAAGCACCCATTTGAAAGCATCACTTCTGTGCAACTGCATTTTTTTAGAGCATTTTTTCCTGAACAGTTTCCACCAGAGAAACTGGCAGGCAGATGGTGTTTACTAACTGCAATGGTGGCGAGGAAAATTGCAAAATTTTGGCCTTCCATCCATGCCCATCCTCAGCATCCTCCTGCCCAGCAAGAACAGGCAGGGACAAAGAGGGAAGTTCCCACAGCCCCCTGGGCAAACTCATCCTTTCCACAGCAAAAAGCAAACGTGGACTGACATCTCTAATCTGGAGACACATTTCTTCTTCCAGTGGTAGACAACCTGCTTTTCACAGCCTTCACTTCCTTTGAAGCTCAGAGGAAGAAATGTCATGTGTCAGAGGGCTTAAGTGGGTGCTAAGAAACCCGTGTTTCCAGACAAATGGGTTTCTTGCCATTTCACATCACTTTCTACATTCATCTGTGCAAACAACGGTTGTATCCTCATTACTATTTTGAACCATGCTGTTGCCATGCTGAAATGTCACTCCATGGCAGTGGCAGTGCTCCTTGCTAAAGAGAAGCCACCCTTGGCACCAGGAGATGATGCTTATCCTCTTCTTACTTTATAAAAAGCCTCTGAGAGGGAAAAATAATTCCAAAATATTACCATTCATCAGCACCTCTTTCCCAGGTATTTCCTGAAGCAAACACATGAGTATCCTCTTTTCAGGGGGTCCTGTCCTCATCATACTGAACACTGGGAAAAACTCAGTGCTCTTCCCTCACTGTGTCACCCCAGGCTGCTCCAGCACTGCAGAACACAGTGGAGGTGTCACTGAAACCCCCCCCAGAGAAACAGCAGGAGGCAAAATCCCAGAAAAACCCTCTGGGAAACAAAGCCACCCAAATTAGGGAAACAAAACCTGCAAAAGCTGTCACTTAGGCAAAGCTGTGATCCAAGCCCCTGAGTCACAGCAGCAGAGCCTGGAAAGCAGAGCAGGCTCTGCCTTGGCACCTCCTCCCTTCTGTCCCATTGACTTCCCAATATCCTGACAAAGCCCTGGGAGATTCACACCCATCCCTCCTACCCTTCTCCCCAGAAATGGGTGCTGGCAGCAGGCAAGGCATGTTTTCACAGGGCTGAATCACTACCTGCACCCTTCCCACACATCCACTGATACCCAGCACATCACCCAGCCTTCCCCTAATGCTGTGACATGATGCTAGGGGAGAGATGTTCCACCAGCAAGAGCAGCTGCCCACCCACATCATCCCCCTTTGAATAATGCAGCTTTCCAGCTGACAGATGCCTATTATTAATTATTAATTCCTGCACATAGCAAAATTATTCAGTGAGCCCCAGGATTTGTGTTGGCACCATCAGAAAGAAGTAACAAGGCAGAACTGCAAAGACACGGGAAAGTTTGAAGGCAGAAAAACATTTGGTTCCAGGGAATGCCCATGGGGTGTCAGCATTTCTGGGAGTTAAGCGGGGTGGAACATAATCCTTCAAGAAAAGGTTAAAATTAACATCCTGATTAAGTTGCAGCTCACAGAAACCAGCTTATAGAAACAGGGCAAACAGGAGGATTTGAGTATGAAGGACCCCCAGGGAGGGTTTGGATGTAAAGGTTACACGTCTCTAATCTTCAGCCTCTTCCATGAAGAAAGCTACAGCAGCACCCAGCTGAGAGCAGTCCTGGATCCCCAACCAGTCAGCATCATCCAAGCTGGAAAACACAGTGGGAGAACTGCTCTAGAGCAGATGGGAGCAGAGGAACATGTAACATGATGTTACTCCACTTCTGGAGGCTTTGCTCTTCAGAAGCCTTTTACATTTACTTATAAAGGGATGATTTCTGAGTCAGGCTCTACAGCAAATCTGCTCTGGATTGTGTCAGAGTCATACTTTGGGACTGCAAATTCCCTCAGCTGGGGACAGTCCTGGCCTTGCTCTGTGTCCATTTAGAGCAAAGCATCTCACCTTGACTGAGAACAGGGCTCTGAGGGTCTGCTCAAAGCCTTCATCATCAGCATCATCATCCCATGCATCACCCTGCCTCGCACGTGGGGATGAGCTCAGCACAGGATGATACATCAGTGCCATTAAAGTCTCATCTCCTTGGATTAATTGGCCTCATGAACTTTGGGAGATTTGTAGAAAACAAATGTGACTTCAGCAGAATTAAATCACCTCCTCTGGTAGGACATCAATTATGGAAAATGCCATCCCAGAGTCTGCAGAGGTCCCTCAGCACAAACCTCAACCAGGCACCATTAGAGGTTTTGAGCAGGGATCACTATGGGATGTGTAACACACAGCACTGCTTTACAAACAATTTCCTTGGGATATTCCAGCAAGGAGCAATTCTCCAGTGGTGTTCATGATAGGAACAGAGTTGAGCTGCTGCCCAGGAGGGAGGAGGAACAGGGGAAGACAGAAAGGAATAAAGAGAAAGAGAAATGCTTCAAAGCTGAGCACAGTTACCTGTGATGGAAGCAATTAGCACAGGGTTATGATTATCATAGTGAACACATCAGTGGGATCCTTCACAAAAGCACTCAAGGGTGCACAGTGAAATTTAATAGCAAGTTGCAGTGTGGAGAAAAAAACCCAGCAAAGCCTATAGGCCAGGGAAGAGCTGCCACAGACCCCAGATACTAAATAAGCCTGTGGAAACAGCATGAAGGGGTCTGTGTAGTAAATCCTGCAGCTAAACAGACACAGCAAGAATGAAAAAGAAGATCAGGAAAGAAAAAACCTGTTTCAGCCTATTTTTCTGGACCAAAAGTACAGGCAGTTGGGAAAAAAAAAAAAAAAAAAAAAAAAAAAAAAAAAAAAAAAAAAAAAAAAAAAAAAAAAAGAAGCCAAGTGGGGTTTTTTGCATCCCCTTGAAGCCTCTGCCACGTTTCCCCTTGTCTGCACCTGCACTCTGCATGCAAAGCAGGAGCAGTGCTTCTGGCAGAGAGCTCTGACTTGCATTTCCCACCCCTGTTTGCAGAGACAGAGCTGATGATGCCCTCTGCAGCCGGGGGCAGGCTCAGGGCTGGCTTCACCCCTTGCTGCACACTCTGGAACCACTCCAGTGGTTACAGGAACTTTTGTGGGTCTTAAGATAAAGCCTTGCTTGGCAGTGAGAGGTCCTGAGCCCCATGGTCTTGGTTCTGGCTTTGCCATGACAAACAGGGAGAGGAACCAGCACCACACCTGGGGAATAACACAAAACATCCCCGACGATACATCCTGCCCCTGCAAGTTGGGCTACAAGGGTGGATGGTGCCAACAAGAAATCTGGGAAGTTAATGTGTCCCTGGTGACTCCCAGGGTTGGCTTGTCCCAAACTACCTGTCCTCTGAGCTCCAAGTTTCCCTGGCCAGGCCAAAGAGCAGCCAGGGCAGATCATCACCACCTCTCAGGGCAGTGTGAGTGCAAGTCCAACTCCCTTTTCCCAATTTATCCTGCTCCTAGCAGTCAGAATTAATTGACTCCGTGGAGCAGCCTCCAAAAAGAAGGTTTCCTCTTCCATTCACTGTTTTTAAGAGCAATGAAAGTTGCCATTTATTTGACGGGAAAATAAGTTGGTTTAGCTGCTTCCCCTGTCATTAGTGGGCATCACATTAAGACCACAGCAGATCACAGAGGAGAAGAAACACTTGTGCTAATCAGATTTAAAGAGCTGACAGCACAGTGCCTCAAATCGAGTTAGAGCAGTGAGTAATGGATGGCACTCACTGCCTGATGGAAAACACCAGCATTCCTCTGGCTACACGATTTTCTCACCACCCAAATGCAAATTCCCCTCAACAACACCACAAATTCCTGCACATGTCCATGAGAGCTTGGGTTAAATAAGAGATAACACCAAAATATGGGTAGGCAGCAAACACAGGTCACCCTTGAGTGGCAGGAGGGGTCTGCAGTGCTGCCAAGGCCAGAGCTTGTGCCCTGCAAGCACAGCCAGGGAAAGGAGGAGTGAGAGAGCAGGGAGTGAAAACATTTAATAAAGGTTCAAATTTCCCCACAATTTTAGCACTAAGCTCTCCCCACACCTCAGGCACCTCCCTGGAGATGAATCTCTGCTCTTCGTGGCTCCTTGTAATCAAGGTGGGAGAAAGCAGAGCATCACCTCTGATCTCAGCAATCTCCCATCCTTGAGGCTCCCCAGCATCCCAGCCATGCCCAAGGCTGCTCTGCCCTTGGGAAGCAAACAAAGGGGTGGCAAAGGACCACACTGGGCTGTGACAGCCCAGCCTCAGCTCCTCAGAGCATCCAAAGACCAGGGATAGATCAAGGCACTGCTTATCCATCCATGTAACAACACTAACAAGGTGGGGGAAATGCAGATGGAAAAGCAAAGCAGTCTTAAGGGAGCAAGAGCTGCCTGAGCCTTTGCACAAATCCAGGGTGGTTGCAAAGTCCAGCATCAGCTTGATGCACTGAGATCTGTGAAATAAGACAAAAGCTCCTGCCTCAAGCCTTTGTTATTTCATTCACTCTCTTATCATCTATTCTTGCCTGTCCCCTTCCCAAAGCAGCTATGAATCCCAGTTACTCAGAGAGACTGGGACAGCCCTGCCTGGTGCTGCCCAATAACCACTTTTAATGCAGCAGGGAAAGCCATCACGAGCCCCTGGCACTGGAAACTGAAGTGAAATTAAGTAGGAGCTAGAAACAAGACAGCTTTTAATTGCCAGGGTGACTTCCAAATTTAACAAGGTCTTTGAGGGGTTTGCTATCATACATCACTCAATTCTGAAGTTAAGATGAAGCATATGCAGGAACTCAGGCAGAACTGTGGGCTTGCAGAACTGTGGAGAGTACTTTACACCTCATTGGAGGTCAGAGCAAAGAACCAAAGTGATCCCTTCCAGCTCAGAGGCAGTGAGCTCCCCATAGCAACCAAGTCTCTCAGAGCACACAACTCCATGAAATTAAACCAGAGCGAGGGTTCCCAAACAGAAATGCTTTAATCTGGTGCAATTTAACACCAGCTGCCCTTCCATGGATATCTGCAGCCTGCACGTGTTACCCCCGGCTCTGATTTGCCTCTCTCGATGGATCAGAGCACAGCAGAGGAAGCACAAAGCCCCACACAACCCACCCTGGCTTGCAGACTGCACATAACAAAAGCTAAAAGGAGTGGCAGATGCATCCAGCATGCTGAATAAAGGCAGACATGCAATATGGGACTGGCTTTCCAGCAGGGAAGTTACCAGGAATATACAGAAACACACAGGGCAGCCCCCTGGGAGGGCAGGCACAGCTGATGGAGCCCAACTCCCCAGAACTGCCAGACCTTGGAGCACCTTCCAGTGCCTGAAGAGGTTCCAAGAGAGCTGCAAAGGGACTTTGGACAAGGGCTTTAAATGACAGGGCAAGAGGAAATCTCTTCCTACTGCCAGAGATGGGATATTGGGAAGAAATGCTTTCCTGTGAGGGTGGTGATTTGTCCAGTTCTTTATGTATCCTCCCAGTCACTTGGGGACATGAGATTTGCCCAGTTTAGCTCAGTAAAATAATTTCCTTTGTTTCCTTTATCCAGGCCCTGCAAGTACATTTTATACATTAACCTGAAACTTTCAGCAGCACAATTAATTCAGCAGGCGAGGCTATTCATAGGGCAGCTCTTACTGAAAGATTTGCAATATGAGCTAATAAAATAAACAACAACATATGGGATTGCAGGGTGGATCAGCAGAATGTAATTGAGTGGATTGGAAACTGGCCAGGATAGTAAAATTAATTATTCTATTTTCCTTTGATGACCAGGGGTGGTCTGGGCTTTGCATCCAGCCAGCTCCAGGTATAAGGTAAGAGACAATCCCCACTTACTCTGAGAGCACAGCGAGCACAGCTGACAAGGGAAATGGCACCAAACATGATAAAGGGCAGCATTAAATTGGACATTAGAGAGAAATTCTTCCCCTGTGAGGGTGTTGAGACCCTGGCACAGGTTACCCAGAGAAGCTGTGGCTGCCCCAACCCTGGAGGTGTCCAAGGCCAGGCTGGACAGGGCTTGGAGCACTCTGGGATGTCCCTGCCCATGGCAGAAGGGTGGACAAGATGAGCTTTAAGATTCTTTCCAATCCAAACCACTCTGGGATTCTGTGGCTCAGCACAAGCAAAAAGAACCCACTGAGCACTACAACACACAGAGGCTGAGTTCTACTCAGCCAGCTGCACACATGAAGAAGAAAATCTCTCCTGGGGTTGATTAGCCCTTGGAAGACCTTCCCCTTCCAACATGCCACCATGAGCCCCACTTTCCCTGCCCCAGAGTGAAACTGGATCATGCTGCAGCACATTTCCTCCAGCCCTTTCTGCTTTCCTCCATCACCCTGAACAGCCAACTCTGCCCAGAGCTCCATCCTGACCCAAAATGTTCCCTATCCTGACATAAAATACTCCCCGCTTCTGTCAGCACTCCTCTATGAGCCACAATAATTGCATCAGATTGTCCTGTGAGGAGGGAGGGAGAAGCAAACTGCCCAGGCTGCATCTCAGGAGACCAAAAATGCCCAGAAAGGGCTGTTTCTGAGGGAAATAAACAGCTGGGAAGAGCAGTGAGGTCATGATGAAAGACAGAGCCAGGGGAAGCAAAGCTCTCCTTGACTTCTTCTGCCTCTAGAGAGCATTGTTGCATTTTCTTCCCAGCAAGAGACAGGAACAGAGGCATCTCCGAGCAGAGAACTTGAAACTGCTGCAGTGGTACATGGCAATCTCACATTAACCCCCTGAATATCTCTGCTGTGAGCTGTGAGGGTGAACAAAGCCTGGCAGAGGAGGGCACTGGAGTTTTGGATCCAGCCTGCCTTCTGTCAGATTTGCTGCCTCACAGCAGAACTGCTGAGGAAGGGGCAGCTGTCCTTTCTCCAAGGTGTGAAACAGCTCCTCAGAACCCCAGGGCATGGGCAGAGGACCCTGGGGAAGCCTCTGCAGTGGCTGGCACAGGGAGGAGGAGGAAGGAAAGCCCTTGCATGCACACACAGTGCTCACCAAGGCTCCGTGTGCACACAGCCCTGGCACAGCGCCACGGAACAGCCCCAGGCAAGGCTGATGATGAGCCCAGTGGTGTTGCTCACCCTCTGCTCATGCCCCAGACACTGGCTGCCCCTGCCCTGCCCTGCCCTGCCCTGCCTGCAGCACCAAACCACCTGCACCTTCTCCACAGGACACAACAGCCACCTCTCCCTTCCCCCTGCTCTTCCCCATCCAGCCATTCCTCATCCCCCAACTGCCCGCTCCCTGCTAAGCCGAATTCATTATCCAAAATCAATTAAAAATATTTTTGAGGGAGCATCATTGCTGTTATGGAGAGAGAGGTTATTACTGGCTCCAATTTGCTGTGGATGGAACAATTACTTTCTCCCACACAGTGTGAGTCAGGCTGCAGCTCCCGAGGCTCGGACTGCGGAGGCACAGAGGTGTCTGGTGGGAGCTGGAGGGTGATCTGGTTAAGCTGATGGGCTGATAAGAGGGCAGCAGAAATTTGTGGGAACACTCTGTGATGAGCTGAGTTCACCGTTCTGGCAGAGCATTTCTTCCAGCCTTATCTCCTTCACACCAGGAGCGGGTCACAGCTTCCCCTGCAGGGCAGGAGAGAGGGAGTGATGGAGCAGGACCAGCACAGGGACAGGGTGGACCAGGGGGACAAGGACAAGGGGGAGCATGTGAAGAGTAAAGCAAAAACACTATTTCGTACTTGCACAGCTTCTGCAAAGGCATTTAGACCCAGCACATCTCAGGGGAGGACAAGAGCTTCAGCTCCTCCAGGTCACAGCCACCTGGAGCACGGGAGGGAAGCAGAGCTGACCCGGGTCTGACACTCACAGCTGGCTGCCTGTGAGCCCGGGGCTGAGCACAAACTGCTTCACTCTGCACTTAGAGCAGAGCTCAGGACACCTTCAGCAGCTGTGCTGGTTGGGGACTGTCTGTGCTAAGCTTCAAAGCTGCTCCCCAAACTGTTCCCCCTGAACGCTGCACCCCCGTTGCTTTCCCAAGGTGTCTCACACAGGGCAACCCCAACTCTCGTTCCAGTGTTGGAACTCAGGGCAGAGGTTTGGGGTCTCCCTCAGCCTCTCCCCCTGCCCACCCTGCAGGAGAAAGGAGCTGGGATCCTTTGGGCATAATATGCTGGCTCAAGAGCATTTCCCTTGGACTTCACAGCTCCAGGCAAGGGGCTGAGCCCAACCTCACACCATTTCTATAGCACTGGGAGTACTTTTCCCCTGAAAGGGATAAGCATCCTCCAAAAGCCCTGTGGGGCTCCAGGAGTGGCAATTACTCAGAGCACATCTGACTGACTCCTCTTCTGCAGTTCAATTTCAGAGAGCATCTTCCCAGCTCCTGGAGAGAGGTGACCTGCAGTGAGCAGGTAATGAAAATCGACTCCCCAGAACCTTTGGATACTTGGAAAATACTCAGCTCAAATTGAGAGCTGCTTCCTCCACACACGGCCATCCAGCAGGACACAGAGCTCACACAGAGCTCACACAGAGCTCACGCAGAGCTCACACAGAGCTCACACAGAGCTCACAGGTGTCACACAGCAGCTACTGAGTGCCTCTCCCTGCTCTTTCCCTGCACTCTGCTGAGTGGATTTCTGTCCCAGCTGAGATCTCAACCTCTGTGCAAACCCCAGTCTCGAGCAGGGAAGCCACTGTCCTCCTGCCACTGTGCAGGCACATCCCCCCCAGAACGATTACAGGTTTGGTTCAAGGGCACAGAAGAAAGAGATCATTCTGAAGGTTTTGCTAGTGACTTTCCTTTCTTCTGGGGTTTTATTCACTCCTCCCCCTGAGCCCCACTGCCTACTCCACCCCACTGTTGGCACAGATGATCCCTGGTTTCAAAGATGTGGGTCCTGTCATCAACCTCTTCCACAAATGCAGGACTCACTCACAAGCACTCTGCTCATTGCATCACTTCGCTCTTCCCCATCACAATCTCATTATAATTTGGTAAAGGAGTAAAAATGGGTTTTTTGCCCTTTGCCAGCTGCACTTTTTTTTTTTTCCACTAAAAAAGCCCCATTTTTGGCCTGATACTGCAAACTGACAATCTCTTCAAAGGCACAGAGCTGGGGCAGCAGGGGTTTGGGACATGGCTCTTCATGCTCCAAATATTTTCAGTTTTTTAACCCACAAAGTGGATTAACAACCTTGGCATCCTCCAAGATGAGAGGAGGGTCCCCAGGGTGTGCTGCCATCAGAGGGTGTGGGTGCCAGCACTGGGGAGAGCAAACAGCTCTGCCCAGCAGCTGGCCAGACCCAGCAGGAAAACCAGCTGGCAGCTGGGCAGGAATTAGGACACAAGATACCTCTTAGAGGTGGCAGAGGGAATCTCAAGGTGGAGTGTGTGCTTTTCCCAGGCCCCAGGAAATTGTGCCATTGAGCACAGTGGGGGTGGAAGGGCACCAGGGAGCTCACCTCTCCTTCTCCTGGGGCTCTGGAGCTGGGAGCTGTCAGTCCATCTAGAAAGTGAGCATCCAGGAGCTTCTGTGTCCCTCTGATGGGCTGACAGCACCCTGTGCCCAGGATGCTGTAAGGACACCTGTAAGGCTTTCCTGGGGCTTTCCTACCCCACTCACTCTGGGCACTGCACACCCTGATCATGCCCCTGCTCCAGGCAGATCCCAGCAGGCAGCAAAGAGCTCTGATGTGAACAAAACCACCCAGCATCTCCCCAGCAGAGCTGGAAACACAAGCAAGCCCCTCCAATACCCTCCAGGAATGACATCAGGGCATTCCTATGCTTTGCATCAGGAGCAGGGACGTGGGACATGAAGGGACAGTGGTGTCCCACAAGCCAGCCCAGCACACGGCTCACCCCCTCCTGAAGGCATTAACCATTCCTTGCTTCGCCCTCAAAATGAAAGACATTGCCTCAGTAGCACTGGAAAGGCTCTGGAAAACCTATAAACTTGTCAGAAGGAGACAGGCTGTGAGTCAGAGACCTCTCAGGAGGGAGGCAGGGGGATGGACAATGCCAGCAGTGAAGCAGAGATCCTGCGAGCCAAGGGCTGGGATGGCAGAGGGCTGGCAACAGCAGAGCAACCCCCAGACCCAAATCCATGGGGATCCTCCCTGCAGGAAGCCACCATTCCCCAAAATCCATGCTCACAGCGGGCAATCATGCAGAGGCACCCGACCCTGGAGAAAAGCTTCAAAAAAATCACCATTGTTGGGGAAGCCCATCACCATCACCTCAGCAGGCACCCCACCCCAAACACACACAAACCCCACCCCAAACACGCACAAACCCCACACCAAACACGCACAAACCCCACACCAAACACACCCCGTGAAGCTGTGTCTGTGCAGAAGTCAAAGCCCAGCCCAGGTGATGCCAGGAGAGGGGTTTGTGTGCTTTAGGAATAAAGGAAGTCAGAAAATCAGCCTAGACTACAAACCACCTGGGCAAGCACTAGAAAAAGGTTATTTTCAGCGAGAAACTGGAAGACATTTCCCTTGTTAAATTGCTCTCTGGTCAGTGCTCAGAGCCCCACGGCCCCTGTGGGTAGAACAGAAGTCAGAGAGCAAAGCCTTTGTCCTGTGGCTCCTTTGGAAGCTGGGCTCAGCGGGACAACCTTCCCCAGCACTCACAAGGTTTTGGCAAGAGCTCAGTTTTCACACCCACTCAAGCAAAAGTGTATTTTCTAGCAAAGGAAAGTATGTCAGGGCATTGATTTCTTGGGCAACTGCACACAGAATGGATGGAGCTAAACTCGGTGATGCATTAGGCTGTTGGCTGCAAACCAAACACCTAGTAAAAATGCCTTAAAACCAAATTTATTTTTTTGTTTTTTTGAAGTGCATTTGGAGAACAGCCTGCCTGCTCTTAGGCCTCTCCTTCTGTTCTTGACAAACAAGAGGCTGGTGTCACTCGGGCTCCCTCAGCATCTGCTCATGGGGGGATGCTTCCATTGAAAATTAGGCAAATAGGAGAGAAAAAACCAAAACTATGTGAACTGTTGGAAAAACGGTATTCACAAGCAGTGGGAAGGAAGGAATGACCCCCAGAGGTACAGCCTGGCTTGCCCAACACATCCAGAGGAGAGAGATCAGCATCCCATCAGTGCAGAGCTCGAGAGCGCCTGAGCTGCAGGAATGGGCGGATGCACCAGGAAATCTCCTCTTCCTCCTGCTCCTCCTCCTCCTCCTGGCCAGGGACCCCCAGAGCCGGCAGGGGTCTCACAGGGGTCTCACCTGGTGGTTCATGAGCCGATGATCACCAGCCCCCGTCCCCCCATGCCCAGGAGCTGCTCACAGGACCTGGCAGCTGAAAACGCACAGGAGGGGGCAGGGGCTGCTGGCACCTTTGTCCAGAAGGATTTCTGAGCTGTCTCTCGGAATAGAGAGCTCTGTGAATATCCAAAGAGGATAACATCACCCCGGCTCTGGGAGGCAGCGGAGGATCAATAGAGAAGCATCGAGTTTAATCACCTGCAGCAAAGAGCCGGCTCCCCCTGAGGGAGGGCAGAGCCCTGCTAAGGACAGCAGCCTCCCCTTCCACAACACCACCCCGGACTTCATTCCACACAGAATTTAATTGTCCATGCAGGGCTTTGCTGTCACTCGGGGGGAGGATGACTCTTGGCTGCATTCTGAGCAGCAGCACCAGGCACAGCAAATGGCTGAAGCCACCCCCAAAATTTTTCCCTCTTTTGTTTCCTGTAGCTCATGATGTCCTGGGATTTCAGCTGCCTTGGTGAGTTTTTCCTTCTGGCCGCCGAGCCCTCTCAGCAGGTTTGGCCAGATGGAGACAGGAGCAAGGATTGGCAGTGCTTCTCCATCCATCGCACTTCGGTTTGGAAATGCTGAAAAACAGGAAGCAATTGGCTGGAGAGATTTGGCCACTACAGGCTCCATCTGCAGCCAGAGGCACCCAGTGTGCACCCACACACCCAAGGAAGGCGTGGGCAGGTCCCCTTTTAGCCCCCACCCTCAGCCATCCTGCTCTATAAATCCAACTGCAGCCAGCGGACTCACTGAGCTAGGGGAAGGTTTAGATTGTTTAGAAGGGAAATCTTCCCTGAAAGGGTTGTCCAGGACTGGAATGGGCTGCCCAGGGCTGTGGTGAAGTCACCATCCCTGGAGGGATTTAAAAGATGTGTGGATGTGGCACTTGGGGACATGATTTAGTGCTGGCCTTGTCAGAGCTGTGGTGATGGTTGTGCTGAAGAATCTTAAAGGGTTTTTCCAGCTTTAAAAATTCTGTGATTCTGTCACAGGTCCCAAAGGATTTGCCCAACTCCTAATTGTATCCTTGAACATCTCAGCCACCCTCCAACCTCACAGTTAGATGATGGCTGGATCCACACACCTCGCCCACCTGCAGCTCCTGACCCTCCCCAGCTCCTCTCCCAAAATCCCAGCACAGCCCCACACCCCTGGCTTGCTCACACCCACACAGAGGAAAACACTTAGCTGAAAGGATAAAGGAAGGTTCTTTAAGCATCACTGGAGAACCTTCCCAACAGGGAGCACTGGTATAGATGTTTTAGGATAGTTGTAATTTCTTTAGAGTATTTCTCCAAGCATACCTAGATAAATTATTCACAAAGAATAAGAGATTAACCCATCTGGAAGAAAAAAAAAAAAAAAAAAGGAGAACAGGCCATTGGGATCAGGCCAGCAGCTTTTCCCTGTAATGCTATTGCCAAGTGCAATATTCCTGCTTCCTCTGTGAAAGAATATAGCAATTATTTATGTTGGTTTAATGGAAAGGGGTTTTGTCACATGAAATAACATGAGCAGGTCGTGAAGCAGAGAATAATGAACAGGGAATAATGCTGTACCCTGGATAAACAGGGCAGTAGGAAGAGGGGAATCCACCCACCACGGCAATAATAAAGAAATCATCATCATCACAGAACCAACCCAGCTAATTTTTACTCCATTTCCATGTTACCACTATGAACGTTTAAATTCTGTTGCCATTTTTAGAGAGGAAAACATATTTCAGTAATGTTTGTTGGAAATATCATTAGGATAACAGTCACCCCCGCAATGTTTTATTGCAGGCAGTTACTTCCATGCTGCCTTTTGCAGACATTACTTCCCAAATTACTTCTAAACATCCAAATTGCAAAGGGAAGGAGTTAGTCTAGCGCTGGGATTGATTGCTGTAGTTTCTCTTGCAAGACTAATAAGAATACATCTATCTCTTCTGCAGTGTTTTGTTTAAAGTGGTTGTGGAGCATTTGGTGAAGGGGAGAAGTGCTTCTCCAAGGCAGCAGAGCTGACCCATCACCCTCTCCAGTGGGGCCAAGCACATCAAAGCAAATCAGAAGGACAAGTCACTAATCTGCTCTTAAAAACTTATTTCCCGGGCATAACTCTGCTTGGAAGGTGAGAAAAACCCCTGAAAAATCAAATTTCCCGAAGGCAGTTGAAGAGTGCATCTCACAGCAGTGTTAGAAAACAAACACCTGGGATTAAGGCTTCTTTAATCAACATTTACTGCAGGTTTAATAACGTGTATTAAAAGCAGTCAGGCAAATGGTGTTCGGGAAACGACAGGAAAATAAAGTAGATAAATGTACTAATTGCAGCTTATCTGACAGCTCTGTGTTCTCCTCCACAGCTGAGACTCCAGATCGAGTATTTATGCATCAGGCAGGATTGATTCTCTGGGATCAAGCAAGGCTCAGGGCAGGGTGACAGCAGCTGATAGATGGGCATGGTGTCTCACCAAATCCTGGCAGATTGCTTTGTCCAGGTACTGCAAATTGAAGAGGGAGGTATTTTGCAGCTGACAGCAGCTGCTTATAGCAGGGGAGACTTGATCTGCCTGGTTTTACAACACATTTGAGCAGGGCTCTTTTACACTCTGAAGCAGCAAGAGGTTTTTATGTGTATTTGTGTGTTTAGGTGGGCTCCACCCTCCTGGGAAGCTCCCACCCAAATAATCTGTACGTAAAAAAGAGGCCCCCGGGAATCTGTACCTCAGCCACGTCATGAAGAAGAAAAGAGATGAAAATGGAGAATCCCCATGGGGCTGATGGGTCCAGCCCCACGGAGCTCAGGAGGATCAGCTCTCCCTTGTGAGGGCAAGTGGCAAAGTCCAGCTCATCCCAGGAGTGAGCATTGCCCCAGCTCTGGGGACACACACCCCGAGGTTTTACAGATCCAGTGTCACATCTTCACTCACCCAGAGCTCCCCTTGTTACAGGTCCAGAGATCACATCCCTGCAGTTCATTTTTTTCCCATGGCTCCATCAATTCCATCCTTATTGAGCCAGAGAGGTCTGACCACAGCCCGTGTCCTTGCAGCAGCCATCACGAATTTTGGCTTCCCTGCCCAGTTTCCCACTGAGCAGCACATCTGAAGGGGCTTGCTCAAATCTTCCCTTCCATTTAGTGCTTGTGCAAAGAAACAGCCAAATCTGGGGTGGCCTCAACTGGTTTTGCAACTCGAAGGGAGGGCCTGGGGGGGGCTTTTCCTGAGGCAAATCCCAGGCAGATAGCATCTCCCCCGACCGCAGGAACCAGCGCCCTGCTGTTCTGTGCAACCGCAGCATCTGCAGCCCCCTGTGCTCTGCCATCAATCACGGCAGACGTGGTGGCAGGGCCCTGGCAGGGACCCGGGTGTCAAAGTTCCCCAGCTCACGCATTTCCGCACAGGGCAGGGTTTAACGAGGGGAAAAGCATCCACTGGAATCACCAGCAGCAGCCAAAGAGCTGACCCAGCAATTCAAAGAGAAGCTTTTCTTTTCTTTTCTTTTCTTTTCTTTTCTTTTCTTTTCTTTTCTTTTCTTTTCTTTTCTTTTCTTTTCTTTTCTTTTCTTTTCTTTTCTTTTCTTTTCTTTTCTTTTCTTTTCTTTTCTTTTCTTTTCTTTTCTTTTCTTTTCTTTTCTTTTCTTTTCTTTTCTTCTCTTCTCTTCTCTTCTCTTCTCTTCTCTTCTCCTCTCTTCTCCTTCCTCCCTCCCTCCCTCCCTCCCTCCCTCCCTCCCTCCCTTCCTTCCTTCCTTCCTTCCTTCCTTCCTTCCTTCCTTCCTTCCTTCCTTCCTTCCTTCCTTCCTTCCTTCCTTCCTTCCTTCCTTCCTTCCTTCCTTCCTTCCTTCCTTCCTTCCTTCCTTCCTTCCTTCCTTCCTTCCTTCCTTCCTTCCTTCCTTCCTTCCTTCCTTCCTTCCTTCCTTCCTTCCTTCCTTCCTTCCTTCCTTCCTTCCTTCCTTCCTTCCTTCCTTCCTTCCTTCCTTCCTTCCTTCCTTCCTTCCTTCCTTCCTTCCTTCCTTCCTCTTCCTGTCTTCCTTTCTTTCTGAAAGAAAAGTGTGCACAAAGAATTGTTCCCAAAGCTCATCACTGACAAGTTTTTCATGGGTGCTTCCATGGGTGCTGATAGAAAGAAGAGAAGAACGCGGGACTGAAATTAATTTTCTCCTCTGAGCTTTGGGCTGAGCTTGACAGTGGATTTCTTCCCCCAAGAGACACACTCAGAGGTTAATTCTCTCCCTCTGCTCTTCACAGAGTGCAGTTGTTACAAACACACCCTCCTGAGCTGCCTAAACCCAGGATAAACCTCAGAACGAGCCAGCCTTTCCTCTGTGAGTGATTTCCCCTGCAACCTGTGCCAATATTTCCAAAAGGAATCCTTCCAGCCAGCTCTGGAGCCAGCCTTGGAGCGAACAGCATCCTCCTGCACTCCTGCTTTCCTTCCTCAGCCTGGAGCAGGGTTCCACCCCTCCCCTGGGAGCAGCAGCCAGATGCCCACAGCAGGCTGAGCACATCGGGTAACGCCGGGCACTGAGCACATCAGCCCCAGCTTTGTGGTATTTCCACTCTCTGAATTAACCCAGAGAATTGCTGTGCTCCCCACTGACCCTCTTCTCCTGCTAAAGCCACAGGGACACTGTCCTGGGGGGCTGCAGAACCCAGAGGGGCAGTGGGACGTGTCCCATGGCAGAGGTGGCCGAGGCCACACGGGGCCCTGTGCGTGCATGGCACTGACCAGAGGCCAAACACATCCCCCAGAGCTGGCACAGCTTTGTTGGTTGGTCCTCAATGAACTGGAGCATTTCAGCTCTGCCAGCCCCACCGTGCCAGGGAGAGGAGGCCAGGCCCTGCTGGGCTGAGATTCAGCTCTTCCCCAGGAAAACTGCCTCTCATTTTTAGCACTGCTAATTTCACTGTGTGTGCAAAGCATTGTGAACTGTAATTAATGACAGTCCCGTGCCTGCAGTGCTGTAGAGGCAGGGATGATCCTAACAGAGCAGCCCAGGTAGATCCCTGGAGCCCTCCTGGCTTCCCAAGGATTCTCCATGCCCCTGCAGACCAAGGATTTTTCTGGAAATCTCTTCTTAGTGAGCCTGTCACAGCCACACTGGGGCCAGCAAGGGCAGGGCAGTGGGGATGCAGGGATGGGTAGGAGGCAGGCTGGTACCGTGTGCTCCAGGAGCAGTGGCTGGGTGTGTGGCACACATGGATCAAGGCCTCCCAAGAATGCACCAGGCTCTTCCTAAGATCCTGGCAGGCACCTGAGATGCACTGGGACCCCTCTCTGTACACAGTCTGTCCTAGGCACCGAGCTCATCAGGCAGTTTCTGAAGGGGGCTGCAGCCTGCTCTGGTGCACAGGGGATTTGGAGCCTTCATGGCACCCCGGCCTCTCTGGCTGGTGTGCCCAGCTCTTGGCTTGCATTAAAGCAAAGCTCAGGCCTTGCACAGCTTTGCAGGGAGTCTCCCTTTCCCAGCCACCACGCTTCCCAAATGCCAGCACCCAGCCCTGCTCCACATCCCCTCCTGCTCCCCAAAACCAGTTCCCTCTGCTCAGCCTCCCGGGCTCTCCAGCCGGGTTCCTGGTGAGAAGAGGAGAAACCCGTTCTCCCAGGCTGGGATTGTCAACCCAGAATGATTTTCATTAACTCTGTCCCCAAGGCACCGAGGGGGACAGGCCACACAGGCTCTGAGCAGCCCGGAGCTTGTTGGAGTCAGAAGAAAACGAGGCAGAGCTTTGCTTGCAAAGTTAATTTGAAGCAAGCAGCAGCTGGAGGAGCAGCCAGGAGAGCCTGTCCCACAGCAAGAGCCAGCATTTTCCAGGGATACCACAGAGCTGGGATGTAGCAGGGAGGGGACAGCAAAGGGCTCAGGCAAGATGTTTGGACACAATTATTTCTAGAGCGCTGCAGGCACATGAGGATGGGCTCTGGCACATGAGCTGGGGACGTGCCCTCACTCACGTGTGCAGCTCAGCTCCAGGCAGGAACACGGGTGGGGCTGGGGGACACCAGGAGAGCCCCAGGGGTGATTTGTGGAAAGGTTGAGCCCTCCTGCAGGCAGCAGAAAGTGGGATCCAACACGGGACACTGCAGTTGCACCCCTTGTGCATCCTCCCTCCAGCCTCCGCTGCTCTCTCATTTTATGCCAAATTAATGGAGTTTTATTATTTTGTGTAATACAATGGCTGCAATAAAGATGCAATTACTCCGGATGGAACTTGCACTCAGGAAAGAATTGTATTCAGGACTGGTGAAACAAAACTTACCAGGAGTGGATGGATGTGGAGCATGGAGTGGGGGCTGAAAAACCAAAAGGATGATGTGGTCAGGCTTGTGTCTAGGCAGGGCTGTGGCAGGCCGGGCTCTGTCAGACAGGGCAGATGTAAACAGCACCTGAAGAATCCTCCCAGATGTGTTAAATAGGCAGGAAAAGATCCCTAGAGCCACTCATAAAGGGCTGGGGAATGAGAGCAG